>NC_136408.1:31650288-32850288 GCF_051521515.1 Lactuca serriola
GGAAAATTAAAGTTGTAAAGTAAAGATTATTCTGAAGTAATATTAGAGTGGAAAAAGATGAAATTAAAACAAAAAACATACAACATATCCTGCAGTTGTTGACGATATTGTGGGTTCTGAAGCATCCCTGTTTAAATAAAATAAAAGTATTAGCTTAGGTTGACATATATGTGTACAAAATCATAAAACTTAATTTGAACAATAACTGACATTTGAAGGAGGTAGGGTTCCTCATTTCTTCTGGAAGATAACTGGAAGAAACAAAAGTAAAACTTATGAACAACTTTATTCACCAATCAAAAAAACATAAAGTTGAAAATCTGGAAAATCAACAACTTACGGGTAGACCATTTTTTGTACAGTTGGATCCTCCATCATCTTCTCCAAAGCTTCAACAGACATAACAGGACCTGTTGTACCAGTAGACGAAGCTCCAGAAAACGGATTATTCATCGGGTTGGAAGCAGATCCATTTTGGGAACCCTAATTTCATCAACCAGATCATTTTATATATCTATTCAGATATTAAAATGAATCATATTTCACAATCAAATTCTTACTTGGGTTGCAGACTGAGAATCTTTCGGGGATTCAGTCTCTTTAGATTCTTTGAAGTTTTCAAACGGGTTCGCTTTCAATGTTTCCTCAGGCGACACATCAACAAAAGCTGACAACATTTGAGTTATAACTTCTTGCATAAGTAGAATTGCAAAGGGTCAAAATGGTCATTACATACCGGATTTCTTTGGCTCCTTTGGTGCTTCAAGTTCATCTATGGAGTTTGTGGCTGCAGGTGGTGCCTCTGTTTTAGTAGGAGGCATATCTACTGTCACTGTTCGCTGGGAAGCAGGTCCAGATGAGGCGGCTGATGGTGTCGGAAACGGAAAAGGTGATCCCGGTGAAGAGGCGGTTGACCCTGACATTGGTGGAGTCGGGAATGGAAACGGGGATGCCGGAGAAAAGCCGGAATTGGCAAATTGGTTATTTTGTGTGTCCATTTGTCCCATCATGGTCTTGAAAGCTTGTTGCATGGCATATTTCTGAAATTAGGAACATATCAAAAAAAAAAAAAAAAAAAAAAAAAAAAACCTTACACCCCGTTTGTTGTCTGTCTGGATAAAGTGTTGTCTGTATTAAGAACTTTACCTTTAAGTACGATGCGGCCTGTCATTCATGAATTGTAAAAAGTCAAACATAGAAATGACTAATAAGAAACAAATTGTTCTTGAAGAAAGTGCAACGAATGTATTATCATACTTACCCATGAAAAAACTGCTGAGAAAGCAACACCAACTCCTACCCAAAAGAGGGGAGAACCTCTACAAGCACAACCAAATCTTAAAAAGTCATGTTTACATTGTATAAAAATCAAAAATTGAATGAAATTAGGGAATGTAAGATGCTTATTTACACTTGAGAAGATGGGGGTGGCACTGCAATTTGTGGGGTTGCACCAACTGAAGAAGTGTGTTGATTGCTTGAAGAAGAAATTCTAGCAAAGCAATCTTTCCCAAGCCTCTCTAGTTCTATATATACATGTGAACTCATTTAGATTCAAACCATAACTCAAAGGGAGTAGATAGCATAGTGATGATTTGATTTTAAAGTTAAAAAGTACTATGATTTTTGACATTCCAAAGAAGGTTATTGGATTTGGCTAGTTTTTCGGTTTCATATACAGATACACCTACAAGAACTCATTCATTTAGGGAAAAAAAGACATACTAAATAGCCTTTGGAATTGGCCCAATGATAGGATACAAATTTTTTAATGTCATCAGGACGCTAACAATGTTCACCTAGCAAAAACTGAATTAAAAAGATGAAATGCAAAGAATTACCATTAGATTTATTAGTTGTTAGTGGGGTTGAGCCCTGCGGCTGAGACACGGCGGCGATTGAAGTTTTGGATTTGGAGAGCAGGCCGCTTCTCTTTGGGATTTTGAACGAGCAAAACAAGGGTTTATTGGATATTACACCATTAGTTCGAGGGTTTGCAGTAGAACCTAGTACTAGCTTTTGAGAAGAAGCGTAAACGGCTATATTATCCATCAATCGAAGCTCCGTAAAGACTACACAATAAAGGGTTATAAGGAATTGGAGTTATCTTTGATCTTTTCTGGGTGTAAAGTAGGGTGATTTTGCAGTTGCTATTGGGTGTGAAGAAGCGGGAGGAGGATTGAAGAAGGGGCCTGCTTCTTCTGTACTTCTCTATATCGGCGACATCTCCAAACTCAACAACCTCATCATGTTTAATCTCAATGAGACGACAAACTCGTCCCTCAGGGTTTCTTGCTTTCTTTTTCTTTTTCTTTTTCTTTTTTTTTTACACAAATTTAACTAAATTAATTTTGTTTTGATTATTTATAATCTTAATATCTTTTTGGTTCATGGATTTCGAAAAAAGTTTCAAAGGAATTTGAATGAAATTTCAATAAAATTGCTTTTAGTTGTCAAAATAAAATAAAAAGAATCCGAATTCTCTAAATTTTATTAAAATATACATTTAAAAAATTGATTTCATTATATATATAATTAATTCCCAACAGTAACTTTATGTTTTAGACTTTTGTCATATTTTTTTTTTCTTATTTTGAGATTTTTAGTTTCTAAGACCAATTATGAATACAAAAATTTTCTTTCTTGTCTTTTTGCCCCAAGAGTTGATAATTTCCACCTCCTGGCTGAGTCCTTTGATTTTTTCCTTTTTTTTGACCTCATTGTGTGTAGAAGAAAAAAAAATAGAAAACGATTTTTGCCACGCTTCTTTGCTCACTTTGATGTTTTTAGTCTCTAATGAATACTAAATTTCTTTTTTTACCTCATTGTGTGTAAAAGAAAAAAAAATTAGAAAACAATCGATAATTAACAAAAAGAAAAGGAATCAATCAGTCATAAAATCTGCATGTTACAATTTTCCAACACATTAAACTGTTTTAAACCCGCAACGTAGTGCAATGATTTTTACTAGTTTTTTCTTAAATGGAAAAGTTTTAAAATTTCATTTCCTTTTTATCAAAAAGAGAAAAAATATGTTTTTATTTCATCTTTATTTTACTCAAAATAAAAACATATTATCATCAATACTCTCACACACATTTATGCACTTGTATCTACCTCCACACACACACACAAAAACACACCACCTTCACCTCACACAAGCATCAGTACGCCTAAACCCACCCCACACCCACACACCAACCCATTTTAATATATGTTGTGAGATACATTTATAATATATTTTAAGATACATATACGAATGACCATTTTGAGTTCTTCTTTGTCACTCTAGGATGCATTGTAAGATACATTTGTAATACATCACATATTGTAATGATTGATGGTCTAAAATTTTATAGATTCTAACATTCTTAACTACAGGTTATCGTGGATCTTCATAAGTTATCCCCTTGAAAGGGTAATACTTATACATAATGTTCATAGCCATTACCATACATAGAAACTACAACATCCCAAAAATACTAGATAAAATGTTGTTTTTAGTTCAACCAAAACATTCATTCATTACTTTCAAAATAGTTGTAGTATCAAAAGTATTTCCAATAACATCATAGTGGCAACAAAATCATAAGTATGAAATCTCATGTGGATGTAAAGCAATCATACCAAACTCATCCTTTTGGAACCAGAAATACCTGAAATATTTAAACCGAAAAATCGTAAGCACAGAGCTTAATAAGTTCCCCAAAATACCACATATCATACATAACATAACGAGTCTATTTCAACCCCAAGAAAGTGTTATGGGCGAAATCATAGTCTTGCCCCTTCCATGGTCAAATCATGGGCTTTACTTGTATAAGTGTCAGGGACAGATCTTGGTCTTCCATACAATTGTCAAGGGGTAAATCTTGGTCTTACATGTAAATGTCAAGGGTTGAATCATGGTCTTCCATACAAATTCTAGTGGTCAAACCCTAGTGCTCCATGTAAGTATCATAAAGATAACTAGCATCTTAGTACACTGAGAGAACTCACCTCGCAACGTAGTCAAAAGCTAACCATCTTACACAGCGAAGAAATGAGTACTACACACTGTAAATTGAATCATACAAGGTAAACCCGTGGTCTAACTTCAAAAACTAGCATTTTACCAAAAGTTGAAATTGGTCACATTCAATGATCAAAGTCAATGCCAGTTGACCTTTACGTCGTAGTCATCCTTTGGCTACGTCGTGGGGCCTTCTCGATAAAACAGTCACGGTCGGGCTAGCCACCACGTCGTGAAAAACTAAACAGAAACAACTTAACGGATTAAGCTTTCATCCAATTAATCTAAGAGCTCCAAAGCTCATATCTAATTCCCCTTAAGGTCTATATGGATAAAGTTTCCAACTTTATCCATTAATACCACCCAATAAGCCAAAATCTCTAATCTTAAGCTCTTAATGGTTACACCGGTTGCATGGACACCACACAAAGTCATGCAATGCCACTTTCCAACCAAAACCAAGGTTTATAAGCTAGATAATGCACTAAAGTGCTCTAGAGTTCACCCAAACTCCAAAGACAAGAAGTTTGGGACTAAAAGACTCACAAAATGACCTAATATGAGATCTAAAGATATAATGGACAAGGTTGAGACTTTATACATCCTCAAGGTCAAAAACTAGATAAAGATGTTAGATCCAAGCCGAAGCCAAGCTCCCAAACCACAAGATAGACTCCTTCTCCTTCCAAGTTTTACAAAAATGGATTCAAACTCTCAAAACACACACAAAGAAGCTGAGGTTTGGGTGGGGGTCGTTCTCAGATGATGGAGGCTGCCAAATGAGGTAGTCCTAGGATTTGGTGCATATAAATAAGGCAATAATACCCAAATCCAAGGTTTTGAACCCCAACCGTTGTTACGTCGTGGACAAATCTTTGCCACATTGTGATGGTTCACAGATGCACGTTTTTGTAAGGTCCCAAAAATGCCAATAAAAATTTTCATTTTTTAAAACATAGAGTAATACAAATATTGGTTCCAAATCCAATCAATATAAATTGTATTTTCAAACATCAGAGTATATCAACAACAATCAATCTAATGCATACTCAGTGAACACAAGTATTCATACAGATCTATCAATCTAATACATGCTCAATATAACAACAATCATACCAAGATATAAAATCCAGTGGGTCGGCCTTGGTGCCTTCGACCCACAAGTATAATGAGGAAAACTTACCTCTCAGTCTGAAGAGATAGCTGAACATGACACTGCTTCGAATATTAGCTCTACAAGTCACCTGAACACCAAATATCGACCAGTCTCAAGTACAACTCAAAATACCCGAAATACCCCTAGGTCAAACTTGGTTAAAATCTTTGTCAAAATCAAAAGTCAGAGGAGTCAACTAAGTCAACTAAGCTGGGTATGTTGGGTATACTTAGCTTGTACGCAGGGCGTACTAGAGCCTTGACCAGATTACGAGTTGTTGACCGCGTATGCGCAACGTACCATTTGGTACGCCCAATGTACGCATCTGCCAACCACCTTCTCTAATAAGTACTTATTCCATTAAGCACTTTCGTCCAAAATCCAGATTTAGTCCTCAAATGATGTTCTTAATCATAAAGTTTCCAACTTTATGATCTTGCATGACTATAAAGTGTCGAATACCCAAAACACTAACTTCTTAACTCATTAAGACCTCATATTCAATGCATGGAAATAAACTAATAACCAAGATTGCATTTTTATGACCTTAGACACTCCAAAACGTTTGAAAAGGCAATCTATTTAATCCAGAGCATGCCATACTCAAGAACACCATTGTTTGGGGACAAAAACACATAATAACATCATACAACCTAGATCTAACCAAATAAGCATCAAGGTATCAACTTTATACCTTTTGGAGATAGAGGAGGGTGCAAAACTTCTAGATCCATTGCTGCTCCAAGCTTCCAAGATGTTATTTTTTCTTCTCCTTCCTCTATGAACACCAAAACACACACACCAATGGCTGATGAATATAGAGGTGGAGGTTGATGAATGAGGAGAGTTTAAAGAGTTAAGGATGTTTAAATAGGGTCAAAAACCTAAAAATTAAGGTTTTGAGTCACTAACTTTGAAGTTACAATTTAAGTCCTTGAAGTATTGATCTCTTGCTACATTTGGAATGCATAATTCTATGCAAATTATATATAAAAAATTGTTGAAGTAACTAATTGTTTTTTAGATCTATATGATGTATACTTTTTTCCCCTTCATCAAAAGATAATAACTTATTTTTTTTTATTTAAATCATATTATCTTACAATCATCCTAACCATCTTTTTATTAAAAGTAAAAAACAAAATAAAATTATGAATTATTCAAGTCACATTTTTTAAAATACAATATTATCCTAGATTGACAAAGATACCTTAGTGGGTGTTTGTGATAGCTTTTAAAAAAAGCTTGTTAAGTTTTTAGCTTTTTATAAAGCTAATAAGCTAAAAAAGTGTTTGTCTATATAAAAAACATTTTTTAAAACAACTTTTTGGATAGGAAAAAGTAAAGCTTTCAAAAAGCTGGAAAATTCTAGCTTTTTACCTTTTTAACCATTTACTCCTGAAAAAACAACTTTTCGTATCCAAACACTTATTAAAACTAGCTTTTCCTAAAAGCCATAAGCTAATAAGCACTTTTCTTAAAAATCACTTTTGACATAAAAAAGCTAACCCAAACATACCCTTAATATTGTTTAGTATTGAATTTTTAAAATTTTCTTATTTTATTAATCCATTTTCATTGTATATCTTATAAACTCGTGGTTTCCATGTGTCTCTTATAATGATCCATGTTATATGTAGATTGTTTGAGATTGTAAGTCAAATTCTATATAGGAATTTCAAAGTTATCATATCATTAAAATTGTGTTTTTAATCTTTTATATAACTTTTTTATATAATTTTTGTTTTTTTTAACTTCAAGGTTTCTGACGCAGGACATGTGGCGATTTATATATTAGTTTATATTAATTTATTTAATTAAAACTAGACATATATTGATATTATTTGAAAATCAAATCATTATCATTATCATTATATACTTATAAATGAAGCATTTTTCCTTGCACCACATTCATTTGAAACCCCTATCTATTTTTCTTTTCTTCACATTCATTTGAAACTTCCATGACTTTTCAATTTCTTTCTAATAATAATTATAATTTGGTTAATTAGGTTAAATAAATATCAAACCTAAAATGTAATCATATATAAACTAAATTTCAATATTAAAATAATATATTTACTTCTACTAATAAAGTTATGTTTTTTAACTTATAACATATTATACTTAATTGATTACTTTTAAAATATTGTTGGATGTAAACCATTATCATTTTAAAGATACAATTTTGGAACGATTTGTATAAATACTTAAATTAATAATTTAAATATAACATTACATGGTCAACTTAAATATAACTTTTAGTTTAACTTAAACAACCCAAAAAATATTTTCTAAATAGTTAAAAGTGATAAATTGTTGTGTCTTTCTAATAATGATTATAAGTTGGTTAATAAAGTTAAATAAACTAAATTTCAATTTTAAAATAATATTTTTGTTTTTACTTATAAAGTTATGTCTTTAACTTTTAACATATTATACTTAATTTATTATATTTAATATGATGTTAAATTTAAACCATTATCAGTTTAAAGCTATAAATTTTGAATAATTTGGACAAAATACTTAAATTGTGAGCATAAATATAAATGTCAACTTAAATATAAATTTCAGTTCCACTTAAAAAAAGTAAATAATATTTTGTAAATAGTTAAAATTAATAAATTATAGTGATAAATGTAAAAACTAAATTGTAATATCAAATTAACTTAAATATTTTGTAATTATATTTTTATAATCGTTAAAAAATTTCAAATAAGTAGCTTAAAATAAATTACAATAACAATAGTTAAAAAGAACTCTATATAAATGATTATATTGTTACCTTTAAAATAAAAAAATAATGTTTGATATTTTAAATATATAATGATAGTAATTAAAACATTAAGCAAATAAATTTTAAAAAAATTAGGTAACAATAATAACAACTATAAATAATATTAAACCATAAATTATACTTAATTTTATTCATGTGTAAGTCGCGGGTAGAAATCATTCAAACGATTGAGATTATATAGCTATAATAGATGTGTATATTATCATATAATTCAAAATAATCTATATATTATATCAATTTAGTATACGAATTATTATATCAAATTTAATAACAACGTTATTGTTATATTTAAAAAAAACATATATTTGTATATACTTCAACTATATAGGTGTTTCTGTGCATTATAATGTCAACTTAAATATAAATTTCAGTTCTACTAAAAAAACCAAATAATATTTTGTAAATAGTTAAAATTTATAAATTATAGTGATAAATTCAAAAAAACTAAATTGCAATCTCAATTTAACTAAAATATTTCCTAAATGAATTTTTATAATCGTTAACGTTTCCAAATAAGTAGCTTAAAATAATTTACAATAACAATAGTTAAAAATAACTCTATAAAAATGATTATATTGTTACCTTTAAAATCAAAAAGTAATGTTTGATGTTTTAAATAATTATAATGATAGAAATTAAAACATTACGCAAATAAAATTAAAAAAATTAATTAATAATAACAACTATAAATAACATTAAACCTTATATTATATTCAATTTTATCCATATGTAACTCACGGGTAGAAGTCATTCAAACGATTAAGATTATGAAGTTATAATAGATGTATATATTATCATATAATTCAAAATAATCAATATATTGTATGAATTTAGTATAAAAATTATTATATCAAATTTAACAACAATGTTATTGTTATATTTAAAAAGAAAACATATATTTGTAAAGATTTCAACTATATATGTGTTTCTGCGCAACGCGCGGATATTCGCCTAGTAAATAAATAATATGTTGATAAAATGGATAAAGAATAAATAGATTGGTGTTGCCACGTATGTAAAGAGGGGCAATATTGTAATTTAAAAACCGGAGCCTTTACTACTGCACAGGAAAGCATGGGCCCAGAGTGAGATTTTCTAATCACTTAACAGATTTTGAGAAAAGGGGAAAAGATTTTAGGGCTAGCAAGAACCATCGCAAGAACACCACAAGGCACAAGCTCTACAGCATTATTGCTTTAATGCAATTCTTCTTCTTCAGTATCTCCAGGTTCAAAATTCGAAGGTAAATCCCTCTCTTAAGCTCTCGCTCTGTTTAACGTACGAGAAAATCGACGAATATGTTATGTACAGCGCGGAATTGGTTCACTTCCTTTAAAACCCAGTTCGAACCCGATATTTGAACACCGTTTTCCGATCACCCATTTAATTTATCTGTTTTTGAACTTCTACTCATTTGGAGTTATTGGGGATTTGCGAAAGAGCTGATATCGATTACAATTATTATGGCCGATGATTCTCTAGCTGAAATCACTGAACAATCGCTTGCTTCTTTAACAGACCATCAGCAACCACCACTTGAATTGGTAGATTCTATTGATTTATCAAATCATTTAGTTATA
Source organism: Lactuca serriola (assembly GCF_051521515.1). Taxonomy (NCBI): domain Eukaryota; kingdom Viridiplantae; phylum Streptophyta; class Magnoliopsida; order Asterales; family Asteraceae; genus Lactuca; species Lactuca serriola. The sequence goes on from NC_136408.1 coordinate 31,659,834, forward strand.
GGGCAAGAATTCCCAGATGTCGAAACTTGCAGAAGAGCTTTAAAAGACATCGCCATATCTTTACACTTCGATCTCCGTATAGTCAAATCCGACCGTAGCCGTTTCATTGCCAAATGCTCAAAAGAAGGCTGTCCATGGCGTGTACACGTCGCCAAATGCCCAAACGTCCCCACATTTTCAATTCGCACCCTCCATTGGGAACACACATGTGAAGGTGTCAGAAACCTCCATCACCAACAAGCTTCAGTCGGTTGGGTTGCAAGATCAGTTGAATCACGAATCAGAAACAATCCACAGTACAAACCAAAAGAAATTTTACAAGACATTCGCGATCAACATGGTGTTGCAGTGTCATATATGCAAGCTTGGAGAGGAAAAGAAAGAAGCATGGCTGCTTTACATGGTACTTTTGAAGAAGGGTATCGTCTTCTACCTTTATACTGTGAACACATCCGAAAAACAAACCCGGGAAGCATAGCCTCAGTTTTTTCAACCGGACAAGATAATTGCTTTCAACGCCTGTTTATCTCCTATCGCGCATCAATAATCGGGTTTTTAAACTCATGTAGACCGCTTCTAGAACTCGATAGAGCCCATCTGAAAGGAAAATACTTGGGTACACTTATATGCGCCTCTGCTATCGATGCAGATGATGGTTTATTTCCTTTAGCTTTTGCGGTTGTTGATGTCGAAAGCGATGAAAACTACATGTGGTTCATGTCAGAGCTCCGGAAGCTTCTCGGGGTAAACACTGACAACATGCCTCGCCTGACGATCTTATCAGAACGCCAGCGAGGCATGGTGGAGGCGGTCGAGACGCATTTCCCGACCGCCTTCCATGGATTCTGCTTACGTTACGTAAGCGAAAACTTTCGCGACACGTTTAAAAATTCAAAACTTGTCAACATTTTTTGGAGCGCAGTGTATGCGCTCACACCCGTTGAATTCGAAAGCAAAATTTCCGAAATGTTGGAAGTTTCACAAGACGTGATTCTTTGGTTCCAAGATTTCCCGCCTCAGTTATGGGCGGTTGCGTACTTTGAGGGCGTCCGATATGGTCATTTCACATTGGGAGTTACCGAATTGTTGTACAATTGGGCTCTTGAAGGGCACGAACTCCCGATTGTTCAATTAATGGAACACATTCGTGTTCAATTAAGTTCGTGGTTTGAGAACCGAAGAAATATCGGGATTAGATGGAACTCGATTGTTGTTCCGTCTGCTGAACAGAAGATTCTAGAAGCGGTTTCTGATGCACGTTGTTATCAAGTTTTGCGTGCAAATGAAGTGGAATTTGAAGTTGTGTCAACTGAAAGGACAAATATTGTGGATATAAGAAGTCGGGTGTGTTCTTGTAGGAGGTGGCAACTTTACGGGCTGCCCTGTGCACATGCGGCGGCTGCCCTGATTTCGAGCGGGAAAAACGCGCATGTTTTTGCGGATCATTGTTTTAAGGTTGAAAGTTATCGGGAGACGTATTCACAGATGATTTATCCGATACCCGATAAAAGTGTTTGGAAAGAGGTTTGTGATGAGGGCGATTTCGTAATTCGACCACCGAAGACACGGAGGCCGCCCGGGCGGCCGAAAAAGAAGGTGGTTCGTATAGAGAGTTTGAAGAGACCAAAGAGGATTGTTCAATGTGGTCGTTGTCATATGTTGGGACACTCTCAAAAGAAGTGTGCGATGCCAGTTTGAGTTTGATAGTTTGTTTTTTGATTTTTGTTTTTCTTTTGTTGATGCTGTTTTGACAGTTGGCATAGAGTTGTGTATTTGTATGCTTAAAAAAGTTTCGTAATAATTCCGAATTTGCATTTATATGGCGTGTGGAACAAGGTATAATTAGTATTATTAATCCGTTGGTATCATACTATAGGAATTAAGTGGGGTATAGATTTAGACATTTAGTTATTGGGTCTTTCAAGTCGATAAATTTAATTTTTAAAAAGATATGACATTAGGATGATTGATAACAGTCATAACACTAAACAGGAATAAAGGATTTGCAAACAAAATACGATGAGAATTCAACAACTCTAAAACCAGATAAATTAATACCAGGCTTTTGAGTAGCGAAAATAAAATAGAAAAAAAAAAAAACATGTTGTGATTCTATGCACAAGTTTTATAAACTCAAGCAACTAGTATTCCCTTTTGAAGAAAACAACTTTACTATGAGTCTAAGCAAAACCATGATAGTACTTGAGACATGGACAACATGTTAAAGGTCATTATTGACCTTTGTTCTCGACTTCCCACTTCACATAATTAAGTAATCCATCACAGTTCGCATAATTACGGGTGCTAATGTAAGAATCATCAAATTGCCACAAATCAATGGACCTAAGATATAAGTGAAAAATTAATCTAGATGTTAGAGCAAGAAGTCATATGCAATGCACATCCATATAATGTCTATCATCAAGTGGAACTGTGGAAGGATGTGCCAAAAAGATATTGACCACTCTGAAAGTAGTCTATGATGGATTTTATGAGGTAAAGGCTAATCATGAGAAAAATCTAAATAGATTTTGCTGTTATTATTAGTAAATAAATGTAATTGTCTTGGTATTTTTTGGAAAAAAAGATTATATATGTTGTTTTATTTGGGTAAGAGTAAGTAAGTTGTTATTATTGGTAAATACATGTAAGTATGTTGCTGTTTTTGACAATTAGAGTATGTATTCTCAATTCTGACACTTTTCTGACAACATTTTAGGAGTTTTGGCTCCATCTTAATACTTTTTTAAAACCTTTGTCTTTTTACTTTCTCAGAACTCACGACATGCCATCTTACATTGAAGCCGCATCAGTTCGATAACCGTACTCTCAATTTTTAAAGGAGTAAATAAATGCACAATCCATTAAAGGGCTTCTAGCTTAGTGGTATCAGATCTTGCTCTTTCTTTTTAGGTCGAATGTCCAAGGAACATAGGTAAAATTAGGAATAGTTTAAATAGGTAAAATCATGAGTAGTTTAAGTGGGACATAGTTAAAATTAGAAGTAGTTTAAGACTAAGGTTAGATTTGCAAAAAAATAACAAATAATAATAACAATATAAATAAAATAAATGCACAATCCTCTATTGCTGCGAATCGCTGGAAGCCCGTGGTTTAATATTATTAGAAGTTACAGAGAGTTATTGATTATGTATATTTATTATTTAAAAAGTGTTAGATACGTTTCGGGAGTCCGCACACCTACTTTGACTTTATTATAATCCGTTTTGGTACTTGTAGTTTGTATTGTTTATTACTTTAGATTAGATTTTAAAAATTTAGGGTAAGCTATACGAATAGTCCTTGTGGTTTGGGGTAGTCTGCGTGGTTTATTTCTAACAATTTTTTTTTTTAACTCGGACCGTCCATATTTAATATTTCTATTGCATGCTTGGTCCCTGATAGACATAAAATGACAAGATTACCCTTATTATATATATATATATATATATATATATATATATATATATATATATATATATATATATATATATATATATATATATATAGGTTCAGGTTCATTTGAGACCATTCTAATTTTGTGAGACCGTGAGACCAAATCTAAAAATAATTTTAAAATCCAAAATAAATGGAAAAATCCAAAAATTCTTTTTTTAAATGTTATTTTCGGAACTTGAATTAACTAAAAAAAATATAAAAAAAATAAAAAAAAAATCCGTTTTTTTTTTGAAAAATACGTGAAATATTCTAAATAGAATATTTCACTGACATATTCTAAAAAATAATTTTAAAATGCAAAATAAATGGAAAAATCTAAAAATTCTTTTTTTAAATATTATTTTCGGAACTTGAATTAACTAAAAAAAATAAAAAAAAATTCTATTTTTTTTGAAAAATACGTGAAATATTCTAAATAGAATATTACACTGTACATATTCTAAAAATAATTTTAAAATGCAAAATAAATGGAAAAATCAAAAAATTCTTTTTTTAAATATTATTTTCGGAACATAAATTAACTAAAAAAAATAAAAAAAATAAACAAATGCGTCTCACGGTCTCACAAAATATAAGTGGTCTCAAATGAACCTAACCCTATATATATATATATATATATATATATATATATATATATATATATATATATATATATATATATATATATATATATATATATATATAGGTAGGTTCAAATGTTATAGGAATTTAGAAGACAAAACTGCAAATTTGGTCCCTGTGGTATTCAAAAAACTTTGGATAGGGTCCAAAAAGTTTTCAACTTGCATGGACCGTCCAAAATCAAGAATTTACTGTGATTTTGGTCCAAAAAGTTTTTGAAAAGACGGTTTTGCCCTTTTATTTTCTTTTTTGTATTTTTTATAATCATTCTAATACTTTTTTATTTTAAAAATAAAAAGAAAAAAAAGAATTATCCCCCACCCCACCCACCCCCACATCTCTCTCTCTCTCTCTCTCTCTCTCTCTCTCGTAAAGCTTGTTCGTCTCCAAAAACATGTTCTTCATTTCTAAAGCCTGTTGCAAGAACAGACACACACATCTATTTGATTTTTGAATCTATTTCTGCAAGAAGTACATCGTTCCAATATTAGTAACACATGGATTATAGAGGCCACAATTCACCGCCAATTACAAGTGAAAATGTAAATCGTACATAACATCCTAAATCAAATCTAGCCACATCCTTTGTGGGAGGGAAGTTTACTGGATTCGCCTCCATTGAATAAAAAGTGTTGAGATCAGAAATCTGATTGTTAGAATCTGGAAAATCAGTAGGAATCGAGGGCAACGAAGGGAGCAACTATCCATACTTTCCCATAGTTAACGGATTGTTGAAAAAGACGACATATCTTCGGATTCAAGTGAAGAAGAAGAGGAAAAAGAGCGATCGTTGTTGGTTCCGTATAGATCCGCCATTAATTAACACCACCAACAACCCACACCGAAGTGGTTGAACGCAAGGTGTATTTAGATCTGGTTAGATTGTATAAGGCATCGGTGATGACGTGTGGTCGATTTGGGCGTTGGTAGAGGTCAGATTCAAGGGAGGCGTGACGAAGGAGATGAAGTTGCATCGTCGATTTTGCCTTTGATTTTCCCTATTTGCTCTCCAATTTGGCTGAATGCAGAATAGGAATAGACATGAGATGCCAATTGAATCTTCTACTCCTCTAGATGTTCGATAGTGCCTTCTAGTTGTCCCATTTAGCCTCCGATTCCTCCAATTTTAACTTTTGGATTCCATAGGAACTGAAAGATTCCTCTATGAGCTATCTGATGAAGTAGTTGTTAATTTCGACGCTCTTCACACCCAAAATCATGAAAAGCCATTGCTACACCTCCTTCAGATCAATAATCATTTGTATTGGAAGTTTATCTTCAAAAGTGGTAAACTTAGGATTTAACCTCCATCAAAAACTAATCAGAAGTCAACCACCAAGGTTGTATAACACAATGCATTAGTTTGAATGTAAACGATTCAAGTTCTAAATTTCTTTAAAATTTTTGATCAATAGAGAGAGACAGGTAAATGAAGAGAATATTAATAAAATGTTGGATTTCATTTTCACCACCACCAGTGATGATAAGCAGCAGGTATTGACAATTCTAATTCCCCCAAAGCCTACTTGTTTGTGTCACTTATCTCAAATCAAGATGACAGATGGTGTTTATGAAACTCATATGCAAGTGACCAAAGAGGTGTCAATATTTCTTATTCTAATTGTATTCTGATGATTCATGGTGCCATGGAAGCTTCAATGTTTCGTAAACAATATGTGTATGCAGTTTAAATTGCAGGTGAAGTGAGGTGAGGTGAGGAAGATGGGGAAGAGAGAGAGAGAGAACGGTGGGGGTGGGTGGGGGTGGGGGATAATTCTTTTTTTTTTCTTTTTATTTTTAAAATAAAAAAGTATTAGAATGATTATAAAAAATACAAAAAAGAAAATAAAATGGCAAAACCGTCTTTTCAAATTTTTTTGGACCAAAGTCACAGTAAATTCTTGATTTTGGACGGTCCATGCAAGTTGAAAACTTTTTGGACCCTATCCAAAGTTTTTTGAATACCACAGGGACCAAATTTACAGTTTTGTCAATTTAGAATTAATTATATGTATATTAAATGTTATCCATATTTATAACTCATTTTTATGGAAACTAATTAAATTCGTCATTAATGTCAACAATAATATTTTTTTAGAATAAATTCATATATAGAAGAATGAGAGTGTATTGCAACAGAATGAGAGTGTATTCTATTAGAATACACTCTCGTTCTTCATATTCCATAGAACTTTATTGTATTTTAAGTGATTGAGTCTTGAAACAAAGTACGAACTCATATATAAAAACCTAGATGTAAATTCATTCTGAAAGAATGTTATTGTTGGCATTAATGACGGATTTAATTAGTTTCCATAAAAAGAGAATTATAATTATGGATATCATTTAATATACATACTAGATTATGACCCGCGTTAAACGCGGGGAAACGTATAAAAAATTCATATAAAATTATAAAATGTCGACACAATAAAAAAATATATGATAAAGTAACATAAAAAAATTAATATCATTAAACAAAATAAAACATGAGTTGACAATTAAAATATATTTCTACTTGGCATAGTCACTATCTCAAAATATGAACGAAATGAAAATAGTTAATGAGAACGATGTTCCGAAAAGACATACTCAATAGTATTTCCTTTAAAAAAATTAAGGAGATTGTTTCGATAATCCCATCATTCATGTGCACCGACATTATAATTACTAACATCTATTTTAACCCATCAATTCTGAATGACAACCCAAATACCCCACAAACGATCTCCACCTATAGAAAAATATCATAATTTTCTGTCAAACTTGATAAGCCTCGATGCATCAAGTTGAAATCATCAATAATAGAATGTACATATATCACTAAATATTCTTCTGAATATACATTGAATCGCAAAATGTCATTGTTAGACAATAAGATGTAAACCACATACGATGGATAGATGATCTTGTGCATCATTACTTTTATTGCTCGAAGTGTACTCCATTATTGATTTGATGAATTGAAGTGTTCTGATAAGTCGAATTGAAAATTAATAAGCAAAAGAGGAGGTAATAGTCGACTTTCAATGTGTATCAAGTAAAAAAATTGATATTGTATACATAAAAAGAACAGAATCACTAACCTCGTGTATTTCTCGGTATCCTGATCCCGATGTTTGAGAGCTTTGATGTTCATAATGAATAAAAGTAATTGTTAAGGATGTCATATACAATATATTAAGAAGAAATTTATAGACAATTTTGGAAATTATCACCCATATATTATAGATGTCAACAAAATTGTTTCTATACTTAATTTCAAAGGATACATAAATAGATTACATGTTATTTACTATTAAATCAACCTAAAAGTATAATAAGATCATACCAAAATATTTTAAAATCATATCAAAATTAAATCGGATTTTTATAACATAATAATTAAAAAAATCATAATCATCTCTAATATATAAAAATAGCATTTTCGTAATTAGTATAAATTCCAAATATAGTTATTTTCGATTTTGTTAAAATTAATTCAAATTATAATATAATATACATCTAAAAAATTATACCAAAAATATTCAAGATCATACCAAAATTAATAAGGGGTATACAATATTTTCATTAAAATTAACAAATGATACATTACCATATTTAATTAGAATCTTAACATATCTTTTGAATTATAATTAAAGAATACCGATAAAATAAAAGTTAAATGATTTAAAAATTCGTTCTTCTTTTTAAATGTTAATAAAATTTCTAAATAACCAACATGTCTTAAACATAATTTCATCTTTAGTTATAACTAATTGTAATAACTAATCCTATTAACTAATCAATGTTTCGTAAAAAAACTATTAAATTAAAAAGATGGATGTTTTATCATAAATGTTAGTTAAAACTAATATATACATTGTTATGATATTTTCAAATTCAATTTCTCAAGCATAAACTTTTATGCATGATATTTTCAAAACATCATATGCAAGTTTAGATTGAAACATTATCAAATTACTAAAATGCCCCTGATCATGTTTTGTATTTTTAAACCTAAACGTTGCCAAATAGATAAAAATGCCTCTAATCATATTTTTATATATTTAGAATAAAATCTTTTTCTATTTCAGTTTAACAAAAGTAATGATTTTAAGACAAAATCTCGCACAAACCAAAAAATAAAACATTTTTGTTTTATAAAGACGTATAGTCAAATAGCAAATTACTTTGCTATAAATAAATAAAAAATGAAAAAAAAAACTATAAACCATACACTTGCACCAAAAGACAAAAAAAAACACCAAATTTTCACAAGGGAATTTGAAACTAACCAAATCAGTCGACAAAAAGGACCCAAAGCAAAGGATTAATGTGTGTTATTATGTCAAAATTAACTAATCAGATCCACTCTTAAAATAAATTAGAATAAATGTCATGCATTGAGTAGTTATTTACATGTAATCTCATTTGTTTCTAGCTATACCAAATTTTGTGATTTCCCTAACAACTCTTTTATTGAACAGGGCTTGAAATGCATTGATGAATTTTTTTTATTTTACCTGTATTTTAGTGTCATGTGGGTGATAACCAATGTTGTTTTATTGAAAAATAAAATAAAATAAAACTTTATTTTAATTTAGTAAAATCGCACATGTTGGTCAATTAAAATCATGTCCAAGCTTCTCACCATGTTTGTGTTGTTTTTGTAAGTCTGCTTCCAAACCATGACTACTTGAACACTAAATATTCTATGATTCCTTCGAGGCATCTATGTATCAAGACTATCAAAAACAACTTCATTGACATTGTTGTGCGTCATTTCGCCTATTATAAAGAGAAACACAAAACTATTACAAATAATTAATAGACTAAAAAAAGATACTATTTAAATAAAATCTTAGTTAAGTTGTTTTATTAATAACTATTTTACTACTACAATATTTGATCAACATATAAAATACAATTTTTATGTTTGTGAGATTCTATTGGTGTCAAGACATGGTGTAAAACCATAAATTCCAATATTCCATTATTGAAATTAGAAGAGAAACAGAAATAATAATTATTCAAAGTAAAAGAAAAAACCTCATACTTCGATTGATAAGTTTGCATGTAAAAGTATCAACATGAATAAATGTGTGTGAATGTAGAAATTTGTCACTTTTCTTTATATAAAAAAGATGAACTTGTTAATATTTTTATGAAGTTGTAAATCTTTTTATGTAAGTTTCTCTAAGAACAGTTACAAATAGTTAGTTAACATATATAAGAGGTACCAACAAAGGGAAACACAACACATACACATCTTAAAAAGCACACACGGGGAAGGACATACCTTGAAGATTCATAATAAAACTAATGTGAAGGTTGATGTATTGTTTTGTTCTATTTCTGTAGTACATTGATATAAGAACAAAAATGTGAAGGAGAAAATGCGAAATGTGAGAATTATTTATAATTTTCAACATGCGGACAATGAGAAACAAAATCGTTTAAAATCTACTTTAAATTGGAGACAATACGTTTATCTATTATTTAGTATTTCCAAAGATCGGAATTAAAGGATATTGGTGAAGATAATAAGGAATGAGAGCTGATTAACGATTTTCAAGAGATAATTGGAAAATATGAAGCGTGATTTTATATTAAATTCAAATAATTGTCAAATATAGATGAATTAGATGCATATTTAATGGGATTTGATTAAATGATGATTTTTAACTTTATAAGGGTCAATGATTTTGAATAATTTAAGGATATTATTTCCTTAATTAACATTTTAATCATAAATGTTGGAATCCGAAAAAATAATCATTTCCTAAATCAACATTCTGAAAGGATCTAAAAAAATCATATTAACATTATGAGGATGACATCATCAAATTGAGCCAATGGTGGAAAATTATAAAAGAAAGCCAATCAATGGACCTGATTATTGAAGATGATGTAATCAGGTTTCTCTTTTAATCTATATAAAGATAAAGATTAAAGATAACATAATTATTGATATGCTTATTTAATGAGTTTTTTTAAAAATAAAAAACTAATCAGGTTTAAATTTTGAAGCCAAAAACTATAAATAATGGAATTAAATTATGAACAATATTAATTAGGGTTAATGATGACATAAATCGTCAAAAGATGTCTTAAAGGAGATGTTTGCTTCAGTTTGTAGAGATTTGTGTGAAGCCAAAACAGAGGTGTGATAATTGGAGATGTAAGGAAGAGGCAATACGTAAATTCTAAGAATATATGAGAAAAAGGAACCACCTTATGGTGCTACATTCTGTTATGAACACACAAAACATCAATTGAAGCACAACCATTGACATGAAGAAGAAGAGGATTAGGGAATTCTGGTTTAAGAGAAAAATAAAAGAGAAAGATGGAGACGGTCATTCACGTTTTTGGCCAGATTTATAGAGAAACCGATGTCTGATATATAAATAAAATGATATGCTTTTATTGATAACATAATTGCTGATTTTAAAGATTCTACAATTAAATGTAATTATGCCCGAATTGTGAAATATATTTTCGAAAGTATGAATAGATTTTATAATTAAATATAAATAGATTCTATAATTAAAGATTCCATAATTTAATGTAATTGTGTTTGAAATGTAATTGGTAAATTTAAAGATTCTATAATTAAATGTTTGAATTCTATTTTGAGAAGATGATGTCATCAATTTGATCTAATGGTGAAAATCATATGATTGAAATACAATCAAGGGTCTTGATTGCTTCATTGGTGAATTAAAGGTTCTCTTTTAATAATATTTAGAGATAATTATGGAAATCATTTAATATCTATAATTATTTAATTTACTAAATTTCTATTGGTGCAATCTAGCACACAGTAAATGTAAAAAACAAAATAACCTAGCTCTCTCTCTCTCTCTCTCTCTATATATATATATATATATATATATATATATATATATATATATATATATTCATTATTTATATATTAGTATAAAGTATAAATAAAACATAAATTGAATATATTGAAAAAAAAAACTTAAATAAAATAAAAAAATGTATATAATCGTCATCATCACTTCATACCCCATTCATCTTCATCCCCGTTCCTTCTTCCTTACCAACTGCATCTTTCCCTCTTATTTAAACTCAAGAACCCTAATGGACAAATAAACTCACCGTCACCGGACACCACTTCCAGGCCACTAACATTGGTCGGAAACCTCAACAAAGCCGTCGACTATGCTACACCACCTTTATACTCTATCTAAGCCCACCTAAAGCCTCCATCAAGCAGTCACAAAGCGTCGATCTGCACTCTAGAGCCACCGTCGACTGTCGACATCCTCCATCACCTATCTACTTCACCGGAAACCACTCTAAAGGCGCCATCAGTCCTATTTCCACTCCAAAGTCACGATATTTCTTTGAAATGACAATCATTGGTTTTAAAAAACAGAAAGCAGATTGGAAACGACCATTAAATCTCTTTATGTGTTTATCTATCCCCTTCTCTATGTGTCTCCCTCTCCCATAGCATCGACGAAATCCCTGCTCATTGCTATTGGGAATATTACGGGAAGGGTTGACAGAGAATCGATGGCCTGAGATAAACACAGAGAGATTTTTGATTTCTAGTTCAATTTTAATGTCTTTGTTGCTTAACTAGGTTTAGTTTCAATTTCTGATTTCTAGGGTTCTTAATTGTAGCAGTGGTAGTGACCGGAGGTTGGTGGTGGTGGCCATAATTAATTTTCCGGTGTAGAGATCGGAGGTTAGTGGCGGTGGTGGCCAGAAGTAATTTTCCGGTGACTGGACATAAGGAGGGGAGGAGGGTTGGGGGTAGGGATGGGTCACATTGTAACATCCCGGAAATTCAGAAGTAAAGTTGAAGGGCTAAAAGTGTAAGTAAGAAGGTCGACTCGACGAGTCGAGTCGCGTTACGGGTCGAGTGTTAAGTGACCAACTCGGCGAGTCAATTATGATTGTAAAATTGCATTCTCGAATTCAATTATGGTTATGGTATCCCTTTCCATAATTTGAATTGTGAGGTTTGGCAATTAGTCTTAAGTGTTTAGACACACATATGAACTATCGAAGGCAAAGGTGTATAAGTTCAAAAAGCCATGATAAAAGATTATCAAAGCACTAAGTATTAGAAACATGAACTTAAGAAATTCAATAAGTATTGTCTTTCTGGAAGTTGAGATGTTTATGAATACATGTCGAAGCTAGTGGGAGCATAAGTGTTATGTTTTATAATAATCATCATGATAGTGGGAGCATAAATGTTATGATTGTATGATTATTAAGGAAAGTACTGCAAGTTGGAAATATTAATTATAGAAAACAAGAGTTATACCTTGCAAAGTAGTAAGGGTTATAAAGTTGTTTTGCTATAATTAAGGGAGAGAATATTATGCTTCATTTCAAATCTAAAGGATTAGGTTGAGAAATCTTAATAAATTTAGTCAAAGGTACATAGTGTGTTCTTAAAATTTCGATTATGATTACGACATTCCTCTTCACAATTCGAATTTTGAGAACATAGCAAATAAAACATTATGCGTCGTGTCCCATACGCTTCGGGTATAGGATCGATTGCAAATGCTTTAATGTTTAACCATTCTAAAATTTTCCAAATGTCTAGCGCATTTAGAGGGAAAAAGGACTAGAATCGGTTTTGACTAAAATAATTAAACAACTATCAAAGGACAATGCAAAGTTCGACGTGGATTGGTCGCTTGTGAGTAGTTGGAAGCATGGTATTGGATGGACCATATCGACATTATTATGAATAGAAAAGATTCTATTAAGAATGAGTTGTCATATGGAAATTATGGAAATGTTTCCATACCGGATGCACCATATTGACATCATTACGAATAGATAAGATTCTATTAAGAATGAGTTGTCATATGGAAAATTTGGAAGCGTGTCCATATTGGGAATTGAATATTGAAAATCTATGTTTAGATTAGAAACTTTTATGCAAAAGGATGTTCAAAGGAATGTACTTTGAGTGAGAGACATCATATCTAAGGAATTGTCTTGTAACAATCTCCGATAGAAGACTTTGTAATATCATTGGCAATAGTCTTTGTGACTTTGGTGCAGTGACATTACGAAAGGATAGTTGCATAGAATGTTAGAATCTAGCATATTCTATAAGTAGCAAGAATTTGATATTCTTTAACTTATGAAAAATGGATTTGGAGTTGTGAAATGAGAATGATTGGAAATGTGTCCAATGTGATCTATTTCACAAAGTAAGAACCATAGGTAAACATTGTGTGCATGCTACGAGCATGGGACAATTGCAATAATTCAAGTAAGAAGTTGATTACCCGAAACGACAAATAATGATTAATCGATATGGTGATAAATAAAAGGTGTTTTATTTATACTCAAAGGTTTGAGGCCATATGGGATTAGTATTATTCATGTGTTTCACCTTTGCATGTTTTGACTTCCAGAATAATTGAGTTTATTAAGAATAATCGAATTATTCAAACGGGCCACAGTCATTCATATGCTGGAAGTAGATATGAATGAAGACTGTCGTGAATTGGTGTGTGGATTGTCTAAAGAGCATTAGACATAAGCAAATGTTTGCTGCAACGTTTATGAGTGCTTATGAATATGATTTGAGCATTGGATTAAACCCACGCTCACTTGGATCACTCCATGAAATTGTATCACGAGTGATTAGTGAGACGATAACATCTCATATTCTTGAAACCGAGATGTGTGAGTTGTATCTTGCGAATCGGTTACACATTGATAATATGTAAACGCACTAGTAACTTGGTGTTATAAAACATATTGTTGTGTGTGATTCGGTGTGTGAGTGCAAGCGAACATTGTATCAAAGTTTATCCATTCCTTTTATCCAAAGAAGGATAAAAGCGGTATCTTTGGGCCCCTCGATGGTTTAGTGATGACAAACGTAAATGCTCGGCCGGGCTAGGGCTAATTTGATTTGTTCAGTTAGTCAGTCATCATAACTCGGGAATCAAGATATAGTATAAAAGAGAATGATTTGAAATCATATCTCATATGATATCTAGAATGGAGGAATATATGATCCCTTATCTAAAGGACACGCGTATCTGATAGGCTCAGAGTTGACAGCGGCTTTAGAAAGCTACGATTGCAGATCAGGATCTGAAGTCATACGCAGAATAGTTGTTAGACTTATCCAAGTGGGAGACTGTTGGATTAGTGTCTAAGTCCATAACTATTTTGGTATGTACTTGACCCGATAGTGCATGGTCCTTTTGGGTTGCCTTCACCAAAGCAACTTGATAGGATGAATTATGGAGAGAAAGGATTAATTATGATTTATTAATATATTATGAGAATTATATATTAAAGGAGAAATCATATTGTTTAATTAATATTAGTCAAGAATTAATTGGTAATTAGTTTTGTGGCTAAAAGAGATTAATTAAACTTAAGGGACTGGAATTGTAATTATAAGATAATTGCAATTGGGCTATGGATTACCTTATAATATAAGGTTGGACGAATTCTATGGAAAACCCCATTAGAAATCGTCCAAGGCTTATTAAAGAAGGGTCCATGGGCTGCTTAGGGCTTAAGCAGTCAGTTTAGGGTATCCTAGTTCAAAACCCTAATAGCCTACGTGTATATAAAGGACCCTTAAGCCCCAAAAACGTGGTAGACATGTTCCTTAGGGTTTTCACACGTTTTGGGCAGCCTCCTTCTCTTCTCATTCTTCATCCTCTTGCTCTTGGTGTTTGTGAACCATTAGAGGAGTGACATTTGTGACTCTAAGCTTTCGAAAATCATTACAAGGAGGATTTGAGATTGTTATTGCTACATAACAATCAAGGTAATATCTTAAACCCTATTTTATGTTAATATGATTAATTGTATGCTAGATCTAGGGTTTATAGCTTTGGATATTCAATTGCATGTTCATTAGACAAACTAGATCCAAAAGCTATTAGGGTTTGCATGTACACCATAGGAATGATGTATTGTCCAAAACCCATCAGTGGTATCAGAGCCTTGATTGGTTTCTATTGTATTGATGCTTGATATGTTTGAAAATTCGATTTTCTGGAGGCTGGACTCGCCGAGTCCATAGCTGAACTCGCCGAGTCCATAGCTGAACTCGCCGAGTCCATGCTGACTCGACGAGTCCATGCTTGACTCGACGAGTCAACTCGTCAGACAGGTGGATTTTCGGGATTTTTACCTATTATGACTTAGGATAATTGCCATAATTGTTTAAACTTAATAAAATTCGAATTTTGTTAATCCCTTATGATTATCCTTGTCAAAATAAAAGATTTTGGTCATCTAATTAGATAATTGTTACCTTATGTGATATATGTTAAGTTATGGAAATTATTTGATCATTATCTTGCAAGAATTTGAACTAGATCTAATTAGATAACCACCAATTATAGTTAATTGCCTTATTTGAATTATGTGATCTAGAATATTCTTGACAAAGTTTGGAATAGTTTCAAATTAATCCCTTTAGGTTTTATATTTTAAATTTGAACCCAAAAGTTTTGTTGTTTTGAAATTTAAATAGTTAAAACCCTAATGTTTTGAAAAAGGTTTCAAAACTTGCCCTCAAGTTTTGGAATTTAAATTTTGATTAAATGGTTTAATTTTGATGTATATTTAAATTCTAAACCCTAATGTGTTGAAATGTTTCAAAACTTGCCCTCAAGTTTTGGAATTTAAAAGTTGATTAAAAGTTTAATTAGGAATGTTAAATTCTGAAACTCTAGTATTGTTTTGAAAAAGTTCAAATCACACCCTCATGGTTTTATTAATTAATTAAGGTGTATAATTAAAAGAGGTTTAATAAATCCATAAAAGTTTAGGTTTACAATTTAATTGAATTAAAAGTATAATTGTTATATTAGACCATCTAGTATTTTAAAAAGTGTAAAATACACCCTATACTATATATATAACATTAAAAGTCTAACATTATATATATATGTATGAGTAAAAGTCAGTCTTACCATTAGTAGGCCTCATTCACGAAGCTGGTCTATAAGGGGTGTTTGAGGAAATTGC
Organism: Lactuca serriola; assembly: GCF_051521515.1. NCBI lineage: Eukaryota > Viridiplantae > Streptophyta > Magnoliopsida > Asterales > Asteraceae > Lactuca > Lactuca serriola. Next base: position 31,675,914 of record NC_136408.1, read on the forward strand.
CTATAAAATGGCGATTGAATGGGTATCCACTCTTACCCACCGCACTCTTGACTAGTGGAGGGTCGTTAGCCGAACGGGTAGGATAGGACGAAACCTTCCATTATAAGTATAATGAATTACTAAAGTAGCTAAATGTTTTTCAAAATTCCCAATCTTAGTTACTTAGGAACAGTGAATTGATGCAATTCCATGAAATTACACTTTGTTCCCTTGCGAAGACGTTAGTGGAGCGTGTGTGGTTAACCGGCACACTAAATGGTTCTAAGCAAAGGTAACAAAGGGTGACTCAATGTTTGTCATAGTTTGGTGGAGCGTGTGTGGTTAACCGGCACATCGAATAGGTGACTGTAACATGTGAGGGCACCATGTAGTTTGCATGGTTATTCACACCCGCTTTGTGATCCTCGGCATCCCAGTCACAAACTAGAGGGGCATATCGAGATTTAAACATGCCATTGAAAGTTCAATGAATCTCAAAGGATCTAGGAGTTTTCATAGATTTAAAACTTAAATTTCTTTTTCGTTTTTCATGGTGGAAATTAGTGAATCGTCATTCACTTACCTTCAAATATTCTGCAATTAGGGTTACGGCATCCCTCTCCCGAGTTGTAGAATATTGTGTTAGGTCCTAGCCTTAGTATTTCATTTGGGTGATTTACTAAGGACTCAATCTATCAACTAACTTGAATTCGTTTTTCTCCCGTATTGTAGATGTCAAAGTTTGACAACTATGGTCTTCTCAAATCCCGTGGAACAAGCATTCCACATGAAGATGATATTCCACGATTCGATCGAGGAACAAGAGATCATGCTTCACTTCCTCCTCCTCCTCCAATTATTCTCCCTAACCCACAAGTTCAAAGGCTTGAAAAGTTCAAGATCACTCAAGCCCTTTTGGCAAGTAAACATAAAGAAGGAAAGCCGGTGTGTGCACACGTCCTAGGGATGAAGTCACACATTGATAGGTTAAGAATGTTGGGATCCGTTGTTTGTGAGGAAATGGCTGTTGATTGGTTTCTTCACTCACTTCCTAACTCATATAGTGAGTTCGTAAGAGAGTACTGTTGAGTTTTGAGCATTCTAACACTCCTAAGTGTACATGCAACCCTAAATACCTTGGATCTATGTTTTCTCTATTATACATGCAAATAAGAACATCCAAGGTATTATCCTAATCTAGCATACAAAAACAATGAGTGTAACAAGATAGAATACATACCTCTTTGATGTAGTAAGTCTTCATGAAGCTTGAGTGCCTAGCCCCAATAGTGTGGAAGCCTCAAATGGAATCACAATCACCAAAACACTTATAATAACTTGAGAGAATTCTACACTCATGAAATCGGCTAGCCCTTTTACTTCACACTAGTAGCCGATTTTGGTCAAGAATAAGATGCTTATATAGTTAGGGTTACACCATGTAAGCCCTAATTGACATGGCCTTTCATTTCCATGATCCATGGGTACAAATACACCATGGAGCATCCATGGACCATCCTATGGGTTTTAGCCCAACTTGATTATCCATGGAGCATTAGCCTACTATACAAGTATGGATGATTTACACAATCAACCCATATATTTAATTAGTCTTCTTTTGATCACTTAATTAATCCTAGATTAATTCTTGATCAATACTAAAATAATCTTATTATTCTTATTATTAATATACTAGAACTTATAATATATTAATAACCATAAGTGTCTTATTTCTCTCATTATAGTCTATCCAAGTGCATGATGGTATGCAACCCAAATGGACCATGCCGGGTCGGGTCAAGTCTTACCAATTATAGTTATGGACTTAGACATTAATCCAACAGTCTCCCACTTGGATAAGTCTAAAACTATTATTTCGTATGACTTCAGGAACCAACTGGCAATCGTAGCTCTCAAAAGCTTCTGTCGAACTTTGACCTTGTAGATGAACTCTGACCTTTGTCGATGACTTGTCCATTAGATAAGGGATCATATATTCCTCCATTCTGGATATCATATGGACTGAGACATGGATTATAATCATTCTCTCTGTCCATTTGTTGTTTCCCGATTTCCGATTTATGACGACTGACTAATTGAACAAATCAAATCAGTCCTGGCCCGGCCGAGCACTTCCATTTGTCATCATCAAATCATCGAGGGGCCCACTGATATCGCTTTTATCCCAAAGGTAAAAGGAATGGATAAACTTCGACTCATATGGCTTGTTCTACTACTTGTTGAATCATACACAAAGGCACGTTTTATAGCACCGAGTTACCAAATGCGTTTTTGTGCAATCAATATACTATCAACTCATAGTAACAACTCATATCTCTAGGTTTGAAGAATATAAGATATTATCGTCTCATGATCACTCGTGATAAAATCCATGAAGTGATTCCAATGAGCGCGGGTTGAATCCAATACTCAGAACTTATGAGAACTCATGAGTGTTGTAGCCCTTTGTCCAACACCTTAGACCTCTACAAGCCAACTCATGACAGTCTTAATTCATATCTACTTCCAACATATGACCGACTGTGGATGGTTTGAATAACTTAGTCATTCCGGAAGAATAACCCAGTTTATTCGGGAAGTCAAAACATGCAAAATGAAACACAATAATAATTGAATCCAATATGGTATCAACCCTTTGAACATAAATAAAACACCTTTTATTTATCACCATATGATTACACATTATTCATTGTATACTGTTTCAGCTATCAACTTTATTCTTGAATTTAAAACAATAGTTGTCCCATGCTCCAAGCATGTACACTATGTTTTCTAAACACTAGTCATGCCATACACCAAGTATGCATACTATGTTTGTCTATGACCTTTACTTTGTGAACTAGATCAATTGGACATAACTTCAATGATTCTCTTTTCACACTCCCAAATCCTTACCGCAAATGCAAGAATTCCAAATTCATGCCATTTACTGAAATATGTTAGATTCAAAACTTATATGCATTGATCCTCTTGTAATGATTATACACAAAGTCATAAAGACTTGACAACAAACATTACAGAGCATTCCAAAGGAGATCAGTTCCTTGGAAACATCCTTCTTGCATTAAGTTTCCTTAATCTTACACAGATTGAAAATTCTAACTTTGAAACATTTCCAGATTCCATTTTTGACTATCACTTCTGACCAAGAGTTGCCTCCTTACAGACTATGTCAATATGGTCCTTCTAGAATTATCACTACACTTCCAACTATCCTTGAGCAACCAATCTTTGGTAAACCTTAGATTGTCCTCGACAATTGTTTAATCCTTTTAGTCATATCTAGTTCTAAACCTTTTCCCTTCTTAATGCCCCAGGAATTTGGAAAATTTTAGAAAGGATGAATATAGCACATGTAATCGATCCTATATCCGAAACATATGGGAATCGATTCATGATGTCTCACATAAAGACTAAACCAGTCTTTTGCTATAACATTTCCATTTCTATTTGCCAAGTTCTCATAATTCAGATTATGAAAAGGGATGTCGTAATCATAATTGAATTTTAGAACGCAAATAATGGACCCATATACAGAATTTCCTTATGTTGAGCCATTCCAACATGAAATTCATATATATATATATATATATATATATATATATATATATATATATATATATCCTTGACTAAATGATTAAAACCTCACGATCTAAGCTTGTAGATTTGAGATGAAGTATAATTTCCTCTCCCTTAATTATAGCAAAACAACTCTTTCCCAATTGAAACTTTTGTTTTCTATAATTAACATTGCTAACTTGTAATACTTATCATAATTATCATGCTCCCACTAACATGATGATTATTAGCATAACACTTATGCTCCCACTAGCTTTGACATGTACTCAAAAATCAGCTAACTTTCTTACCAAAGTTCAGATTTCTGATACTAGATTGCTTTGATAAAACTTTATCAAAATCATACACCTTTCCTTAGATAGCACACTTGTGTGTCTAAACAATTATGAAGAGGGATGCCGTAATCATAATGGTTAGACCTATTTGCCACTTCTCACAAGTCCAGGTTAGTGTGCCGGTAAACCACACACGCTCCACTAACGACTTTGAGAATGCAAATATCACAATTGCTATCTAGCTAAAATCTACTTAGTGAAAGTGTTTCCTCACCATCATTTTCATGAATCGGAGAGAAACCTTATAACACTTAGATTTATATGGTGTATGAGTTCCTACCCATATGAATTTGTCAAAACCATAATCACAAGACAAAGATAATGACAAATCCAAAACATATGGATTGAACTCAATCTTAATTTCTTGCCACCTGGCAGCTCAAGGGCCTGCCATTGCTTCCAAGTTGTGCAACAAATTGAGAACTCTAAGAACTCATATGCAAAGCCAAATTTAACTGGAATGGGCACAGATATGTCAACACGATAGGTTATAAACCTCAAGTCGTGTGCTAGTGAAGAACTTCAGGTTCCATTCTTGATTAGTTCTTGAGACTTTCAAGACCTTTCAGACTCCCACTGTCCTCTTGACATATAAGACTCCCTTGTCAAACATCCAAGAGATAGTGCGGATTCTAATCAAGACAAACACTTCACACAATTGGCCTAAGTTGATCTTTGTTTTATCCAAAACATCACAACTTACCAATTTCAAATGTACAAGAGTAGAAAACTTTTACTCTTACATTTGACAAGTGTTTTAAACCTTGTTTAAGACATGTCACTCAAATGAAAATCTTGGAGTATGACTCTAAGACTTGTATTAGAACGAAGTATGACTCATCTTCTTGATTTAACCATTTCAACAATTCAAGATCCCTCTTCTTTGTCATAAGAATGCACTAAGATTTCCTTAGAGAACTAATTGTGCTATGGTTTCTTAATCATTAGGATGATCACTAAACTGATACTAAAGTACTCTCCCATCTTTTCAGATTTGAGAAACTTTTATCCTTCTGCCTAATTTGATTCTTCTTATTCGCTTTGTCATACATTGGAACCTTTTTCCAATGTCTCAGAGTTACACTTAAGCATGTAAGTATAATCATATTTACTGAGCTTTAGTAAACTATGACGAATAGTCTTATCAAACTTTTGTGGTGGACTTAATCAGTGCACAAGAATGTGTACTCGATCCTTTAGTCCTTTACTTGACTCACACATCCATGTGAACAAGTAATTAGTCTTAATTTTTCCAAAACTTGAAAGTTCTCATTCATCATGCTATACAACTTGCATGATTCCAAGTTTCGGTCCAATTGAAACTTGGGTGATGAGAATCTTTCCTTATTTGGTAAATCTAGACATTACCACAAATGAAAGAATCAATTTCATATTTCCACTCTTGCTCTTAATGGAATCATATAAGCAACAATTTTTCCTCAAATGCCATTGTAAGGATATTTTAAAATAAATAAAATCAAAAATTTTCTTTTATTTTAAAACTTTGCGGAAAAACTTATCCTTACAATCCATATGAAAACTTGTTGTTATCTATTCCTAGGCAATATCTCATAACTCCTAAGAAGTAGCTCAGGAATCCGATCTTCAAACTATGCGATAGAAATCCATCTACGCGATCAGATTCAGCATATTCTTTTTTTAAGTTTCTTCACTTTTCTTTGATTCTTAAAACATCACCATGTGACCCAGTCACATCATGTATCAAGAATCTCAGAATAGAGACTTAACAGAGTTAGATAGTGGACTTTACCTGAAGTAGAGTCAAACTTATTGACTTTAACATCCTTAGGTAAATTTGGCAGCTTCGCAACCAATGCCCCTTCCTTTGGCAATATAAACATATGGACCCTTTGATAATGGTACACGAGACTATCATAGACTTAGCTTTTCTCTTTACCATTTGGTCAACCGAGTTGACTATGGCCGATCCCTTTCCACTGGAAGAGAGAGCTTTACTAGATATCATTGTCAATGTCCATGAAGTTTAGGAAGTTGATCTTAGCAAATAGATAAGATCATTAAGGGTCTTGTCATAGTCTGTTTCATAGGTGTCCCAAAGGAACTCACTATGTGACTTAGAAAGTGATTGAACCACCAACTTTCTCAAGACTTTGACACCCAACTCTCCCGGCTAGTCAATATGTGACTACATCTCCAAGATGTGTCCACACCTAGACCTTGCCTTGCCAATAGGGCTTGAGTGACCTTAAACTTTTCAAGAACTTGTGGGTTAGGGAGAATAGTTGGAGGAGGTGAAAGAAGTATGATTTCCAAGGGACATCATCTTCATTTAGGAACCCTTGTTTCAAGAGATTTGGGAAGATCATAGGTGTCTATTACAGACATCTTTTGGGAGATATTCAAGATAGTTGATTTAAAGTCCTTAATATGACACCCAATATGAAATATTAAGGCTAGGACCCAACAAACTATTTTATAACTTAGAAGAGGTATGCCGTAATCCAAGCTATAAAATATTTGAAGGTAGGTGAATGACGATTCACCAATTTCCACCAAGATAAACGAAATGTATTATTAGGTTTTAATTGGTTTTGAAACTCCTAGATCTTTGAGATTCATTGAACTTTTCAAAGGCATGTTTCAATCTCGAGTGTGCCCTTCAGGTTTTGTGACTGGGATGCCGAGGATCACAAAACAAGGTGTGAAGTAACCATGCAAATTACTTGGTACCCTTAAGTGTTTACCCTTTAATTGATGTGCCGGTTAACCACACACGCTCCATCGATACTATGATAAACATTAAGTTACCCTTTGCCTACCTTGTTAAGTCCAAGTTAGTGTGCCGGTTAACCACACACGCTCCACTAACTGACTTAAACAAAGTGCAAAGTGTAATTTCATGGATTAGCACCTTATTCACTTTTTCCTAAGTAACTAATATTGGGTATTATTAAGAGTTTAGTTACTTAGTATTTATCATTAATACTTTTAATGAAGGGAGAATTATAGTCCTGTCAAACCCGTTCGGCTAACGACCCTCCACCGGTCAAGCAAGCGGTGGGTGAGAGTGGACACCCATTAAGTTGCCATTTTATAGGCAACAACCTTATACCCACCTTATAGACCGGCTTCGTGAATGAGGCGTACTAGCGGTAAGACTGACTTTACTCTTATACATATATATATTATTAACTTATAATATTATAAAGTATAAGGGTTGAATTTTAACTTTTAAAATTCTAAGGGCTAACTTGGAATTAAAGTATTCATAAGTGAAAACTTTCAAATTCCAAAACTTGAGGGCAAGTTTTGAAACTATTCAAAACTAATTAATTCCATAACTTATGTGTTTAAAGTAGTTTTAATCCAAAACCTCTTCAAGTTCCATAACTTGAGGACAAGTTATGGAAGACTTTAAACTAATAAAAGAACTAACTTTTTCTTTATTTTATAACTTATGGATTTAATTATGGTTACATATTTTTCTTTAATGAAGTGACTCTTGAACTTCCATAACTTGAGGACAAGTTATGGAGTCATAAAAAATTATTCAATGACACAAGACTCTTCATTTTGTAACAATTGCCAACTTTTATGAATTTTATGAAACTTAAATGTGACTTTTCATATAACTTGAGGACAAGTTACACAAACACATTTTGGAATCAACTCTTAGATTAATTTGGATTGAAAACACATAATCAATTAACTTTTCTATTAATCTAAGCAACTCATAATAACAAGATAATTCAAATCAAACTTTTTCATGTAATTAGTCTAAACCTTAAACTAATACAAAACATGAGTCTATTGACAATTATCTTTGAAAATGGATTAGCATGAACATTACCACATCAAAAACAAGTTTATAAGTTCAAAAACAACTTAGGGTAATGTTCCTAGTCCATTTCTAGCCAAAAACCTCGAAAATATGCTGTCTGGGGCTCCTACTCGGCGAGTGCATGAACCTACTTGGCGAGTAGGATGATTTTTCTCATGGACTCGGCGAGTTCATCAGTGGACTCAGCGATTCCAGTGCCCAGAAAACCAGAAAATCGAGTTTTTCAGCATTTTTCAACAATTTGCATCAAGTATAATAGAAAACAAGCCTAGGCTCTGATACCACCGTTGGGTTTTGAGCATTCTAACACTCCTAAGTGTACATGCAACCCTAAATACCTTGGATCTATGTTTTCTCTATTATACATGCAAATAAGAACATCCAAGGTATTATCCTAATCTAGCATACAAAAACAATGAGTGTAACAAGATAGAATACATACCTCTTTGATGTAGTAAGTCTTCATGAAGCTTGAGTGCCTAGCCCCAATAGTGTGGAAGCCTCAAATGGAATCACAATCACCAAAACACTTATAATAACTTGAGAGAATTCTACACTCATGAAATCGGCTAGCCCTTTTACTTCACACTAGTAGCCGATTTTGGTCAAGAATAAGATGCTTATATAGTTAGGGTTACACCATGTAAGCCCTAATTGACATGGCCTTTCATTTCCACGATCCATGGGTACAAATACACCATGGAGCATCCATGGACCATCCTATGGGTTTTAGCCCAACTTGATTATCCATGGAGCATTAGCCCACTATACAAGTATGGATGATTTACACAATCAACCCATATATTTAATTAGTCTTCTTTTGATCACTTAATTAATCCTAGATTAATTCTTGATCAATACTAATTAAATAATCTTATTATTTTTATTATTAATATACTAGAACTTATAATATATTAATAACCATAAGTGTCTTATTTCTCTCATTATAGTCTATCCAAGTGCATGATGGTATGCAACCCAAATGGACCATGCCGGGTCGGGTCAAGTCTTGCCAATTATAGTTATGGACTTAGACATTAATCCAACAAGTACTGTATGATGAACTACGACATGACCCTTATAGATCTCACCTATATGCTTATTGCTGCTGAATCATAAATGATTTGGCGCAATAGAAAAGCAATGTTGATTGGTGAATCTGCCTTCAAGAACTCTATGGATATAGACAATGGCAACGAAAGACATGCTATGATCGAAAAGTTTCATCATAAGAGAAAGGCGATATCTGAAGTAGTTCCATGTGTTGTTCCAAAAGTGTCAATTTGCTTTTATTGCCAAGAGAAGGGGCATTGGAGACGAAGTTGCCCCATTTACCTAAGAGATCTAAGAGATGGGAGAGTCGAAACGTATGGCTCTAATTTAGGTAAAATCCATTGACTAACTCTTTTAAGCTTCATTTTAGATTCTGAATACATAATGTGATAAGATTACAATTGATGTTTTATAGAATCGAAGAAAAGAAAGGAAGCTTAAGGGAAGAAGTGAGCAGAATCTAACCGTGAAGGAATGGATTTCGATCGCGTTTCTCGAAGATTAGATTCTTGAACTACTACTTAGAGTTAGAATTAGATTGCTAAGAAAGATGTATCAGCATAAGTTTTTAAATGAGTTGCATTGTAAGGACAAATTTTTCCGCAATAAAATAAAATTTGATTTTAAATTTTAATTATTTATCCTTACAATGGCGTGTATGAAAAATTGATGTTAAAATGTTTCTATTATTAGCAATAATGGATTTGGTTCTTATTATGTTATTTATGGAAAGTCGAGAATTTACCAAATAGGGAGAGTTTCTCATCGCCCAAGTTTCAATTGGACAGAAATTTGGAATCATGCAACTTGGTTGCACGATGAATGAGAAATTTCGTATTTGGAAATTAGACTAATTCATTGACAAAGTGTCAAGTGAAAGACTAGGAGATCGAGTACACAAATTTGTGTGTTGATCAAAGTCCACCATAAGAGTAACGAGATATTCGTCATGATTTACTAAAGGTTTAGTAAATATAATTATACTTATAAGATTAAGTGTAATTCTGAATTGATTGAAAAAGTTTAAATCAATAGTAGAACGAATAACAAGAATCAAGTAGGCAGAGAGATAAAAGTTTCTCCATTTTAAGAAGAAGGGAGAGTACCTTTTATGCTTTATGATAGGTCTTAATGATTAAGAACCATATCTCAATTGATCCTCTAAGTGAGTCTTGGTACAATTGTATGTCCAAGAAGAGGAATCAAAGATTGAAGAAATGGTCAAATCAAGAAGTCAATCATATCTCGTTCCAAAACAAGTCTTAGAGTTAAGATTGTGACAATGAGTGAAAAGTATTAAGAAGGTTTAAAACATTCATTAAATGTGGTAAGTTGTGATGTCTTAGATAAGACAAAGACCAACTAGGACCAATTTATGAAGAGTTTTGAGAAAAGCTACACTAACTCTTGAATATTTGTTTGTCAAGAAATTTTTTGACAAGAGAATCTTATATGTCAAAGAGTCAGTGGGAGTCTTAATGGTCTTGAAAGGTTTCAAGAACAAATAAAATAAACCTTATCGATCATCACTAGCACACGAGTTGAGGTTTACAACTTATCGTGAAGACATTATTTTGTTTCTGTGCCAATCCAATCGAGTTAATTATGCATGAGTTCTCATTTTGAACGCATAAAAGGCAAAGCACCTTAATCAATGAAAGGTACATTGATAGGAAAGGGTGAGCTGCTTAACTACTTGGAAGACGTGGAGGGCAGTTGTGCTACCATAAGGCAAGAAATCAAGATTAAGAAAGTTCGGTCCATATGAGTTTGAATTTGTCGTAAACTTTGGTTTTAACAAATTCACATGGATAGGAACACATACGCCATTTAAATCTAAGTGTCATAAGATTTCCTCCTTCATGAAAATGATTGTGAGGAAATGCTTTCACTAAGAAAGATTTTAAAAAGATAGTGATTGTAAAATTGCATTCTCGAATTCAATTATGGTTATGGTATCCCTTTCCATAATTTGAATTGTGAGGTTTGGCAATTAGTCTTAAGTGTTTAGACACACATATGAACTATCGAAGGCAAAGGTGTATAAGTTCAAAAAGCCATGATAAAAGATTATCAAAGCACTAAGTATTAGAAACATGAACTTAAGAAATTCAATAAGTATTGTCTTTCTGGAAGTTGAGATGTTTATGAATACATGTCGAAGCTAGTGGGAGCATAAGTGTTATGTTTTATAATAATCATCATGATAGTGGGAGCATAAATGTTATGATTGTATGATTATTAAGGAAAGTACTGCAAGTTGGAAATATTAATTATAGAAAACAAGAGTTATACCTTGCAAAGTAGTAAGGGTTATAAAGTTGTTTTGCTATAATTAAGGGAGAGAATATTATGCTTCATTTCAAATCTAAAGGATTAGGTTGAGAAATCTTAATAAATTTAGTCAAAGGTACATAGTGTGTTCTTAAAATTTCGATTATGATTACGACATTCCTCTTCACAATTCGAATTTTGAGAACATAGCAAATAAAACATTATGCGTCGTGTCCCATACGCTTCGGGTATAGGATCGATTGCAAATGCTTTAATGTTTAACCATTCTAAAATTTTCCAAATGTCTAGCGCATTTAGAGGGAAAAAGGACTAGAATCGGTTTTGACTAAAATAATTAAACAACTATCAAAGGACAATGCAAAGTTCGACGTGGATTGGTCGCTTGTGAGTAGTTGGAAGCATGGTATTGGATGGACCATATCGACATTATTATGAATAGAAAAGATTCTATTAAGAATGAGTTGTCATATGGAAATTATGGAAATGTTTCCATACCGGATGCACCATATTGACATCATTACGAATAGATAAGATTCTATTAAGAATGAGTTGTCATATGGAAAATTTGGAAGCGTGTCCATATTGGGAATTGAATATTGAAAATCTATGTTTAGATTAGAAACTTTTATGCAAAAGGATGTTCAAAGGAATGTACTTTGAGTGAGAGACATCATATCTAAGGAATTGTCTTGTAACAATCTCCGATAGAAGACTTTGTAATATCATTGGCAATAGTCTTTGTGACTTTGGTGCAGTGACATTACGAAAGGATAGTTGCATAGAATGTTAGAATCTAGCATATTCTATAAGTAGCAAGAATTTGATATTCTTTAACTTATGAAAAATGGATTTGGAGTTGTGAAATGAGAATGATTGGAAATGTGTCCAATGTGATCTATTTCACAAAGTAAGAACCATAGGTAAACATTGTGTGCATGCTACGAGCATGGGACAATTGCAATAATTCAAGTAAGAAGTTGATTACCCGAAACGACAAATAATGATTAATCGATATGGTGATAAATAAAAGGTGTTTTATTTATACTCAAAGGTTTGAGGCCATATGGGATTAGTATTATTCATGTGTTTCACCTTTGCATGTTTTGACTTCCAGAATAATTGAGTTTATTAAGAATAATCGAATTATTCAAACGGGCCACAGTCATTCATATGCTGGAAGTAGATATGAATGAAGACTGTCGTGAATTGGTGTGTGGATTGTCTAAAGAGCATTAGACATAAGCAAATGTTTGCTGCAACGTTCATGAGTGCTTATGAATATGATTTGAGCATTGGATTAAACCCACGCTCACTTGGATCACTCCATGAAATTGTATCACGAGTGATTAGTGAGACGATAACATCTCATATTCTTGAAACCGAGATGTGTGAGTTGTATCTTGCGAATCGGTTACACATTGATAATATGTAAACGCACTAGTAACTAGGTGTTATAAAACATATTGTTGTGTGTGATTCGGTGTGTGAGTGCAAGCGAACATTGTATCAAAGTTTATCCATTCCTTTTATCCAAAGAAGGATAAAAGCGATATCTTTGGGCCCCTCGATGGTTTAGTGATGACAAACGTAAATGCTCGGCCGGGCTAGGGCTAATTTGATTTGTTCAGTTAGTCAGTCATCATAACTCGGGAATCAAGATATAGTATAAAAGAGAATGATTTGAAATCATATCTCATATGATATCTAGAATGGAGGAATATATGATCCCTTATCTAAAGGACACGCGTATCTGATAGGCTCAGAGTTGACAGCGGCTTTAGAAAGCTACGATTGCAGATCAGGATCTGAAGTCATACGCATAATAGTTGTTAGACTTATCCAAGTGGGAGACTGTTGGATTAGTGTCTAAGTCCATAACTATTTTGGTATGTACTTGACCCGATAGTGCATGGTCCTTTTGGGTTGCCTTCACCAAAGCAACTTGATAGGATGAATTATGGAGAGAAAGGATTAATTATGATTTATTAATATATTATGAGAATTATATATTAAAGGAGAAATCATATTGTTTAATTAATATTAGTCAAGAATTAATTGGTAATTAGTTTTGTGGCTAAAAGAGATTAATTAAACTTAAGGGACTGGAATTGTAATTATAAGATAATTGCAATTGGGCTATGGATTACCTTATAATATAAGGTTGGACGAATTCTATGGAAAACCCCATTAGAAATCGTCCAAGGCTTATTAAAGAAGGGTCCATGGGCTGCTTAGGGCTTAAGCAGTCAGTTTAGGGTATCCTAGTTCAAAACCCTAATAGCCTACGTGTATATAAAGGACCCTTAAGCCCCAAAAACGTGGTAGACATGTTCCTTAGGGTTTTCACACGTTTTGGGCAGCCTCCTTCTCTTCTCATTCTTCATCCTCTTGCTCTTGGTGTTTGTGAACCATTAGAGGAGTGACATTTGTGACTCTAAGCTTTCGAAAATCATTACAAGGAGGATTTGAGATTGTTATTGCTACATAACAATCAAGGTAATATCTTAAACCCTATTTTATGTTAATATGATTAATTGTATGCTAGATCTAGGGTTTATAGCTTTGGATATTCAATTGCATGTTCATTAGACAAACTAGATCCAAAAGCTATTAGGGTTTGCATGTACACCATAGGAATGATGTATTGTCCAAAACCCATCAGTGGTATCAGAGCCTTGATTGGTTTCTATTGTATTGATGCTTGATATGTTTGAAAATTCGATTTTCTGGAGGCTGGACTCGCCGAGTCCATAGCTGAACTCGACGAGTCCATGCTTGACTCGACGAGTCAACTCGTCAGACAGGTGGATTTTCGGGATTTTTACCTATTATGACTTAGGATAATTGCCATAATTGTTTAAACTTAATAAAATTCGAATTTTGTTAATCCCTTATGATTATCCTTGTCAAAATAAAAGATTTTGGTCATCTAATTAGATAATTGTTACCTTATGTGATATATGTTAAGTTATGGAAATTATTTGATCATTATCTTGCAAGAATTTGAACTAGATCTAATTAGATAACCACCAATTATAGTTAATTGCCTTATTTGAATTATGTGATCTAGAATATTCTTGACAAAGTTTGGAATAGTTTCAAATTAATCCCTTTAGGTTTTATATTTTAAATTTGAACCCAAAAGTTTTGTTGTTTTGAAATTTAAATAGTTAAAACCCTAATGTTTTGAAAAAGGTTTCAAAACTTGCCCTCAAGTTTTGGAATTTAAATTTTGATTAAATGGTTTAATTTTGATGTATATTTAAATTCTAAACCCTAATGTGTTGAAATGTTTCAAAACTTGCCCTCAAGTTTTGGAATTTAAAAGTTGATTAAAAGTTTAATTAGGAATGTTAAATTCTGAAACTCTAGTATTGTTTTGAAAAAGTTCAAATCACACCCTCATGGTTTTATTAATTAATTAAGGTGTATAATTAAAAGAGGTTTAATAAATCCATAAAAGTTTAGGTTTACAATTTAATTGAATTAAAAGTATAATTGTTATATTAGACCATTTAGTATTTTAAAAAGTGTAAAATACACCCTATACTATATATATAACATTAAAAGTCTAACATTATATATATATGTATGAGTAAAAGTCAGTCTTACCATTAGTAGGCCTCATTCACGAAGCTGGTCTATAAGGGGTGTTTGAGGAAATTGCCTATAAAATGGCGATTGAATGGGTATCCACTCTTACCCACCGCACTCTTGACTAGTGGAGGGTCGTTAGCCGAACGGGTAGGATAGGACGAAACCTTCCATTATAAGTATAATGAATTACTAAAGTAGCTAAATGTTTTTCAAAATTCCCAATCTTAGTTACTTAGGAACAGTGAATTGATGCAATTCCATGAAATTACACTTTGTTCCCTTGCGAAGACGTTAGTGGAGCGTGTGTGGTTAACCGGCACACTAAATGGTTCTAAGCAAAGGTAACAAAGGGTGACTCAATGTTTGTCATAGTTTGGTGGAGCGTGTGTGGTTAACCGGCACATCGAATAGGTGACTGTAACATGTGAGGGCACCATGTAGTTTGCATGGTTATTCACACCCGCTTTGTGATCCTCGGCATCCCAGTCACAAACTAGAGGGGCATATCGAGATTTAAACATGCCATTGAAAGTTCAATGAATCTCAAAGGATCTAGGAGTTTTCATAGATTTAAAACTTAAATTTCTTTTTCGTTTTTCATGGTGGAAATTAGTGAATCATCATTCACTTACCTTCAAATATTCTGCAATTAGGGTTACGGCATCCCTCTCCCGAGTTGTAGAATATTGTGTTAGGTCCTAGCCTTAGTATTTCATTTGGGTGATTTACTAAGGACTCAATCTATCAACTAACTTGAATTCGTTTTTCTCCCGTATTGTAGATGTCAAAGTTTGACAACTATGGTCTTCTCAAATCCCGTGGAACAAGCATTCCACATGAAGATGATATTCCACGATTCGATCGAGGAACAAGAGATCATGCTTCACTTCCTCCTCCTCCTCCAATTATTCTCCCTAACCCACAAGTTCAAAGGCTTGAAAAGTTCAAGATCACTCAAGCCCTTTTGGCAAGTAAACATAAAGAAGGAAAGCCGGTGTGTGCACACGTCCTAGGGATGAAGTCACACATTGATAGGTTAAGAATGTTGGGATCCGTTGTTTGTGAGGAAATGGCTGTTGATTGGTTTCTTCACTCACTTCCTAACTCATATAGTGAGTTCGTAAGAGAGTACTGTTGAGTTTTGAGCATTCTAACACTCCTAAGTGTACATGCAACCCTAAATACCTTGGATCTATGTTTTCTCTATTATACATGCAAATAAGAACATCCAAGGTATTATCCTAATCTAGCATACAAAAACAATGAGTGTAACAAGATAGAATACATACCTCTTTGATGTAGTAAGTCTTCATGAAGCTTGAGTGCCTAGCCCCAATAGTGTGGAAGCCTCAAATGGAATCACAATCACCAAAACACTTATAATAACTTGAGAGAATTCTACACTCATGAAATCGGCTAGCCCTTTTACTTCACACTAGTAGCCGATTTTGGTCAAGAATAAGATGCTTATATAGTTAGGGTTACACCATGTAAGCCCTAATTGACATGGCCTTTCATTTCCATGATCCATGGGTACAAATACACCATGGAGCATCCATGGACCATCCTATGGGTTTTAGCCCAACTTGATTATCCATGGAGCATTAGCCTACTATACAAGTATGGATGATTTACACAATCAACCCATATATTTAATTAGTCTTCTTTTGATCACTTAATTAATCCTAGATTAATTCTTGATCAATACTAAAATAATCTTATTATTCTTATTATTAATATACTAGAACTTATAATATATTAATAACCATAAGTGTCTTATTTCTCTCATTATAGTCTATCCAAGTGCATGATGGTATGCAACCCAAATGGACCATGCCGGGTCGGGTCAAGTCTTACCAATTATAGTTATGGACTTAGACATTAATCCAACAGTCTCCCACTTGGATAAGTCTAAAACTATTATTTCGTATGACTTCAGGAACCAACTGGCAATCGTAGCTCTCAAAAGCTTCTGTCGAACTTTGACCTTGTAGATGAACTCTGACCTTTGTCGATGACTTGTCCATTAGATAAGGGATCATATATTCCTCCATTCTGGATATCATATGGACTGAGACATGGATTATAATCATTCTCTCTGTCCATTTGTTGTTTCCCGATTTCCGATTTATGACGACTGACTAATTGAACAAATCAAATCAGTCCTGGCCCGGCCGAGCACTTCCATTTGTCATCATCAAATCATCGAGGGGCCCACTGATATCGCTTTTATCCCAAAGGTAAAAGGAATGGATAAACTTCGACTCATATGGCTTGTTCTACTACTTGTTGAATCATACACAAAGGCACGTTTTATAGCACCGAGTTACCAAATGCGTTTTTGTGCAATCAATATACTATCAACTCATAGTAACAACTCATATCTCTAGGTTTGAAGAATATAAGATATTATCGTCTCATGATCACTCGTGATAAAATCCATGAAGTGATTCCAATGAGCGCGGGTTGAATCCAATACTCAGAACTTATGAGAACTCATGAGTGTTGTAGCCCTTTGTCCAACACCTTAGACCTCTACAAGCCAACTCATGACAGTCTTAATTCATATCTACTTCCAACATATGACCGACTGTGGATGGTTTGAATAACTTAGTCATTCCGGAAGAATAACCCAGTTTATTCGGGAAGTCAAAACATGCAAAATGAAACACAATAATAATTGAATCCAATATGGTATCAACCCTTTGAACATAAATAAAACACCTTTTATTTATCACCATATGATTACACATTATTCATTGTATACTGTTTCAGCTATCAACTTTATTCTTGAATTTAAAACAATAGTTGTCCCATGCTCCAAGCATGTACACTATGTTTTCTAAACACTAGTCATGCCATACACCAAGTATGCATACTATGTTTGTCTATGACCTTTACTTTGTGAACTAGATCAATTGGACATAACTTCAATGATTCTCTTTTCACACTCCCAAATCCTTACCGCAAATGCAAGAATTCCAAATTCATGCCATTTACTGAAATATGTTAGATTCAAAACTTATATGCATTGATCCTCTTGTAATGATTATACACAAAGTCATAAAGACTTGACAAAAAACATTACAGAGCATTCCAAAGGAGATCAGTTCCTTGGAAACATCCTTCTTGCATTAAGTTTCCTTAATCTTACACAGATTGAAAATTCTAACTTTGAAACATTTCCAGATTCCATTTTTGACTATCACTTCTGACCAAGAGTTGCCTCCTTACAGACTATGTCAATATGGTCCTTCCAGAATTATCACTACACTTCCAACTATCCTTGAGCAACCAATCTTTGGTAAACCTTAGATTGTCCTCGACAATTGTTTAATCCTTTTAGTCATATCTAGTTCTAAACCTTTTCCCTTCTTAATGCCCCAGGCATTTGGAAAATTTTAGAAAGGATGAATATAGCACATGTAATCGATCCTATATCCGAAACATATGGGAATCGATTCATGATGTCTCACATAAAGACTAAACCAGTCTTTTGCTATAACATTTCCATTTCTATTTGCCAAGTTCTCATAATTCAGATTATGAAAAGGGATGTCGTAATCATAATCGAATTTTAGAACGCAAATAATGGACCCATATACAGAATTTCCTTATGTTGAGCCATTCCAACATGAAATTCATATATATATATATATATATATATATATATATATATATATATATATATCCTTGACTAAATGATTAAATCTCACGATCTAAGCTTGTAGATTTGAGATGAAGTATAATTTCCTCTCCCTTAATTATAGCAAAACAACTCTTTCTCAATTGAAACTTTTGTTTTCTATAATTAACATTGCTAACTTGTAATACTTATCATAATTATCATGCTCCCACTAACATGATGATTATTAGCATAACACTTATGCTCCCACTAGCTTTGACATGTACTCAAAAATCAGCTAACTTTCTTACCAAAGTTCAGATTTCTGATACTAGATTGCTTTGATAAATCTTTATCAAAATCATACACCTTTCCTTAGATAGCACACTTGTGTGTCTAAACAATTATGAAGAGGGATGCCGTAATCATAATGGTTAGACCTATTTGCCACTTCTCACAAGTCCAGGTTAGTGTGCCGGTAAACCACACACGCTCCACTAACGACTTTGAGAATGCAAATATCACAATTGCTATCTAGCTAAAATCTACTTAGTGAAAGTGTTTCCTCACCATCATTTTCATGAATCGGAGAGAAACCTTATAACACTTAGATTTATATGGTGTATGAGTTCCTACCCATATGAATTTGTCAAAACCATAATCACAAGACAAAGATAATGACAAATCCAAAACATATGGATTGAACTCAATCTTAATTTCTTGCCACCTGGCAGCTCAAGGGCCTGCCATTGCTTCCAAGTTGTGCAACAAATTGAGAACTCTAAGAACTCATATGCAAAGCCAAATTTAACTGGAATGGGCACAGATATGTCAACACGATAGGTTATAAACCTCAAGTCGTGTGCTAGTGAAGAACTTCAGGTTCCATTCTTGATTAGTTCTTGAGACTTTCAAGACCTTTCAGACTCCCACTGTCCTCTTGACATATAAGACTCCCTTGTCAAACATCCAAGAGATAGTGCGGATTCTAATCAAGACAAACACTTCACACAATTGGCCTAAGTTGATCTTTGTTTTATCCAAAACATCACAACTTACCAATTTCAAATGTACAAGAGTAGAAAACTTTTACTCTTACATTTGACAAGTGTTTTAAACCTTGTTTAAGACATGTCACTCAAATGAAAATCTTGGAGTATGACTCTAAGACTTGTATTAGAACGAAGTATGACTCATCTTCTTGATTTAACCATTTCAACAATTCAAGATCCCTCTTCTTTGTCATAAGAATGCACTAAGATTTCCTTAGAGAACTAATTGTGCTATGGTTTCTTAATCATTAGGATGATCACTAAACTGATACTAAAGTACTCTCCCATCTTTTCAGATTTGAGAAACTTTTATCCTTCTGCCTAATTTGATTCTTCTTATTCGCTTTGTCATACATTGGAACCTTTTTCCAATGTCTCAGAGTTACACTTAAGCATGTAAGTATAATCATATTTACTGAGCTTTAGTAAACTATGACGAATAGTCTTATCAAACTTTTGTGGTGGACTTAATCAGTGCACAAGAATGTGTACTCGATCCTTTAGTCCTTTACTTGACTCACACATCCATGTGAACAAGTAATTAGTCTTAATTTTTCCAAAACTTGAAAGTTCTCATTCATCATGCTATACAACTTGCATGATTCCAAGTTTCGGTCCAATTGAAACTTGGGTGATGAGAATCTTTCCTTATTTGGTAAATCTAGACATTACCACAAATGAAAGAATCAATTTCATATTTCCACTCTTGCTCTTAATGGAATCATATAAGCAACAATTTTTCCTCAAATGCCATTGTAAGGATATTTTAAAATAAATAAAATCAAAAATTTTCTTTTATTTTAAAACTTTGCGGAAAAACTTATCCTTACAATCCATATGAAAACTTGTTGTTATCTATTCCTAGGCAATATCTCATAACTCCTAAGAAGTAGCTCAGGAATCCGATCTTCAAACTATGCGATAGAAATCCATCTACGCGATCAGATTCAGCATATTCTTTTTTTAAGTTTCTTCACTTTTCTTTGATTCTTAAAACATCACCATGTGACCCAGTCACATCATGTATCAAGAATCTCAGAATAGAGACTTAACAGAGTTAGATAGTGGACTTTACCTGAAGTAGAGTCAAACTTATTGACTTTAACATCCTTAGGTAAATTTGGCAGCTTCGCAACCAATGCCCCTTCCTTTGGCAATATAAACATATGGACCCTTTGATAATGGTACACGAGACTATCATAGACTTAGCTTTTCTCTTTACCATTTGGTCAACCGAGTTGACTATGGCCGATCCCTTTCCACTGGAAGAGAGAGCTTTACTAGATATCATTGTCAATGTCCATGAAGTTTAGGAAGTTGATCTTAGCAAATAGATAAGATCATTAAGGGTCTTGTCATAGTCTGTTTCATAGGTGTCCCAAAGGAACTCACTATGTGACTTAGAAAGTGATTGAACCACCAACTTTCTCAAGACTTTGACACCCAACTCTCCCGGCTAGTCAATATGTGACTACATCTCCAAGATGTGTCCACACCTAGACCTTGCCTTGCCAATAGGGCTTGAGTGACCTTAAACTTTTCAAGAACTTGTGGGTTAGGGAGAATAGTTGGAGGAGGTGAAAGAAGTATGATTTCCAAGGGACATCATCTTCATTTAGGAACCCTTGTTTCAAGAGATTTGGGAAGATCATAGGTGTCTATTACAGACATCTTTTGGGAGATATTCAAGATAGTTGATTTAAAGTCCTTAATATGACACCCAATATGAAATATTAAGGCTAGGACCCAACAAACTATTTTATAACTTAGAAGAGGTATGCCGTAATCCAAGCTATAAAATATTTGAAGGTAGGTGAATGACGATTCACCAATTTCCACCAAGATAAACGAAATGTATTATTAGGTTTTAATTGGTTTTGAAACTCCTAGATCTTTGAGATTCATTGAACTTTTCAAAGGCATGTTTCAATCTCGAGTGTGCCCTTCAGGTTTTGTGACTGGGATGCCGAGGATCACAAAACAAGGTGTGAAGTAACCATGCAAATTACTTGGTACCCTTAAGTGTTTACCCTTTAATTGATGTGCCGGTTAACCACACACGCTCCATCGATACTATGATAAACATTAAGTTACCCTTTGCCTACCTTGTTAAGTCCAAGTTAGTGTGCCGGTTAACCACACACGCTCCACTAACTGACTTAAACAAAGTGCAAAGTGTAATTTCATGGATTAGCACCTTATTCACTTTTTCCTAAGTAACTAATATTGGGTATTATTAAGAGTTTAGTTACTTAGTATTTATCATTAATACTTTTAATGAAGGGAGAATTATAGTCCTGTCAAACCCGTTCGGCTAACGACCCTCCACCGGTCAAGCAAGCGGTGGGTGAGAGTGGACACCCATTAAGTTGCCATTTTATAGGCAACAACCTTATACCCACCTTATAGACCGGCTTCGTGAATGAGGCGTACTAGCGGTAAGACTGACTTTACTCTTATACATATATATATTATTAACTTATAATATTATAAAGTATAAGGGTTGAATTTTAACTTTTAAAATTCTAAGGGCTAACTTGGAATTAAAGTATTCATAAGTGAAAACTTTCAAATTCCAAAACTTGAGGGCAAGTTTTGAAACTATTCAAAACTAATTAATTCCATAACTTATGTGTTTAAAGTAGTTTTAATCCAAAACCTCTTCAAGTTCCATAACTTGAGGACAAGTTATGGAAGACTTTAAACTAATAAAAGAACTAACTTTTTCTTTATTTTATAACTTATGGATTTAATTATGGTTACATATTTTTCTTTAATGAAGTGACTCTTGAACTTCCATAACTTGAGGACAAGTTATGGAGTCATAAAAAATTATTCAATGACACAAGACTCTTCATTTTGTAACAATTGCCAACTTTTATGAATTTTATGAAACTTAAATGTGACTTTTCATATAACTTGAGGACAAGTTACACAAACACATTTTGGAATCAACTCTTAGATTAATTTGGATTGAAAACACATAATCAATTAACTTTTCTATTAATCTAAGCAACTCATAATAACAAGATAATTCAAATCAAACTTTTTCATGTAATTAGTCTAAACCTTAAACTAATACAAAACATGAGTCTATTGACAATTATCTTTGAAAATGGATTAGCATGAACATTACCACATCAAAAACAAGTTTATAAGTTCAAAAACAACTTAGGGTAATGTTCCTAGTCCATTTCTAGCCAAAAACCTCGAAAATATGCTGTCTGGGGCTCCTACTCGGCGAGTGCATGAACCTACTTGGCGAGTAGGATGATTTTTCTCATGGACTCGGCGAGTTCATCAGTGGACTCAGTGATTCCAGTGCCCAGAAAACCAGAAAATCGAGTTTTTCAGCATTTTTCAACAATTTGCATCAAGTATAATAGAAAACAAGCCTAGGCTCTGATACCACCGTTGGGTTTTGAGCATTCTAACACTCCTAAGTGTACATGCAACCCTAAATACCTTGGATCTATGTTTTCTCTATTATACATGCAAATAAGAACATCCAAGGTATTATCCTAATCTAGCATACAAAAACAATGAGTGTAACAAGATAGAATACATACCTCTTTGATGTAGTAAGTCTTCATGAAGCTTGAGTGCCTAGCCCCAATAGTGTGGAAGCCTCAAATGGAATCACAATCACCAAAACACTTATAATAACTTGAGAGAATTCTACACTCATGAAATCGGCTAGCCCTTTTACTTCACACTAGTAGCCGATTTTGGTCAAGAATAAGATGCTTATATAGTTAGGGTTACACCATGTAAGCCCTAATTGACATGGCCTTTCATTTCCACGATCCATGGGTACAAATACACCATGGAGCATCCATGGACCATCCTATGGGTTTTAGCCCAACTTGATTATCCATGGAGCATTAGCCCACTATACAAGTATGGATGATTTACACAATCAACCCATATATTTAATTAGTCTTCTTTTGATCACTTAATTAATCCTAGATTAATTCTTGATCAATACTAATTAAATAATCTTATTATTTTTATTATTAATATACTAGAACTTATAATATATTAATAACCATAAGTGTCTTATTTCTCTCATTATAGTCTATCCAAGTGCATGATGGTATGCAACCCAAATGGACCATGTCGGGTCGGGTCAAGTCTTGCCAATTATAGTTATGGACTTAGACATTAATCCAACAAGTACTGTATGATGAACTACGACATGACCCTTATAGATCTCACCTATATGCTTATTGCTGCTGAATCATAAATGATTTGGCGCAATAGAAAAGCAATGTTGATTGGTGAATCTGCCTTCAAGAACTCTATGGATATAGACAATGGCAACGAAAGACATGCTATGATCGAAAAGTTTCATCATAAGAGAAAGGCGATATCTGAAGTAGTTCCATGTGTTGTTCCAAAAGTGTCAATTTGCTTTTATTGCCAAGAGAAGGGGCATTGGAGACGAAGTTGCCCCATTTACCTAAGAGATCTAAGAGATGGGAGAGTCGAAACGTATGGCTCTAATTTAGGTAAAATCCATTGACTAACTCTTTTAAGCTTCATTTTAGATTCTGAATACATAATGTGATAAGATTACAATTGATGTTTTATAGAATCGAAGAAAAGAAAGGAAGCTTAAGGGAAGAAGTGAGCAGAATCTAACCGTGAAGGAATGGATTTCGATCGCGTTTCTCGAAGATTAGATTCTTGAACTACTACTTAGAGTTAGAATTAGATTGCTAAGAAAGATGTATCAGCATAAGTTTTTAAATGAGTTGCATTGTAAGGACAAATTTTTCCGCAATAAAATAAAATTTGATTTTAAATTTTAATTATTTATCCTTACAATGGCGTGTATGAAAAATTGATGTTAAAATGTTTCTATTATTAGCAATAATGGATTTGGTTCTTATTATGTTATTTATGGAAAGTCGAGAATTTACCAAATAGGGAGAGTTTCTCATCGCCCAAGTTTCAATTGGACAGAAATTTGGAATCATGCAACTTGGTTGCACGATGAATGAGAAATTTCGTATTTGGAAATTAGACTAATTCATTGACAAAGTGTCAAGTGAAAGACTAGGAGATCGAGTACACAAATTTGTGTGTTGATCAAAGTCCACCATAAGAGTAACGAGATATTCGTCATGATTTACTAAAGGTTTAGTAAATATAATTATACTTATAAGATTAAGTGTAATTCTGAATTGATTGAAAAAGTTTAAATCAATAGTAGAACGAATAACAAGAATCAAGTAGGCAGAGAGATAAAAGTTTCTCCATTTTAAGAAGAAGGGAGAGTACCTTTTATGCTTTATGATAGGTCTTAATGATTAAGAACCATATCTCAATTGATCCTCTAAGTGAGTCTTGGTACAATTGTATGTCCAAGAAGAGGAATCAAAGATTGAAGAAATGGTCAAATCAAGAAGTCAATCATATCTCGTTCCAAAACAAGTCTTAGAGTTAAGATTGTGACAATGAGTGAAAAGTATTAAGAAGGTTTAAAACATTCATTAAATGTGGTAAGTTGTGATGTCTTAGATAAGACAAAGACCAACTAGGACCAATTTATGAAGAGTTTTGAGAAAAGCTACACTAACTCTTGAATATTTGTTTGTCAAGAAATTTTTTGACAAGAGAATCTTATATGTCAAAGAGTCAGTGGGAGTCTTAATGGTCTTGAAAGGTTTCAAGAACAAATAAAATAAACCTTATCGATCATCACTAGCACACGAGTTGAGGTTTACAACTTATCGTGAAGACATTATTTTGTTTCTGTGCCAATCCAATCGAGTTAATTATGCATGAGTTCTCATTTTGAACGCATAAAAGGCAAAGCACCTTAATCAATGAAAGGTACATTGATAGGAAAGGGTGAGCTGCTTAACTACTTGGAAGACGTGGAGGGCAGTTGTGCTACCATAAGGCAAGAAATCAAGATTAAGAAAGTTCGGTCCATATGAGTTTGAATTTGTCGTAAACTTTGGTTTTAACAAATTCACATGGATAGGAACACATACGCCATTTAAATCTAAGTGTCATAAGATTTCCTCCTTCATGAAAATGATTGTGAGGAAATGCTTTCACTAAGAAAGATTTTAAAAAGATAGTGATTGTAAAATTGCATTCTCGAATTCAATTATGGTTATGGTATCCCTTTCCATAATTTGAATTGTGAGGTTTGGCAATTAGTCTTAAGTGTTTAGACACACATATGAACTATCGAAGGCAAAGGTGTATAAGTTCAAAAAGCCATGATAAAAGATTATCAAAGCACTAAGTATTAGAAACATGAACTTAAGAAATTCAATAAGTATTGTCTTTCTGGAAGTTGAGATGTTTATGAATACATGTCGAAGCTAGTGGGAGCATAAGTGTTATGTTTTATAATAATCATCATGATAGTGGGAGCATAAATGTTATGATTGTATGATTATTAAGGAAAGTACTGCAAGTTGGAAATATTAATTATAGAAAACAAGAGTTATACCTTGCAAAGTAGTAAGGGTTATAAAGTTGTTTTGCTATAATTAAGGGAGAGAATATTATGCTTCATTTCAAATCTAAAGGATTAGGTTGAGAAATCTTAATAAATTTAGTCAAAGGTACATAGTGTGTTCTTAAAATTTCGATTATGATTACGACATTCCTCTTCACAATTCGAATTTTGAGAACATAGCAAATAAAACATTATGCGTCGTGTCCCATACGCTTCGGGTATAGGATCGATTGCAAATGCTTTAATGTTTAACCATTCTAAAATTTTCCAAATGTCTAGCGCATTTAGAGGGAAAAAGGACTAGAATCGGTTTTGACTAAAATAATTAAACAACTATCAAAGGACAATGCAAAGTTCGACGTGGATTGGTCGCTTGTGAGTAGTTGGAAGCATGGTATTGGATGGACCATATCGACATTATTATGAATAGAAAAGATTCTATTAAGAATGAGTTGTCATATGGAAATTATGGAAATGTTTCCATACCGGATGCACCATATTGACATCATTACGAATAGATAAGATTCTATTAAGAATGAGTTGTCATATGGAAAATTTGGAAGCGTGTCCATATTGGGAATTGAATATTGAAAATCTATGTTTAGATTAGAAACTTTTATGCAAAAGGATGTTCAAAGGAATGTACTTTGAGTGAGAGACATCATATCTAAGGAATTGTCTTGTAACAATCTCCGATAGAAGACTTTGTAATATCATTGGCAATAGTCTTTGTGACTTTGGTGCAGTGACATTACGAAAGGATAGTTGCATAGAATGTTAGAATCTAGCATATTCTATAAGTAGCAAGAATTTGATATTCTTTAACTTATGAAAAATGGATTTGGAGTTGTGAAATGAGAATGATTGGAAATGTGTCCAATGTGATCTATTTCACAAAGTAAGAACCATAGGTAAACATTGTGTGCATGCTACGAGCATGGGACAATTGCAATAATTCAAGTAAGAAGTTGATTACCCGAAACGACAAATAATGATTAATCGATATGGTGATAAATAAAAGGTGTTTTATTTATACTCAAAGGTTTGAGGCCATATGGGATTAGTATTATTCATGTGTTTCACCTTTGCATGTTTTGACTTCCAGAATAATTGAGTTTATTAAGAATAATCGAATTATTCAAACGGGCCACAGTCATTCATATGCTGGAAGTAGATATGAATGAAGACTGTCGTGAATTGGTGTGTGGATTGTCTAAAGAGCATTAGACATAAGCAAATGTTTGCTGCAACGTTCATGAGTGCTTATGAATATGATTTGAGCATTGGATTAAACCCACGCTCACTTGGATCACTCCATGAAATTGTATCACGAGTGATTAGTGAGACGATAACATCTCATATTCTTGAAACCGAGATGTGTGAGTTGTATCTTGCGAATCGGTTACACATTGATAATATGTAAACGCACTAGTAACTTGGTGTTATAAAACATATTGTTGTGTGTGATTCGGTGTGTGAGTGCAAGCGAACATTGTATCAAAGTTTATCCATTCCTTTTATCCAAAGAAGGATAAAAGCGGTATCTTTGGGCCCCTCGATGGTTTAGTGATGACAAACGTAAATGCTCGGCCGGGCTAGGGCTAATTTGATTTGTTCAGTTAGTCAGTCATCATAACTCGGGAATCAAGATATAGTATAAAAGAGAATGATTTGAAATCATATCTCATATGATATCTAGAATGGAGGAATATATGATCCCTTATCTAAAGGACACGCGTATCTGATAGGCTCAGAGTTGACAGCGGCTTTAGAAAGCTACGATTGCAGATCAGGATCTGAAGTCATACGCAGAATAGTTGTTAGACTTATCCAAGTGGGAGACTGTTGGATTAGTGTCTAAGTCCATAACTATTTTGGTATGTACTTGACCCGATAGTGCATGGTCCTTTTGGGTTGCCTTCACCAAAGCAACTTGATAGGATGAATTATGGAGAGAAAGGATTAATTATGATTTATTAATATATTATGAGAATTATATATTAAAGGAGAAATCATATTGTTTAATTAATATTAGTCAAGAATTAATTGGTAATTAGTTTTGTGGCTAAAAGAGATTAATTAAACTTAAGGGACTGGAATTGTAATTATAAGATAATTGCAATTGGGCTATGGATTACCTTATAATATAAGGTTGGACGAATTCTATGGAAAACCCCATTAGAAATCGTCCAAGGCTTATTAAAGAAGGGTCCATGGGCTGCTTAGGGCTTAAGCAGTCAGTTTAGGGTATCCTAGTTCAAAACCCTAATAGCCTACGTGTATATAAAGGACCCTTAAGCCCCAAAAACGTGGTAGACATGTTCCTTAGGGTTTTCACACGTTTTGGGCAGCCTCCTTCTCTTCTCATTCTTCATCCTCTTGCTCTTGGTGTTTGTGAACCATTAGAGGAGTGACATTTGTGACTCTAAGCTTTCGAAAATCATTACAAGGAGGATTTGAGATTGTTATTGCTACATAACAATCAAGGTAATATCTTAAACCCTATTTTATGTTAATATGATTAATTGTATGCTAGATCTAGGGTTTATAGCTTTGGATATTCAATTGCATGTTCATTAGACAAACTAGATCCAAAAGCTATTAGGGTTTGCATGTACACCATAGGAATGATGTATTGTCCAAAACCCATCAGTGGTATCAGAGCCTTGATTGGTTTCTATTGTATTGATGCTTGATATGTTTGAAAATTCGATTTTCTGGAGGCTGGACTCGCCGAGTCCATAGCTGAACTCGCCGAGTCCATAGCTGAACTCGCCGAGTCCATAGCTGAACTCGACGAGTCCATGCTTGACTCGACGAGTCAACTCGTCAGACAGGTGGATTTTCGGGATTTTTACCTATTATGACTTAGGATAATTGCCATAATTGTTTAAACTTAATAAAATTCGAATTTTGTTAATCCCTTATGATTATCCTTGTCAAAATAAAAGATTTTGGTCATCTAATTAGATAATTGTTACCTTATGTGATATATGTTAAGTTATGGAAATTATTTGATCATTATCTTGCAAGAATTTGAACTAGATCTAATTAGATAACCACCAATTATAGTTAATTGCCTTATTTGAATTATGTGATCTAGAATATTCTTGACAAAGTTTGGAATAGTTTCAAATTAATCCCTTTAGGTTTTATATTTTAAATTTGAACCCAAAAGTTTTGTTGTTTTGAAATTTAAATAGTTAAAACCCTAATGTTTTGAAAAAGGTTTCAAAACTTGCCCTCAAGTTTTGGAATTTAAATTTTGATTAAATGGTTTAATTTTGATGTATATTTAAATTCTAAACCCTAATGTGTTGAAATGTTTCAAAACTTGCCCTCAAGTTTTGGAATTTAAAAGTTGATTAAAAGTTTAATTAGGAATGTTAAATTCTGAAACTCTAGTATTGTTTTGAAAAAGTTCAAATCACACCCTCATGGTTTTATTAATTAATTAAGGTGTATAATTAAAAGAGGTTTAATAAATCCATAAAAGTTTAGGTTTACAATTTAATTGAATTAAAAGTATAATTGTTATATTAGACCATCTAGTATTTTAAAAAGTGTAAAATACACCCTATACTATATATATAACATTAAAAGTCTAACATTATATATATATGTATGAGTAAAAGTCAGTCTTACCATTAGTAGGCCTCATTCACGAAGCTGGTCTATAAGGGGTGTTTGAGGAAATTGCCTATAAAATGGCGATTGAATGGGTATCCACTCTTACCCACCGCACTCTTGACTAGTGGAGGGTCGTTAGCCGAACGGGTAGGATAGGACGAAACCTTCCATTATAAGTATAATGAATTACTAAAGTAGCTAAATGTTTTTCAAAATTCCCAATCTTAGTTACTTAGGAACAGTGAATTGATGCAATTCCATGAAATTACACTTTGTTCCCTTGCGAAGACGTTAGTGGAGCGTGTGTGGTTAACCGGCACACTAAATGGTTCTAAGCAAAGGTAACAAAGGGTGACTCAATGTTTGTCATAGTTTGGTGGAGCGTGTGTGGTTAACCGGCACATCGAATAGGTGACTGTAACATGTGAGGGCACCATGTAGTTTGCATGGTTATTCACACCCGCTTTGTGATCCTCGGCATCCCAGTCACAAACTAGAGGGGCATATCGAGATTTAAACATGCCATTGAAAGTTCAATGAATCTCAAAGGATCTAGGAGTTTTCATAGATTTAAAACTTAAATTTCTTTTTCGTTTTTCATGGTGGAAATTAGTGAATCGTCATTCACTTACCTTCAAATATTCTGCAATTAGGGTTACGGCATCCCTCTCCCGAGTTGTAGAATATTGTGTTAGGTCCTAGCCTTAGTATTTCATTTGGGTGATTTACTAAGGACTCAATCTATCAACTAACTTGAATTCGTTTTTCTCCCGTATTGTAGATGTCAAAGTTTGACAACTATGGTCTTCTCAAATCCCGTGGAACAAGCATTCCACATGAAGATGATATTCCACGATTCGATCGAGGAACAAGAGATCATGCTTCACTTCCTCCTCCTCCTCCAATTATTCTCCCTAACCCACAAGTTCAAAGGCTTGAAAAGTTCAAGATCACTCAAGCCCTTTTGGCAAGTAAACATAAAGAAGGAAAGCCGGTGTGTGCACACGTCCTAGGGATGAAGTCACACATTGATAGGTTAAGAATGTTGGGATCCGTTGTTTGTGAGGAAATGGCTGTTGATTGGTTTCTTCACTCACTTCCTAACTCATATAGTGAGTTCGTAAGAGAGTACTGTTGAGTTTTGAGCATTCTAACACTCCTAAGTGTACATGCAACCCTAAATACCTTGGATCTATGTTTTCTCTATTATACATGCAAATAAGAACATCCAAGGTATTATCCTAATCTAGCATACAAAAACAATGAGTGTAACAAGATAGAATACATACCTCTTTGATGTAGTAAGTCTTCATGAAGCTTGAGTGCCTAGCCCCAATAGTGTGGAAGCCTCAAATGGAATCACAATCACCAAAACACTTATAATAACTTGAGAGAATTCTACACTCATGAAATCGGCTAGCCCTTTTACTTCACACTAGTAGCCGATTTTGGTCAAGAATAAGATGCTTATATAGTTAGGGTTACACCATGTAAGCCCTAATTGACATGGCCTTTCATTTCCATGATCCATGGGTACAAATACACCATGGAGCATCCATGGACCATCCTATGGGTTTTAGCCCAACTTGATTATCCATGGAGCATTAGCCTACTATACAAGTATGGATGATTTACACAATCAACCCATATATTTAATTAGTCTTCTTTTGATCACTTAATTAATCCTAGATTAATTCTTGATCAATACTAAAATAATCTTATTATTCTTATTATTAATATACTAGAACTTATAATATATTAATAACCATAAGTGTCTTATTTCTCTCATTATAGTCTATCCAAGTGCATGATGGTATGCAACCCAAATGGACCATGCCGGGTCGGGTCAAGTCTTACCAATTATAGTTATGGACTTAGACATTAATCCAACAGTCTCCCACTTGGATAAGTCTAAAACTATTATTTCGTATGACTTCAGGAACCAACTGGCAATCGTAGCTCTCAAAAGCTTCTGTCGAACTTTGACCTTGTAGATGAACTCTGACCTTTGTCGATGACTTGTCCATTAGATAAGGGATCATATATTCCTCCATTCTGGATATCATATGGACTGAGACATGGATTATAATCATTCTCTCTGTCCATTTGTTGTTTCCCGATTTCCGATTTATGACGACTGACTAATTGAACAAATCAAATCAGTCCTGGCCCGGCCGAGCACTTCCATTTGTCATCATCAAATCATCGAGGGGCCCACTGATATCGCTTTTATCCCAAAGGTAAAAGGAATGGATAAACTTCGACTCATATGGCTTGTTCTACTACTTGTTGAATCATACACAAAGGCACGTTTTATAGCACCGAGTTACCAAATGCGTTTTTGTGCAATCAATATACTATCAACTCATAGTAACAACTCATATCTCTAGGTTTGAAGAATATAAGATATTATCGTCTCATGATCACTCGTGATAAAATCCATGAAGTGATTCCAATGAGCGCGGGTTGAATCCAATACTCAGAACTTATGAGAACTCATGAGTGTTGTAGCCCTTTGTCCAACACCTTAGACCTCTACAAGCCAACTCATGACAGTCTTAATTCATATCTACTTCCAACATATGACCGACTGTGGATGGTTTGAATAACTTAGTCATTCCGGAAGAATAACCCAGTTTATTCGGGAAGTCAAAACATGCAAAATGAAACACAATAATAATTGAATCCAATATGGTATCAACCCTTTGAACATAAATAAAACACCTTTTATTTATCACCATATGATTACACATTATTCATTGTATACTGTTTCAGCTATCAACTTTATTCTTGAATTTAAAACAATAGTTGTCCCATGCTCCAAGCATGTACACTATGTTTTCTAAACACTAGTCATGCCATACACCAAGTATGCATACTATGTTTGTCTATGACCTTTACTTTGTGAACTAGATCAATTGGACATAACTTCAATGATTCTCTTTTCACACTCCCAAATCCTTACCGCAAATGCAAGAATTCCAAATTCATGCCATTTACTGAAATATGTTAGATTCAAAACTTATATGCATTGATCCTCTTGTAACGATTATACACAAAGTCATAAAGACTTGACAACAAACATTACAGAGCATTCCAAAGGAGATCAGTTCCTTGGAAACATCCTTCTTGCATTAAGTTTCCTTAATCTTACACAGATTGAAAATTCTAACTTTGAAACATTTCCAGATTCCATTTTTGACTATCACTTCTGACCAAGAGTTGCCTCCTTACAGACTATGTCAATATGGTCCTTCCAGAATTATCACTACACTTCCAACTATCCTTGAGCAACCAATCTTTGGTAAACCTTAGATTGTCCTCGACAATTGTTTAATCCTTTTAGTCATATCTAGTTCTAAACCTTTTCCCTTCTTAATGCCCCAGGCATTTGGAAAATTTTAGAAAGGATGAATATAGCACATGTAATCGATCCTATATCCGAAACATATGGGAATCGATTCATGATGTCTCACATAAAGACTAAACCAGTCTTTTGCTATAACATTTCCATTTCTATTTGCCAAGTTCTCATAATTCAGATTATGAAAAGGGATGCCGTAATCATAATCGAATTTTAGAACGCAAATAATGGACCCATATACAGAATTTCCTTATGTTGAGCCATTCCAACATGAAATTCATATATATATATATATATATATATATATCCTTGACTAAATGATTAAAACCTCACGATCTAAGCTTGTAGATTTGAGATGAAGTATAATTTCCTCTCCCTTAATTATAGCAAAACAACTCTTTCCCAATTGAAACTTTTGTTTTCTATAATTAACATTGCTAACTTGTAATACTTATCATAATTATCATGCTCCCACTAACATGATGATTATTAGCATAACACTTATGCTCCCACTAGCTTTGACATGTACTCAAAAATCAGCTAACTTTCTTACCAAAGTTCAGATTTCTGATACTAGATTGCTTTGATAAAACTTTATCAAAATCATACACCTTTCCTTAGATAGCACACTTGTGTGTCTAAACAATTATGAAGAGGGATGCCGTAATCATAATGGTTAGACCTATTTGCCACTTCTCACAAGTCCAGGTTAGTGTGCCGGTAAACCACACACGCTCCACTAACGACTTTGAGAATGCAAATATCACAATTGCTATCTAGCTAAAATCTACTTAGTGAAAGTGTTTCCTCACCATCATTTTCATGAATCGGAGAGAAACCTTATAACACTTAGATTTATATGGTGTATGAGTTCCTACCCATATGAATTTGTCAAAACCATAATCACAAGACAAAGATAATGACAAATCCAAAACATATGGATTGAACTCAATCTTAATTTCTTGCCACCTGGCAGCTCAAGGGCCTGCCATTGCTTCCAAGTTGTGCAACAAATTGAGAACTCTAAGAACTCATATGCAAAGCCAAATTTAACTGGAATGGGCATAGATATGTCAACACGATAGGTTATAAACCTCAAGTCGTGTGCTAGTGAAGAACTTCAGGTTCCATTCTTGATTAGTTCTTGAGACTTTCAAGACCTTTCAGACTCCCACTGTCCTCTTGACATATAAGACTCCCTTGTCAAACATCCAAGAGATAGTGCGGATTCTAATCAAGACAAACACTTCACACAATTGGCCTAAGTTGATCTTTGTTTTATCCAAAACATCACAACTTACCAATTTCAAATGTACAAGAGTAGAAAACTTTTACTCTTACATTTGACAAGTGTTTTAAACCTTGTTTAAGACATGTCACTCAAATGAAAATCTTGGAGTATGACTCTAAGACTTGTATTAGAACGAAGTATGACTCATCTTCTTGATTTAACCATTTCAACAATTCAAGATCCCTCTTCTTTGTCATAAGAATGCACTAAGATTTCCTTAGAGAACTAATTGTGCTATGGTTTCTTAATCATTAGGATGATCACTAAACTGATACTAAAGTACTCTCCCATCTTTTCAGATTTGAGAAACTTTTATCCTTCTGCCTAATTTGATTCTTCTTATTCGCTTTGTCATACATTGGAACCTTTTTCCAATGTCTCAGAGTTACACTTAAGCATGTAAGTATAATCATATTTACTGAGCTTTAGTAAACTATGACGAATAGTCTTATCAAACTTTTGTGGTGGACTTAATCAGTGCACAAGAATGTGTACTCGATCCTTTAGTCCTTTACTTGACTCACACATCCATGTGAACAAGTAATTAGTCTTAATTTTTCCAAAACTTGAAAGTTCTCATTCATCATGCTATACAACTTGCATGATTCCAAGTTTCGGTCCAATTGAAACTTGGGTGATGAGAATCTTTCCTTATTTGGTAAATCTAGACATTACCACAAATGAAAGAATCAATTTCATATTTCCACTCTTGCTCTTAATGGAATCATATAAGCAACAATTTTTCCTCAAATGCCATTGTAAGGATATTTTAAAATAAATAAAATCAAAAATTTTCTTTTATTTTAAAACTTTGCGGAAAAACTTATCCTTACAATCCATATGAAAACTTGTTGTTATCTATTCCTAGGCAATATCTCATAACTCCTAAGAAGTAGCTCAGGAATCCGATCTTCAAACTATGCGATAGAAATCCATCTACGCGATCAGATTCAGCATATTCTTTTTTTAAGTTTCTTCACTTTTCTTTGATTCTTAAAACATCACCATGTGACCCAGTCACATCATGTATCAAGAATCTCAGAATAGAGACTTAACAGAGTTAGATAGTGGACTTTACCTGAAGTAGAGTCAAACTTATTGACTTTAACATCCTTAGGTAAATTTGGCAGCTTCGCAACCAATGCCCCTTCCTTTGGCAATATAAACATATGGACCCTTTGATAATGGTACACGAGACTATCATAGACTTAGCTTTTCTCTTTACCATTTGGTCAACCGAGTTGACTATGGCCGATCCCTTTCCACTGGAAGAGAGAGCTTTACTAGATATCATTGTCAATGTCCATGAAGTTTAGGAAGTTGATCTTAGCAAATAGATAAGATCATTAAGGGTCTTGTCATAGTCTGTTTCATAGGTGTCCCAAAGGAACTCACTATGTGACTTAGAAAGTGATTGAACCACCAACTTTCTCAAGACTTTGACACCCAACTCTCCCGGCTAGTCAATATGTGACTACATCTCCAAGATGTGTCCACACCTAGACCTTGCCTTGCCAATAGGGCTTGAGTGACCTTAAACTTTTCAAGAACTTGTGGGTTAGGGAGAATAGTTGGAGGAGGTGAAAGAAGTATGATTTCCAAGGGACATCATCTTCATTTAGGAACCCTTGTTTCAAGAGATTTGGGAAGATCATAGGTGTCTATTACAGACATCTTTTGGGAGATATTCAAGATAGTTGATTTAAAGTCCTTAATATGACACCCAATATGAAATATTAAGGCTAGGACCCAACAAACTATTTTATAACTTAGAAGAGGTATGCCGTAATCCAAGCTATAAAATATTTGAAGGTAGGTGAATGACGATTCACCAATTTCCACCAAGATAAACGAAATGTATTATTAGGTTTTAATTGGTTTTGAAACTCCTAGATCTTTGAGATTCATTGAACTTTTCAAAGGCATGTTTCAATCTCGAGTGTGCCCTTCAGGTTTTGTGACTGGGATGCCGAGGATCACAAAACAAGGTGTGAAGTAACCATGCAAATTACTTGGTACCCTTAAGTGTTTACCCTTTAATTGATGTGCCGGTTAACCACACACGCTCCATCGATACTATGATAAACATTAAGTTACCCTTTGCCTACCTTGTTAAGTCCAAGTTAGTGTGCCGGTTAACCACACACGCTCCACTAACTGACTTAAACAAAGTGCAAAGTGTAATTTCATGGATTAGCACCTTATTCACTTTTTCCTAAGTAACTAATATTGGGTATTATTAAGAGTTTAGTTACTTAGTATTTATCATTAATACTTTTAATGAAGGGAGAATTATAGTCCTGTCAAACCCGTTCGGCTAACGACCCTCCACCGGTCAAGCAAGCGGTGGGTGAGAGTGGACACCCATTAAGTTGCCATTTTATAGGCAACAACCTTATACCCACCTTATAGACCGGCTTCGTGAATGAGGCGTACTAGCGGTAAGACTGACTTTACTCTTATACATATATATATTATTAACTTATAATATTATAAAGTATAAGGGTTGAATTTTAACTTTTAAAATTCTAAGGGCTAACTTGGAATTAAAGTATTCATAAGTGAAAACTTTCAAATTCCAAAACTTGAGGGCAAGTTTTGAAACTATTCAAAACTAATTAATTCCATAACTTATGTGTTTAAAGTAGTTTTAATCCAAAACCTCTTCAAGTTCCATAACTTGAGGACAAGTTATGGAAGACTTTAAACTAATAAAAGAACTAACTTTTTCTTTATTTTATAACTTATGGATTTAATTATGGTTACATATTTTTCTTTAATGAAGTGACTCTTGAACTTCCATAACTTGAGGACAAGTTATGGAGTCATAAAAAATTATTCAATGACACAAGACTCTTCATTTTGTAACAATTGCCAACTTTTATGAATTTTATGAAACTTAAATGTGACTTTTCATATAACTTGAGGACAAGTTACACAAACACATTTTGGAATCAACTCTTAGATTAATTTGGATTGAAAACACATAATCAATTAACTTTTCTATTAATCTAAGCAACTCATAATAACAAGATAATTCAAATCAAACTTTTTCATGTAATTAGTCTAAACCTTAAACTAATACAAAACATGAGTCTATTGACAATTATCTTTGAAAATGGATTAGCATGAACATTACCACATCAAAAACAAGTTTATAAGTTCAAAAACAACTTAGGGTAATGTTCCTAGTCCATTTCTAGCCAAAAACCTCGAAAATATGCTGTCTGGGGCTCCTACTCGGCGAGTGCATGAACCTACTTGGCGAGTAGGATGATTTTTCTCATGGACTCGGCGAGTTCATCAGTGGACTCAGCGATTCCAGTGCCCAGAAAACCAGAAAATCGAGTTTTTCAGCATTTTTCAACAATTTGCATCAAGTATAATAGAAAACAAGCCTAGGCTCTGATACCACCGTTGGGTTTTGAGCATTCTAACACTCCTAAGTGTACATGCAACCCTAAATACCTTGGATCTATGTTTTCTCTATTATACATGCAAATAAGAACATCCAAGGTATTATCCTAATCTAGCATACAAAAACAATGAGTGTAACAAGATAGAATACATACCTCTTTGATGTAGTAAGTCTTCATGAAGCTTGAGTGCCTAGCCCCAATAGTGTGGAAGCCTCAAATGGAATCACAATCACCAAAACACTTATAATAACTTGAGAGAATTCTACACTCATGAAATCGGCTAGCCCTTTTACTTCACACTAGTAGCCGATTTTGGTCAAGAATAAGATGCTTATATAGTTAGGGTTACACCATGTAAGCCCTAATTGACATGGCCTTTCATTTCCACGATCCATGGGTACAAATACACCATGGAGCATCCATGGACCATCCTATGGGTTTTAGCCCAACTTGATTATCCATGGAGCATTAGCCCACTATACAAGTATGGATGATTTACACAATCAACCCATATATTTAATTAGTCTTCTTTTGATCACTTAATTAATCCTAGATTAATTCTTGATCAATACTAATTAAATAATCTTATTATTTTTATTATTAATATACTAGAACTTATAATATATTAATAACCATAAGTGTCTTATTTCTCTCATTATAGTCTATCCAAGTGCATGATGGTATGCAACCCAAATGGACCATGCCGGGTCGGGTCAAGTCTTGCCAATTATAGTTATGGACTTAGACATTAATCCAACAAGTACTGTATGATGAACTACGACATGACCCTTATAGATCTCACCTATATGCTTATTGCTGCTGAATCATAAATGATTTGGCGCAATAGAAAAGCAATGTTGATTGGTGAATCTGCCTTCAAGAACTCTATGGATATAGACAATGGCAACGAAAGACATGCTATGATCGAAAAGTTTCATCATAAGAGAAAGGCGATATCTGAAGTAGTTCCATGTGTTGTTCCAAAAGTGTCAATTTGCTTTTATTGCCAAGAGAAGGGGCATTGGAGACGAAGTTGCCCCATTTACCTAAGAGATCTAAGAGATGGGAGAGTCGAAACGTATGGCTCTAATTTAGGTAAAATCCATTGACTAACTCTTTTAAGCTTCATTTTAGATTCTGAATACATAATGTGATAAGATTACAATTGATGTTTTGTAGAATCGAAGAAAAGAAAGGAAGCTTAAGGGAAGAAGTGAGCAGAATCTAACCGTGAAGGAATGGATTTCGATCGCGTTTCTCGAAGATTAGATTCTTGAACTACTACTTAGAGTTAGAATTAGATTGCTAAGAAAGATGTATCAGCATAAGTTTTTAAATGAGTTGCATTGTAAGGACAAATTTTTCCGCAATAAAATAAAATTTGATTTTAAATTTTAATTATTTATCCTTACAATGGCGTGTATGAAAAATTGATGTTAAAATGTTTCTATTATTAGCAATAATGGATTTGGTTCTTATTATGTTATTTATGGAAAGTCGAGAATTTACCAAATAGGGAGAGTTTCTCATCGCCCAAGTTTCAATTGGACAGAAATTTGGAATCATGCAACTTGGTTGCACGATGAATGAGAAATTTCGTATTTGGAAATTAGACTAATTCATTGACAAAGTGTCAAGTGAAAGACTAGGAGATCGAGTACACAAATTTGTGTGTTGATCAAAGTCCACCATAAGAGTAACGAGATATTCGTCATAATTTACTAAAGGTTTAGTAAATATAATTATACTTATAAGATTAAGTGTAATTCTGAATTGATTGAAAAAGTTTAAATCAATAGTAGAACGAATAACAAGAATCAAGTAGGCAGAGAGATAAAAGTTTCTCCATTTTAAGAAGAAGGGAGAGTACCTTTTATGCTTTATGATAGGTCTTAATGATTAAGAACCATATCTCAATTGATCCTCTAAGTGAGTCTTGGTACAATTGTATGTCCAAGAAGAGGAATCAAAGATTGAAGAAATGGTCAAATCAAGAAGTCAATCATATCTCGTTCCAAAACAAGTCTTAGAGTTAAGATTGTGACAATGAGTGAAAAGTATTAAGAAGGTTTAAAACATTCATTAAATGTGGTAAGTTGTGATGTCTTAGATAAGACAAAGACCAACTAGGACCAATTTATGAAGAGTTTTGAGAAAAGCTACACTAACTCTTGAATATTTGTTTGTCAAGAAATTTTTTGACAAGAGAATCTTATATGTCAAAGAGTCAGTGGGAGTCTTAATGGTCTTGAAAGGTTTCAAGAACAAATAAAATAAACCTTATCGATCATCACTAGCACACGAGTTGAGGTTTACAACTTATCGTGAAGACATTATTTTGTTTCTGTGCCAATCCAATCGAGTTAATTATGCATGAGTTCTCATTTTGAACGCATAAAAGGCAAAGCACCTTAATCAATGAAAGGTACATTGATAGGAAAGGGTGAGCTGCTTAACTACTTGGAAGACGTGGAGGGCAGTTGTGCTACCATAAGGCAAGAAATCAAGATTAAGAAAGTTCGGTCCATATGAGTTTGAATTTGTCGTAAACTTTGGTTTTAACAAATTCACATGGATAGGAACACATACGCCATTTAAATCTAAGTGTCATAAGATTTCCTCCTTCATGAAAATGATTGTGAGGAAATGCTTTCACTAAGAAAGATTTTAAAAAGATAGTGATTGTAAAATTGCATTCTCGAATTCAATTATGGTTATGGTATCCCTTTCCATAATTTGAATTGTGAGGTTTGGCAATTAGTCTTAAGTGTTTAGACACACATATGAACTATCGAAGGCAAAGGTGTATAAGTTCAAAAAGCCATGATAAAAGATTATCAAAGCACTAAGTATTAGAAACATGAACTTAAGAAATTCAATAAGTATTGTCTTTCTGGAAGTTGAGATGTTTATGAATACATGTCGAAGCTAGTGGGAGCATAAGTGTTATGTTTTATAATAATCATCATGATAGTGGGAGCATAAATGTTATGATTGTATGATTATTAAGGAAAGTACTGCAAGTTGGAAATATTAATTATAGAAAACAAGAGTTATACCTTGCAAAGTAGTAAGGGTTATAAAGTTGTTTTGCTATAATTAAGGGAGAGAATATTATGCTTCATTTCAAATCTAAAGGATTAGGTTGAGAAATCTTAATAAATTTAGTCAAAGGTACATAGTGTGTTCTTAAAATTTCGATTATGATTACGACATTCCTCTTCACAATTCGAATTTTGAGAACATAGCAAATAAAACATTATGCGTCGTGTCCCATACGCTTCGGGTATAGGATCGATTGCAAATGCTTTAATGTTTAACCATTCTAAAATTTTCCAAATGTCTAGCGCATTTAGAGGGAAAAAGGACTAGAATCGGTTTTGCCTAAAATAATTAAACAACTATCAAAGGACAATGCAAAGTTCGACGTGGATTGGTCGCTTGTGAGTAGTTGGAAGCATGGTATTGGATGGACCATATCGACATTATTATGAATAGAAAAGATTCTATTAAGAATGAGTTGTCATATGGAAATTATGGAAATGTTTCCATACCGGATGCACCATATTGACATCATTACGAATAGATAAGATTCTATTAAGAATGAGTTGTCATATGGAAAATTTGGAAGCGTGTCCATATTGGGAATTGAATATTGAAAATCTATGTTTAGATTAGAAACTTTTATGCAAAAGGATGTTCAAAGGAATGTACTTTGAGTGAGAGACATCATATCTAAGGAATTGTCTTGTAACAATCTCCGATAGAAGACTTTGTAATATCATTGGCAATAGTCTTTGTGACTTTGGTGCAGTGACATTACGAAAGGATAGTTGCATAGAATGTTAGAATCTAGCATATTCTATAAGTAGCAAGAATTTGATATTCTTTAACTTATGAAAAATGGATTTGGAGTTGTGAAATGAGAATGATTGGAAATGTGTCCAATGTGATCTATTTCACAAAGTAAGAACCATAGGTAAACATTGTGTGCATGCTACGAGCATGGGACAATTGCAATAATTCAAGTAAGAAGTTGATTACCCGAAACGACAAATAATGATTAATCGATATGGTGATAAATAAAAGGTGTTTTATTTATACTCAAAGGTTTGAGGCCATATGGGATTAGTATTATTCATGTGTTTCACCTTTGCATGTTTTGACTTCCAGAATAATTGAGTTTATTAAGAATAATCGAATTATTCAAACGGGCCACAGTCATTCATATGCTGGAAGTAGATATGAATGAAGACTGTCGTGAATTGGTGTGTGGATTGTCTAAAGAGCATTAGACATAAGCAAATGTTTGCTGCAACGTTCATGAGTGCTTATGAATATGATTTGAGCATTGGATTAAACCCACGCTCACTTGGATCACTCCATGAAATTGTATCACGAGTGATTAGTGAGACGATAACATCTCATATTCTTGAAACCGAGATGTGTGAGTTGTATCTTGCGAATCGGTTACACATTGATAATATGTAAACGCACTAGTAACTTGGTGTTATAAAACATATTATTGTGTGTGATTCGGTGTGTGAGTGCAAGCGAACATTGTATCAAAGTTTATCCATTCCTTTTATCCAAAGAAGGATAAAAGCGATATCTTTGGGCCCCTCGATGGTTTAGTGATGACAAACGTAAATGCTCGGCCGGGCTAGGGCTAATTTGATTTGTTCAGTTAGTCAGTCATCATAACTCGGGAATCAAGATATAGTATAAAAGAGAATGATTTGAAATCATATCTCATATGATATCTAGAATGGAGGAATATATGATCCCTTATCTAAAGGACACGCGTATCTGATAGGCTCAGAGTTGACAGCGGCTTTAGAAAGCTACGATTGCAGATCAGGATCTGAAGTCATACGCAGAATAGTTGTTAGACTTATCCAAGTGGGAGACTGTTGGATTAGTGTCTAAGTCCATAACTATTTTGGTATGTACTTGACCCGATAGTGCATGGTCCTTTTGGGTTGCCTTCACCAAAGCAACTTGATAGGATGAATTATGGAGAGAAAGGATTAATTATGATTTATTAATATATTATGAGAATTATATATTAAAGGAGAAATCATATTGTTTAATTAATATTAGTCAAGAATTAATTGGTAATTAGTTTTGTGGCTAAAAGAGATTAATTAAACTTAAGGGACTGGAATTGTAATTATAAGATAATTGCAATTGGGCTATGGATTACCTTATAATATAAGGTTGGACGAATTCTATGGAAAACCCCATTAGAAATCGTCCAAGGCTTATTAAAGAAGGGTCCATGGGCTGCTTAGGGCTTAAGCAGTCAGTTTAGGGTATCCTAGTTCAAAACCCTAATAGCCTACGTGTATATAAAGGACCCTTAAGCCCCAAAAACGTGGTAGACATGTTCCTTAGGGTTTTCACACGTTTTGGGAAGCCTCCTTCTCTTCTCATTCTTCATCCTCTTGCTCTTGGTGTTTGTGAACCATTAGAGGAGTGACATTTGTGACTCTAAGCTTTCGAAAATCATTACAAGGAGGATTTGAGATTGTTATTGCTACATAACAATCAAG
This sequence comes from Lactuca serriola, assembly GCF_051521515.1. NCBI lineage: Eukaryota > Viridiplantae > Streptophyta > Magnoliopsida > Asterales > Asteraceae > Lactuca > Lactuca serriola. The sequence continues at coordinate 31,719,016 of NC_136408.1, forward strand.
GTAATATCTTAAACCCTATTTTATGTTAATATGATTAATTGTATGCTAGATCTAGGGTTTATAGCTTTGGATATTCAATTGCATGTTCATTAGACAAACTAGATCCAAAAGCTATTAGGGTTTGCATGTACACCATAGGAATGATGTATTGTCCAAAACCCATCAGTGGTATCAGAGCCTTGATTGGTTTCTATTGTATTGATGCTTGATATGTTTGAAAATTCGATTTTCTGGAGGCTGGACTCGCCGAGTCCATAGCTGAACTCGCCGAGTCCATAGCTGAACTCGACGAGTCCATGCTTGACTCGACGAGTCAACTCGTCAGACAGGTGGATTTTCGGGATTTTTACCTATTATGACTTAGGATAATTGCCATAATTGTTTAAACTTAATAAAATTCGAATTTTGTTAATCCCTTATGATTATCCTTGTCAAAATAAAAGATTTTGGTCATCTAATTAGATAATTGTTACCTTATGTGATATATGTTAAGTTATGGAAATTATTTGATCATTATCTTGCAAGAATTTGAACTAGATCTAATTAGATAACCACCAATTATAGTTAATTGCCTTATTTGAATTATGTGATCTAGAATATTCTTGACAAAGTTTGGAATAGTTTCAAATTAATCCCTTTAGGTTTTATATTTTAAATTTGAACCCAAAAGTTTTGTTGTTTTGAAATTTAAATAGTTAAAACCCTAATGTTTTGAAAAAGGTTTCAAAACTTGCCCTCAAGTTTTGGAATTTAAATTTTGATTAAATGGTTTAATTTTGATGTATATTTAAATTCTAAACCCTAATGTGTTGAAATGTTTCAAAACTTGCCCTCAAGTTTTGGAATTTAAAAGTTGATTAAAAGTTTAATTAGGAATGTTAAATTCTGAAACTCTAGTATTGTTTTGAAAAAGTTCAAATCACACCCTCATGGTTTTATTAATTAATTAAGGTGTATAATTAAAAGAGGTTTAATAAATCCATAAAAGTTTAGGTTTACAATTTAATTGAATTAAAAGTATAATTGTTATATTAGACCATCTAGTATTTTAAAAAGTGTAAAATACACCCTATACTATATATATAACATTAAAAGTCTAACATTATATATATATGTATGAGTAAAAGTCAGTCTTACCATTAGTAGGCCTCATTCACGAAGCTGGTCTATAAGGGGTGTTTGAGGAAATTGCCTATAAAATGGCGATTGAATGGGTATCCACTCTTACCCACCGCACTCTTGACTAGTGGAGGGTCGTTAGCCGAACGGGTAGGATAGGACGAAACCTTCCATTATAAGTATAATGAATTACTAAAGTAGCTAAATGTTTTTCAAAATTCCCAATCTTAGTTACTTAGGAACAGTGAATTGATGCAATTCCATGAAATTACACTTTGTTCCCTTGCGAAGACGTTAGTGGAGCGTGTGTGGTTAACCGGCACACTAAATGGTTCTAAGAAAAGGTAACAAAGGGTGACTCAATGTTTGTCATAGTTTGGTGGAGCGTGTGTGGTTAACCGGCACATCGAATAGGTGACTGTAACATGTGAGGGCACCATGTAGTTTGCATGGTTATTCACACCCGCTTTGTGATCCTCGGCATCCCAGTCACAAACTAGAGGGGCATATCGAGATTTAAACATGCCATTGAAAGTTCAATGAATCTCAAAGGATCTAGGAGTTTTCATAGATTTAAAACTTAAATTTCTTTTTCGTTTTTCATGGTGGAAATTAGTGAATCGTCATTCACTTACCTTCAAATATTCTGCAATTAGGGTTACGGCATCCCTCTCCCGAGTTGTAGAATATTGTGTTAGGTCCTAGCCTTAGTATTTCATTTGGGTGATTTACTAAGGACTCAATCTATCAACTAACTTGAATTCGTTTTTCTCCCGTATTGTAGATGTCAAAGTTTGACAACTATGGTCTTCTCAAATCCCGTGGAACAAGCATTCCACATGAAGATGATATTCCACGATTCGATCGAGGAACAAGAGATCATGCTTCACTTCCTCCTCCTCCTCCAATTATTCTCCCTAACCCACAAGTTCAAAGGCTTGAAAAGTTCAAGATCACTCAAGCCCTTTTGGCAAGTAAACATAAAGAAGGAAAGCCGGTGTGTGCACACGTCCTAGGGATGAAGTCACACATTGATAGGTTAAGAATGTTGGGATCCGTTGTTTGTGAGGAAATGGCTGTTGATTGGTTTCTTCACTCACTTCCTAACTCATATAGTGAGTTCGTAAGAGAGTACTGTTGAGTTTTGAGCATTCTAACACTCCTAAGTGTACATGCAACCCTAAATACCTTGGATCTATGTTTTCTCTATTATACATGCAAATAAGAACATCCAAGGTATTATCCTAATCTAGCATACAAAAACAATGAGTGTAACAAGATAGAATACATACCTCTTTGATGTAGTAAGTCTTCATGAAGCTTGAGTGCCTAGCCCCAATAGTGTGGAAGCCTCAAATGGAATCACAATCACCAAAACACTTATAATAACTTGAGAGAATTCTACACTCATGAAATCGGCTAGCCCTTTTACTTCACACTAGTAGCCGATTTTGGTCAAGAATAAGATGCTTATATAGTTAGGGTTACACCATGTAAGCCCTAATTGACATGGCCTTTCATTTCCATGATCCATGGGTACAAATACACCATGGAGCATCCATGGACCATCCTATGGGTTTTAGCCCAACTTGATTATCCATGGAGCATTAGCCCACTATACAAGTATGGATGATTTACACAATCAACCCATATATTTAATTAGTCTTCTTTTGATCACTTAATTAATCCTAGATTAATTCTTGATCAATACTAAAATAATCTTATTATTCTTATTATTAATATACTAGAACTTATAATATATTAATAACCATAAGTGTCTTATTTCTCTCATTATAGTCTATCCAAGTGCATGATGGTATGCAACCCAAATGGACCATGCCGGGTCGGGTCAAGTCTTACCAATTATAGTTATGGACTTAGACATTAATCCAACAGTCTCCCACTTGGATAAGTCTAAAACTATTATTTCGTATGACTTCAGGAACCAACTGGCAATCGTAGCTCTCAAAAGCTTCTGTCGAACTTTGACCTTGTAGATGAACTCTGACCTTTGTTGATGACTTGTCCATTAGATAAGGGATCATATATTCCTCCATTCTGGATATCATATGGACTGAGACATGGATTATAATCATTCTCTCTGTCCATTTGTTGTTTCCCGATTTCCGATTTATGACGACTGACTAATTGAACAAATCAAATCAGTCCTGGCCCGGCCGAGCACTTCCATTTGTCATCATCAAATCATCGAGGGGCCCACTGATATCGCTTTTATCCCAAAGGTAAAAGGAATGGATAAACTTCGACTCATATGGCTTGTTCTACTACTTGTTGAATCATACACAAAGGCACGTTTTATAGCACCGAGTTACCAAATGCGTTTTTGTGCAATCAATATACTATCAACTCATAGTAACAACTCATATCTCTAGGTTTGAAGAATATAAGATATTATCGTCTCATGATCACTCGTGATAAAATCCATGAAGTGATTCCAATGAGCGCGGGTTGAATCCAATACTCAGAACTTATGAGAACTCATGAGTGTTGTAGCCCTTTGTCCAACACCTTAGACCTCTACAAGCCAACTCATGACAGTCTTAATTCATATCTACTTCCAACATATGACCGACTGTGGATGGTTTGAATAACTTAGTCATTCCGGAAGAATAACCCAGTTTATTCGGGAAGTCAAAACATGCAAAATGAAACACAATAATAATTGAATCCAATATGGTATCAACCCTTTGAACATAAATAAAACACCTTTTATTTATCACCATATGATTACACATTATTCATTGTATACTGTTTCAGCTATCAACTTTATTCTTGAATTTAAAACAATAGTTGTCCCATGCTCCAAGCATGTACACTATGTTTTCTAAACACTAGTCATGCCATACACCAAGTATGCATACTATGTTTGTCTATGACCTTTACTTTGTGAACTAGATCAATTGGACATAACTTCAATGATTCTCTTTTCACACTCCCAAATCCTTACCGCAAATGCAAGAATTCCAAATTCATGCCATTTACTGAAATATGTTAGATTCAAAACTTATATGCATTGATCCTCTTGTAATGATTATACACAAAGTCATAAAGACTTGACAACAAACATTACAGAGCATTCCAAAGGAGATCAGTTCCTTGGAAACATCCTTCTTGCATTAAGTTTCCTTAATCTTACACAGATTGAAAATTCTAACTTTGAAACATTTCCAGATTCCATTTTTGACTATCACTTCTGACCAAGAGTTGCCTCCTTACAGACTATGTCAATATGGTCCTTCCAGAATTATCACTACACTTCCAACTATCCTTGAGCAACCAATCTTTGGTAAACCTTAGATTGTCCTCGACAATTGTTTAATCCTTTTAGTCATATCTAGTTCTAAACCTTTTCCCTTCTTAATGCCCCAGGCATTTGGAAAATTTTAGAAAGGATGAATATAGCACATGTAATCGATCCTATATCCGAAACATATGGGAATCGATTCATGATGTCTCACATAAAGACTAAACCAGTCTTTTGCTATAACATTTCCATTTCTATTTGCCAAGTTCTCATAATTCAGATTATGAAAAGGGATGCCGTAATCATAATCGAATTTTAGAACGCAAATAATGGACCCATATACAGAATTTCCTTATGTTGAGCCATTCCAACATGAAATTCATATATATATATATATATATATATATATATATATATATATATATATATATATCCTTGACTAAATGATTAAAACCTCACGATCTAAGCTTGTAGATTTGAGATGAAGTATAATTTCCTCTCCCTTAATTATAGCAAAACAACTCTTTCCCAATTGAAACTTTTGTTTTCTATAATTAACATTGCTAACTTGTAATACTTATCATAATTATCATGCTCCCACTAACATGATGATTATTAGCATAACACTTATGCTCCCACTAGCTTTGACATGTACTCAAAAATCAGCTAACTTTCTTACCAAAGTTCAGATTTCTGATACTAGATTGCTTTGATAAAACTTTATCAAAATCATACACCTTTCCTTAGATAGCACACTTGTGTGTCTAAAAAATTATGAAGAGGGATGCCGTAATCATAATGGTTAGACCTATTTGCCACTTCTCACAAGTCTAGGTTAGTGTGCCGGTAAACCACACACGCTCCATTAACGACTTTGAGAATGCAAATATCACAATTGCTATCTAGCTAAAATCTACTTAGTGAAAGTGTTTCCTCACCATCATTTTCATGAATCGGAGAGAAACCTTATAACACTTAGATTTATATGGTGTATGAGTTCCTACCCATATGAATTTGTCAAAACCATAATCACAAGACAAAGATAATGACAAATCCAAAACATATGGATTGAACTCAATCTTAATTTCTTGCCACCTGGCAGCTCAAGGTTCTGCCATTGCTTCCAAGTTGTGCAACAAATTGAGAACTCTAAGAACTCATATGCAAAGCCAAATTTAACTGGAATGGGCACAGATATGTCAACACGATAGGTTATAAACCTCAAGTCGTGTGCTAGTGAAGAACTTCAGGTTCCATTCTTGATTAGTTCTTGAGACTTTCAAGACCTTTCAGACTCCCACTGTCCTCTTGACATATAAGACTCCCTTGTCAAACATCCAAGAGATAGTGCGGATTCTAATCAAGACAAACACTTCACACAATTGGCCTAAGTTGATCTTTGTTTTATCCAAAACATCACAACTTACCAATTTCAAATGTACAAGAGTAGAAAACTTTTACTCTTACATTTGACAAGTGTTTTAAACCTTGTTTAAGACATGTCACTCAAATGAAAATCTTGGAGTATGACTCTAAGACTTGTATTAGAACGAAGTATGACTCATCTTCTTGATTTAACCATTTCAACAATTCAAGATCCCTCTTCTTTGTCATAAGAATGCACTAAGATTTCCTTAGAGAACTAATTGTGCTATGGTTTCTTAATCATTAGGATGATCACTAAACTGATACTAAAGTACTCTCCCATCTTTTCAGATTTGAGAAACTTTTATCCTTCTGCCTAATTTGATTCTTCTTATTCGCTTTGTCATACATTGGAACCTTTTTCCAATGTCTCAGAGTTACACTTAAGCATGTAAGTATAATCATATTTACTGAGCTTTAGTAAACTATGACGAATAGTCTTATCAAACTTTTGTGGTGGACTTAATCAGTGCACAAGAATGTGTACTCGATCCTTTAGTCCTTTACTTGACTCACACATCCATGTGAACAAGTAATTAGTCTTAATTTTTCCAAAACTTGAAAGTTCTCATTCATCATGCTATACAACTTGCATGATTCCAAGTTTCGGTCCAATTGAAACTTGGGTGATGAGAATCTTTCCTTATTTGGTAAATCTAGACATTACCACAAATGAAAGAATCAATTTCATATTTCCACTCTTGCTCTTAATGGAATCATATAAGCAACAATTTTTCCTCAAATGCCATTGTAAGGATATTTTAAAATAAATAAAATCAAAAATTTTCTTTTATTTTAAAACTTTGCGGAAAAACTTATCCTTACAATCCATATGAAAACTTGTTGTTATCTATTCCTAGGCAATATCTCATAACTCCTAAGAAGTAGCTCAGGAATCCGATCTTCAAACTATGCGATAGAAATCCATCTACGCGATCAGATTCAGCATATTCTTTTTTTAAGTTTCTTCACTTTTCTTTGATTCTTAAAACATCACCATGTGACCCAGTCACATCATGTATCAAGAATCTCAGAATAGAGACTTAACAGAGTTAGATAGTGGACTTTACCTGAAGTAGAGTCAAACTTATTGACTTTAACATCCTTAGGTAAATTTGGCAGCTTCGCAACCAATGCCCCTTCCTTTGGCAATATAAACATATGGACCCTTTGATAATGGTACACGAGACTATCATAGACTTAGCTTTTCTCTTTACCATTTGGTCAACCGAGTTGACTATGGCCGATCCCTTTCCACTGGAAGAGAGAGCTTTACTAGATATCATTGTCAATGTCCATGAAGTTTAGGAAGTTGATCTTAGCAAATAGATAAGATCATTAAGGGTCTTGTCATAGTCTGTTTCATAGGTGTCCCAAAGGAACTCACTATGTGACTTAGAAAGTGATTGAACCACCAACTTTCTCAAGACTTTGACACCCAACTCTCCCGGCTAGTCAATATGTGACTACATCTCCAAGATGTGTCCACACCTAGACCTTGCCTTGCCAATAGGGCTTGAGTGACCTTAAACTTTTCAAGAACTTGTGGGTTAGGGAGAATAGTTGGAGGAGGTGAAAGAAGTATGATTTCCAAGGGACATCATCTTCATTTAGGAACCCTTGTTTCAAGAGATTTGGGAAGATCATAGGTGTCTATTACAGACATCTTTTGGGAGATATTCAAGATAGTTGATTTAAAGTCCTTAATATGACACCCAATATGAAATATTAAGGCTAGGACCCAACAAACTATTTTATAACTTAGAAGAGGTATGCCGTAATCCAAGCTATAAAATATTTGAAGGTAGGTGAATGACGATTCACCAATTTCCACCAAGATAAACGAAATGTATTATTAGGTTTTAATTGGTTTTGAAACTCCTAGATCTTTGAGATTCATTGAACTTTTCAAAGGCATGTTTCAATCTCGAGTGTGCCCTTCAGGTTTTGTGACTGGGATGCCGAGGATCACAAAACAAGGTGTGAAGTAACCATGCAAATTACTTGGTACCCTTAAGTGTTTACCCTTTAATTGATGTGCCGGTTAACCACACACGCTCCATCGATACTATGATAAACATTAAGTTACCCTTTGCCTACCTTGTTAAGTCCAAGTTAGTGTGCCGGTTAACCACACACGCTCCACTAACTGACTTAAACAAAGTGCAAAGTGTAATTTCATGGATTAGCACCTTATTCACTTTTTCCTAAGTAACTAATATTGGGTATTATTAAGAGTTTAGTTACTTAGTATTTATCATTAATACTTTTAATGAAGGGAGAATTATAGTCCTGTCAAACCCGTTCGGCTAACGACCCTCCACCGGTCAAGCAAGCGGTGGGTGAGAGTGGACACCCATTAAGTTGCCATTTTATAGGCAACAACCTTATACCCACCTTATAGACCGGCTTCGTGAATGAGGCGTACTAGCGGTAAGACTGACTTTACTCTTATACATATATATATTATTAACTTATAATATTATAAAGTATAAGGGTTGAATTTTAACTTTTAAAATTCTAAGGGCTAACTTGGAATTAAAGTATTCATAAGTGAAAACTTTCAAATTCCAAAACTTGAGGGCAAGTTTTGAAACTATTCAAAACTAATTAATTCCATAACTTATGTGTTTAAAGTAGTTTTAATCCAAAACCTCTTCAAGTTCCATAACTTGAGGACAAGTTATGGAAGACTTTAAACTAATAAAAGAACTAACTTTTTCTTTATTTTATAACTTATGGATTTAATTATGGTTACATATTTTTCTTTAATGAAGTGACTCTTGAACTTCCATAACTTGAGGACAAGTTATGGAGTCATAAAAAATTATTCAATGACACAAGACTCTTCATTTTGTAACAATTGCCAACTTTTATGAATTTTATGAAACTTAAATGTGACTTTTCATATAACTTGAGGACAAGTTACACAAACACATTTTGGAATCAACTCTTAGATTAATTTGGATTGAAAACACATAATCAATTAACTTTTCTATTAATCTAAGCAACTCATAATAACAAGATAATTCAAATCAAACTTTTTCATGTAATTAGTCTAAACCTTAAACTAATACAAAACATGAGTCTATTGACAATTATCTTTGAAAATGGATTAGCATGAACATTACCACATCAAAAACAAGTTTATAAGTTCAAAAACAACTTAGGGTAATGTTCCTAGTCCATTTCTAGCCAAAAACCTCGAAAATATGCTGTCTGGGGCTCCTACTCGGCGAGTGCATGAACCTACTTGGCGAGTAGGATGATTTTTCTCATGGACTCGGCGAGTTCATCAGTGGACTCAGCGATTCCAGTGCCCAGAAAACCAGAAAATCGAGTTTTTCAGCATTTTTCAACAATTTGCATCAAGTATAATAGAAAACAAGCCTAGGCTCTGATACCACCGTTGGGTTTTGAGCATTCTAACACTCCTAAGTGTACATGCAACCCTAAATACCTTGGATCTATGTTTTCTCTATTATACATGCAAATAAGAACATCCAAGGTATTATCCTAATCTAGCATACAAAAACAATGAGTGTAACAAGATAGAATACATACCTCTTTGATGTAGTAAGTCTTCATGAAGCTTGAGTGCCTAGCCCCAATAGTGTGGAAGCCTCAAATGGAATCACAATCACCAAAACACTTATAATAACTTGAGAGAATTCTACACTCATGAAATCGGCTAGCCCTTTTACTTCACACTAGTAGCCGATTTTGGTCAAGAATAAGATGCTTATATAGTTAGGGTTACACCATGTAAGCCCTAATTGACATGGCCTTTCATTTCCACGATCCATGGGTACAAATACACCATGGAGCATCCATGGACCATCCTATGGGTTTTAGCCCAACTTGATTATCCATGGAGCATTAGCCCACTATACAAGTATGGATGATTTACACAATCAACCCATATATTTAATTAGTCTTCTTTTGATCACTTAATTAATCCTAGATTAATTCTTGATCAATACTAATTAAATAATCTTATTATTTTTATTATTAATATACTAGAACTTATAATATATTAATAACCATAAGTGTCTTATTTCTCTCATTATAGTCTATCCAAGTGCATGATGGTATGCAACCCAAATGGACCATGCCGGGTCGGGTCAAGTCTTGCCAATTATAGTTATGGACTTAGACATTAATCCAACAAGTACTGTATGATGAACTACGACATGACCCTTATAGATCTCACCTATATGCTTATTGCTGCTGAATCATAAATGATTTGGCGCAATAGAAAAGCAATGTTGATTGGTGAATCTGCCTTCAAGAACTCTATGGATATAGACAATGGCAACGAAAGACATGCTATGATCGAAAAGTTTCATCATAAGAGAAAGGCGATATCTGAAGTAGCTCCATGTGTTGTTCCAAAAGTGTCAATTTGCTTTTATTGCCAAGAGAAGGGGCATTGGAGACGAAGTTGCCCCATTTACCTAAGAGATCTAAGAGATGGGAGAGTCGAAACGTATGGCTCTAATTTAGGTAAAATCCATTGACTAACTCTTTTAAGCTTCATTTTAGATTCTGAATACATAATGTGATAAGATTACAATTGATGTTTTGTAGAATCGAAGAAAAGAAAGGAAGCTTAAGGGAAGAAGTGAGCAGAATCTAACCGTGAAGGAATGGATTTCGATCGCGTTTCTCGAAGATTAGATTCTTGAACTACTACTTAGAGTTAGAATTAGATTGCTAAGAAAGATGTATCAGCATAAGTTTTTAAATGAGTTGCATTGTAAGGACAAATTTTTCCGCAATAAAATAAAATTTGATTTTAAATTTTAATTATTTATCCTTACAATGGCGTGTATGAAAAATTGATGTTAAAATGTTTCTATTATTAGCAATAATGGATTTGGTTCTTATTATGTTATTTATGGAAAGTCGAGAATTTACCAAATAGGGAGAGTTTCTCATCGCCCAAGTTTCAATTGGACAGAAATTTGGAATCATGCAACTTGGTTGCACGATGAATGAGAAATTTCGTATTTGGAAATTAGACTAATTCATTGACAAAGTGTCAAGTGAAAGACTAGGAGATCGAGTACACAAATTTGTGTGTTGATCAAAGTCCACCATAAGAGTAACGAGATATTCGTCATGATTTACTAAAGGTTTAGTAAATATAATTATACTTATAAGATTAAGTGTAATTCTGAATTGATTGAAAAAGTTTAAATCAATAGTAGAACGAATAACAAGAATCAAGTAGGCAGAGAGATAAAAGTTTCTCCATTTTAAGAAGAAGGGAGAGTACCTTTTATGCTTTATGATAGGTCTTAATGATTAAGAACCATATCTCAATTGATCCTCTAAGTGAGTCTTGGTACAATTGTATGTCCAAGAAGAGGAATCAAAGATTGAAGAAATGGTCAAATCAAGAAGTCAATCATATCTCGTTCCAAAACAAGTCTTAGAGTTAAGATTGTGACAATGAGTGAAAAGTATTAAGAAGGTTTAAAACATTCATTAAATGTGGTAAGTTGTGATGTCTTAGATAAGACAAAGACCAACTAGGACCAATTTATGAAGAGTTTTGAGAAAAGCTACACTAACTCTTGAATATTTGTTTGTCAAGAAATTTTTTGACAAGAGAATCTTATATGTCAAAGAGTCAGTGGGAGTCTTAATGGTCTTGAAAGGTTTCAAGAACAAATAAAATAAACCTTATCGATCATCACTAGCACACGAGTTGAGGTTTACAACTTATCGTGAAGACATTATTTTGTTTCTGTGCCAATCCAATCGAGTTAATTATGCATGAGTTCTCATTTTGAACGCATAAAAGGCAAAGCACCTTAATCAATGAAAGGTACATTGATAGGAAAGGGTGAGCTGCTTAACTACTTGGAAGACGTGGAGGGCAGTTGTGCTACCATAAGGCAAGAAATCAAGATTAAGAAAGTTCGGTCCATATGAGTTTGAATTTGTCGTAAACTTTGGTTTTAACAAATTCACATGGATAGGAACACATACGCCATTTAAATCTAAGTGTCATAAGATTTCCTCCTTCATGAAAATGATTGTGAGGAAATGCTTTCACTAAGAAAGATTTTAAAAAGATAGTGATTGTAAAATTGCATTCTCGAATTCAATTATGGTTATGGTATCCCTTTCCATAATTTGAATTGTGAGGTTTGGCAATTAGTCTTAAGTGTTTAGACACACATATGAACTATCGAAGGCAAAGGTGTATAAGTTCAAAAAGCCATGATAAAAGATTATCAAAGCACTAAGTATTAGAAACATGAACTTAAGAAATTCAATAAGTATTGTCTTTCTGGAAGTTGAGATGTTTATGAATACATGTCGAAGCTAGTGGGAGCATAAGTGTTATGTTTTATAATAATCATCATGATAGTGGGAGCATAAATGTTATGATTGTATGATTATTAAGGAAAGTATTGCAAGTTGGAAATATTAATTATAGAAAACAAGAGTTATACCTTGCAAAGTAGTAAGGGTTATAAAGTTGTTTTGCTATAATTAAGGGAGAGAATATTATGCTTCATTTCAAATCTAAAGGATTAGGTTGAGAAATCTTAATAAATTTAGTCAAAGGTACATAGTGTGTTCTTAAAATTTCGATTATGATTACGACATTCCTCTTCACAATTCGAATTTTGAGAACATAGCAAATAAAACATTATGCGTCGTGTCCCATACGCTTCGGGTATAGGATCGATTGCAAATGCTTTAATGTTTAACCATTCTAAAATTTTCCAAATGTCTAGCGCATTTAGAGGGAAAAAAGACTAGAATCGGTTTTGACTAAAATAATTAAACAACTATCAAAGGACAATGCAAAGTTCGACGTGGATTGGTCGCTTGTGAGTAGTTGGAAGCATGGTATTGGATGGACCATATCGACATTATTATGAATAGAAAAGATTCTATAAAGAATGAGTTGTCATATGGAAATTATGGAAATGTTTCCATACCGGATGCACCATATTGACATCATTACGAATAGATAAGATTCTATTAAGAATGAGTTGTCATATGGAAAATTTGGAAGCGTGTCCATATTGGGAATTGAATATTGAAAATCTATGTTTAGATTAGAAACTTTTATGCAAAAGGATGTTCAAAGGAATGTACTTTGAGTGAGAGACATCATATCTAAGGAATTGTCTTGTAACAATCTCCGATAGAAGACTTTGTAATATCATTGGCAATAGTCTTTGTGACTTTGGTGCAGTGACATTACGAAAGGATAGTTGCATAGAATGTTAGAATCTAGCATATTCTATAAGTAGCAAGAATTTGATATTCTTTAACTTATGAAAAATGGATTTGGAGTTGTGAAATGAGAATGATTGGAAATGTGTCCAATGTGATCTATTTCACAAAGTAAGAACCATAGGTAAACATTGTGTGCATGCTACGAGCATGGGACAATTTCAATAATTCAAGTAAGAAGTTGATTACCCGAAACGACAAATAATGATTAATCGATATGGTGATAAATAAAAGGTGTTTTATTTATACTCAAAGGTTTGAGGCCATATGGGATTAGTATTATTCATGTGTTTCACCTTTGCATGTTTTGACTTCCAGAATAATTGAGTTTATTAAGAATAATCGAATTATTCAAACGGGCCACAGTCATTCATATGCTGGAAGTAGATATGAATGAAGACTGTCGTGAATTGGTGTGTGGATTGTCTAAAGAGCATTAGACATAAGCAAATGTTTGCTGCAACGTTCATGAGTGCTTATGAATATGATTTGAGCATTGGATTAAACCCACGCTCACTTGGATCACTCCATGAAATTGTATCACGAGTGATTAGTGAGACGATAACATCTTATATTCTTGAAACTGAGATGTGTGAGTTGTATCTTGCGAATCGGTTACACATTGATAATATGTAAACGCACTAGTAACTTGGTGTTATAAAACATACTGTTGTGTGTGATTCGGTGTGTGAGTGCAAGCGAACATTGTATCAAAGTTTATCCATTCCTTTTATCCAAAGAAGGATAAAAGCGATATCTTTGGGCCCCTCGATGGTTTAGTGATGACAAACGTAAATGCTCGGCCGGGCTAGGGCTAATTTGATTTGTTCAGTTAGTCAGTCATCATAACTCGGGAATCAAGATATAGTATAAAAGAGAATGATTTGAAATCATATCTCATATGATATCTAGAATGGAGGAATATATGATCCCTTATCTAAAGGACACGCGTATCTGATAGGCTCAGAGTTGACAGCGGCTTTAGAAAGCTACGATTGCAGATCAGGATCTGAAGTCATACGCAGAATAGTTGTTAGACTTATCCAAGTGGGAGACTGTTGGATTAGTGTCTAAGTCCATAACTATTTTGGTATGTACTTGACCCGATAGTGCATGGTCCTTTTGGGTTGCCTTCACCAAAGCAACTTGATAGGATGAATTATGGAGAGAAAGGATTAATTATGATTTATTAATATATTATGAGAATTATATATTAAAGGAGAAATCATATTGTTTAATTAATATTAGTCAAGAATTAATTGGTAATTAGTTTTGTGGCTAAAAGAGATTAATTAAACTTAAGGGACTGGAATTGTAATTATAAGATAATTGCAATTGGGCTATGGATTACCTTATAATATAAGGTTGGACGAATTCTATGGAAAACCCCATTAGAAATCGTCCAAGGCTTATTAAAGAAGGGTCCATGGGCTGCTTAGGGCTTAAGCAGTCAGTTTAGGGTATCCTAGTTCAAAACCCTAATAGCCTACGTGTATATAAAGGACCCTTAAGCCCCAAAAACGTGGTAGACATGTTCCTTAGGGTTTTCACACGTTTTCGGCAACCTCCTTCTCTTCTCATTCTTCATCCTCTTGCTCTTGGTGTTTGTGAACAATTAGAGGAGTGACATTTGTGACTCTAAGCTTTCTAAAGTCATTACAAGAAGGATTTGAGATTGTTATTGCTACATAACAATCAAGGTAATATCTTAAACCCTATTTTATGTTAATATGATTAATTGTATGCTAGATCTAAGGTTTATAGCTTTGGATATTCAATTGCATGTTCATTAGACAAACTAGATCCAAAAGCTATTAGGGTTTGCATGTACACCATAGGAATGATGTATTGTCCAAAACCCATCAAGAACTACTTCTCCCCTCTACTACTACCACATAACATGTATCGCAATATCAATATCTATCTAACATGGCTGGGTATGACTACCCCTTCGGTCCTACCGACCGGATAACTCGGGGACTATCTCCCCCTACTGTCACTAGCACATAGCATCATATCATACTAGTATATAAACGCAACACAGGTAGTAGTAATCCCTAGATGAATATCACAGAGACAATCATCTACATACAACTCCTATTGGTGGGCCGACATTATGGCCGTAGACCCACCACTACTGGAAGGTAACTCACCTCGATGTAGCTGCTGATCTGAGCGGGAACTGACTGTCTACTGCTGCTGCTGCTCCGGAAGTCCTCCGGCTGCAATTCCCACAACATACTCAATCATACACTGCTAACTGTCCTTTGGGTAAAATGACCATTTTACCCCTGATCATGACCCAAGTCAAAATCAGAGTCAACTTCCAGTTGACCCGACTCGCCGAGTTGGCTTTCCAACTCGCCGAGTCCCTACCCAAACGTTTGCCCTGAATCCCGTTCCTACTCGTCGAGTTAGGCGACGACTCGACGAGTTCTCCTTCTTAACAGATACTCAAGTCCTTCATCCTACTCGCCGAGTTGTATGGCCAACTCGTCGAGTTCATCTTCATCCGATGAACACTTATGCTAAGACTCGCCGAGCTGTATGAACAACTCGCCAAGTCTGTTCTTGATCTAAGGAGATTGCCTTGAACTCGCCGAGTCAGGGCATTGACTCGCCGAGTACCTCCATAGATGAGTTCAGCTTCCGACTCACTGAGTCACCCCCCGTGACTCACTGCTCACTCGACACTATAAAAAGGGGACAAACTCGGAGACTCGCGAACAGACTCGCCGAGTCACATGAACGACTCGCCGAGTCGTTGCCATGCACCTACTAAATACACAGATTTGCTCGATTCCAGTCCATGCCATTCACAGATCTGGACTTCTAGGACACGAATCACACGTAAAGTTTCCAACTTTACGTGTATATATTCACCAATATGGATTTTAGGGTTCAAAATGCCTCAAAAGGGGTAGATCTAGGGTGAACAAGCAACATGGGTCCATAAAGCTAACAGATCTGAGCTCTTAGAGCTCAATCTTGCCTAGATCTAGAAGCCAATCAACTTATTACGAACCCTCAAGCATATACAATCTTGGAAATGGTTCAAAAATGACTTTAATGGAGCTATAAGGGACAATAAGCTTAAAAACAGAGGGGAAACGAGCTATACCTTAGGGGAAACGTTGGAATGACACAGATATGCTTGGCCTCCTTCTCCTCTTCTTGATTCCCTCTTCTTTTCCCTCAAAAACTTCAAGAATACCACAAAAACACTTCAAACTCACAAGGAAGCACGACTAGAGAGATATACAAGGCTCTGAGGGTGAAAGGGGGCGAGGTTGGGGCGGATATGCTGCTTAAATAGGGTGCAAACCCCTGAAACTTAGGGTTTCATCCAAGAGCTGTGACTCGCCGAGTCTAGGATATGGACTCGCCGAGTCGACAACTTAAACGTGTCCCGGGTCCCGCATCTACTCGGCGAGTCGGACCTGTGACTCGCCGAGTCCAAGGCTAAAAGAAGAGAAATACTCTAATAAGATTTACGTACCAGGAACCAGGTGCTACAAATCTCCCCCACTTATTTTAGACTTCGTCCTCGAAGTCTGCATCTCGGTCCTGAAACAGCTCGGGATGATGCTCCATCATCTCGTCCACTGGCTCCCAAGTCCATTCCGAACCCTTGCGGTGCTGCCATTGCACCTTCACTAGCTCCACCCTCTTGTTCCTCAAATCCTTCGACTTCCTGTCGAGGATTGCGACTGGGCGCTCAATGTAATTCAGGCTGTCATCAACCTGAATGTCCTCTAACGGCACAACCGCTGAATTGTCCACTAAGCACTTTCGCAGCTGAGAAACATGGAAAGTGTTGTGGATCTGGCTGAGCTCGGCTGGCAGATCCAACCTATACGCCACCTTGCCCACCCGGGCTACAACCCTGAACGGTCCGATGAATCTCGGGCCCAACTTGCCCCGCTTCCTGAATCGGATGACACCTTTCCAAGGCGACACCTTCAGGAGAACCATATCCTCGACTTGAAACTCCAATTCGGATCGACGCTTGTCGGCGTAACTTTTCTGCCGACTCTGAGCAGTCTGAAGCCTGCTCCGGACCTGCTGAATCCTCTCGGTCATCTTGAGCACCACTTCGGTGCTCCCCATGACTCTCTGGCCAACTTCGCCCCAGCATATCGGGGTCCTGCACCTTCGTCCGTACAACAAATCAAATGGAGGACGATCAATACTCGCGTGGTAGCTGTTGTTGTATGAGAACTCGGCCAGGGGAAGATAGGTATCCGAGCTACCACCGAAGTCTAGCATGCACGCCCGTAGCATATCCTCCAGAGTCTGGATGGTCCGCTCGCTCTGACCATCCGTCTGCGGGTGAAAGGCGGTGCTAAAATGCAGACGAGTGCCCAACTCGTCATGGAATCTCTTCCAAAATCTGGAAGTAAAACGCACATCCCTGTCCGAGATCACCGATACCGGCACCCCGTGCCGCGCCACGATCTCCCTGATATAGATGTCGGCCAATTTCTCGGCCGATATACTCTCCTGAATCGGAATAAAATGAGCACTCTTGGTCAATCTATCCACGATGACCCAAATCGAATCCACTCCACGCGCGGTCCTGAGAAGCTTCGTGATAAAATCCATCGTGATATCTTCCCATTTCCACAGTGGAATATCCAACGGCTGCATCTTGCCATGTCGTCTCTGATGTTCGGCCTTGACCTTCCTGCAGGTCAAACACCGCTCGACGTACCATGCCACATCCCGCTTCATGCAGGGCCATCAATAATCCAGACGAAGATCCCTATACATCTTCGTCGCCCCGGGATGAATAGAGAATCGGGACTTGTGCGCCTTCTCCATCAAAGTCTGGCGCACACCTCCGTGATACGGCACCCACACCCTACGGTGTCATGTCAATAGTCCACGGCTATCATAATCAAAGGAGGAAACCTGACCCACCACACGCTCGCTCTTCCGATGTTCCTCATTGATAGCCTCCTGTTGAGCCTCCCGGATTTGCTCCAACAGGGGAGTCACCACGGTCATCCTCATGCAAACGTCCCTGATCGGCGCCGCCTTGCGGCTAAGCGCATCGGCCACCACGTTGGCCTTCCCCGGGTGGTAAAGGATCTCGCAATCATAATCCTTCACCACATCCAACCACTGACGCTGCCTCATGTTCAGATTCGGCTGATCCATGAGGTACCTCAAACTCTTGTGGTCCGTGTAGATGGTACATCAAACCCCGTAGAGGTAATGTCGCCAAATCTTGAGGGCAAAAACCACCACCCCCAACTCCAAATCATGCGTCGGGTAGTTCGCCTCGTGAGGCTTGAGCTGCCTCGAAGCGTAGGCAATGACATGCCCCCTCTGCATCAGTACCGCGCCCAACCCAGAAATGGACGCATCACAATAAACCACAAAATCCTCTACGCCCTCTGGCAAGGCTAAGATTGGCGTCTCACACAATCTCTGTCTCAGCGTCTCAAATGCAGCCTGCTGCTCGGGTCCCCACCGAATGACCACGACTTTCTTCGTCAGCCGCGTCAGGGGCACGACTATCTTGGAGAAATCCTGAATAAATCTTCGATAGTAGCCTGCCAATCCCAGGAAACTCCGAATCTCAGATGGAGACTTCGGAACCTCCCATCTCATCACGGCCTCGACCTTGGCCGGATCGACCAGAATCCCGTTCTGGTTGACGAGGTATCCAAGAAATTGCACCTCGCGCAACCAGAACTCACACTTGGAGAACTTGGCATACAAGGTCTCCCTCCTCAGGGTCTCCAACACCTCCCTCAGGTGTTCCTCATGCTCCTCTTGAGTCTTGGAATATACCAAGATGTCATCGATAAAGACTATCACAGACCGATCCAACATCGGTCTGCATACGCGGTTCATGAGGTCCATGAACGCGGCAGGAGCATTGGTGAGCCCAAACGGATCACCACAAACTCATAATGTGTGACAATAGTCAAATTCGGGTCAAGTCTAAACCGGACAAGGTCAACGAGTCAAACCGGTCAACTCAATTAAAACCTTGTATGATAGGGTTTATATTATGTAATTACTGTATAACTCACTATTTTAATGAGAAAACACCACTTGGAAAGTTCATGTGTTTAAGTTTCCTTAGCATTAGTGCTAAACAATGAACAAAAACAATAAAACAATGTTGCATACTCATAGGGAGTGTGTAAGATCCTAAAACATGGCACAACGGGGTCTAAGGACCTTGCATTGCGAAGCCGGACACTCTCATTCATCACACACGAAAACACTCTCAATCGTTTTCACTCTATCTCCCTGTATGTGAAATCTCTCCCAAATCTCTCTAAGTATGTGAAATCTCTCCCAAATATCTCTCTGTATGTGAAATCTCTCCAAGTATGTCAAATCTCTCCCAAATCTCTCTAAGTATGTGAAATCTATCCCAAATATCTCTCTGTATGTGAAATCTCTCCAAGTACGTCAAATCTCTCCCAAATCTCTCTAAGTATGTGAAATCTCTCCCAAATATCTCTCTGAATGTGAAATCTCTCCAAGTATGTCAAATCTCTCCCAAATCTCTCTAAGTATGTGAAATCTCTCCCAAATCTCTCTAAGTATGTGAAATCTCTCCCACATATCTCTTTGTATGAGAAATCTCTCCAAGTACGTCAAATCTCTCCCAAATCTCTCTAAGAATGTGAAATCTCTCTCAAATATCTCTTTGTATGTGAAATCTCTCCAAGTACGTCAAATCTCTCCCAAATCTCTCTAAGTATGTGAAATCTCTCCCACATATCTCTTTATATGAGAAATCTCTCCAAGTACGTCAAATCTCTCCCAAATCTCTCTAAGAATGTGAAATCTCTCTCAAATATCTCTTTGTATGTGAAATCTCTCCAAGTACGTCAAATCTCTCCCAAATCTCTCTAAGTATGTGAAATCTCTCCCACATATCTCTTTGTATGAGAAATCTCTCCAAGTACGTCAAATCTCTCCCAAATCTCTCTAAGTATGTGAAATCTCTCCCAAATATCTCTCTGAATGTGAAATCTCTCCAAGTATGTCAAATCTCTCCCAAATCTCTCTAAGAATGTGAAATCTCTCTCAAATATCTCTTTGTATGTGAAATCTCTCCAAGTACGTCAAATCTCTCCCAAATCTCTCTGAGAACGAGGAATCGCTCTCGAAATCTCTCCCAACTTTCTATAATCACTCGGGGCATCCCGACCCTCGAATTTGGCGAAAAATAGCCCAAGAACGGAAGTCTACGCGAAAAACGGACTTAAGGAAACGAACCGAAAGTACTATTCATCAACCGAACCGAGAGTACTGTTCATCCGAACCGAACCCAGCATTGAAGGAAGGTCCGAACCGAACCCGGCATAGAAGGAAGGTCCGAACCGAAAGTACTGTTCATTACTGTTCACAACAGTTCCTTCGGTTCTGGCTTCCCTTCGGACCGAACCCCCCCTAACTTCGCTTCTGGCCTTCGCTTCGGACTGTTTCTCATCGGACCGAGCCTTCGCTTCGCGTCCCGCCTCCGGACTCAGCCTATCGCGTCCGAACCGTGCACCATCTGACCGAACTTCGGCCCAGAGACCGAGCCTCGGCCGAGATCCGAAGGGTCTCGCTGGGAAAGCTCGGATTTCACCCGTTTTTGCGTATTTTTGCGTTTTAAACCCATTTTTAATTATTTTTAACATAGGATTTTCACCCAAAACTTTATTTTAAATTATAAGACCCCTAAATTAATGATTTAATCACATTTTAAGGATAAAATCTTATTTAAAAAGGAGTTGGTAAAGTACAAAAGAAGAGTGTTGACCTTACTTTAGTTTATGACGCAAGCAACCCCCACACCCACTCCATGACAACCCACACTCCTCCCCACCATACGTTGTACCTTTTACTCCCTTTCACAAGTAACCCCCACAATCTAAGGGCTGATCTTACAACCTCTCTCCTCATTCTCTTCAAACACTCTCAAATTACACCAAGATTGAACTCCAACTTTTTCTCTCCAACTTCTCTCTCTAACTCACGATCTCAAGGCTGATCATCAAGTGTTCTTCCACTCTTGATTCTCGAAAATCTTCAAGACATTCCAAGTGTCTTTGAGTTAAGCACCTCCATTCTTCAACAATCATCTACTGAAAACACTTAAGGTGAGTTCATACCCCTATATTTTCATGTTTTCTCAAGTTTTTAGGGGGGGAATACAAGCCCAAACACCAAGAACATATCTAAATTCTTCTAACAGCTTTCATCAGAAAAGTTGGACTCCATTCACGGACTGTTTTGGACACCTTAAACATTTTAGTTTTCAAAACTGTTTTAGGTGCATGTAGTTCCACTTCTTAGCTTTAAAATGACTACTTGCACATCTCCATACGATTTTTCTACAATTTATGGTGATTTTTACAAAACTGCCTATCATTTCAAACACCAATCCGGACCAGTCTGTGATTATGGACTTTTCCACCTAAGTTGCAGGTCATTAAAAATCATGATAAAAATTATGAGTAAACTAGACACATTTTGGGAACTCCCAGAATTTACGGATTTAGTTTTCGACTTCGTATGATTTTTCTATGAATTTTCAAAAACGGTGTAGAAAGGCTGAAAACTTGTTAACAGCTTGTAATTTTTATAACACTTTGTAATATGTTGAGCAAAGTGTATAATGTCAAGTTCTAAGTAATGAATGTGATACGTTGTAAATTTTATCATCATAAACTGAAAATAAGTTATTCATGATAAGATTATTCATCTATTTAGAACACGTATATATAAACTATAATAAGCATAGTTTAATGGATTTCATAATCCTAACGCTTTTTCATAAAAGAGTTCTTACATATTACAAACATTTTGGATAAACTATAATAGGTATAGTTTATGATACATCACATGACACACACGTACGAAAAGGGTACATTCATACAGAAAGATTTTACACTCCCGCATACAACTTGTAAACTTGTTAACCTAAATTGTGAGACATTCTCTTTCCGTACGTCCGAGTGCGGGATATAAAATCCTGTTCGTTATAATCAGAGTCTCCTAGAGGGAGAACGTGATAGTTGTATATAGATCTATATTGGGTTTGACACCCCACACCTTGCTGCTAGCTACAGTTGGACCTGCAGGTCTACGGGTGACAAATGTCATTTCAGTTTTTATTCGACGCCTGAGAAACGTCGTAGCAGGTTCATTTAGTCTTAAGTATGATTATAGCGGCTCACATAAGGATATAACAATACATAAAGTTTACGGGATTTTTATAAAACTTAAATGAGTTTTATGTCGATTTTAAAATCACTTTTATCTCAATAAGTACAGGTATTACTGTATGTTTTCGGTTTTGGGATTTATGACTACACATCATGTGATACCACATTTATAACTTTAAGTATGGACAATACTTGTTATTTTCTTGGTCCTGAGATTTAGGACTACACGTACAGAAAGTATTAACAAATTTAAGAAATTACGAGAGTTTCACCAATATCATATGCGTTTGAATTGAAATAATCATACATTATTTTCTGTAAATAAGGAAGATTACTCATACATTACAGTCTTTGGATACAAGACTACATTATTCATTTTAAGAAAAATATCGGATTTTTCTGGAACAACTATACCATTACATGACGAGCTTTTTCATAAAGATATACAAAAACTTATGAACTCACCAACCGTTGTGTTGACACTTTTTCAAACTGCTTGTATTCTCAGGAAATCGCTAAACAGGTAACAAAGTACTTTTGAGGATGGGACGTTGAGGCGTCAAACTTATCATATTTTGTCAACATATTGTAATTGAATTCGAAACATGTAATTCATACAACGATGTAACTTCTTCAATTATATATATGTTGGTTGTGTTTACTTTCATCACTATTACCATTGTTGTCATGATACTACACATGAAGTCCTCCATCCCTGGACGTTTCCGCCATCCTTGGTTCAGGGGTGTGACAGATTGGTATCAGAGCACGGTTTATAGTGAATTAAGTATATCAAACAACATAGGATATACAAACTATAAACACATTTGGGACTAAGAGTCTCTGATTTTCAAAACATTCTAACCGGTTATACTTTTTGAAAACGAATAAGTTCTTGTTTAAAAGTATACCTACATGCATTGCATACGCGCGTAGTGTCATAACTAGAAGAACATAAACTAAAAGAAGAGGAGTTGAACGCTACGAGTATGCCTTGGTATGAGTAATCAGTTTTGGGAAGGATATAGCCTGATCAACTATATTAGTCCGGAAAGTGACTTACTCATATCGGGGGATAGTCGTAGGAGGGCAACAAGTCTAATAACCTAACTTCACCCTACAAAGAGTGTTATAAGAACCAAATCTAAACATTTAAAATACTATAGGAGTATTTGTATGTTGCTATATCGCAATATTATTAATATCTACCGCTATCCGCTTCTTACCCCTCTATTCTCGCGCAGACGACATGGCAGGATTTCACCTACCAGGAGACCCATACTTTCCCAACCAGGGAAATGCCGGCTGGATTGAGGAAGAGCCCGAAGAGCTGATTGAAGAGGATCCCGAAGAGGATCCCGAAGAAGAGCCCGAGGAAGAAGAAGAGGAGGTAGACGAAGAAGAGGAAGACGACGAGGTGGACATGGATGAGGATGAAAGTGAAGAAGAGCCAGAGGAGGAAGTCTTCAACCCTCCTTACATTGCTAGGGTGCTTGGAAACCGCTGGGGGCACAATGGGCCTGAGCCCCGTTGGGCAACCATGATCGAGAGGTGGAGTCGGCAACAGCGCCAGAGGTCACCCTATGGCGACCAACGAGGTTATTATGACCTCAGTCACGGGGGACCGGCTGACAGAGCTCTCCCCGTTATGACCCAGCACATCACGAACTTGGGAAACCAGAGTAGGGAAATGGCGGACCAGATTCGAAATCTCAGCGCTATTACGGCAGCCACCGATGCACGCACTCGGGATTTGGAGAGGGACTTCTATCCATTGGACCGACTCATCGAGGACCTTACCGCTGCTCGGGCGGAGGTAAGGGAGTACCAGGTGAGGCACGCAGCTCTCGAGGAGAGAGTGATCGCGGCCGAGCGCCGGATTGCGGAGCTTCAGGGAGCCTCGACCTCATCCCAGGGCCACCATGGATCAGATGCTTCACGCCACGAGTAGTGTTCGCGCTACTTATATTTTGTTATAAATCTAGGATTTCGAGTATGCGTTGGTGCTACTCTTTGTTGCGAATAGGTTGACCTCGCGACTAAGTGATCCCACTAGTCAAAGGGACTTTTGTACTGCCAAAACTTTATCTTTATATTAATGTAATATAGACCTTTATGAGGTCAAACTCCTAAAAACATTATGTACTAGCAAATTATCAATGAATGTGGCTTGAAATTACTTCCTTTGATGCTGACACAAACCAAGCACTTGACTCTGCTGGAGTCAACACTAAATAATTCATAAGTTTAATTGCATAAACTTGACAATTAATTGCCTTCTAAATTAATAAAATCGGACAAAATACAATTGAGATGAAACCAGAAACGCTCGACTCGTTTCACCATTGAAGTCTTACTGACAAGTCTTTCTTTTTATATTCTTATGTCAGAACCATGCCACCAAGGAGAAGACCAAGGCCTTCCGGAAACTCAGCACCGCCCACTCCGCCGCCACCTCCGGAGTTTGATCCGGTGATGTTTCAGGCTGCAGTAACAGAACCCGTGGCGGCAGCAATGTCGCAAATGGGTACAAATGGCTCCGGCGGTTCCGGATCTGGGAATACTAACTCGAATCAGGGGGACAGCACGGGGCGCACTAAGGAGTGTTCATACAAAGACTTCACTAATGGCAAACCCGATCCTTTCGACGGGAGCGGGGGCGTCATAGCGCTGATGTAATGGTTCGAAAGGACCGAAGCAGTCTTCGAAATCTGTGCTTGCCCCGAGGCAAGCAAAGTCAAGTATGCGGCATTCACTTTCACAAGAAAAGCTCTTACTTGGTGGAATGGCCGAGTTAAGTCACTTACGCCTGCAGTGGCTAACTCCATCGGCTGGGAGAACTTAAAAGCGTTGATGCTAAAAGAGTATTGCCCGAGGGGAGAAATACAAAAGCTCGAAGAGGAACTATGGAATCTCAAGATGTCGGGGATGGATCTCGAAGCTTATACAGCCCGATTCAACGACCTAGCACTCTTTTGCCCTGCAATGGTTACTCCGAAGGAGAAGAAGGTAGAGCGATACCTTTGGGGGCTGTCATCCCAGATTCATGACAGTGTTCTGGCCTCGAAACCTACTACCTTTGAAAGTGCCAAGGAATTGGCACAACAACTTATCGATCATAGGGCCAACTGTGGCACCATGGTCGCCGCCACCAACCAAACGAAAGGAGGAAACAACAAGAGGAAGTTCTGGAACATTAAAAAGAAACAACCGGTGCGGGACCCCGCAAAGAAGCAACGGACAGTTGCTGTCCGTGCAGCCACTATTGCTCCTGCTCCAGCGCCGCCAAAGCCATATGCTGGAAATCTCCCCAAGTGCAACAAGTGCAACTACCATCACAAGGGCGCTTGTCGGGAATTGCACTGCAAAAACTGCGACAAGAAAGGGCATACCGCTCGTTTCCGTAGAGCGCCAGCACGACCAAGCAATCAAGTTGCCAATGCGGGGGCAAGCCAAACCTGCTATGAATGTGGTGAAGCAGGACACTTCAGGAGAAACTGCCCCAAGGCACAAACTCCTAATGGTGATGGTGTAGGGAGAGTCCTGACAATGGGACACGGAGAAGGGGTCAAGGATCCCTCAGTGGTTTCTGGTACGTTTCTCCTCAATAACACATATGCATGCGTACTATTTGATAGTGGAGCAGAGAGGAGTTTTGTGAGCCATGAATTCAAACACTTACTAAAACAAACCCCTCATTCATTAAAAGATACATACGTAGTAGAAATGGCTAATGGGAAAGAAGAGCACACTAATGATATAAACTCAGGTTGTACCCTCACTCTAGACAACCATTCGTTTAAAGTAGACCTGATGCCGGTCACAATAAAATGCTTTGACATAATCATCGGTATGGATTGGTTAAGGTCACATCGTGCCAACATTCTATGTTACGAAAGGGCCGTTCGCCTTAATCTGCCGAATGGCGAAACCCTCTTCATCTATGGCGACAAACCCAGTTCAAATTTGCAAGTCATCTCTTGCGTCAAAGCCCAAAAGTACCTCCGAAAGGAGTACCACGCATTTCTAGCCCACATAGTAGATACGAAACGAGAGGTGAAGGATATCAACGACATTCCCGAGGTGTGCAACTATCCCGATGTATTCCCCGAAGATCTTCCAGGTGTACCCTTCGCACGACAAGTCGAATTCCGGATCGACTTAATCCCAGGAGCTACCCCCGTCGCCAAGGCTCCATACCGTTTAGCACCGGCAGAAATGCAAGAACTTTCCAGCCAGTTAAATGAACTGCTAAGCAAAGGATTTATCAGGCCAAGCTTCTCACCCTGGGGAGCGCCGGTCCTGTTCTTAAAGAAGAAGGACGGATCTTTTCGCATGTGCATAGACTACCGGGAGCTAAACAAACTTACTGTCAAGAACCGATATCCCTTACCCCGAATCGATGACCTCTTTGACCAACTCCAAGGAGCAAGCTACTTTTCAAAAATCGACTTGAGGTCGGGTTATCATCAACTGCGAGTACAAGAAGAGGATATTCCCAAGACTGCGTTCAGAACTCGCTACGGGCACTATGAGTTCGTGGTAATGCCCTTCAGATTAACGAACGCACCGGCAGTATTTATGGACTTGATGAATCGGGTATGTCGACCCTACTTAGACAAATTCGTGATAGTGTTCATCGACGATATTTTAATCTACTCCCGAAGCGAGGAAGAGCACCGTCAACACCTCCGGCTAATCTTGGAAACACTGAGGGCTGAGAAGCTTTACGCCAAATTCTCTAAATGCGAATTCTGGATTAGAGAAGTGAATTTTCTTGGCCATGTGGTTAGCGAGAAGGGGATACACGTGGATCCCGCTAAAATCAAAGCTATCAAAAACTGGTCAGCACCTACAACGCCGACGGAAATTCGACAATTTTTAGGGCTTGCCGGCTATTACCGAAGATTCATACAAAACTTCTCGAAGATCGCCAAACCACTCACCACCCTGACTCAAAAAGGTGTGGTATTTAAGTGGGGAGATAAACAAGAAACCGCCTTCCAGACGTTAAAACAAGCCCTGTGCAGCGCACCAGTTTTGTCTCTTCCAGAAGGAACTTACGACTTCGTGGTATACTGCGATGCTTCAAATCAAGGCCTCGGATGCGTGCTCATGCAGAGAGGAAAAGTCATCGCCTACGCATCAAGACAGCTTAAAACACACGAAGTTAATTACACTACCCATGACCTTGAATTGGGAGCGGTAGTGTTCGCTTTAAAGATTTGGAGGCACTACCTCTACGGCACAAAATGTACCATCTTCACCGATCACAAAAGTCTTCAGCATATCCTCAATCAGAAAGAGCTCAACATGCGACAACGGAGATGGGTTGAACTGCTAAATGACTACGAGTGCGAAATTCGCTACCACCCGGGCAAGGCCAATGTAGTGGCTGATGCCCTAAGCAGGAAGGAATATTCGGGCCGCCGAGTAAGATCCTTAACCATGACCATCCATTCCCACCTGGCCACACAAATCCGGGAAGCTCAACTAGAAGCCTTGAAACCAGAGAATGTGGCAGGTGAGGCATTAAGGGGAATGGATAAGAACTTAGAAGTCAAGGATGACGGAACCCGTTATCTCAGTAACCGGATCTGGACACCAAAGTTCGGTGGGATCCGAGACGTGGTCATGAATGAAGCACATAAGACTCGATACTCCATTCATCCAGGGTCAGATAAGATGTATCTAGATCTCAAAAAGTTATACTGGTGGCCGAATATGAAAGCCGAGATTGCTACATATGTGGGCAAGTGCCTGACTTGTGCCAAGGTCAAGGTGGAATACCAGAAACCTTCAGGACTACTACAACAGCCTGACATACCGGAATGGAAGTGGGAACGGATAACCATGGACTTCATAACCAAGCTGCCTAAGACTTCGAGCGGGTTTGACACTATATGGGTAATCGTAGACAGATTGACTAAGTCTGCGCACTTCCTACCAATAAAGGAAACCGACAAGATGGAGAAGTTAACCAGAATATACCTCAAGGAGATTGTGCGACTGCATGGTGTACCAATATCTATCATCTCAGACCGAGATAGTAGGTTCACTTCGAGATTTTGGCAGTCCCTGCAGAAATCCTTGGGTACTAGGCTAGACATGAGTACGGCCTACCACCCACAAACCGACGGGCAGAGCGAGCGCACTATACAGACCTTAGAAGACATGTTGAGAGCATGTGTGATAGACTTTGGTAAAGCGTGGGATACCCATTTGCCGCTGATTGAATTCTCCTACAATAACAGCTATCACACCAGCATTAAAGTCGCTCCATTCGAAGCTCTTTACGGTCGCAAGTGCAGATCACCCCTATGTTGGGCTGAAGTGGGGGATACTCAGTTAGCTAGGGAGCAAATTCCGAATAGCACCCTCACTGGTCCTGAAATCATAAGGGAGACCACAGAAAAGATTGTTCAAATTCGAGAAAGGCTGAAGGCCTCCCGAGATCGACAAAAGAGTTACGCGGATAAGCGACGCAAACCTTTGGAATTCCAGGTTGGCAATCGTGTGTTACTAAAAGTTTCCCCTTGGAAAGGAATGATACGTTTCGGCAAACGTGGGAAACTAAACCCGAGGTACATTGGACCGTTCGAAATCCTTGCCAGGATTGGTCCTGTGGCGTACAAACTTCGATTACCTCAAGAACTCGATAAGGTACATCCCACCTTTCACGTATCGAACCTGAAGAAATGTCTGTCCGACGAGACACTTGTAATACCTCTCGATGAGATCGAAGTTGACGAAAATCTCCACTTCATAGAGGAGCCAGTAGAGATTATGGATCGGGAGGTCAAAAGAACGAAACAAAGTCGTATTCCCATCGTGAAGGTTCGATGGAACGCTAAACGAGGACCTGAGTTCACCTGGGAGCGCGAAGACCAAATGAAACAAAAGTACCCGCACCTTTTCCTAAACCCTTAAAGCCCTGGCCAAAGCGTAAATTTTGGGACGAAATTCCCTCTAACGGGGGGATGATGTGACAATAGTCAAATTCGGGTCAAGTCTAAACCAGACAAGGTCAACGAGTCAAACTGGTCAACTCAATTAAAATCTTGTATGATAGGGTTTATATTATGTAATTACTGTATAACTCACTATTTTAATGAGAAAACACCACTTGGAAAGTTCATGTGTTTAAGTTTCCTTAGCATTAGTGTTAAACAATGAACAAAAACAATAAAACAATGTTGCATACTCATAGGGAGTGTGTAAGATCCTAAAACATGGCACAACGGGGTCTAAGGACCTTGCATTGCGAAGCCGGACACTCTCATTCATCACACACGAAAACACTCTCAATCGTTTTCACTCTATCTCCCTGTATGTGAAATCTCTCCCAAATCTCTCTAAGTATGTGAAATCTCTCCCAAATATCTCTCTGTATGTGAAATCTCTCCAAGTATGTCAAATCTCTCCCAAATCTCTCTAAGTATGTGAAATCTCTCCCAAATATCTCTCTGTATGTGAAATCTCTCCAAGTACGTCAAATCTCTCCCAAATCTCTCTAAGTATGTGAAATCTCTCCCAAATATCTCTCTGAATGTGAAATATCTCCAAGTATGTCAAATCTCTCCCAAATCTCTCTAAGTATGTGAAATCTCTCCCAAATCTCTCTAAGTATGTGAAATCTCTCCTACATATCTCTTTGTATGAGAAATCTCTCCAAGTACGTCAAATCTCTCCCAAATCTCTCTAAGAATGTGAAATCTCTCTCAAATATCTCTTTGTATGTGAAATCTCTCCAAGTACGTCAAATCTCTCCCAAATCTCTCTAAGTATGTGAAATCTCTCCCACATATCTCTTTGTATGAGAAATCTCTCCAAGTACGTCAAATCTCTCCCAAATCTCTCTAAGAATGTGAAATCTCTCACAAATATCTCTTTGTATGTGAAATCTCTCCAAGTACGTCAAATCTCTCCCAAATCTCTCTAAGTATGTGAAATCTCTCCCACATATCTCTTTGTATGAGAAATCTCTCCAAGTACGTCAAATCTCTCCCAAATCTCTCTAAGTATGTGAAATCTCTCCCAAATATCTCTCTGAATGTGAAATCTCTCCAAGTATGTCAAATCTCTCCCAAATCTCTCTAAGAATGTGAAATCTCTCTCAAATATCTCTTTGTATGTGAAATCTCTCCAAGTACGTCAAATCTCTCCCAAATCTCTCTGAGAACGAGGAATCTCTCTCAAATCTCTCTCGAAATCTCTCCCAACTTTCTATAATCACTCGGGGCATCCCGACCCTCGAATTTGGCGAAAAATAGCCCAAGAACGGAAGTCTACGCGAAAAACGGACTTAAGGAAACGAACCCTCCGAACCGAAAGTACTATTCATCAACCGAACCGAGAGTACTGTTCATCCGAACCGAACCCAGCATTGAAGGAAGGTCCGAACCGAACCCGACATAGAAGGAAGGTCCGAACCGAAAGTACTGTTCATTACTGTTCACAACAGTTCCTTCGGTTCTAGCTTCCCTTCGGACCGAACCCCCCCCCCCCCCCCCCTAACTTCGCTTCTGGCCTTCGCTTCGGACTGTTTCTCATCGGACCGAGCCTTCGCTTCGCGTCCCGCCTCCGGACTTAGCCTATCGCGTCCGAACCGTGCACCATCTGACCGAACTTCGGCCCAGAGACCGAGCCTCGGCCGAGATCCGAAGGGTCTCGCTGGGAAAGCTCGGATTTCACCCGTTTTTGCGTATTTTTGCGTTTTAAACCCATTTTTAATTATTTTTAACATAGGATTTTCACCCAAAACTTTATTTTAAATTATAAGACCCCTAAATTAATGATTTAATCACATTTTAAGGATAAAATCTTATTTAAAAAGGAGTTGGTAAAGTACAAAAGAAGAGTGTTGACCTTACTTTAGTTTATGACGCAAGCAACCCCCACACCCACTCCATGACAACCCACACTCCTCCCCACCATACGTTGTACCTTTTACTCCCTTTCACAAGTAACCCCCACAATCTAAGGGCTGATCTTACAACCTCTCTCCTCATTCTCTTCAAACACTCTCAAATTACACCAAGATTGAACTCCAACTTTTTCTCTCCAACTTCTCTCTCTAACTCACGATCTCAAGGCTGATCATCAAGTGTTCTTCCACTCTTGATTCTCGAAAATCTTCAAGACATTCCAAGTGTCTTTGAGTTAAGCACCTCCATTCTTCAACAATCATCTACTGAAAACACTTAAGGTGAGTTCATACCCCTACATTTTCATGTTTTCTCAAGTTTTTAGGGGGGGAATACAAGCCCAAACACCAAGAACATATCTAAATTCTTCTAACAGCTTTCATCAGAAAAGTTGGACTCCATTCACGGACTGTTTTGGACACCTTAAACATTTTAGTTTTCAAAACTGTTTTAGGTGCATGTAGTTCCACTTCTTAGCTTTAAAATGACTACTTGCACATCTCCATACGATTTTTCTACAATTTATGGTGATTTTTACAAAACTGCCTATCATTTCAAACACCAATCCGGACCAGTCTGTGATTATGGACTTTTCCACCTAAGTTGCAGGTCATTAAAAATCATGATAAAAATTATGAGTAAACTAGACACATTTTGGGAACTCCCAGAATTTACGGATTTAGTTTTCGACTTCGTATGATTTTTCTATGAATTTTCAAAAACGGTGTAGAAAGGCTGAAAACTTGTTAACAGCTTGTAATTTTTATAACACTTTGTAATATGTTGAGCAAAGTGTATAATGTCAAGTTCTAAGTAATGAATGTGATACGTTGTAAATTTTATCATCATAAACTGAAAATAAGTTATTCATGATAAGATTATTCATCTATTTAGAACACGTATATATAAACTATAATAAGCATAGTTTAATGGATTTCATAATCCTAACGCTTTTTCATAAAAGAGTTCTTACATATTACAAACATTTTGGATAAACTATAATAGGTATAGTTTATGATACATCACATGACACACACGTACGAAAAGGGTACATTCATACAGAAAGATTTTACACTCCCGCATACAACTTGTAAACTTGTTAACCTAAATTGTGAGACATTCTCTTTCCGTACGTCCGAGTGCGGGATATAAAATCCTGTTCGTTATAATCAGAGTCTCCTAGAGGGAGAACGTGATAGTTGTATATAGATCTATATTGGGTTTGACACCCCACACCTTGCTGCTAGCTACAGTTGGACCTGCAGGTCTACGGGTGACAAATGTCATTTCAGTTTTTATTCGACGCCTGAGAAACGTCGTAGCAGGTTCATTTAGTCTTAAGTATGATTATAGCGGCTCACATAAGGATATAACAATACATAAAGTTTACGGGATTTTTATAAAACTTAAATGAGTTTTATGTCGATTTTAAAATCACTTTTATCTCAATAAGTACAGGTATTACTGTATGTTTTCGGTTTTGGGATTTATGACTACACATCATGTGATACCACATTTATAACTTTAAGTATGGACAATACTTGTTATTTTCTTGGTCCTGAGATTTAGGACTACACGTACAGAAAGTATTAACAAATTTAAGAAATTACGAGAGTTTCACCAATATCATATGCGTTTGAATTGAAATAATCATACATTATTTTCTGTAAATAAGGAAGATTACTCATACATTACAGTCTTTGGATACAAGACTACATTATTCATTTTAAGAAAAATATCGGATTTTTCTGGAACAACTATACCATTACATGACGAGCTTTTTCATAAAGATATACAAAAACTTATGAACTCACCAACCGTTGTGTTGACACTTTTTCAAACTGCTTGTATTCTCAGGAAATCGCTAAACAGGTAACAAAGTACTTTTGAGGATGGGACGTTGAGGCGTCAAACTTATCATATTTTGTCAACATATTGTAATTGAATTCGAAACATGTAATTCATACAACGATGTAACTTCTTCAATTATATATATGTTGGTTGTGTTTACTTTCATCACTATTACCATTGTTGTCATGATACTACACATGAAGTCCTCCATCCCTGGACGTTTCCGCCATCCTTGGTTCAGGGGTGTGACATAATGGCCATAGCGCGTCCGAAACGCAGTCTTCTGCATATCCTCCTCCCTGAACCTCATCTGATGATAACCCGAACGCAAATCAATCTTAGAGAACCAAGATGCTCCCTGAAGCTGGTCAAAGAGGTCATCGATCCTCGGGAGCGGGTAACGGTTCTTCACCGTAACCTTGTTCAGCTCCTGGTAATCTATACACATCCGATGCGACCCGTCCTTCTTCTTCACGAACAGAATCGGGGCTCCCCAGGGCGAACTGCTCGGGCGAATAAATCCCTTGTCTAGCAGCTCCTGCAGCTGCGTAGACAACTCCTGCATCTCGGGAGGAGCCAACCGATACGACGCCTTGGCTATCGGAGCCGCACCAGGAACAAGGTCAATCCTGAACTCCACCTGTCGCTCCGGAGGTATCCCAGGTAGCTCCTCCAGAAAAACATCTGCAAAATCTCGAACCACCGGAACCTCGCTCACTGTCGCCTTGACCGCCTCCCGGGTATCCATCACATACGCGACATATCCTGCGCATCCCTGCTGAAGGTAGCGCCTCGCCCTCGCTGCTGAACATATTGCAGGTCCACACTGAGGCCTCTCACCATGAATCACTAACTCTCCCTCGCTTGGGGTCCTGACCTGCACTAGCTGCTGCGCCCAATCTATCACCGCCCCATTAGGGCACAACCAATGCATGCCAATGATCACCTTGTTCCCGCGCAACAGAATGGGAACCAAGTCTACCAAATAACGCTCCTCAAACAAACGCAGAACGCAATCTCGAAACACCATCGATGCTCGCACCAATCGATCATCAGCAATCTCTACCTCTAAAGGGAAATCTAACTCGCCCGAAGTCTCATGAAACTTCTTGCTAAGCGCAAGAGAAACAAACGATCGGGATGCACCCGAGTCGAACAATACCTGAACTGGGATGCTGTTCACATGGAACGATCCTAATGCATACATATACATACGGAGCACATATCAATATCATAACATCATAAAAATAAAAATAGAGGGAAAGAATCATACCCGTCACCACATCGGGTGCGGCGCGTGCCTCCTCGGTAGGCAACTGGAATGCTCGGCTCCTCACCAATGGAGCCTCTGCCTTGCCCTGCCGGCCATCCATGATCCGCAGGGTCGCTGGAGCTGGCGCCTTCACCGGCGCTGAAACTGACAACTTGGGGCAATTGGCCTTCTTGTGGCCCCTCTGGTTGCAGTGGAAACACAGCAACTCCGATGTCTGAATAACTGCTGCCGGAGCAGTGCAATCCCTGCTAAAGTGTCCAGACTTGCCGCACTTGTAGCAGCCTGATGATCCCAACCAGCACGCTCCCTCATGCGTCTTGCCGCATTTCCTGCAGCGTCCCCGTCCCTGTTGGCCTTTCGGTCCCGCATTCGATCCCTTGGGCTTCTTCCTCGAAGCCCCTCATGACTGACCCTCCTCTAATTTCCGTTTCCGGATGTGCTCCAAATCTATCTCCCTCTCCCTCGCCCTGGCAATCATAGAGTCTAAGGTAGGGCAAGCCGAAAAGCTAACATGCTCCCGGATGTCAGCTCGTAGCATATCGTGATAACGAGTCCTCCTCATATCCTCGTCACCAGCATACTGGGGCACCAACAAAGCCCTCTCCCGGAACTTGGCGGTGATCTCCGCCACAGTCTCCGTCATCTGTCTCATATCCAGAAACGCCCTGGCCAGCTGCTGAAGCTCGACAGCCGGCGCAAACTCTGCCCTGAACCTGGTCACAAAGTCCGACCAGGTCATAGCCTCGATAGCTGAGGCCCCCAACGAGTCACCCACTGACTCCCACCAATCCCGGGCTCGATCCCGTAAACACCCGGCTGCATATCTCACCTTCGACCCCTCGGGGCAGAAGCTAGTCAACTGGGCAGACTCGATGTCTGCAATCCATCGCCTGGCAGCAATGGGGTCTTTCACCCCATGGAAATCCGGCGCACCACTGCCCCTGAAGTACTTGAAGGACAGTGTGCGAGATCCCGACTGACTAGATGCCAAATCACTCCTGAATGCCCGCAGGCGATCCTCCATCAACTCCATGATCCCTTCCTTGATCAACCCAAAGAGGATGGGGGTCGACTCAAGGATGCCTCTAGTGATCTCTGACGCGATGAACTCGCGTAGTCCCTCATCTACCGGCTCGGAACCTGATCCCGAACCTGACCCCTCTCCTGAACCGCCATCTACCGGCCTCGAACGAAGTACCACCATTCTGCAATACATCACAACAATAATTAGAGATACTGATACTTCCTGAGGGATCGCAACTACTTACAAGTTCCCTGGTCTTGTCTTGGCCTTCCTTGGTTCGGGGACGGATCCTCTGCTTTCAGTAGTACGGGCCCATACTACCTTCCACATCTATCCGTACCTTCTTCAAGGACTGCCTCGACTCCACCAGATCCCTTTCCCTATTGCTGATCACTACTATACTCATCCCAGGCTCGCCCTAGGAAATCTCCGACTCTACTCGATCTAGTCCTCAGCTGCTGCAGACCTCCTTGTAATGTCAATTAGCCATCACCCGAATACCATCACATGCGATGAGACTCAGATAATCCTTCGAGTACCCGACTCGTCCCTACCACAGTTGGACTCAAACAAGAGCTGCGCAGTAGGATCAAATCCGGCACTCTAAGATTATTCAACTCTGATCACATGTGACGTGACGTATTCGTCTAATGGCTAATTCCCATTATTCGGAGTCCCACATAGCACGAAGCAAGCAACATTCAGACAAGGGAAACAACCTCAAGCAACTACGCTCTCACGGAGGGAAACTGAACTAGCACACAGTGCTAACTCACACTATCGGGCACAACCCTAACAGGCTACCCTACTGCTATCTACTCGATACTAGCATGCAATTCTCCTACAGCTGGAACACATAAAGCAGGCACATAAGGCATCACTCCTAGATCCTTAGTCCTATTCTAGCATGCTGTTCTACAAAAGCTGATAAACATAACATAAACTTGTATGGGTACTTTGGGGAATACTTACTTAAGCTTGGCCGGTCGTGCACATCACACACTTCGTTCTTTCTTAAACCTTTTTCTCAATTTTAGAAAACATTTTCTTTTAGAAATTCTTTTAATCCCTCGATTTGAGTCCAGACACCCCCGAAGGTGAGTCCGAATCCCTCAAACCAGGGCTCTGATACCAACTTGTAACGACCCAAATTTCACGTCCAAAAATTTCGTTTTAAAAACATTACTTTAGAAAATATTAATAGATAAAAACATTGTTTGATCAACCATATCAAAACGTAAACCATGTCTAAAAGTCAAATCACACAACCATCAAAATATCAGAGTATAAATCCCAGAGAATCTCGTAAGTGCGGAAACAGTGTGTGTGCATGATGTGCCGCTACCGTGCCGACTCTTTCCCCTTCGACGAAGAGGTACCTGAAACCAAAACTGCAAACTGTAAGCACAAAGCTTAGTGAGTTCCCCCACTGTACCACATACCATATAATCACATAACATACACATATTGTCAGGCATATCTGGGTGCCCGACCTACCCCTTCGGCCCTCTCGACCGGACATTGCCTAACATATCTGGGTGCTGGCCTCCCCTTCGGTCCTCTCGACCGGATTCTGCCAAGCATATCTGGGTGCTGGCCTCCCCCTTCGGTCCTCTCGACCGGATACTGGAGAACTACTTCTCCCCTCTACTACTACCACATAACATGTATCGCAATATCAATATCTATCTAACATGGCTGGGTATGACTACCCCTTCGGTCCTACCGACCGGATAACTCGGGGACTATCTCCCCCTACTGTCACTAGCACATAGCATCATATCATACTAGCATATAAACGCAACACAGGTAGTAGTAATCCCTAGATGAATATCACAGAGACAATCATCTACATACAACTCCTATTGGTGGGCCGACATTGTGGCCGTAGACCCACCGCTACTGGAAGATAACTCACCTCGATGTAGCTGCTGATCTGAGCGGGAACTGACTGTCTACTGCTGCTGCTGCTCTGGAAGTCCTCCGGCTGCAATTCCCACAACATACTCAATCATACAATGCTAACTGTCCTTTGGGTAAAATGACCATTTTACCCCTGATCATGACCTAAGTCAAAATCAGAGTCAACTTCCAGTTGACCCCACTCGCCGAGTTGGCTTTCCAACTCGCCGAGTCCCTACCCAAACGTTTGCCCTGAATCCCGTTCCTACTCGTCGAGTTAGGCGACGACTCGACGAGTTCTCCTTCTTAACAGATACTCAAGTCCTTCATCCTACTCGCCGAGTTGTATGACCAACTCGTCGAGTTCATCTTCATCCGATGAACACTTATGCTAAGACTCGCCGAGCCGTATGAACAACTCGCCGATTCTGTTCTTGATCTAAGGAGATTGCCTTGAACTCGCCGAGTCAGGGCATTGACTCGCCGAGTACCTCCATAGATGAGTTCAGCTTCCGACTCACTGAGTCACCCCCCGTGACTCACTGCTCACTCGACACTACGAAAAAGGGACAAACTCGGAGACTCGCGAACAGACTCGCCGAGTCACATGAACGACTCGCCGAGTTGTTGCCATGCACCTACTAAATACAAAGATTTGCTCGATTCCAGTCCATGCCATTCACATATCTGGACTTCTAGGACACGAATCACACGTAAAGTTTCCAACTTTATGTGTAGATATTCACCAATATGGATTTTAGGGTTCAAAATGCCTCAAAAGGGGTAGATCTAGGGTGAACAAGCAACATGGGTCCATAAAGCTAACAGATCTGAGCTCCTAGAGCTCAATCTTGCCTAGATCTAGAAGCCAATCAACTGATTAAGAACCCTCAAGCATACACAATCTTGGAAATGGTTCAAAAATGACTTTAATGGAGCTATAAGGGACAATAAGCTTAAAAACAGAGGGGAAACGAGCTATACCTTAGGGGAAACGTTGGAATGACACAGATATGCTTGGCCTCCTTCTCCTCTTCTTGATTCCCTCTTCTTTTCCCTCAAAAACTTCAAGAATACCACAAAAACACTTCAAACTCACAAGGAAGCATGGCTAGAGAGATATACAAGGCTCTGAGGGTGAAAGGGGGCGAGGTTGGGGCGGATATGCTGCTTAAATAGGGTGCAAACCCCTGAAACTTAGGGTTTCATCCAACAGCTGTGACTCGCCGAGTCTAGGATATGGACTCGCCGAGTCGACAACTTAAACGTGTCCCGGGTCCCGCATCTACTCGGCGAGTCGGACCTGTGACTCGCCGAGTCCAAGGCTAAAAGAAGAGAAATACTCAAAAAAGATTTACGTACCAGGAACCAGGTGCTACAAATCTCCCCCACTTATTTTAGACTTCGTCCTCGAAGTCTGCTGCTCGATCCTGAAACAGCTCGGGATAATGCTCCATCATTTCGTCCACTGGCTCCCAAGTCCATTCCGAACCCTTGCGGTGCTGCCATTGCATAATAGCAACATTCTAAAAGAATAACAAGTAAATTTTTAAAAAAAATAGCAACACTCTTAAATTGTGAGTGTAATTAATCTTTGATTCAGTATTCAAGTCACTCCTATTAGGTCTTCAAGCTATTCTTCAATCCATTCGTATCATAAATGCAACAAAAACTAACAATCATTAAAAAAAACGTCAAAATCTCTCAAAAACAATAATTCTGATAGCATGTAGTAGAAATTAAGTAATTATAGTTCATTTTAACAGAATGTAATCCTCAAATATCTTGATTAGAAAATAAAGTAGGTAACTACACATGGTCTAATTTTGTTTGTTATATATTTTTATTTAAAAATGAAAACTTATAATAACTATAAGTTTTTTTTTTTTTTCAGAATTAGCTCTCGTTCAATCATTTTGATAGAATGTATTCCTTGAAACATCAATTTTAATCGAAAAAATACTCTAAAAAGATAAAATACACTAAATTAAAGAATGAAAATTTATAAAAAACTATAAAAGAATAAATAGCAAACAAAGATTCGATAAGAATACATATACTTTATTCTAACATACTATTACTTAGAATGTAATGACTATAAAAATATGTATTCTGCAATAATAATATTATAAATATTCTCCAATAATGATTTTGAAAAATTATTATAAACCATATTGAAAACACACTATGTAATAACCCTCCATTAAACCAAAAGCAAATGAATTTTGTTTTTCATGCTTGCTTCGTTTACTAAAGGAATTAACAACAGAAAGGGAGGATGAAGTCTATAAAAACAATTGCATTAGACATTAATTAAAAAGGTAAACAAATAAATAAAAGAAATGAAAATTAAAGATTTATACAAGACCTATATTGAAATTGTAATAAAAAAGTTAATACTTACTCTTTTTAATTTGGCACTTGTCGATTTGTAAATACTATAAAATTGCAAAGATGATCCGTGTGGTTGGCAAAATTCTGTAACCTTGGTCCAAAAAAGTTTTATGATGCACCAATGGTCAAAATTTGAATTTTTTTTTATTGTTTCTGGTTCCTATACATTTAAAAAGAAGATTATGCCCTTATAATTTTCATTTTTTATTTTCTTTAATTAATGAAATACATAAATTAATTTAATTTATATTTTATTTGTTTTTTCTCTTTTAACAAAACACACACAAACACAAACACAAACACACACACACATACACATACACTCAAGAAACATATCATCCCTAATGGTTGCCACCATTACCACCGATTGCCACCAACAACAACTACCATCATCCGCCACCATCACCACCGCCACCACCTACAACTACCACCGTCCGCCACCATTGCCACCGACGTCCACTATAATCATCTGTAACGCCTGTGTTTCCGGACTTGCCATTTTTAGCAATTTAATGGTCTAGGTTAACCTTTGTAACCCGTTTTGAAATAATAAGATTGTATTATTTGAGTATTATGTGTTTTGTGTTTAATTGCTTAATTATGTGGTTTGATTAATTAAGAATAAAAATAATCGTCAAAATTTAAGTGTAAAATAAACTTGATATCTTTGGATAATGTTGTAGTAGTTGAAACGAGGTTTCCGAATATATATAGAATGCCCAAATCTGACTTCGTATGAGGAAGTTATGATTTATCGAAGTTTCGGCTTAGCGGTATGCAGCCTGAAATACTCGATTTGAGATCGAACGGTTTTTAGCCGAAACAATCTAAACGAGGATCGAAGGTCTCGTTGTTGGTATCAAAGCGATGAAAAGTTAGGCGAGAACGGACGTCAAACGAAGAAGTTATGAATTTATAACGAAGTTTTCTGTCCCGGCCTATTAAAAATAAATAATAAAAATAAATTTAAAATTAGCCGACGGAGTCTAAACGAAAGTTGTAGAGCGTAGTCTCACCTTCGCGTGGATATAAAGAACGTCGAAAACGGAGTTCGTATGAAGAAGATATGAATTTCCGAAATTTATTAAATAATTTGTATTTAAATTTAATTGGAAAATCCGGCATTATCCGAAGAGGAGTCATCGGACTCATCTGAAGTACTCCCCGCGTACACCGAGGTATGTCGACACTCGCACTCGAGCACTTCGGATACGTAAGCAGTGACGATTTCGGAACAGTACGCCCCGCGTACTCCGAGGCTCCAGCCTCCTATAAATAGGATGCGAGGGCAGCCGACTCCTTTGCTATTTTTCTCTCTTCTCTCTCCCGTTTTGCATCGATTTGCATGCCAGAAATACCCCGAAGCCCCGATATTATTCTCGAGCCCCGAAGCAAGTCCCGAGATCCCGAAGATCCCGAGAAGTGCGATTCCCGAGCCGAAGCTCTGCCCGCGAGAAGTTCGATTTTTGTAGAGATCTTCCAGATCTGCTGAGGATTACTACTTCTGCAAGTCGTAGTGCTGTCCGATCATCTTCTGATCAAGTGAGTGTATACTACCTTTCATAAACACGATAATAATACAAGTATGGTTTGAGTGTATTAAGTATATTGTTGTTTATAGGTGTGAGTGTGTGGTTACTTTCTTCTAACGCATAATTATGAAGTATTTTATACGAAATACATGTTATATGTATATTTTGTGTTATATGTGTGAATGTATATTCACTCTCTTCTATCTCATGGATCTGATTTGTTTTCTTTGAAATACGTGTTATGTGTGTGTGCCTCATCTGTTATGTGGAATATGTATTGATCAAAGCATGCTATACAAGTTTTTATCTATGTATAAAAATGTATATTTTTATCTACTAATATGTTGGGTAGAACATGGGTAGATAGTTGGTGTGTAATAAACAGATGAGAGGCCTCGTTGTTGTTTTGATTCAGTCATCTAGCGGAGTTTAGATGACGACCACGAACTTTTCTAGACAGTCTTGTGGAACATTAGCAGGTTCGCCACCTGTAGATGTTAATAAACTTGGGTGTTCATTCGTTGTACTCCATCCTCCTCATGGTTGCCTTATTTGACTTATATTGCCGAGGAACCCCCGAAGCATGTGTTGTCGCCCCGATGAAATATTCTTAGACTAGGTCCCTTATGTTAGTTGTCTTAGGGACATAAAGTGAGAATAACGGAAATGGGTAATTGGGTCATTGTTGGTTGGTGGAAATTAAATTTAATTATTTATTGTGGGTTGAAAACCCTATATGCTCACCAGGCTCCCAAGCCTGACCCACTCAGTTTTATTTGTATTACAAGAAGTGGCGCGAGGGCATAAGATGGATGAACCATCAAGTTGTTTTGTTTACAAGTCTGTATATGTATATATATTTGTTGAATGACTTGTAATGTTATCGTTTATGCTTATTGGTCTGTATCGGAACATGACACCCCGAGTTTTGATTATATAATGAAAATACATTTCTTTTATGAAATGCTTTGGTAAACATTGTTTTATCATGTTTTGTTTTTGGGAACAAATTTCGCAACTCTTTCAAACCAAAAGAATTTATTCTGAAATTATTTTAAAAGCATAAATGAAAATCGGTCTTTTCTGGCCGAGA
Source organism: Lactuca serriola (assembly GCF_051521515.1). Classification (NCBI taxonomy): domain Eukaryota; kingdom Viridiplantae; phylum Streptophyta; class Magnoliopsida; order Asterales; family Asteraceae; genus Lactuca; species Lactuca serriola. Next base: position 31,761,275 of record NC_136408.1, read on the forward strand.
TTTTGGGGATGTCACATCATCTTTTTTTCCTCAGACCTTGAGGAAATTTCCTCACTAACATCACCCTTCTGATCGAAGCTCTCCCTACCAAAATACTGCCACCTCCATCTTTCAATGATTAGGGCCACCACCACCATCGCCATAGAATATGCCGCCTTCGTCATTCACCACCATCTCCGTTATCCACTACTATTTGCTGCCAACCACCTCTATCTCACCCACCCTAACCTATTCTTCCTTAACGAGATGACCCTTCACCACCGACCACCAAATCACCGTTCATCGGATTTTTTTGCCAAATTCCTCTTGCTCCCAGATGCCACTCCCTCCCAGAAGACCTGAAAACACCTAAAAATCGTTGGATTTAAAAAGACGACTTTGATTTCAAGGGTTTTATCACTTCTCTCTTCTTTCTCGGTTTTGAATCTGCAGATCGATAGGTTTAAAGAACATATTGGGTATGATGGTCTCATTTGCACATCTGGAAACGAACATATAGAGATACTAGAGAAGACAAAGGGCAATGGTAGGTAGTTCACGTTGCTGGAATTTGCATTTGGATTGTAAGCCGTCACTGAAGTTTGCTAAGGGTATGCGATGTTGCAAAAGTAAAGGGCAGTAGTACTGGTGGTTTCCGAGCACCGATGGAATAGAGGGTAAAGGTAGACTGATTTTAGTGTTGTTGATAGAAAGTGTGTGTGTGTGTGTGTAGGGGGTGAGGTTTAGTGGTTGATTATTTATTTATTTATTTTTTACGTAAAATAATAGGAAATTAGATAAAATAAATTAAAAATGAATTATTTAAGGGCATATTGGTCATTTCATGTTGGATGTGGACCAAAACCATATAAAAATGACAACTATAGGGATTAAAACCGCATAATGTGTAACATCCAAAAAATACAAGCCCAAAATTTCATTTTTAAATACGTTATTATAAAACCAACAGTATAATAAAACATCCATAATATCATGTCATGTCAAAACCAAAGTAGAAATAATCAAAAAGTGTTATCATAAAACAATATTTTGAATGAATAATCTTAACTAAGTTGTAGTATATGTTACAAGGATTCCGTACATATAAAGAACGCCGAAATCCAAGTTATAACGAAGAAGTTATGATCTGTCGAAGTTTCATGACAGAACCGACACGAAGCTGAAAGACGTAAAAAGTGAATTTACGTTAGAGCGATATTTAGCCTTAGTAATCTAAACAAAAGTTGTATAGTTTGTTAAACCGATAGCGTGCATAAAAAGAATGCCCAAATCTGACTTCGTATGAGGAAGTTATGATTTTTCTAAGTTTCAGCTTAGCAGTATGCAACTCGAAACTCTAATTCGAGATCAAGTGATTGTTGGTCGAAACAATCTAAACGAGAATCAAAGATCTCGTTGATGCTAGTGCAACGGTAAAAAGACAGACGAAAACGGACGTCGGATGAAGAAATTATGAATTTATAACAGAGTTTTCCTGTCCCGACTTACTAAAATAATATAATAAAAATAAAGTCAAAATTAGCCGATCGAACCTAAACAAAAGTTGTAGAGCTTAGTCTCACCTACGCGTGAATAGAAGGAACGTCGAAAACGGAGTTCGTATGAAGTAGATATGAATTTATGAAGTTTTTAAATAATTAAAATATATTAATTTAAATATAAAATCGGGTAATATCGAAGGCATTGACGCATCGGTCCTATCCACCCGATACGCCCCGCGTACCTAGTTGTACGCCCAACGTACTCCGAAATTACGCCCAACGTAATCCCAGTTCCAGCACCCTATAAATAGATGTTGAGGATTGCCGAGTTTTGGTGCTCCATTCTTCCCTTTCTCTCTCGTTTTGCATCGTTTTGCGTGCAAGAAATATCCCGAAGCCTCGGTATTAATCCCGAGCCCCGAAGCAAGTCCCGAAGCCCGAAGATCCAGAGTAAAATAGTTTTCGAGCCGAAGCTCTGCCCGCGAGAAGCCCAGTTTTGGAGAAAACATCCAGATTTCGTCGCAAAAGATTATTTTAAGAGCTGTAGCGCTGTCTGATCATCTTCTAATCAAGTGAGTGTATAGTACCTTTCATAAACACGATTTAATACATGTATTGTTTGAATGTATTAAGTTTATGTTTTGGGTGAGTGTATAGTTACTTTCTTCTAACACGTAAGTATTAAGTATTTGCTACGAAATACGTGTTATGTGTTTATATATTCTTGTTTATTTGAGCTAAGCGTGGAATGGATGTTTCATATAGGTTTTAAATGAGTTAAACTGTATATGTATGTTATATCTACGAATATGTTGGGTAGAACATGGGTACACGAATTAGTTGGTGTGTGATGACAGATGAGTTTGAGGATGAGACGAAAGACGAACGTTGGTAGCTATGGACTTAGTACCTACACTGGTAGCTATAGATTTAGTACTGTTAGATAAACGTTGGTAGCTATGGACTTAGTACCTACACTGGTAGATATGGATTTAGTACCTGATGGATGAACCATAACAGCTATGGAATTAGTGCTTTACGAAGGAACCTTGGCAGCTATTGTCTTAGTGCCTAATAAAGAATCCAGGCAGCTATTGTCTTAGTGCCTAATACGGAGTGAACGAATAGATGACTCTTAGGGTAGACCCTTAAGAGTAAGGAAAATAATGGGGATGGGTAATTGGAATGATCGTTTGATGATTGAATATATATATATATATATATATATATATATATATATATATATATATATATATATATATATATATAAGATATAATATTATGGGTTCAAAGCCCTATATGCTCACCAGGCTCCCAAGCCTGACCCACTCAGTTTTCTTTGCATTACAGGTAATGGCACAAGAGTATAAGTTGGTGGACTTGACGAGAGATTTTGGATTATAGACCAGTAGTTATAAATAACTGTTGTAAGATCTATTTTATATTGTTTAAGCTTTTGGTCTGTATCGGAACATGACATCCCGAGATTTTGTTATTTAACGAAAATACATTTCTTTAAAGAAATGCTTTGATAAATTCTTATCATATTTTGTTTTGGGAACAAATTCCGCGACTGTTTTTCTATAAAAGATTACTCTGATTTAAAAAAAAGCATAAACAAATCGGTCTTTTCTGACTGTGAAATTGGGGATGTCACACATGAGTATGCCTTGCATACTAGGCCTGAGTTGACTCGGCTGGGTTGACCTAATGGATTTTGCTGATTTTGACCGGACTTGACCATGGGTATTTTGAGTTGTTAATTGAGATTAGGTCCTTGGTTTTGGATAGGTGATCGTTGAGCCGATTTTCGGACTGAGATTTATTCATCTTGCACTCCAACTGAGAGGTGAGTTTTCCTCACTGTATTTATGGGTCGAAGGCACCAATGACGACCCACTAGATTATGTATCTTGGTTTAGGATGTTGCTATGTTGTAGTGATCTGTTAAGATCTGCATGTTTATATGTTTGCTGGTATATGTTTATCTGTTATGCATATGTCGACATATTATGGTTGGGTTGAGCTTGTACTGCTTTGTGCGGTAGCCAACAAACTCGAGAGCAATCCATACATAAGTAGTGGGCTCCGTGGGCAAGCCGGACTTATGTTGTGGGGCCGAGGGCCATGCAGATATGTGGTGAGGGTCCGATAGGCATGCCAGACTCATACAGTGGGCTTAGGGGTAATCCAGTTGTAACATCCCAAAACCAGAATAAAATTTTTCATTTTTAAAACAAGTACTACATGTATAAAAATTGTTCCCAAAGCCATCACAATGTATAAATGTCACATCATCATAGTACAATATCAAAAATGCGGAAAATAACGAGAGAGAATGTTGTGCCATCACGTTGGGCCCTTCCCCTTAGTACCGAAAGTACCTGAAACCATAAACAAAATCTGTAAGCAAATGCTTAGTAAGTTTTCCCTAAAGTATCACATACTAACATACAAATTAATCCTATGCGACAAATCATAGTCTTACATATAATTCTTGCCGAGGGCCAAATCCCGGTCTTCCATACAGTTTCCAGGGGCCAAATCCTGGTCTTTCATGTAACTGCTAGGGGCCAAATTCTGGTCTTTCATACAGGTACCAAGGGCCACATCCTAGTCTTTGATATAAATGCTAGGGGCCAAACCCTGGTCTTTCATACACATATCACACAAATAATCCGTATCCTATAATACAAATAATGGGTCGGCCTTGGTGCCTTCGACCCATTGATACAATGAGAAAACTCACCTCAGTCTGCTGGAAACACAATACGTTCTGCTGCTGAATAGAAAAGTCCTACACTATCACAAACAAATAGCCCTAATCAGAATTAGGTCAAAATCCCAAATCATGGGCCTAAACCCTAAGTCCAAAAATCCTAAAATAAGGGCCTAATTGCCTTTCCTATAATAGGCCTAACTATTCTTGGCCCAAACAAAATAATGGGCTCCAAGGCCCACAAAGGCCCAACTACACCACTTAAGGCCCATTAGCAGAAGTCAAAGGCCCACCTACTCTAAACAAGTCAAAACCCAAAACGAACTAAGGCCCAATGATCCAAAAGTCCAACAAAAGTCCAAAAGCCCACTGGGGCATACGCACGATGTAAACTCAGTACGCTCGGCGTACTCGATCGCCATACAGTACGCGCTGCGTACATATTGGTACGCTTAGTATACTGAGTTGCTCAACAACTTTAGCCATTTGGTGCTTAATCCATGCAACCACTTAATCTAACTTCCATATCTCGGTCATTAAGGGGGTCCTAGGGCATAAATTTGGCAACTTTATGCCTTAGCATGTCTTATGGGGGTCCAACATCCATTTTTTTCATTAAAGCTCACATAAAGGACCTAGATTCATGCATGGTTTTATATCAACCACCAAAATAACATTTTTATGCTTCTAGCACTCCAAAAGGGACTAAGATATAGCATTTCTAGCTTTTGGAGTTACCCAAACTCCCGAAAGAGAACCCATGGACGCAAAATGAGTTTATAAAAAAACCCTAACTCTAACTATCAAAAGGATTAACAAGGTATAAACTTTTTACCTTCAAAAGCTTCTTAAGATGATGTAGATTCAGGATCTTAAAGCTCAAGCACGTCCAAAGTTGAACACCAAGTTCTTCTTCTTGCAAACACACCAAAAAGGGCCACCAAAGTTACTTCCAAGCTCAAAAATCACTCTCAATGGCAAACTAGGGTTTTAAGGACGATAATAGCAATGAAGGCTGATAAGAGTGAGGGTCCAAAGGTCATAAGTGTGTTTAAATAGGGCTCATGCCCTAAAATTAGGGTTTTAACTTTTAGCTATGTACTCCCCGCGTACGTGGCTCAGATTCTCGATTCAACATGCCCATGGACCTCTTTCACAATTATATTTTTATTTCAAGGACTAAAAAGAAAATACCTGGATTCGAGTGTTACACCAGTTTTTTAGTTATGGACCCAGTATATGCTGTTATATGTTTATGTGTGTTGGTACTTTGGGGGAACTTACTAAACTCTGGCTTATAGTTTTTAGTTTACCGTTTCAGGTACTTCTGAGGATCGTGGGAAGCAAAGACGTGATTGTATACAACTTCATGTTTTATGTCACTGGCTCTTGGAAAAACTCTGATTTGGAATAATGCTTTTGAAACAATGACTCTTTTTGTAAACAATGTTGATTAATGGTTGATTTTGAAAATTTTAAATTTCTTTGAATTTTGGAGTGTTACAATAATTGATGTTCCCATTAAGGTCTCATGTTTCATATGGAGAGCTAATTTAGGTCGTATCCCAACTTCATGCGAATTATTGAAAAAAAGGAGTGCATATCAGAGCTTCAACCTATGATTATTGTCTACATTAGGATGAAGAGGTGAATCATGTGTTAATCAAGTGTCCATTTGTAACTGCGGTTTGTGACTGGATCATCAAATGGTGCAATATCTCCATCTACCAACTTGAAAATGTTAGAGATGTAATAAATTTTGCTGCAAATTGGAGAAATAGCCCTAAAAAACAAAATACACTTATTAGCATACTCTACCGTACACTTTGGTAGATTTGAAAGGCGAGGTGTGACATAATCTTTAACAATCTCCGTATCTCTCCGACACAAGTGGCTGAAAACATAATATATATGGCTTTCTGGTGGATCAAACACAAGAGGGCAAATTGCTCGTATAAATGGGTTGAGTGGTGTATTTGTCATTTTATTTGCTTATAAAGACTTTGTATCTTGCTGCGCACCGCCTGTCTAGCTTTTTGCTAAGCGTGGTTTTGGTGGCTCTTTATTATATATATTTGCCGGTTCTATATATATATATATATATATATATATATATATATATATATATATATATATATATATATATATATATATATATGGTTAGGTTATTTTGTTTTCACTATCTATTGTGTGCCCGTATGACTGATTCTGGACCAATCATTTTAGTTATTTTAAGAAAGTAATTAATGCATATTACATGTTGAAGATATAATAGGTATTAATTACATCTTCAGCATTTAATATGCATTAATTACTTTCTTAAATTAACTAAAATGATTGGTCCAGAATCAATCATACGGACACACAATAGATAGTGAAAACATTTGAACCTAACTCTCTCTATCTCTCTCTCTCTCTCTCTCTCTATATATATATATATATATATATATATATATATATATATATATATATATATATATATATATAAAACATTAATTGTACTTGATGATGTTAATGGTTGTCGTAGATAATGATCCATTTAGTGATAAAAGAAGTTCTAGGGAGAAAATTATAAAATAGTATGTAAATAAAGGACCATGAATGTAAAATAGTATGTAAACATTAAACGTAGTTTGATTTTAATACTACAGAGATTAGAGGGTGTGTATTTACAAATACCAATGTTTAAATAATGATGGGATAATGGAATTCCCACCTAACCGTATTCTCATCTGTGTCATCTCTGTATATAAGAAGCCTCTGCTGGGTATTCAGTAAAACATAAAACACACACAACAATACACAGGAAGATGAAAACAGTAGTTGTGAACTGTGAAAGCAAGCCACATGTGGTGTTCATACCGTTTCCAGCACAAAGCCACATCAAGTGTATGCTTAAACTAGCAAGGCTACTGCATCACAAGGGCCTCCACATAACCTTCGTCAACACAGTATTTAACCACAAGCGGTTACTCAACTCCGGTGGACCAGACTGCCTCGATGGTGCACCAGGGTTCCAGTTCGAAACCATTCCTGATGGTCTTCCTTATGACCCTGATAACAGCAACGTGGATGTCCCTCAAGACATAGGTGAACTCTGTAATTCTATTCTAACCAACTGTTTGGCTCCCTTTCTTGACCTTGTGGTGAGGTTAGATAGTCCGGTTACTTGTATTATATCGGATGGGCTCATGCCTTTCACCATTGATGCTGCTGAGAAGCTTAGGATCCCAATCATGCATTTCTGGACCGTTGCTGCTTGTGCTTTCATGGCGTTTCGTGAAGGTCCGAATCTAGTTGAAAAAGGAGTTATCCCACTTAAAGGTTTGTCTATTTACTCCTCTATTAATTCTAAGAACTTAACTACTAACAAGAATTTATATGATGTATAAAGCAGTATAAAGCATATATAAATATTTAAGTTGAATAATTTCTGTTCTTAAGAAAGATCGGCCACCAAATCTGTAAAGCAGTATAAAACATCTATAAGTTTGTAGTTGTGTATGATTGTGGAATTAGTTGTGATGCTCATGAGTTTATTCAAAAAAATAAACAAACATGAAGATCTAACATGTAGAAAATTCAAAATTTATAAGGAAAAAAAATATTTAATTATTTAAATTAAAATGTTTATTTATTTTTAAAATTTAAACTAATAATTTAAATAAATAAATAACTAAAATAATTGAATTCAATTTAAAATTTTAAAAATATTAAGAAAATTTGCATTAAACAACCGAATATACATCTAGGATCACAAGAGAAAACCTCAAACAAGGCAATTTTATTAACCCGAAAACCACGTTTAATTGGATATATATATATATATATATATATATATATATATATATATATATATATATATATATATATATATATATATATATATATATATATATATATATATATATGCTGTTCAATTCAAACAAATTCTTTTTAATAAATGAAAGTTTTTTTTGCCACATGTCATCTTCTCATTCATTTTGACACTTCTCATTTTGTGAGAATATTAAAAATTTTATTTTCCACTTGTCATTTTTTAGGGATTTCCAATTTTTTAAAATAAAATTCCATAAATTTGTATTGAGTTCTATAAGAAAATAAAATCATCCTATTAATTTGGTAATAAATTCTCATAAATATTTAGAATGATTTAGTTTCTTTTGTAAATTTTCAGAAAATTACATTATGCTATGTAACATAAAGTATTACATTATAAAATATTTCATATTTATGTATTGGTATTAAAATTTTATTTTTAATAAACCCGTGTAATACACGGGTCTTACACCTAGTATTGAATGAAGATATGCAAAATTCTCGCATATATTTTATTAATAAAAGAAAAATAAATACATTAATATTTAATTTTTTTATTTAAATAAATATAACTATTGGCATAGATCAAAAACATTTCAGGTTTTTTATTATAAAATTTAATTACATTATGATTAATTTCGGCAGAAAAGGCTGGATTTATTAGAAGTATATGTAGCGATAAACATTTGTAATCAGAAATTTTAGTTACTTAATTACATGAAATTTTCTCTTTCGAAAAATAATTACATGAAAGTTTGCGACCTATAATCATATTGCAAAGTGTTGAATAAGATTTACCATGAAGAATTAAAGGTGTTCGTTTGGATGGATCGGTTTCATACAATCCAATCAAGTGAATCAAAATCGATTTCAGTTTTCAAAACAACGATCCAAATAATTCAAAGTAAATTCAATTCCAATCCGATTCGATCCAATTACAATTCGGTTGGATTGATTTTTAAAAATTAAAACATTTAAAAACAATATATAATATTATAATATTACTGAATTTATACAAGAAGCAAAAACAAATTAGTTAGTTACGATTTGAAATTTATAAACAACTATTAAGAAGTTATATTATATTTTAATATTTTATAGATAAATTTTTTTTAAAAGTAAAAACATATTAATATATTTTATTAGATGAAACTTTTTGAACCTATTTCAAAATAATAATTAGGTTTTGTAGAAACCCAATCCAAAAATTCCAAAAATTCCAAACCAAATAGTCTAATCCGAATTATCCAAATAGACAATTCGGTTTTATCCAAATACTGATAATTGTGTTTATAAAAAATTTCATAATGAAATCCTCTTTAATAAATGAAAGTTTTTTTTGCCACATGTCATCTTCTCATTCATTTTGACACTTGTCATTTTGTGAGAATATTAAAAATTTTATTTTCCACTTGTCATTTTTTAGGGATTTCCAATTTTTTAAAATAAAATTCTATAAATTTGTAATGAGTTCTATAAGAAAATAAAATCATCCTATTAATTTGGTAATAAATTCTCATAAATATTTCGAATGATTTAGTTTCTTTTGTAAATTTTCAGAAAATTACATTATGCTATGTAACATAAAGTATTACATTATAAAATATTTCATATTTATGTATCGGTATTAAAATTTTATTTTTAATAAACCCGCGTAATACACGGGTCTTACACCTAGTGTTTTAATATGTAAAACAATCTATATTCAAATCATTTCAGACGAAAAAAAAAGACTTTGTTAATATAAATCGTATAAGTTTAAATACATTTGTTTTAGATGTAAAAATTAATGAGCTTTGGCATAATTAAAAATCATAATGTCAACTTATAATTTTACATCAAAATAATCATATACTTGAATTTTCACGATCTAGAAATCAGTCAAACCAGTCAACTTTGGACACTAACATTTGTTTTTTAATGAAAACTCGAACGAATTTAGATCTTGAAAATACATTTATTAACTTAAAAAATATACACCATATAAAAGTGCCGTGGTATTGTATTAAACTAGGTGTCCATTATAATATTAGGTTAAAATCCATAGAAACTATGGAACCCATTTATTTTGAATACGAACTTCAATCTTATTTCCTTGAATTATATATATATATATATATATATATATATATATATATATATATATATATATATATATATATATATATATATATATATATATAACCCACGAAAACCACGGTCAGTATATTTAAAATTTCTATATAAATAAAAAAATAATAAATGAAAAAAAAACCAAGATATTGTCGATTGTAAGTAATTATGAATTAATTTGTTAAACAAAATAAACATAATAATATTATTAGGATAAGATTTTGTATATTCAAAAGTTGAATTGAATTTGATTTGTCACCAAATATGAAAATAATAAAAATCATAGAAAAATGTCACGTATCAAATAGACATTCTAAAATACTGACACGTGTCATTTTTAGGTTTTATTTATTACAATATATATATATATATATATATATATATATATATATATATATATATATATATATATATATATATATATATATATATATATATATATATATATATATATATATATATAGGTTTAGGTTCATTTGAGACCATTCTAATTTTGTGAGACCGTGAGACCAAATCTAAAAATAATTTTAAAATCCAAAATAAATGGAAAAATCCAAAAATTCTTTTTTTAAATGTTATTTTCGGAACATGAATTAACTAAAAAAAAATAAAAAAAAAATAAACAAATGCGTCTCACGGTCTCACAAAATATAAGTGGTCTCAAATGAACCTAACCCTATATATATATATATATATATATATATATATATATATATATATATATATATATATATATATATATATATATATATATATATATATATATATATATATATATATATATATATATATATATATATGGAAGAGTTATATGTAAAACAAAAAACCCAAAAAATGCATAAAAATGCATAAAACAAATACCTAGAGATCACAAATCTTTTTTTGTTTTTTATTTTATATTCTTAAAAATCGCAGGTTTTTTTTATAAATTCGCTGAAAAAAAATTAAAAAATCAATTTTTTTATATTTATATTTTATTTTATTATTATTTTATTTATTGGTTTTTTTTTTCAAAAAAAAAATTCGGCAAAAATTATATAAAAAGTTGCGATTTTTAAGAATATAAAGTCAAAAAAAAATTGTGATCTCTAAGTATTTTTTTCATGCATTTTTATGATTTTTAGGTTTTTTTTAGAGTTTTTTGTTTTCCATAGAACCTAAACCTATATATATATATTGGTTATAATGTGGATGGTAAATATTGTGTGGATGTAGGAATGATGACCAAGAGTTTAAAATAAATATTTTAATAGAATACATATTCTGATTGAATACAAATTATGACAAAATACATATTCTGATTGAATGAACATGTTGAAGAATAACAAAATTTTAAACCATGAGTTGAAGATTGTTCATTCTTAAAGAATAAGCATTTATTATTAACATCATTGAAGAATCTAAGGTCCAAAAGTTAACAAAAAAACAATTTTTACTGTCACATTCTATAAGACGTTCGCCCAAATTTAGTTTTTTTTTTAATAAATTATTCGCTACAAATCGATTTAATACAAGCTTTATAGTAAGTCATTTTTAAAAAAAATCTTCATTCTATTAGAATAAAATGTCATTCATGAAAGAATCTTCATTCACATTCTTGTTTCATGATGTTATATTTTGACATTTTGGTGTGGTGAATATCAATTGTCAATAGTTTCTTAATTTCCATCCACCATTGTTGTAAACAACTTTGCTACATTTCTGAGTGGTCCTGAAGCAAAACACATATAAATAATGAAGTTCAAAAATATAAATACATACAACTTGTGACCTCATGGACCAATTGTCCATTTATACAAATATAATAAGGATTAATGGAAACGAACTGATTTTGTGGAATCGAGAACTTACTTGGGAGAAATCGATGGTGGCTAAGAGAATAGGGTCGGCTGAATCGATAAAGCACACAGTCAAATTGAGTCCCATTCTTTACGTGACGATAATTAAATCTCTTCCTCCCAGTGCTATCGCCTCTACTTCTATCTGGTTCTCGATTTCCTACATCAAAGTCTAAATATTTATGGCCTCGATCCGATGATGATTCAAATGTTGTATAGCCAAATCATGACTTTTGCTCTTTTGTTGAATTAAACCAAATCAAGCCTTTTGGAACGAGAGAAAGAGTGAGTCAGAGAGAGAACGAGGATGAAGGTGGGTTCTTGAGTCACTTATGGGGCCTAAGGTCTACGAAGGGTTGCGGCGCTCCAATCGTGTGTGTGTGTATATATATATATATATATATATATATATATATAATTGAAAGATATATTTAATTATTAATTACATAAAAGTTACAAATAAAATTAAATATCCACAAACAAATTACGTGAGTTATAGTTGGTATGTAATTCTGATTATTTTGGATTGGTTAAAATCATTAATAGTTTAAACAAGTCTTCATATTGTTATAAAAATTAGATTTTTAAATTTTAGAGTAAATATTTTGGCATTCTGTAGTTAATTTTAACTAACTTGCTATAAATAAATAGTTTATTTTATAGTAAAAGAAAAATGAAGAGCACCAAAAGACTAACACATGACATGTAATAAATACGATTGGTGTATTAGACTGACACATTATGGGTGTGTTTGACACGGAGCTTTTGGAAACGTTTGAGAGCTTATAGATTTTAGCTTTTGATAAAACGCTCTAGTTTAAACAAAAAGCTTCGTTTGGTAGTACGAGCGTTTAGCTTTTAGTTTTAACAAAACGCTCCGATTCTAAAAGCTACTTCATGTAGCGTTTAACAAAACGCTCCTAAGATTTTGAAATCAATTTTCATAATTAACCTTAAAAATATATTTATATATTTATTTATTTTTAATATATTGTCTTTTTATGTAATTTTATATATTTGAAAAACTTCCAGCTACTTTTACCAAACAATAATATAACAAATAAAAGCTACAGCTTCCCGCTACCAGCTACCTGCTACACGCTACCCGCTTCCAGCTAACAATTACTTTTGCCAAACACGCCCTATATCCTAAAACTATTTGTTTATTATATAGAATAGAATAGATATACCTCCTAGTAATGACAAATAGAATTTATTATAGATTTCCTTGAAGAAATAGATGTTACTAGTAATGTAAGCTCTCTCTCTCTCTCTCTCTCTCTCTATATATATATATATATATATATATATATATATATATATATTTGTCAAAATAGTAAAATGAATAATTACATGATTAAAAGAAACATAATTCAAAAAAGATAATCTTGAGAATATGTATAGATGATTTTGTTATTATTCATTGAAATTGAATGAAAAATAAATTTTTGTTTGATTTACCAAAAAATGAATCATATAAATATTTTTTCGCAAATTTGTTCTTGTGAATCATATTATTTTTGATTTATCTAATGATTAATTTTATAGGATCGTTAAAATTACAGGCATATAAAATCTTCTTATCTTTTTATCAAAAATACTCTTCTTATTTGATCTTAACATATATATATATATATATATATATATATATATATATATATATATATATATATATAATTTGTTAATAAAACTTTCATAGTTAAGTTATTTAATGTAAAATGTATTTATTTTTTATATGTTTATTCACATGTAAAGTAGCAATAATAGTTAACATCAAAATGTAAATTCCAGTAATTATTCACATATATGTAAGTATTTCTTTTATATTAATTATCTGACTCTATGCTATTCACATATGGAATTTAATTAAGGGATAATGACTTGAAAGGGTAACGAACTTTCGACTTTTGTCACATTTAGTCACTAAACTTTTTTTCGTTATCTATTTGCCATTGAACTATTGAAACTGTTCACATTTTACCCTTATGACCGGCTGTTGCCGGTCATAAGGGTAAAATGTGAACAGTTTCAATAGTTCAATGGCAAATAGATAACGAAAAAAAGTTTAATGACTAAATATGAACAAAATCGAAAGTTCGTTTCCCTCTAAAAAGTTCAATGACTAAATGTGAACAAACTTTCTCTTGTATTATGTTTTAGCAAATTATTTATTTTTGTTAAATTGTAGCAACATTTGTTGATGAAGAAATCTATGAAATAAAAAAAAAAAAAAAAAAAAAAAAAAAAAAACAGAACCCTGAAAATATATTTAAAAAAAAACAAAAAACCAAAACCGAAATAAAAAACCAATGGTTTGACATTTTCCAAAATAAAAAATCAAAATTTCCAATCTGATTTTGGTTTTACAAAAAAATGAACCATTCTCACTGATGTGAATTATGACCATTAGTTTGGCATGCGAAATTTGTGACATCCCATGAATATGTAGTTACAACATCGTCTGAACTCGTAATTCATAGTAAGGGGTTAGAGTATCATCGCATGAATACGTAGTTACAACATCGCTTGAACTCATAATTCATCACCTACAGGTTATGAGCCTGCTGGTGTTTCCACTGAGTTGTCTAGAATAGTCTGTGGTCGCCATCTATACTCTGATAGATGACTACATCGCCACATTGTTGGTTAAGGTTATGGTATCTCCTTTCATCCTACATCACATATTCATCATCATCGATTTACCTAATTATCATCACCTTTCTATCATCTCCTATCTCTCATCATTTTATTTCATCACACACCAACTATTTCATCTACCCATGTTTCATCCGCAACATATTTGTAGATATAAAATAAATATATCGTTTAAATCTTTTAAGACATGTATAAAATCGTTCATCCAGCATAGACAGCAAGTATTCAAATAATATGCACACATAGCACGTAATTTATATAAAATACTTCATATCTATGTGTAGGATGAAAATAACTATATATACCATAAAAATACCATAAATGCTTCCTAACTTCGAACCCCAAGGTTTACTCTACTAAAGCTTCATATTCTCGGCTCTCTGGACCTAGAAGGGTCCAGATCTATCACACCAAAAAGCTCAAGATAGCTCTTCCTTTCACTCTACACACTCAAGCTCGCTAGGGTTCTCACTTATGGGAAAGGTAGTCGCAATTGAAGGTCATAAGTGCCTTTAAATATGGCTCGAGCCCAAAGATTTAGGGTTTCTGCCAACAACACGGACTCGTCGAGTCGCCTCACCGACTCGTCGAGGCCATTCATTAATCCGAGTCATCAGTCGTGACCTTACTCGACGAGTTGAGGCGTCAACTCGTCGAGTCTCTCTTCTTAACTCAAAAGAAAAATACTTAAATTATGATACCTGGAAATCCGGATGTTACATTTTGTTTTTTTATTTTATAGATTTCCTCATCAACAAATGTTGCTACAATTAAACAAAAATAAATAATTTGCTAAAACACAATACAATAGGAAGTTTGTTCACATTTAGTCATTGAACTTTTTAGAGGGAAACGAACTTTCGATTTTGTTCATATTTAGTCACTAAACTTTTTTTCGTTGTCTATTTGCCACTAAACTATTGAAACTGTTCATATTTTACCCTTATGACCGGCAATAGCCGGTCATAAGGGTAAAATATGAACAGTTTCAATAGTTTAGTGGCAAATAGACAACGAAAAAAAGTTTAGTGACTAAATGTGACAAAAGTCGAAAGTTTGTTACCCTTTCAAGTCATTATCCCTTTAATTAACTAACATATCAGTTTGAGTAAACTTATTGTTAAATATGAGTAATTTTGCTTGTGAATAATAAAAATTGAAATAAAAATACAAATAAAGTGAGTACAAAGTTCAAGGTTATGATTATCAAGGTCTAAGGAGACATATCTTTTAACATAAATCAAGGTTACGAGTAACATTGTCTAAGAAAACATATATATAATTTTTCCTAAAATGCCCTTGAAATGTTTTAATCGTGTCCATCTTGCATAAGCTATAATTTTATACTTTTTGCTCTTGATATTTTTATCTGACAAATAAGAATTAAAATTGTTTATGTGGTTCCTTATTTCCTTAAAGTATAAACTAATGTTGTACTCAATCCATGAACTGAATTTGGATCATTTTTCTGGAAAGTTCAATATTAAATTACTTATTAGTTAATTATCATAATTACTTAACCGTGATAATTTTTTAGATGAAAGTTGCTTCACAAATGGGTATCTTGACACCTTAATAGATTGGATTCCGGGAATGGAAGGATTTTGTTTAAAGGATTTTCCAAGTTACGTACGAACCATAGACCCAAATGAATCGGGCTATAACATTGTTATAAAGTCTGCTGAGACAACTCGGAAGGCTTCACATATAATCCTCCACACGTTTGAAGAGTTGGAGTCCACTATCATTAAAGCCCTCAAAGATTACTTTCCTAATCTCTACACGGTTGGGCCATTGCAATTACTTCTGAATAAGACGGAAAATGACGAAGAAACAAAAAATCTTGATATTAAAAGCTATAGTCTGTGGAAGGAAGAACCTGAATGTATTAAATGGCTAGAAATGAGGGAACCAAATTCAGTGATTTATGTAAATTTTGGAAGCATAACAGTCATGTCGTTACAAGAATTGCTAGAATTTGGTTGGGGTCTTGCTAATAGTAATCATTATTTTATTTGGATCATAAGACCCGATTTGGTTATAGGAGAGTCTGCTATTTTGCCTGTAGAATTCAAAGAGGTGATTGAAAAGAGAGGCTTTATCGCAAGCTGGTGTCCACAAGAAGAAGTTTTAAACCACCCTTCGGTTGGTGGGTTCTTGACACACTGTGGGTGGGGTTCAATCATTGAAAGCTTATCGGCTGGTGTCCCTATGATATGTTGGCCTTTTTACGGGGACCAACTTACTAATTGTAGGCAAATGTGCAAGGAATGGGATGTTGGCATGGAGATTGGGAGTAATGTAAAGAGGGATAACGTTGAGAAGCTCGTGAGAAAATTGATGGGAGGAATTGAAGG
Organism: Lactuca serriola; assembly: GCF_051521515.1. NCBI lineage: Eukaryota > Viridiplantae > Streptophyta > Magnoliopsida > Asterales > Asteraceae > Lactuca > Lactuca serriola. Next base: position 31,778,256 of record NC_136408.1, read on the forward strand.
GAAACGAATCAGGAACAAGGCTATGGAATGGAAGAGAATAACAGAAATTGCAACGAGTCCGAAAGGTTCATCTTTATTGGATATTGAAAAACTTGTTGATGACATTAATGCGTTTTCAAGAAATTAGATTTGCTTTCCTATGTTGTATTTTTTTTAATCTAGATCCTTGATAGAGTCGTGCTTAATTTATGGTGTTTCTTCAATAATTTGTTTCTTCTCATAACATAAGCAATAATAAGAGCATTGTTGTAAGATGAACAACACAAATTCTATTTATTGATGGGTTTATAAATTATTTCTTAAATAGCAAACCACTAATACAATTATTGACAAAATAACTCACGTCTCAATAAACTAACCATCAACTTATCAATAACACATCATAAAAAAATTGAAATTTGTCTTAGTTACATGGTATTCAAAACATCTCGATAAATTTCATGCTCAAAAAAGTTTGGCTTATGCTCCACAAGGTTCTTTACTCAACCTTTGTAAACAGGGCGGAGCCAGGATTTAAGAATAGAAAGGCTGAAAGTCTCACGTCACAATAATGTATTAAAATATAATGTTATAACCGCATAGGGTAATGATCTAAAATTTTAAAAGATAAAAATCACTAAGAATTAAAAATTTGGTATAGTCCAAATTTAATATATAATTGTCTAATCTGATCAAGTTGGTTAAGATTGAAGGTCGTTTTCTTCGATTACGAATCAAAGAATATAATTTTACCTCTTTTAAATCTGACATATCATTTTTTCAGGTTCAATAGGGTCTTCTATGTTAATATTCTTATAAGGGTATGAATGTATATTATAAACATCTTCTTTAGTATTATCACTAATCACATGCAATTATGGGTCACATATATCTATTCGTTTGAATAAAGAATTGATGGTTCTTTTCTTACTTATATTTTACCCTATAAATTTATAGTTATAATAAAATGAATTATCAAACCTTCAATACTGTATCTACTTATGAATAGATAATATTATCAATTACAAATTACTAGAAAAACAAAATGTAATAAAAATTAAAAAGTTACCTAATTAATTAGCGTAGCATAAGTAGTAGCACATGCAAGAAATTGATCTTCAAAGTGAGTAGAAAAAGCAAGAAAGTTATCTTCAAAGTGAGTAGACGAAAAAGCAAGAAATTGATCTTCAAAGTCGAACTCAGTCGTTTAATTAAAAAGGAGGTATGTCATATGTGATATGTGTTTTTGTGCTAGGTTTAATAATAAATATTGAATTCCATTCACAGTGTACCTGATTATGCCAATTAAATTAAAGTGGGGTATTACTTGGGCTTTGGGCTTTTAACCTAGGTTCCGTGGTTCTAGTTATTAGAATTACACTGTAAAAGAATTAAAAGGCTAACCGACATACATTTTATATTATATAGAACTTTTTTTTAATTAAATGGTAGACCTTAACTATATATATATATATATATATATATATATATATATATATATATATATATATATATATATATATATATATATATCAATGAATATTTATATTGGAAGGGGCTAGACACCCGGCAGCCTCTCCATTCCCTCCGCCACTGTTTGTAAACCTTGAGTTCAACCTCCGGTGGCTAGGGTCCTATAGCTCAGGGGTTAAACAAATTTTTTAGGAGGCGCACTACTTAGAAAAAACTCATTTTCGACGGTAGTTTTCATTAAAAATCTGTCATTAAAAGGTTTTATTGACAGATCTACATTGAATTTATACTTATGAGACCTTGTGACAAATTTCCAATGGATTTGTGATTGATTTCCAATGAATATTTGACAGATTTACTATTTCTTTACATTTTTAGGACGAAATAAGGTAATTGACACACTCAGAAACAATTATGTCTGCCGGTGGGTCCTAGGGTAGAATAGTACAATCAATTAAAATTAACATATGGAATATAATATGATGTGTGATGCCAATTTGAATCTACGTAGTAGATTTATTAGAGGAAAAAAAAGTGATTGTTTACTACAAAAGTGAATGTAACGTTAACCATTATTCTTGCGATCATATTCAAAATAATGGTTGGAAAATAATTGAAGTGGTTTGTTACTTTGTGTTGACCACTTAAAAGCTTTTTTAAACAATTACAAGGATTATTTTAAACGAAACTGTTGGGCATCTAGTTTCTAGAAAACTTCACTATTTGATTAGCAAGTTTCTCCGTATCCAGAGAAGATGAGCCATTGAACCCAGTCGCACTTTCTGCCATTTTCTTCCACTCCAAAGCTTTCTTCCTCATTCGTTTTCCCTCACCTCCCTCCATTAACTCCCTCACAAGCTTCTCCACTTCATCCCTAGTCAAGTTCCTGCTAATCTCCATGCCAACCTCCCATTCCTTGCACATTTGCCTACAATTCGTCTGCTGATCCCCAGAAACCGGCCAACATATCATTGGAACACCAGTCGACAAGCTCTCAATGATCGAACCCCACCCACCATGAGTCAAAAACCCACCAACAGATGGGTGGTTCAACACCTCTTCTTGTGAACACCAGCTTGCTACAAAGCCTTTACCCTTCATCGCCTCCTTGAGTTCTTGAGGCAACACCACAGGCTCCCCATCAACCAAATCAGTCCGTATAATCCAAAGAAACTCACGTCCACTGTTAACAAGTCCCCATCCAAATTCTAGTAAATCTTGTAAAGACATTACTACTAAACTTCCAAAGTTTACATACACCACGGAGTTCTGTTCCTTCGACTGGAGCCACTGGACACACTCCGGTTCTTCCTTCCATAAACTATAGCCATTGCAAATCGACGACTTGTTGGTTTCTTTTTCTGTAATCTGATTCAGAAGTAATTCCAGAGGCCCGACAGAGTAGACATTAGGAAAAATAGATTTAAGCTCTTTGACGAGGCTCGCTTCTAGTTCCTTGAATGTATGGATGATCATATGCGAAACTTTATCAGCCGCTTGAGCGGTTTTCAGGAGGAATTTAAACATAGGACTAGTGGGATCTGTGGATCGTGTAAACTCAGGTAGTTCCTTTAAACGGATTCCTTCCATTCCAGGAATCCAATCTATTTCCATGTCAAGATAACCATTCGTCAAATAACTTTCATCTGTAAAAAAAGTTCAAGATTGATTAATTAGGTAACCAAGCTGGCCACCCTCTTGAATGAATATATTAAGAAAAAGGTGAAAAGACTGATGGATCTAACCTTTAAGTGGGACAAGTCCTTTCTCCATTAGAACTTTTACCTGGTAAAACCCCATGAACCCACTGGCAGCCATGGTCCAGAAAAGGATGATGGGGATGTTAAGCTTTTCAGCAGCATGAATAGCATTTGTGTAAGTCATGAACCCATCGCAAATAATACAGGTGACTGGAATATCCAGCTCGGATACAAGATGAAGAAAAGAATCAAAGAAATTGGTTCCAAGGTAGTTCCAGAGCTGAGCTTTGGTTTGGGTATGTTCAATTTCAATACCACGATCATCTGTAGTGGTAGAAGGGGTACCATCTGGAACCGTTTTGAATTGAAAACCTGGAGCTTCATCGGCCCAGCGAGTGCCACCGGAGTTTACGAGGCGCTTGTGGTCGGACTGAGTGTTGATGAAGGTTACGTGGATGCCCTTGTGGTGAAGAAGTCTGGCTAGTTTGAGCATACATTTGATGTGGCTTTGTGCTGGACAAGGTATGAACACCACATGAGGCTGTTTCTGCTCGATTATGGCCGCTGCATCCATCTCTCTCTCTCTCTCTGTATTACTATTACATCGTCGATCGAGTTCTTTTTTTTTTTTTTTTTTTATATGTTAAATTAAAAGTCCCAAGTTGTTGTAAAAATCGATCGTTATGTTCCGTAGTATTGTTTGTGCCCCACTACCATCCTTGGAAATGACATGTTATTTTTTATTGGTCAATATTTGTCTTTTTACAATTTTTTTATTTATATTCTTAAACAAAATTTAACAAGTGCGTGATGACATAAGCATTGACGAAATTAATAAACATAAATTATTATTATTTCACTAAGTTGATCATTACGGTGTCTAGAGCTACGAGTATTTTATATATATATATATATATATATATATATATATATATATATATATATATATATATATATATATATATATATATATATATATATATATTATTTTGAAATGACAACTCACATGCCTTTTGATTTACTTCTAAACTACTTTTATAGAACGGAACCGTACATACACGATAATCTACCTTTTTTTTATAGAACGGAACCGTACATACACGATAATCTACCTTTTAAATTACATTGGGCATGTTTGACATGAAATCTTTGAAAGTCTTTGGGAACTTCTAACTTTTAGTTTTTGACAAAACGTTTTAGTTTAAACAAAAACTTTGTTTGATAGTACGAGCGTTTAGCTTTTAGTTTAAACAAAACGCTCAAAATCTAAAAGCTACTTCATGTAGCGTTTAACAAAACGCTACTGAGCTTTTGAAATCAATTTCCATAATTACCCTTAAAATATATTTATATATTTATTTATTTTTAATCAATTATCATTTTATGTAATTTTATATATTTCAAAAGCTTCAAGCTATTTTTCACAAACACTCATATAACAAATAAAAACTACAGCTTCTCGCTACCAGCTACCCGCTACACACTACCCGCTATCTGCTTCCAACTAACAGCTATTTTTGTCAGACATGCCCATTGTGTCTCAAACGGATTAAAACTTTTAACCTTAAGAAATAATTTAAACTCTAATCTACTTTTAAACTCTTAGACGACGAGATTTTTTGGCGTCTTTATCAATTCTTTTGTTTGATTAAAAGACTACATGTACAACCTAATTAAATATTTGAGTCAATTTTTATAAAGCTATAATTAAAGTAGATAAAATAAAATATAAGACTTAAAGTTTGAGTCAAATATTATATTTTTATCTTGATAACATTAATTCTTATTTCTAATCAATATTAAAGTCATATTTAGCAGACTAAGGTGCTGTTTGTTTTTCCGAAGCAAAAATTCTAAAAAGTCTGCGGACCACCTCTGTAAACCTCTGCAGTAGAAGAGGTGGACAAAACGACTGCATGCTGTAATAAGAAGCGTGTATGTTTTTGTTAACATCTGCAGACTGCTGCAGACATTAAAAATTTAAAATAAACTAATTTAAAAAGCAACATTAAAATGAATTAACTTATGTAAATCAAATATGAGAAAACAGTTAAAAAGATATAAATTTATGTTAAAGGGATGAAAATAGAATATAGTCTATAAGTAAATGACCATAAACGTAATATTAAATATACTTCATGGACACTTATTTAAAAAACAGCACACGTCATTGTTAGATTTATTATGTCCCGATTTTTCAACACAAAATTTTTCATTTTTTTTAATATATATATATATATATATATATATATATATATATATATATATATATATATATATATATATATATATATATATATAAACACAAATCCAAAAGTCCATCTTTATTAAAAGATCATTGTTATACATTTATTAAATATAAAAGAGAGTTTTAGCGGAAGTCTAAAAACATTATTAATTTTTTCGATGCGAGTACAGTCACGCTGGAGCCTTTCCATGATCAGAAGAACAACCTGAAAAATAGTTATTCAACAACTGTAAGCCGAGACTTAGTGAGTTTCCCAATATACCATATATCACAATACATATACATGGACACAAACAATGGCTCACAACCTTTCGCCGATCCGCCAATTAGCTCACGACCTTTCCTTATGGCATACCTGCCATTTCGTCATCAACACACGAGTATATAGGCTCCCGACATGTCGTCGTTCCGCCATCAACCCCTAACTTAACCGTAAAAATTTAAATATTTGAACACATAGAGATTACGCTTATTCTACTAGTTCAAGTATAATAACAATAAGTACATAGAGGCTATATTTCCGACTCTACTCAATGACTCAAGTATAATATTATAAAACACATAAATACTATATTTTTGCTCTACTAGCTCTCTATCCTAACATACGTGGATATATATATATATATATATATATATATATATATATATATATATATATATATATATATATATATTGTAATACATATTATAGTGAGATAACTCACCTCAAATAACGAATGTGTGTCTCACTTCCTAATTGTGCCCAATACGATTCTTTGATCTTTGGTTTGCTATAATTCCACTGTTTAAAGAAAACAATACTAGTTCTTTTTAAAAGTTTGTAAATAAATTGTATGATCATATTCACCAAAATACTCTATTTATACTAAAAATATGAATTTGTAATTTAAAGAATCCGTACGACTACATTAAGAGTCATCACAAAATTAAACACATATAACATAAGTTGATACATGTCATATTTCTTTAAAAGGTTAGTCATTCATATTTTTGACACGTAACCCACAAAATTGACACAATTATGCCGTTAATATTCCGACTAATTTTCTTTCTTATCCAAACATTTCATTATTCATGTATAAGTGTTATGCATATTCAAATATTTCACCCCACATACATTTATATGAAAGACAAGTTTACCTCTTATAACTAGTTATATATACATAATATCACATTAGAGTTGTCCCATCTTTGTTTTCTTTATTTCTTTATTCTAATTACAATCCATTTGTAGGGATTCATGTATTTATTCCAACCCAAAATGCATGACATATTAAATACAAACATATTTAACTATATAATACATTATTTTAACTTCGATCTAAGTTTCATCAACAAATTGTGTATAGGCTTTCTTAAGTTTCATCAACAAATTATGTATAGGCTTTCTTTATATTAATGTGATGTAATAACAACTTAATTAACATATTTATATAATAATATTTAACGTAAAAATTTTCTTTTGGTTAAATACAATCATATTTTCATGATAGTCTTATCTTTATATAATATGTGTTAAAAATATTACTCCATCTCATATTTACATATATTTTAATATAGTATTGTCGTAATTTGACTTATCTCCAATATATTTTATAAAAATATACTTGGGTATTTTTAGTCGGAAAATACGGGTATTACAACTTTCCACCACTTATAATGATTTCGTCCCTGAAATCCTACTCCTAATGCACTTTAAGAAAATTCCTATACGTTAACTTATTGGGGCTCTTGAGGTTAATTTAGGACCTAGCCAACATCTCCTCATCGATTCTTATCCTCTATGCTGATTAAGTCGTATAATTTCATTCTCTCCCTTAGACGTACTCTCGAACTTCTCGCAAAGCTTTCCAAAACTAGGAACTCATTGATATAGACCTCCCAAATTTATACCCTACGATTAATGATTGCCTTCAGATGTAAAATGTTGATTTGGTCATCTAACTAAGATTAGTGTCGTCTCGTTATGAAACGAATAACAAGGGGAATTCATTTATGACACTCCAACCGAACACTACCGAATTATTAAATTTCATGTGTTGTAACAACTTGGGATGTAACCAAAGCTACCATAACGGATTTACTGGTTTGAAACTTTGGAATCAATAATCTAATATTGTTGACGGACTCATCATAAGGCTTCCAACCTACTAGATTATAATGAACACTAGGTCACCAATAGCCTTCTTGCAAAGCTCTAACTACTCTACTTACATTGGAACATAATTGACATTTAAGCGATCACACACACATGCGTTAAGGATAGGTTGTGACTCTATCCAAGTACTTGGACTAAGATACTAGATCATTGTTGTCATCATCCCCCATTAAGTTTAAAGAATCACGATCAACACATCGGTAACCGTTATCTCACCGTTATGAAAGAACCCAGGTATCATCCCTTTTGATGTCTATAAATCACAACATGCCTTCTCTACTTAGCCTCTTGAGGCTACAACCGATTCGAGACCCTTAACTTATGAAACACATATGCTAAAATCTAACCGTCACCCTATATTAACCTACGGTTTTATAGATTTGGTTATAGTTTTATAATATCATACTTATTTATCAATAAAAGGAATAACTAAACCAAACACGCATTAACCCTGAAGTCTAAAATAACACTAACACATCACTAGATGCATACGTAGTCGCACTCAATCGTGACCTTCAATTGAACATACGTAGCTTAGAACTTACTCTAACTTCTTTTGATCTTAGGCGTCCTTTATTGTCAATAGAGCTTTTTCATACAAGAAAACTTGGAGAGCTTAAACAAGTCGTTGACGATGTCCTGTTGCCTCACTATAACTTCCAGAGGAAGTCCTTGGATCCTCTTGCGGCTTTTCAGGTTGAACTTTTACTACTAAAACAATACTTGAACTGGCGAGGCACTTCCATAGCCGAATCTCAAGCAACTACAACTGCTTATGAAGGTTTTAACAAGGCTTATATATTGCATCCTTACTACTAATGCTGGGGACTCTTAGTTAACCTTAACTTCTTCTAAATTCAAGATCAACTAGTCGAAGATGTGGAAATGACTCTTTTCATTGATCCTATCATGTATACTGCCGATACATTAGCAAACTTCAGAAGGTATTACTACCTTTTTTAATGGAGCAACCCTGATCAAACGATCTCTTCCTAGGCATCTATTGTCTTACTTATACTTGTCTCAAATGGTGACTCGTAAAGAAAATGTGCTTACCTTTGTCGCCGCTTCTACTACCAATAATCCTTGATATAGGTTTACTAGATCCTTATTATGGCTTACCCCAAACTATCTGAGTCTGATATGTGTCTTGAATTGTCCATCCTTTTCTATACGAAAGTATTCAATGCACATTATAGTGAGTTATGTGACCTAATGATTTTCTAGTCAAATGGCTCCTATGTTGCAGGGATAAATCCCATATCCTTGAATGCATGAACCTATATGGTTTTCTTAGCCATCTGAGCCGAACCTGGGGATTTGGTAACTTCTAGACTCTACCTAACGCTTAAAAGGAAAATCCAATCATTCCTCGATAATCACTCTAAGAAACATATAATCCTATGCGTATTCTTGTAGAAGACTACCTTCTTCTTTTAACCATAATAATTAAAACGAATAATTTCCACCTATTCGTGTCGCAAATCTCATGGACTTTTGTCATTGAAACCAAAAGTCAAACTTCCCTTCACACTCTCGCTTCAGGGTCGATTCTCCCCCACTTGGGTTCGGCGCATTATCTACTGTTGCTCATCACCGATCCAAACTAGCTCCGCTTATGCTATTTGTATCTCCTTTTGACTTTGAAGAAACTCATATTTGTCATATCCAATGACTTTTGATATTTCCATCATAGTATTACTACTTGTATTCACCATAAGTGCTCTCTCCGTATCGCAGACCAAAAGAGTTCAAAGCTTTTCCAAGCACAAGATCGTCAAGAAACGCACCGATTTACACGCATAACTAATGGTATATGAGGATATGACTAACTTAGTCAAAATACTAATAACAAAGATGGCCGCTGAATATAATACCCTCCTGTTGCTATCTGGACCAATCGACTTGTTATCTTCCCACTGACCCTCTCGTAATGGTTATCTCAACCGTTTTTTTGGAACACCTAGATGCAAACGTACGGAAGACACTCGCATGTGTCTTTTTATACTCTATACAATGAACGCCACTTCCCAAATCTCTCGAGCGAGAATCTATTGGTCTGAACCAATTTGCCGATGGATGTGCCTGGACCTGCACGTGTTCTTTTATCCTCCGATGAACTTTCATTCCCAACTTTTGATTCGTAGACTCAACTTACAATGAGCACACACATTTCGTCCTAACTCATCTTATGACGTGGTATTTATATCAGCTATAGTAACGAACTTAGCGATTATAACCTGATAACCTTTTGTTACAAAAATATTCATGACGATTTGAATTCTTATCTCTATGAGATAGACCCTGGCATGGAAGACACCATCCTTCTATTTTATTCTCCCTGTGTCAAAAGCTTGATCTTTCTTTCTTAGTTTATGAGAGGTCGACATACAACCACACCATAACAAGTAGCAACTCTAGTGCCAATAACGAAGTCTGCAATTCTTCTATCGATCATCGTGATCATCTCTTACTTGAATCTCGTGACTAAAGTTGGCACTATTCCGAACAAGGTTCTCAGAACCCATTCTCTTAAGCAAATTTATTTTATTCGGACTCAATCTTTTATGCCCTACTTGGGCCTGAACTTAGATTCACTCTTCTAAACATCATCGTACAACAGGTAATGACACCGCAAAGGAATTTTATAGTGTTAGCTACACTATTTACTAGTGCCTTAGTAACTTTACGATTCTTCCTTATCCAAGCGCGAGTCTAGTGCTTCTGGTAGTATAGGCCTCTACTACCTTTCACACCTACTCATACTTGTCCCAAAAATTGTCCCGAAGTTTCCAAGTCACTTTCCAACACTACACATGATGACCAATAAAGATATATGTATGTGTCTTAACAAGCACATACAAAAGGTCTTGTTAGATTCCAGTATGATTTTGCGTCTTTATCGATGCCCTACCGCGTGAATATACGCCCTATCAAGCAAATATTAAATTTCCTAGTGTCTCTTTCTAAAATTACTTCCATTTTACCATACTATTTCCCGAGGAAGAACTTCTACTAATACTAACTAATTATTTGATAAATACGATTGCATGCCTCTAAAATCAAATAGTCTGTCGACTGAATAATCATGCACTACAATGGTTGGACTCAAACAAGAGCTGCGCAATAGCGCCAAATCAGGCAATCTAAAACTATTTAATTTTGGGAGCATGCAACTTATCGTATTTGTCACATAACTAATGAATATTAATATAGGTTCTATGTAGCAATTAACAAGCAAATCCTTAGTCTATAAGACATCTTAATTATCAAATAATTCTAACTAGCAATTCCTGAAAAGATCTCTAGCCTACATACTAGCATGCATTTCTACCATCTCATATATCAACAGACATAACAATTATGGATATTTTGGGAATCACTTTCCATTCTAAGCTCCGACTGACTGTACGCACTACATTTTTTTCTGAATAAAGTTTTAAAAAAAAAAGATTTGTTAGGATATTTAGATCCTCGGTTTGAGTCTGGAATCACACGAATGTTCATCCAATTCTCTCAAACCAGGGCTCTGATACCAACTTATTACGTCCCGATTTTTCAACAAAAAAATTTTCATTTTTTTAAATATATATATAAAACACAAATCCAAAAGCCCATCTTTACTAAAAGATCATTGTTATACATTTATTAAATATAAAAGAGAGTTTTAAGCGAAGTCTAAAAACATTATTAATTTCTTCGATGCGAGTACAGTCACGCTGGAGCCTTTCTATGATCAGAAGAACAACCTGAAAAATAGTTATTCAACAACTGTAAGCCAAGACTTATGAGTTTCCCAATATACCATATATCACAATACATATACATGCACACAAACAATGGTTCACGACCTTTCGCCGATCCGCCAATTGGCTCACGACCTTTCGTCGATCCACCAATAATATGTGTATCTAGACTTACGGCCTACCTGCCATTTCGTCGTCAACACACGGGTATATAGGCTCCCGACCTGTCGCCGTTCCGCCATCAACCCCTAACTTAACCGTAATAATTTAAATGTTTGAACACATATAAATTACGCTTATTCTACTAGTTCAAGTATAGTAACAATAAGCACATAGAGGCTATATTTCCGACTCTACTCAATGACTCAAGTATAATAACATAAAACACATAAAGACTATACTTTTACTCTATTAACTCTCTATCCTAACATAAGTGGATATATATATATATATATATATATATATATATATATATATATATATATATATATATATATATATATATATATATATATAGTATAATGAGATAACTCACCTCAAATAACGAATGTGTGTCTCACTTCCCAATTGTTCCAATACGATTCTTTGATCTTTGGTTTGCTATAATTCCACTGTTTAAAGAAAACGTCTTCTAGTTCTTTTTAAAAGTTTGTAAATAAATTTTATGATCATATTCACCAAAATACTCTATTTATACTAAAAATATGAATTTGTAATTTAAAGAATCCGTACGACTACATTAAGAGTCATCACAAAATTAAACACATCTTTATATACTTATAAATGATGCATTTTTTCTTTTATCACATTCATTTGAAACTCCTATCATTTTTCTTTCACCACATTCATTTGAAACTTCCATGACTTTTCAATTTCTTTCTAATAATAATTATAAATTGATTAATAATGTTAAAGAAATATCAAACTTAAAGTATAGTCATATATCAACTAAATTTACATATTAAAATAATATATTTACTTTTACTTATAAAGTTATGTTTTTTAACTTTTAACATATTATACTTAATGTGTTGGTTGTAATATATTGTTGGATGTAAACCATTATCGTTATAAAAATACAATTATGGAACAACTTATATAAAATACTTAAATTATTAATTTAAATATAACATTATTGGGTAAACTTGAATATAAGTTTTAGTTTAACTTAAACAACACAAAAATATTTTGTAAATAGTTAAAGTGATAGATTGTAGCTTCTTTCTAATAATGATTATAAGTTGGTTAATAAGGTTAAATAAATATCAAGCTCAAAGTTTAATCATAAGTAAACTAAATTTCAATTTTAAAGTAATATCTTTACTTCTACTTAGAAAGTTATGTCTGTAACTTTTAACATATGATATTTAATTTATTAAATTTAAAATGTTGTTGTTGTTAACAATTATTAGTTTAAATCTACAACTTCTAAACAGTTTGGAAAAAAATACTTAAATTGTTAATTTAAATATATCATTACAGTGTTAACTTAAATATAAATTTCAGTTACACTTAAAAAACCAAAGAATACTTTGTAAATAGTTAAAAGTGATAAGTTGTAGTGACAAATGCAAAAACTAAATTACAATCTCAATTTAACTAAAATATTTCCTAAATATATTTTTATAATCGATAAAAGTTTTCAAATAAGTAGCTTAAAATAACTTACAATAACAATATTTAATAATAACTCTATATAAATTATAATATTGTTACCTTTAAAATAAAAAAAACAATGTTTCATGTATTAAATAATTATAATGATAGAAATTAAACATTAATCAAATAAATTTTAATAATTTATTTAAAAATAACACAACTATAAATATCATTAAACCATATATTATATTTAATTTTATTTATGTTTAACTCGCGGGTAGAAGTCATTTAAACGATTGACATTATGCACTTATAATAGAGGTATATATTATTATATAATTCAAAATAATCAATATATTATATCATTTTAGTATAGGGATTATTATATCAAATTCAACAACATTATTGTTATATTTAAAAGAAACATATATTTGTAAAGTCGTCAACTATATCCGAGTTTCTGCGCAACGCACGGGCATTCGCCTAATATTACATAAGTGGATACGTGTCATATTTCTTTAAAAGTTCAGTCATTTATATTTTTGACACGTGACCCACAAAATTGTGTATAGGCTTTTCTTAAGTTTCATCAACAAATTATGTATAGGCTTTCTTTATATTAATGTGATGTAATAACAACTTAATTAACATATTTATATAATAATATTTAACGTAAAAATTTTCTTTTGGTTAAATACAATAATATTTTCATGATAGTCTTATCTTTATATAATGTGTGTTAAAAATATTACTACATCTCATATTTACCTATATTTTAATATAGTATTGTCGTAATTTGATTTATCTCCAATATATTTTATAAAAATATACTTGGGTATTTTTAGTCGGAAAATACGGGTGTTACAAGATTTTTGGAAAAAAAAGGCCAATTGTTTTGTTGGGATTGGATTTTTTTAAGTTTAGGTTTGAAGGGGTGGGGAGAGGTGGGAAAAGGTACAACAAGTGCTTCCCCAAGAAGCACACAGACAGAGGTTTTAAGCCCTGAAGACTGCCGAAAAATAAACTGCTGCGGGACAAAAAATGTTGCGCGTGTGCTGCGCCGCGCAGCAATAAGAGTTTTGAAAAAGTTTTTTAAGAAAAACTAACAGCACCTAACTGAATGCTTGCTTTTATCTAAAAAACTAGCTTTTAAGTTGTGTTTGGTGCGTTAAGACTAACTGATAATATAGTTTGTTTTTCAAGCTTTTTAAGTTATAATGTTTGGAAAACCAAAATGTAACGTATAAACTACATGAAAAGAAAGCTAACTAGTAGTTGATAACCTACCTTAGGAATTAATAATGTTTGATAAAAAATAGTTGATAAGTAAAATTGCAATTATTAAATGACATAAATAGATATGTAGATATAAAACTAAAAAACAACATTAAATATTAAAGACATGTTTAGCCTAGCCGAAAACAACCGTTTCCATTCGATCCACTTCTATGTATGGCGTTGGTTTTTTCCTTTGCACGTGTCATTTCTGTCTGAGTCTAATTGTTCATAGCTTCTACGATTCCTATATTCCTGCCTACTCATCAAACCTCGATTTCATGTTTGCTTTTCTCTTCTAACTACTTCTATTTTTCGATTAGGGCTCCACTTTACTGGTTTTCTCTACCGATTTCTTAGTTCCTCGATTTTCAGTCGTCTTCAAAGACCGCCAAAAACCCTTTGTCCCATGCCTTCTTTTGTGGCACTCTGAGATGTAATTTCTCTTTACATACGGCTATTGCTCTGTTTATTGAATCTCTAAATCGATTGAAGGAATGAATGGTATGCCTGAAGAATCGAAGATCATTTGAAGCGTTTTGGTGAACAACAACAAGTTCACTCCTCCGCACACCACTTGAAGCTTCGTGTGGCTGTGTTTCTCTCCCAATTTCATTCGTGTTTAAATTCCAACCTCTTAATGATGGTATACATGGTGGCGGTGATTATAAGGTTATTGAAAACACCGCTGAAGCAGTCAGTGTTAACTACCTAGTCCAACACCATCTCCACCCCCATCTCCATTTTCTGTTGTTGCTGGTTGTTGTTTGACGCCATGGAATACGAAATTGAGGTAATTTTTTTCAGGTGCTTTGCTTTTCCTATTTTCTTTTTGTTGATTGATCAAATTTTCCCATTGGTATGAAGTATTGACATTGGAACCACATATTATTCTTCCCATGTTTTTCTTTCACCGATTTTGGAGTGTGACACAGAGAAAGATTAGGCAGCAATATGATCCTACAAGTACATTCATAACCACTAAATCCCTAATTGTGTTTGGATATGGTAATGATTTTTAATTTTTCTGTACTGGAAGGCTAGATGAGGGACAACATTGTCATATGATAATTTAGTATATATGTAAGCTTAATTTATTCCATGTTACATTTGTTTATTTCACTTTGTTTATTTGCCCTGGGAAGATGGAGAAGATGAAAATTTTTAGCTTCATGTATGTCCTACCATCTGCTTACAATCCTAAGTTGTAACATCCTTATCCTACACATATCACAATATTGTCCGCTTTAGGCTCCTGACGCAAAAACTTTCCAGGGGGTCACCCATCCATGAATTGCTCTCACCCGAACATGCTTAACTGCATAGTTCTTACGGGATCTGCTGTCCTTACGACTTTAAAACACGTCTTTAAAACACGTTGTGACAAGGAAGGTATCCATAACCATAATAAGGAAATGTTTCGCTCCCCATCCAAGCCGATGTGGGATCAGGTGCAACCCACATCCACCCACCATTATAGGGTTCGACGTCCCCGTCGAACACATCGAACCATGCCCCATCTCTCATACCAACTTCTAACATCCCAAAAATACCGAATATAAATTTCATTTTAAATAATTAAAAACAATTCACTTATTGTTCCAAAAGACGATCAGAGTCAAAGTATTCTTAAAACTTCAGAGTAATTTATAAACATTCAGTGCAAAATAAAACTCCAAGGAATGCAGTGCAATTAAGCCGGGCCATTCCTTTTGATACCAGAAGTACCTAAAATATTTTAAATATAAACCGTAAGCATAAAGCTTAGTGAGTTCCCCAAAATACCATACATACATTGCTTTGGGCCCAGCCCATATCATACATAATCGGGCCCAACCCATAACATACATAATCGGGCCCAGACCCATAACATAAATAATCGCACCCAACCCATAACAAACATAACCGGGCTCAACCTATAACATACATAATCGGGTCTAACCTATATAATCGGGGCCAGCCCATAACATACGTAATCAGACATATCCCATATCAAACATACAAATACATGTAAGAGTCACAAAGACAGTTAGCATTCTACAAATATAATCCAGTGGCCCGGTATTGCTGTCTTTGACCCACGAGTACAGTGAAGAGACTCGCCTTGATTGGTGATGTGTGCATAGTGAACTACATATTTAATGCATATTTCTTATACTTTTAGCTACACTTATGCTTAATATGGAACAAAATATACTTATTATGTTAAAAATATGTTTTGTAGCAGCGGAGACTTGTTTGGGATAAAAATGGAGCATATGAGGAGCTGGAAGCATGAAACGGGAGCTAAAACAAAAGAAGAAAAGAAGATGTCTGAAGACCACATCGTAGTAATCTAACCACAACGTGGTGATTGAAATATTCGCGAACCATATGCTGACTTTGCAGACACTGGATTTACTCGAAGACCACATCGTGGGTTAACCGTGATGTGGTGGCTAGTTTTCCACAATTACGAAATCCCGGACATTAGGTCAAAATCAGAAGCATGCATTCGGTTTTCAGAGGTTAATTGCGACTAAGAACCCTCATAAAACTAGAAGAAGATCGAAATTGAAGTGAAGCTCAAGATTAAAGAAGATTTAGAAGGAATTCAACATTGATTGGGCCCGATAACGGGCGGGGCCCATTATGTGTTTATTATGTATGGTATGTGGTATTTAGGGAACTCACTAAGCTTTGTGCTTACGGTTTTCAGTTTATGTTTCATGTACTTCTATTTTCAAATGGAAGAGCTTGGGATAATTACAGAGCACACACCACATGTTTCCACATTCTGTGATTTACTCTGATAACGATGATGTATTTATAAAACTTTGATTACCTTGGTTTTTTGACGATGATACAATTTACTACTTTATTAATTTAAAAATGGAAATTTTTAGGTCTTATTTTTAGAATGTTTCAATTAGCGATGGAATCAGCGAAGGAATTTTTGTTTTAGCAACGTTGTCGTAAAATGTTCTTGAAAAAACTAATGTCTTTCGCAAATCCTTCGCTGACTAGATAATAACGACGACTTTAACAACAGATTATTATGTCGCAACGGTTCCTGACACTGTTCCAATCTGTCTTAATGTCGTCGCAGATTCGTCACATAATCGTTTACATTAACAATAGTACCTCTCAGTCGATTGTTTATAACTATTCTATAATCAAAATTCACAATTTAAAATCAAATTTTATGTTACAAAGCTAAATAAGATATTGATATTCGATTTCAAAACATTAAATTCAACTACCAAAATGAACATTAATATTCGATTTTAAAACATTAAAATTCGACTACCAAAATAAAGATTAATATTCAATTTAAAACATTAAAGTTCGACTACCAAAAGGAATATACATACTCGATTTCAAAGTATCTAAACCAAGTCACAAAAAGTCAAAAGTAACGGCTATTTCCTTGGGCGAGCTCTAGTATTTCGTTATACATCCTTGAAATTTCTTGTTTATGTTCCTCCATTTCTGCATGTTCAAAAACTCTTGCTTCATTTCTTCACGTTCCTACTTAAGTTCTCCATTCATCTCGTTATAGATTCAATTCACGATGACCTACAAAGTAGATTGAGAAATATTAACTTAGATGACATGAGCAATACCAATCGGTGCAAAAACAAATAAAAAACAACTAAATACAAGAAACACTAGCAAAAACCTACAACATTTTCAAGATGAACCAACCAAGAATAACATTGTACTTTCAAGCAGTAAAACAAAAGAACTGGTCAACAATATACTTTCAAGTTGAACCAAGAATAGCATTGTACTTTCAAGGAGGAAAACAGAAAAAAAGGTCCACATTATACTTTAAAAATGCAAACATTACTAAGTGTTGCCACACTTCCTCACGGTTAATCAAGTCAACATTCCTCCATGAGCTCCATGATCCACTAAACATCGTCTTCAATGTAGAAGTAACCACTCGAATAGCTTCAGGACTTTTAAATCAATAAAAAAATTAACACCAATAACATTAGTATCATACTTAACATAATAACTTTGTTTGAATACATATATACATATTGTCCAACAGAATTGAGGCTAATCATCTTCCTAGATGATGGGTCGATAGGAATTTGCACTAATACATTTGATCCTCTAACCCTTTGAGATGAATCAACAGACTGATCAACAGAATTAGATCCCGGACTTGGTGTAACATGCATGTTTGTTTGTTGTATTTGAAAAAAATCATTGGTTGACTGAGAGTTGTTTATATATCTGTAAGAACCACTATGAGCACCACCACGAGCACTATCACTAACACCACCCTGCACCATCTAAAAAACTAAAACAAAAAAAATAGATTTGCTTTAGTAACCATAAGTGTTTCCAAAATTAATATTGTTCATGCATCAAAGTCATTAAAATTTAACAGGAGTTTGCAAAAAAAAAAAAAAGACTTGTTCTTCCCGATTATATGTAACATAATCTGTAGGACCCATTGCATCCATCACCATGCTCGTACACCCATCCAACTCATCATTTTCCATTGAATGAGGAGGTTGCACTTCATGCTGAAATGTTGTAGTACTTTCACCATGTGCCCACCAAGTTGTATAATTATGGGTGAACCCGTATTGTAACAGGTGAAGCTTTACACCATTTTTTCTCTTATAGGGAATATCGTTGCATTTACTAAAAGTATATTTGATACAATCCTTATCGACGGTAGATTCATTAGAAAAAGCAATATCCAAAAAATAGTCAATAGATGTCTTATGTGATGCACTAAGACCATCTCCATCCCCCCCCCCCCCCCCCCCCTAAATGGAGTAAATAGTGTTTCATCTCCAACCATACTTCATTTTCTACCTCATTTTTTACTCCAAAAAAGTATATTCTTAGAATATTTCATTTTTATAACTTATATATATTGTCAAATACACCCCTCTACTCATTAAACTCTATATTTATGATTAATTAATATAAATTAGTATATAACATGATATTATAAATATTAAATTATAATTAGTAGATAAATTAATATAAATATTAAATATTGCATTTAAACTATATTTATGATTAATTAATATAAATTAGTATATATAATGATATTATAAATATTAAATATTGCGTTTAAATTATAATTAGTAGATAAAATAAACTTGAAAATGTATAAAATAAAAATGAGAGGGACTAAAATTGGCAATAAAACTTCACCTCTATTTTTGGATATATGAATAGTATTCCCCTATACTATTCATATCTCCAAAAATAGATGTGAAAATGAGGTAGGGTTTGAGAAGAATGTAGGAATAAATGGAGTTTGGGGGTGTGTTGGAGATGTCCTAAGATACCCATCTTCTTTCCTATTATACATCCATCATCTCTCACTATTTGTTGACATAATGACTACAATTAGAAGTGACTATAGATAAAATATAGAATGTTAGACGTTATGGTATGTACGACATACTTGTGTACAAATGGTTCATTGAATGAAAACATAGTTATGTGAACAAAAACACTTTATATGTTTTGTATGTTATTTATTTTTTGACAAATTTGCTCTTGGACAGAAACTTAACCATTAAATATATATTTTTTTTGAAATTGATTGTTAAAACAACCTTATGTTTTTGTTCAAATGATATGCCCTCGGTAGTTTTTTCTAAGAATAAGGGGGGAAGGAGACAACTTACATGTGGGGAAAGTCCAACTACAAACATAACAAAACTGATAGGGTTTTATGTAAAAAAAAGAGAAAGAATTGGATCCAATAGTATTTTATTGGATTTAGTTTCAAACTGATTTTTAATTGAACTCATTTATAGAAAAAAATCAGGTCCAAATCTATAAAATAAACAAGTTTAAATCCCAATACAAAACAAATCCAAGAAATATGAGGAAACGAAGGATTAGCTATGACGAAATCGTCGGTGTCAGGGGTGGACCATGAACCTTCCCTTTTCGTATCTTGGTAGGGTTAGAGTTGGTCTTCTCGGTGATGGTGAGTGTGCGGTTGATTGATAGTCTGAGTGTTGACGGCCTCAATTTGGGATGAAGAAGAAGACTATCGACTTGAGAGGGAATTGATTAATTTATGTGTGAAATTTGGGGGAATGAAAAACCTAAGGAGTGAAAAGCTAAATTTTCATTGTGGAATTGGGGGGAAGGAAAAGTGGAATCGGGGAAAAGGAGGGAAATGGAAATCAACGACCGAATGGGTTTGCTTTCTAAGTTCAATCAACTAGAGATTAAGACCATCGTAAATCACTCGCCAATCCCTCGTTAATCTCTCGTTAATCTCTCGCTAAAGAGTACAATTATTAGAATTAATAGGTCAATATTGAAAAAACTCTATCCAAAAAACTTATAAATTAATAGGTCAATATTATAAAGCTCTAGTTTAACTAAATCCAAGTGTTTTACTTCAATTGACAACTCAATTCAACATAATTTTTTATAATTATAAAATAATAACATAATATTATTAATATTTTTTAGAACAATGATCCTCACATTCTAAACTGTTTTTAAATAGTATCTACATTTTAAATAAGACCTGAACTGTCAACCATTTAAAAAGATAAAAAAAATATTTTTTTATTTTAGAAAAATACTATAATTTGTAATTATAAAACTAGGTTAAAAAAAAATATGGACTAGGTCCATGTTACGTCAATGTGTGAAGATATTGGGCCGCCCGACATTAACCCATTTGATCCTTCTTTAAATATTTCTTTTGGTTTAAAAAGTAATTTATAAACCCTAAGTGGATGTATCTTTAAAATAATTAATGATGCTATTTAGAAATAGTTAATGTTATTAGCACTTTCACCGTGTGTCTTCTAGTCGATGTAAATGTTTCTTTCATTTGTCTTTGTATTCTACTACTATTCTAGCTAGTTCCAAATATGTGGATATAAAAATAAAATATCAAAGAAAAATAGGTTTTGTCTCGGTGACAAAAATGATTTGGTCTTTGGCAACAGTAGTTATGTGATATCAAGTTTAATCAACCACCATAATAGATTTATTTCAGAAAGAATAAGATATCGAACCATAATAATTGTCGTTTTGCTTTAAATCAAATAAAGACGTCGATAACCATTGTTCTTGTAATCTCATTTCGTAATATCATAATGAATGGGAATTAATTAAAATGGTTTGTATCGACTGTTTTAGAGCTATGTTTTTTTCTTTCTTTTAACAAATACGAGTATTCTTGAATCAAACAGTTGGGAATTTAGTTGATAACTTCACAATTTGATTAGCAAGCTTCTCAGCATCAATCCAAGACGAGCCATTAGAACCAGTCGCCTTTTCCGCAACTTTCTTCCACTCCAAAGCTTTCTTCCTCATTCGTTTACCCTCCATTCCCTCCATTAACTCCTTCACAAGCTTCTCCACTTCATCCCTCTTCACATTCCTGCTAATCTCCATGCCAACTCCCCATTCCTTGCACATTTGTCTGCAATTTGTCTGCTGATCACCGGAAACCGGCCAACATATCATTGGAACACCAGCCGACAAGCTCTCAATGATCGAACCCCACCCACCATGAGTCAAGAACCCACCAACAGACGAGTGGTTCAACACCTCTTCCTGTGAACACCAGCTTGCTACAAAGCCTTTGCCCTTCATCGCATCCTCGAGTTCTTGAGGCAAAACCACGGGCTTCCCATCAACCAAATCAGTCCGTATTATCCAAAGAAACTCATGTTTACTGTTTACAAGTCCCCAACCAAACTCTAGTAAATCTTGCAGTGACATAACGGCTATACTTCCAAAGTTGACATATACCACAGAATTCGGTTCCTTTGACTGGAGCCACTGTACACATTCAGGTTCTTCCTTCCATAAACTATAGCCATTGCAAAGCGACTTGTTGGTTTCCTTTTCTGTAATTTGATTTAGAAGTAATTCCAGAGGCCCGACAGAGTAGACATTAGGAAATATGGATTTAAGCTCTTTGATGAGACTCGCCTCTAGTTCCTCGAATGTATGGATGATCATATGCGAAACCTTATGAGCTAATTGAGCGGTTTCCAGGAGGAATTTAAATGCGGGATTATCATGTTTTGTGAATAGTTTAATCTCAGGTAGTTCCTTCAAACGGATACCTTCCATTCCAGGAATCCAATCTATTTCCATGTCAAGATACCCATTAGTCAGATAAATTTCATCTGCGAAAAGAAAAAGAATTTCAATATTAAAAGACACCGAGATTAAATCATAGGATGTTGGCCTTCAGTTTTTGGATTCAAGGGACAATATTTCAGGAACTTGAGATATAAATTTTAGTTTGAGCTATCCATGAGCATATATAGGCCTACTATAACAAGAAGAACTAACCTTTAAGCGGGAGAATTCCTTTCTCCGCCAGAACTTTGACCTGGTAAAACCCCATGAACCCACTGGCAGCCATGGTCCAGAAAAGGATGATCGGAATGTTAAGCTTTTCAGCAGCATGAATAGTATTCGTGTAAGTCATGAACCCATCGCAAATAATACAGGTGACTGGAATCTCAAGCCCAGACACAACGTCCAGAAAGGAACCAAGGAAATTGGCTCCAAGGTAGGTCCAGAGTTCAGCCATGGTTTGCGTATGCTCAACACCATCGTCTGTAGCAGAAGAGAGACCATCAGGAACCGTTTTGAACTGAAAACCAGGAGCTTTATCGAGCCCGAGAATCCCATTGGATTTTACGAGGCGCTTCTGATTCGAGTGAGTGTTGATGAAGGTTACATGGAGGCCGTTGTGGTGCAGAATCCTGGCTAGTTTGAGCATACACTTGATGTGGCTTTGTGCTGGAAATGGTACGAACACCACATGAGGCTGCTTCTGACCGATTATGGGCACTGCATCGCCCATCTGTGTGTGTGTGTGTTACTATGTGATATATCGTCTGGTGCTGTTATCTTATATATTGATTTAAATGGTCTTAAGAGTTGGAAATCAACATCAATGGTCCATACATGACAAATGTTTCTGCCCCACCGCCTTTTTCCTCGTTGTGAAATAACTTTTAGTAAAATAATAACATGTATAGTGTAATATTCTTTCTTCCATAACATCTACATGGGGTGGGGTTCATTTTTGGAAACAATGAGAAAAGCAGAAAAACAAAGGAAGAAGAAAGAAAAACGGGCATTAAGGGGGATGTTACCTTTGCAATGGGAAACCAACAGACAGTGTTGGTGGCGTTATACCGGCGTTGAGGTGCCTCCACCTCAGCAAAACGGTTTCGGCCGTTGCCCACACCGATCACCTCTTATGCTAAATTTATTTTTTTATAATCTTTTATTATATACCGGAACAAAATTTAACTACATATTTTTATCTATGTTTTCAGAATCATGTTTATAAACTCTTAAACAGTAACTAACAGAAAATCGTCATTCTTCTTGAAATACATTTTTCTTATAGTAAATACTATAATCTATAGTTTTGATCTCAAAGTGGCGTGCTTAATTTATACCTCTTTATTATTATTATTTTTCGTTGGAAGAAAATCAAAGATTCAATGAAAGTGACATATGGATGTATCGTGGAATTTGCAATATGAATGGTGGACTTTTCACGTTCAATTGTCTATGAATTTCTCAATTAACTTTAAGTGGGTGTTAACACTTTTTGACAATGAAATTTAATTAAAAAAAAATTGGCTTAACGGTAAGGAGTGATCTTCTCATTTGAAAGATCCAGGGTTCAAGTTTCACTTGAGACATATGTGGTAGTTAGGTGTAAATTAGTTTGCCGTTTAAAAAAAAAAAGAAAAAAAAAACTAGATTATGATCCGCATAAAACGTGGGGGAACGTATAAAAAAGAGATAAAGTCATAAAAAATGACACAATAATTAAAAAAAAAAAAGTAACAAAAACAGTTTTTCCCGTTATTGATTATATTGAAATGTTTAAAAAATAAAATGAAATTATGAATATCTGTAATCGTTGAAGGACCACTTTGTAGATTACATCTCTTTTTAATAAATGGCAATAGTATTCAGTATGGTTCCTCTTTTTTCAGAAGTAATAAAAGTAAATAGCAATGTACTTTAAAAGTATATTGCTATAATTTTGTAAAGTTGTTTTTCTGTAAAGTTGTAAAGCTTTTTTCTTAAGTAACATAATTTACAGCAGTCTACTTTCAAAGTACATTGCTATATAATAACATGGTGTTTTTTAAAAGTTAACATAAATTCTCGCTACTAGTATATTAAAATTAAACAACAACGTATATTGATATCATTTATAAAACTGATAATAACAATAACATATTTGAAGTTTTATAAAAGGGGTAAACAACAATGCACATTTTGATTGAATCAAGAGAGAGACGACAAAAGAAGTTTAATTCAAAACAAAATGATTTCGTAAAAGCTTACAATTTCATAAAAAGTGGTAGTTTTGAATGTTTATTTATATTGAAGTTGTCATAAATAACATTATAACAATGTTAATAAATTCACATTCAAACAAAATAATAGTGTAAAAATGATTAAGATTCTAAATTCATTTGAGTTTAAACCCAAAAGGCAAATAGATGAATAATTTAACATTTCATAAAACCCTAAATGTATTCAAATGATTAAAATTCTAACCCAAAAAACGAATAGTATGAAACAAAGTCCTCAAAAACTAAACCCAAAAACCAAATAATATTTAAACATAATATGTAAAAATAATACGTAAAAATAATATGAAATTAATAGTATTTAAATCACCTAACTACTAAGACAAAATCATGCAAATCATATATTATTTTCCTTGAGATCCTAATTCTATCGATAAAACGTTAAACGAATCGGATTATGACGCTTATATTTGTAGTACATAGAAATATTTTAGTTGATCCACTAAAATATAAAAAACAAATTTTAATAAGTGTATTGTTTGTAGTATTCTTCGTAAAAGAATGTTACGTGTTCGATGTTATTTTTTTTTTCAATTCACCAATAATTGTATTATCAACAGTGAACTTTAAGATTGCATAACCATCAACTTTGTTCTTCAAATTATAATGTGAATTTGAATTTTGAACGCCAACTTTTTATCTAAAAGTTGTCACACCCCCAGCTGCCGGTGGAAACGTTGAGGTGCGCGAAGTGAATCAATAATCACAGTTATTGAACAATACAAATATAATCTTCTATTATTAATGAAATAGAAATTACATTGACAAGACCATTGCTAAATCGAGACACACGCTTAACAATCGACATTTACAAAGGTGTAGTAAAATAATGAAAAATCTTCTATAATATCCCAAAAATTTCAATAAATTTAAACCTTTCAAAAGTATTCCCTTTATTAATAAGAGTGTTTACAAACTACTATTTCCAAAACATTATTTAAAGTCAGAGTCTCCTAAGATCCAATCTGTTGTAAAACCAAGGATGTGTACCACCACGCCTTCACCTTGCCACGAATCATCTAAAGAACCAGAAACCATAAACAAAATTGTAAGCACGAAGCTTAGTGAGTTCCCCCAAAGCACCAATACCCAAGAAAATATAATATACAAATAACAACATGCAGTGGGTCCATAGCTAACAGAATGGATTGCCCCTAAGCACACAACATAAGTCTAGCTTGCCCCTAGGCCCCCAGCTTATGTCTGGCTTGCTCCCTGGCCTTCAGTACGAGTCTAACATGCTTTACCCGACCCTCAGCTCGTATTTGGAATGCCCATGATCCCTCAGGATGAGTCGGACATGCCTTCCTGGCCCTCAACTCATATCTAGATTGCTCCAAAACCCTCAAGTCCTCAATACAAGTCTGGTATACCACCGAGTCCTCAGCTTATATCTGGAATGCTATAGAGCCCTCAGTATGAGTTTGACATGCCCTACCCGGCCCTCAGCTCATATCTAGAATACTCCAGGGTTTGTTAGCTATAGTACGAAGCAGTAAAACCTTAACCCGACAAGTTATGCCAACAGATAACAAACATACACAGATAATCGTGCAGACAAAACCATAGGTAGTCCTACAGATCTACCATACTAGCTTATCAAAACTAGCATGCATATCTATCCTATAGTCAACATATCACAAATATTGAGTTATCAAACCAGTGGGCTGGCCTTGGTGCCTTTGACCCGAAAGTATAGTGAGGAAACTCAACTCGAATGCAGAGGCTCACTGAGAGAAATCCCTAGTTGCTACCCTGACAACACTTCCGAATTATTTGATCAAAATAACACCAAATTAGCAATTGGGTTACATTCTAAGGCCTACCATCCATACTTGGGGTAAAATGACCATTTTACCCCTGATCCATCATGAACCAAAATTGAGGCTCAAATCCAGAAGATCCACAAAGGACCACTAATGGTCCAATTTTCCAAATTGGGCCCAACCCCATATAGGCCTTATCCTAAGCCCATTAATTTCCTTAGTTGCAATTCATATTACCTCGAATACCCCTTTAGGACAAAATTGGTCAAAGACAAAAGTCAAAAGTCAAGATCAACAATCCATGTTGACCCAACATGTTGTTTTGTCCTTTCAACACACCGTGTTTCTCCATAAATCTTCGAATCATGGAAAACTAAGCCAACACTCCGATTTGACCAACAAACTCATTGTGTTCGCCTAAAACTCAACAACTTAATACATTAAGCTGCCTTCATCGAATCCAAGAGCTCCAAAGATCAGATCTCGACCAAAATGAGATCTAAAAGGGTAAAGTTTCCAACTTTAACCCTAAGAACCACCAAAATGGGTCCAAAACCAAACCCTAGACTTAAAAGAGTGAGGGCTTAAGCATTAAGCACTTAATCTTCAAAGACAAACCCCTAAATTGCAGATGTGACACCCTAGAGCTGGAAGACCACATAAAGTTGCTAACTTTACATTCATGCATGCCTAGGAGGAGATCAAATGCTCAAGAAGGGCTTAATATGGAACTTAATGCATACATGAGGCCAAGAATCTTTTAAAGCTTGCACCTTTTTGCCAAAAGAGTCCATGAAAACCCCAGATCTGAAAGATTAAGGCTTTGGGACGCCCTAATCCCAACATCCATCTAACCCATGGCTAAAACATAACAATTTAACCCAAAAGAGAGATCTAAGCATCAAGAAATCAAGATAAGAACTTGATACCTCAAACTCCTTGCAAAATTGAAACGACCCAAAAATACTACCCAAAAATTTCATTTTTAATATAACCAAAAACCATAAATCTGAGTATCACATAATAAAACCATAATAAAATACTGTGAAAAAGATGTATCACAACTGTATCCAAACATATCAAAAGCTGAATGAACTCCCAGGACAAAACTAAGTTGTGGTGTGTGCGATGCCATCATCCCGAGCTCTTCCCTTTGCTTGCGGAAGTACCTGAAACCAAAACTAAAACTGTAAGCACGAAGCTTAGTGAGCTCCCCCAAACTACCACATGCCATGCAATAACATATAAAGCACATACTGGGGCCTTGCCCCCTCCATCGAACCGAAGTCCGAAGCTGACTGACTGGGACCTTGTCCCCTACATCGGACCGAAGTCCGAAGCTGACTAACTGGGACCTTGTCCCCTACATCAGACTGAAGTCCGAAGCTGGCTAACTGGGACCTTGTCCCTTACATCGAACCGAAGTTCGAAGCTGGCTAACTGGGACCTTGTCCCCTACATCGAACCGAGGTTCGAAGCTGGCTAACTGGGACCTTGTCCCCTACATCGAACTGAAGTTCGAAGTTGACTGATTGGGACCTTGTCCCCTACATCGGACCGAAGTCCGAAGCTGACTGACTGGGAAATTGTCCCCTACATCGGACCGAAGTCTAAAGCTGACTGTCTGAACGCAGCATAGCATCACATATCAACTAGCATAAACACATACATCCTATCTGAGCCATAGAGGCGTCAAACATACTAACTACTGCATTGGACCGAAGTCCAGAAACTATTGCTAACTGAACGGGCCGACATTGTGGCCTTAGACCCGTTCCTACTGGAAGAAAACTCACCTCGTGAGCTGGCTGCTGTGTGTATGGATCTGGAAGCTAACTGCTGCTGCTCCGGTATCTCCCCGGCTACAAATCCATAACACACTCAATCAAATGCTAATCACTGCACTGGGGTAAAATGACTCTTTTACCCTTGGTCAAAGTCAACTCTCCTGGTCAAAGTCAACCTACAGTTGACCTGACCCGAGTTGGGCCGCCAACTCGCCGAGTCCATATTCTCACTTCTCAACCCTACTCGCTGCTACTCGTCGAGTATGGCATCAACTTGACGAGTTCCCTCTCGAACCTAAAACTCAGGCAATCTGCATCCGACTCGCCGAGTCGTATGAACAACTCGACGAGTTGTTCTTCGAGCTAAGAAGATTGCCTTGGACTCGCCGAGTTGTATGAACAACTCGCCGAGTCCCTCCATTACTGAGTCTGACCTCCAACTCGCTGAGTCCACTCTACTACTCACTGGTTCCCACTCGGCATCAATCAAAAGGGAAAATCGGGGACTCGCGACTCGACTCGCCGAGTCGTTCTTCCGACTCGCCGATTCGCTTGCATGCAGTCACTCTAAACTCGATTCTGCTTGAATCCAGTGTATAAAACTTATAGATCTGGGCTCCCTTAACTCGATTAGCACGTAAAGATTCTATCTTTACGTGCCCATATGCATCCATGAAGATAAAATGGCTCAAAAAGCATAATAAAGGCTAGATATAGGGTTTTCATGCAAAGTATCTTCAAAAAGGCAATAAATCCGGACTCTACAACTCCTAAATGAACAGATCTAGGGATATCTCGACCTATTAGAGCATCCATACAATCATAAGGCTTGAGAAAAGCATCAAACTAGTCCTAGAAGAGTTCTAATGGAGGTATAAAGCATAAAACAGAAGGAATCCAGGGAAATACCTCAATGAACTCTGATTTTGCCCTTGGATCTTTGCTCTACAACTCTTCTCTTTGCTCCTTTCTTCTTCTTCTTCTTCAAGCCTTCAAAATCCACACACAAAAGCACTTAAAACAATAAGGGATGGATTAGGGTTTTCTCACAGCTCTCTGAGGGTGAAGGAGGCGAGATTGGGGCTCATAAGGTTGTTTAAATAGTGAGCAACCCGGGGATTTAGGGTTTCTTCCAGGCAGGCAGACTCGCCGAGTCCCAAATATGGACTCGCCGAGTCGCCGACTAACACATGCACAAAATCCCATCCCTACTCGGCGAGTCAGGCTATAGACTCGCCGAGTCCCTCTTGAAAACTTCTAATTAAATACTATGGAATCATCATACCGGAGACGGGTCGTTACAAAAATGGGTAGTGGTTTTGGATCCAAGATTTCCTTCTCCAAGCTTAAGAACTTTAAGATCTTCTAACTCCGTCACAATGCACAAAATGGACACCAAACTTTCTTCCAAGGCTTAAATGCTTGATAATGGAGGCTACAACTAGTTTTAGGCTTTTGATAACAATGGAGGATGATAAGGAGGCCAGCCTAAGGGACTTAAGGCCTTTAAATAGCGTGCAACACCCTAAAAATTCGGGTTTCCTTCCTACCTGCCAACACGCCGTGTTGAGGCACCTCAAGACGCCGTATTGGTTCATTTAATCTTCGCGTTTCTTCAATTTAGATATGTCGTGTCTAACCCTAGAAAGGGGAAATTATTTCCACAATTATTCCTCAAGATTTCGAGTGTTACAACTCTCCCCGACTTAAATTAGATTTCGTGCTCGAAATCATTTCTTACAATCTCCCATACGAAACTGACGATCCTGACTGAACTCCCTGAACCCCAAAATGACTAGGGAATCCACCCCGCTCAGATGACCACCCACTCTTACTGATGTCAAATCCAAAATAGAAGATACCTAACCGCTATACCGGAAACTGAAAACCCTACACAATGTCGAATTCCATGACAGATAGCACCCAACAAAACTGTCCCTATAAGGACTCAACTTCACAACCGAAACTAAATAACCCATCCAACTTGAACGAATTTATAGATACCCGAGAACATAAATCCCTGACCACCTACTAGATCCTTGATAAGAGACAACCATCACTACTTAGCTTAAAACCAGAAATTCAATACCTTATCTGAAAAGAACCCAATCACATAAATCACGAATCTTTTCACTACTCCAAAGCCACTAAGATGCACCAAAATCATTTAATTAACCTGTAACTCCCTGACACGCCACTCCAACCACTGCTCCTACGAGGAAGGATGAGAATTCCAGGAACCCTGTAACGTCCATAATTCATAACAATTTAAAACTTTTTCAAGCATTCAAAAACCATTATTTATTACAAAATGTTTTCAAAATAGTTTCATATCAGAGTATCCCAGAAATCAAAATCATAAAATGTGAGGAGGTGCACGATCAAGCCTTTGCCTTCCCGTGATCATCCGAAGTACTTGAAAAAAATCCAAAATTGTAAGCCCAAAGCTTAGTAAGTTCCCCCCAAAATACCTACACAACAAATAACACACATATAATAACAACATATTATGGGCCCTATCAACCATCAAGTTATAATGCCCTAGGTCCTCAACCATCGGGTTGGAATGCCAACATACTATGGGTCCAATCATCCTCGGGATGGTATACCCTCAACCCGCAACCATCGGGTTGGAATGCCTACATACTATGAGTCCAATCATCCTCTGGATGGAATACTCTCGGCCCACAACCATTGGGTTGCAATGCCCTGGTCTGTTGGCTCTCGCACAAAACAGATAAGCATCAACCACCAATCAATCATGTGCATATATTTCAGATAATCACATAATAGTCTACAGATAGACAAACCGATCTATATATCACTAAGCATAGCAACATCCTATCTACCATGATACTAATCTAACTAATCACACTAACAATGAAGCAGTATAACAATCCAAAGGGTCGGCCTTGGTGCCTTCGACCATTGAGTATAGTAAGGAAGACTCACCTCACAACGTTGAACGGAACTAAAAAGATCAAACTCCCAAAACATGGCTCCAAAAACCAACACCTACAACCACCATTGATTCAATTCCATAAATTCCCAAATTGCCAAAATACCCCGCATAAGTCAAACTTGGTCAACCCCTGGTCAAAGTCAAAGTCAACGTTCAAGGTCAACAGTCCATGTTGAGCCAACTCGTCGACTGCAGCTTATAGACTCGTCGAGTTCCTTCAGAGCTCAGAAAATCATGAAAACCCCAGTCAACTCGTCGAGTTACCAGACAACTCGTCGAGTCCATGCAGTTTCCAGAAGATCGGGGAAACCTAAACTAACTCGTCGAGTTGACTATGCAACTCGTCGAGTTCCTTCTGTCCTTTTCTCATTCAGGCGCTTTTAAGCGAAACCAAGGCTCCGAACCGCAGATCTAGCCTCCTAGGGTGTAGTTACCTCGTAAATTTGCTAACTTTATGTGCATGCAAGGCTTCAAGAAGCTAAAACACTAAAAACTAGCCTTAGGAAGAAATTTAAAGCATGGTGAAGGGCCAAAGCTTCATAAAGCTTGAGGCTTTATGTCAATGAGGGCCTAGAGGAGTCCAGATCTGAAGTTACAACTTCAAATCGTGTTTAAAACCAGAAATGCTTCAAGAATAAGCTAGAAATGACCCTATACTCTTGAATGAAGAGATCTAACAAGAAAATGATCAAGGTGATGACTTTTACCTTCAAATGAATGCCAAAACGTTGTAGATGATGGATCTACAAGCCCCTTCTCGTTCTAAGCTTCTAAATCTTAAAGTCTCTGGTATGCACCAAACACACACTTTTAGCCTCACACACACACACACACACACACTCAAAATAGGGATTAACTCGATTAGGGTTTGCTTCTGGACGTGAAAAGGTGGTAAGGTGGATGGAAGGAGGACTTAAGGTCCTTTAAATAGGGTGCAAACCCTAAAAATTAGGGTTTTCATGCACAACCGCTACTCGTCGAGTTTGTGCCTCCAACTCATCGAGTAGGTTTTAGAATCCACGAGGATTTATCGGCTCCTACACGACGAGTTAGGGCAGCCAAATTGTTGAGTAGGTCTACAAATATGAATATAAATTTTTAAAATTTATACCTGGGAGTCGGGATGTTACAAACCCCACATTTATCTCCATTCCTTAACAATTCAGATGCACCCCCATTAAGCAAGGCACTTGATACATTAACGAAGAACTTTGATTTGAGACTTCATAGCCGGTTCCCAACCTTGATAATCAACCCCACATAACCGCTTGTAGGAAAACGAGATTATAATGCAAACATTACGAGAGGCCTTCTTGATACAGGGCCACTACTTCCAACCACCTTTAATTGTTCCCTTTATCCAAACCAGCTGATTGCGTCCCCCGGCTTCCATTAATGCATCAATACCGAAAGCATCATACTAAAATGAAATCAACAATCATGATCACTGGTCCCGCAACCTGTGTCTCAAATACCCTTACAAGGTCCTCAACATAGGTCTAGATATCCACCGAGCCCTCAGCATGAGTCTAGAATGCCTCACCTGGCCCTCAGCCCATGACTGGAATGCTCCCGTTATCACGCCGTTCTTTTCAGCATTACATATTTTGCCTGGCACTCGCGACCTCTTTTCACTGCCTAGCAAGGACCTAAACAACGTCCCTTCAATACTAATCGAGCATAAGAATGTCATAACTATACCATACCTAATTCCTTCACAAAATCAGCTGCTAAAAATGCAAAACTCAACGAGATCATGGTCACACCTGATCCAAGAATAGGATACACTACAAGAAAAATAGCCTTTTACGACGCGCAAACCACGACACTCATTGATTTATGTTACGCAATGGAGAGTGACGTTAAAAAAGTGTCATCTCTTCAAAAAATTTAAGGATTTAGGTCACGCATTATTGTGTGCCCTTAAATTAGCGTCATACGAGAAAAAATTAAAAACACGGAGGGCGCTGTATCTTAAATGGGCGTCCTCTATGAGTGTCGCTTTATAATTTTAATGAAAAGCGCGTTTAGTAGATAGGGGGAAAATGAAATCCCTAAAATTTTGAACACCCGCCTTATTTTTTGTCCTCCAATTTTGTTTCCTTCTTGCCCTAATTACGATCCTTTCTTCCCCCTCCATGGATTCGACTGCCGCCTTGCCTAGTTATCGACACTCCTTCCTTCGTTCCGCACTTGTCTTCTTCGCCTGACAATATCTCAAGAAGTACAACTACGAAAGCGTACAAGTCGGACTTATGTGTGAAGAATTTACATGCTCCATCTACTTCTATCCTAGAGCCGATGATTTAGGGCCTTACAGCTTCTCATCCCACATAGCGCCGACGATTTAGGGCCTTACAAGCCCTAGCTCGGATTGAACTAAGGTATGCTTTATTGAGCATGATTTGTCATGATTTTTTGTTCTGCTTACAAGCCCTAGGTCCGATTTCAAGAAA
Organism: Lactuca serriola; assembly: GCF_051521515.1. Classification (NCBI taxonomy): domain Eukaryota; kingdom Viridiplantae; phylum Streptophyta; class Magnoliopsida; order Asterales; family Asteraceae; genus Lactuca; species Lactuca serriola. The sequence goes on from NC_136408.1 coordinate 31,811,775, forward strand.
TATCTCATTCTATTCAATGAAGCAGGTCTGATTCTTCTCTTCTGGTTGCACTAAGGTATGTCGTGCTTACCGTTATTCATCTAGTCTCTTCTTCTTCTTCTTCTTCTTCTTCTTCTTCTTCTTCTTCCCTGATATCTTAATTTTTCGTGTAACACCTACCATTTCTTCACTTTTGGAACGCGTACAATTTCTTCACTTATTCTTCTTCTTCTTCTTCCCTGACTCGAATTACTTTATCACACCATTTGTGTTGATGGGTGCAGCGCTAGCTTTTTTCCTAATCTATTTCCAAGTGAACTGGTCACTAGCTTGTGTGGTGGTTGTGGCGGAATCAAAATGGGGGTTTCAGCCATACTCAAGCAAAACATATAGACATCATTACCACTTGGCCAATTGTCATGGCCCTCCACTCGCTGGTTCTAAACCCTGAAGACACGACAAAACAGAGGGTATAATATCATGAGACATGTATGTGTTTCTTGGTCATGAAACAACAGCTGCAAAACAACAGCTCCCATCATACAACAGAGGGTATATATATATGTAATTTTAAGTTTTTTGTGATTGATTTAATCTTTTATGAATTTGTTATTATATAATATATATATATATATATATATATATATATATAGTTTGTTGGGTGCAGGTTGGATCTGTGAAAGGTAAAGTTATTAGGATGGGAGTCATAAGCACCTCACTGCTTACCGCAGACAATACTCCTATGGTTGTACCAAATACCGTATTTTCTAGTCAGGTGACCATTACTTCTTTCCTCCATAACCTTAAAAGTTTTGTTTTAGTATATAAGATAGTCTTCCAATATTTATCATAGGCAATTGTGAACAAATCATATGCTGGTTGGCATGAATTGGTGTCCGATAGCTTTCCCAATACACCCTTCATTTTCATCGGTTGAAGAAGCTGCTTTCTTCTCAGTTCTCCCTGCCTCTTTCTTCCGTTTTTTTTTTTTTTTTTTTTTTTTTTTTTTTTTTTTACATCTTCTTTGTAGGGTTCATCAGTTCAAAAGTTCCTAAATTACCCTTCATCTCTTTTATCTTTGTCCACCATTCTCATCATCAATTAGCAAGAAATACGTATATTTCTCCTCCTCCACCACCCCCACTATCTCCGTTTTTGGTTTTAGAAATATTTCATCACCATCTTCATCTTTCGTTTGAAACAAAATCGCCAAAATAGAGGTGGGTTGTTGTTCTTCGTGATGTATTACTTGAATTTTTTAGTTTCTTTATTTTATCAGTAATTGAAATAGATCAGACTACAACTACACAAACACTTACATAGGATGCCACCTGTGCCTCCTACAAAATTTCACATTCCAACCTGACTTCATTTCGTTATTTTTAAAAGGGGGAAGAGGTCACAGACACATAAAAAGCAAAACACTGAAGCAACTGGATTCACATATTGAGAGCATACACTCGCCTTTAGTTTCTGATTTCTCCTTTTAAGCACCTGACCATATTCAAGACTTCAATCTGTTCACGCCCCTATTTAGTTGTTTCACGGCTTCACCATAGCAGTCATGTCTACAAATTTTCACCTGATCAAAGCCCAAAATATCACAGCTGACGTTGCACAACATACAAAGGCCATGCCCAATTCATATAGACTTCACTTTTGAAAGGGTGGCTGTCCACACCTGCAACCTGTCAACAAAATCAGATGTTCACATGTTTATTTCACCATATCATCAAGCAAACTACACGTTAACAACTTATCTGCCTCTAATACATGCCATCTCTTCCTGCCCCTATCGTTATACATATATTGAGAGCTACAGAAACTTCTAGTAGAGTACAACGGTTCAAAACATTTTCCTCATTTCTTGATGGTGAAAATGGTCTAGAAGCAGTAAGCACATCCAAATTTACTCTTATGAACATGGACACTTATAAAAACACATTATTTTAGTTGATTAATTATAGCTATTTTCATTTCAGGCTTTTCGCATACCCTTAGGAGCTGTTGGATGTTACAGTTGCCAAATTTACCCCTGTGAATACAGATGGTGAATCTGGTGAACCAACGTACATTATATCAGATCGATCAGTTGAAAGTAAGCGAACTTTATATACTTCTTTGATAGTAACTTTTTGTGTAAAAAGCTTGTCATCAAGAAGTTGCAACTCTGATAATCAAATTCACGACAAAAATGAGAGAAGATAGGAACAACTTTTGATTCTAATTTGTACTACACATTTAGAAAATGCTAATTTCCATGACACACACAAAAACAAAAACAAGTAGTTCCCATCTTCTCTAAGAGGAGTCATCTACTTTTGGAATTTTAGATTAATGAATTTGTATTTTTTGCAAAGTATTAAATTAAGGATAATTTAAATAATTTGATGAGGGATTAATTACACTTACAGGAAGAACTGGAGGGACTTACTTCTAATTACCCTAATCGCTTCAAAGTTTACTATGTATTGAATCCGGTAGGTATTATTCTTAGTAACAAAAAGCCTATGATAAACAAATAAATGATAGTAGGTTGCTGTTTGTTGCATTGAATTAAACCTAAGGGCCCTCATTGTTGGAAGTATTGGAGAGTTTTTATCAGCTGCTTTGCTGCCTCCAGAGCCATTAGCTGTAAGTGTTAACAGTTCTTGATGACTTGAATCTTAGTGAATGATTCAAATTGCTAAATGATAGAACTTTAATTTGTTCTAGGTCCAAAATGTTGTGGATTTTTCAAAGATGATTGGAGCATTAGATGTAAATGAAAATCTTACACATCTTGGTTAGTTTATATTAATATATTTATAAAAGTTTATTTCCTAAGATTATCTTTTCTCATTTTTTCAAAATATACGTAAATATCTGGTAATGCTTCCATTGGATCCGAAATTAGGGAAAATGCTAATAATGGGTGCTTTTTTTTTCGTTGCTTTGATCATATTCTTACAATTGTTGCTGGACTTAGTGTCAGGGATCATTTTCTTTTGCCTCAAGAGAACAAAGACGTGAGTAATCCAGCTACTTTCACACAAGGGCATTTTGGTCTTTTCCTGATATCTTTTGTATGTCTATTTCAGCAAGCTAGTACAACAAAATCAATATTTTCTGCAAAGGATTACAATGATCATATGGCACTTGTGTGTGAATATGAAGGATGGAAAGAAGCTGAAAGAGAAGGATATGCTTATAAATATTGCTGGAGGAATTTCCTTTATGCTCAAACACTTCAAGCTATACATTCTTTAAGGAATCGTTTATCCATATTTTAAAAGATGCTCAATTACTTGAGACTAAATCGGGGATTAGCAACAGATTAAGTCATAATCAATCATCGGTTAGCGCCATTATATGCTCAGGCCTTTTTCCTGGCATTGCATCTGTAGTGGTATGTATGCTTAATGCTTATTTATTTAATTTACAATTTACAATACAATTGATAGATATATGAATCCATATGTTACTTAATTTTGTTCTTTTTTATTTTTAATATGTGCAGCATAGGGAGACATCAATGTCCTTCAAAACTATAGATGATGTCCAAGTCTTACTCTATGCAGTATGTATTAAAGAAATAGCAATGCACTTTCATTCATTTGTTTCATATTTTTTTCACATTTCTCTAATGATATTTTTCCTTGAGTCATAGAATGATTGGCTCATATCTTGTTTTTTGATATTTATACGCAGTTTTTTTCTTACGTCGGTGGTGGCGAAGTTCAAGATTAAGGGAGACTTGTAATCATGTTTGGCTTTCCTTTCCAGTAAGAAACAGAATTGTATGATTATTTGTTAGTTTTATAGGAATGTATAACACATGTTAGCAATGTATTATTTTTGTTTAACATTTGAATGATTTTTTGTATGACATTATAATTTGTGCAATTTATTTTATATTATGCAATGGATTGTATTTTTTGTATATGGTATTTTATTTCTGTTATAAGAAATTAAATGAAAATTTAATTGAAAAATTAATAAATATATAAATTTTTTTTTAAACATTTAAATTTACGATACGCAAAAATGTATGTCATCTTCATTTATGACATGGCCTTTCTTGACATGGCCTTTCTTGATACGCATTGCGTGTCATTAACACGCGCGTCGTAAGGTTACGACACGCGAATGCGTGTCGTCTTCCTTTATGACAGGGCCTTCCTTGATACGCATTGCGTGTCGTAAATGCGCGTCGTCTATAGACGACGCGCAAAAGCGCGTCGTCTCTCTTTATGACAGGGCCTTCCTTGACACGCATTTGCGCATCGTCTGAGCGTTTTACGACGCGCAATGAGCGTTGTAAAAGGCCTTTTTTCTAGTAGTGATAACCGGTTGTACCCTTGATCCAGTTTCAAGGCTATCACCACTAAGCTAATAATTCGATCCAAGCCCTAATGCTATCTTGTCCAGCCCACATACACATAACGAATTTCCATAATACATATCCTGAAGAACCCATAACCTCATCTAAAAAGAGCATAAATACCAAGGTTCTATCGAACAACGAACCTCAATCTTCACATAAGACATCCTCATGATCGATCAAAACAAGATTCAACACTTGATTGAGACTGAACAGGTTCCACCAACATGCAACCGACTCGAGAAGTTTTCTGGAAACAACTTTGATTGCCACCCAACCCAAGACTTCTATGAACCAAAATTCCACAATTCCAGAGAGGGTAAGCATACCCAGGGACCAAAGGAACTTAAAACATACTAAACCTATAATACCCGATTTCAGATTGGCTATATTAACTGGGGCTGCGGCTCAATAATTAGTTTTCATGGGCATTAGAGTTTTGGGAAAGGAAGGACTTAGCCCATTTCGGATGAAGTTGCTATGATTCAAGTGACCATGTATTTGATTGTGTCATCGGGAGCCAAGGGTATGACTGTAAATTGATATCTCGGCCTGTTATGCATTTTAGGCTTTAATCGGAAGGTTTTAAGGCTTGGGTGTGATGCTAGGAGCGTAGGGCTTCTCACCACCTTTTAATATATATAAAGTTCGTCGGAAACGGACTTAGAATGGAAGAGTTATATCACTTTGAAGTTATTGTCAATTTTAGTCCCTAATCGAGATTTGTGACAAAGGCAGCCCATTGATGCATGGAATGCATGCATGTGTTTAGTTGGGTTACGCCCAACATATAAGGACATATGGTCGCGGGTGCGGAGAGACGTACGCCTAGCGTACAAGAAGTACGCCCAACGTACGTTCTGAATGTCCAAAACCCTAATTCCTTTACTTGTGCCCTATATAAGCCACATTATATCCTTCCCTAGGTCATTTCATATCAGTCTCCACCCCTTTTCACGACCATGAAACCCTAAATGGCCTTGGATGAAGCTTGGAGCTTGAAAGAATACTTTTATGTGTCTGTGCAAGAAGAGAAGGTGGTGTTCAAGTGTTGATCTTGGAAGGGAGCTTGTAGATCCAGAAAGTTCTCATATTTGTTAACCCATTGGAGGTAAAAAGATTCGATCTTCACCTTACATTTCATAGATCCTCTTTTGGGTTGGTTTTGGCCATTTTTAGCGTCTTGCTTGGTCTTGGTGAGCTAGGGTGGTTTTGGGGACTCAAAATTGTACATCTAGACATTCTAAGGTCCTCTTTCTCATAAAGGTGCAAGCTTTGTGAAGTGCATGAGCCCAAGCATGAGTTAAGACCATCCATTAAGCTCTTTTGAGCTCTAGAGTCCCATTAAGCCATGCATGTTAGTAAAGTTGCCAGCTTTACTTGAAAAGTCACCTATATGGGTCAGAATGGAGAGTTGGAGCAAGGTATGAAGTGATTAATTGCTTATTTGGAGAGGGTTGGACTTCAGAGAAGTATGTCGGGCGTACATCTGGTACGCTGCGCGTACTGGCCCAAAGTGGTGTATGTAGGACGTACCATTTGGGTACACAGGGCGTACTCGGCCTGGTTGACTCACTTTGTTTTGTTGACCTTTTTGGGCCTTGGACCATAGAATAGGAATTGGATAAGGTAGCCCATTTAGTATTTCAGGCATTTGTGGAGACTGAGCCTTCTTGGGTTAGGTCCAAGATAGATTTGGGCCTTATTGGGCCATTTTGGGTTTGTGCTATTATTTGGGTTGTGGATTGTTGGACTAGATAAGAGTGTATGTTTGGACTAGAAATAAGTTATTGGGCTTAGGGTGAGGCCCATGTAAAGGTTTGTGCCTAATTTGGAAAATTGGGCCATTAGTGGGCCATTGGTGGACCTTTATGGATTTTGGAGCTTTAGGCTTGATTGGTTTCGACTTGGGCTATTCATGGGACTTCATTGATTATATGGTATGGACCTCGATGGGTCAAGGGTGAAACGGTCATTTCACCCCAAGTATGGATTATGGATCATGGTTTAGGACCCAATTGCTAATTGGGTGATATTGTGATATTGATAGCTCGAAGAGTCGCCAAGGCAGCAGTACGGATTTCTAGCAGTGGACTTCAGCAATATGAGGTGAGTTACCTTCCAGTAGAAGTGGGTCTAAGTCACCAAGGTCGGCCCACTAGTAGTTGATTATAATTGAGATGATTGTCTTTGTGATAATTGTCTGGTTTTCTACTACCTGGTATGTTTATGTGCTAGCATGATATGTTATATGTGATAATGGTAGTAGGAGGGGAATAGTCCCCAAGTTCGGTTGTTAGGACCGAAGGGTAAGTCGGGCATCCCAGATATGCCTGACAGTATGATTATGTTATGATATGTGTGGTGGTAGTAGTAGTAGTAGGGGTGAAATAGTCCCTGGAGTTCGGTTGTTAGGATCGAAGGGTAGGTCAGCACCCCAGAACTGCTTGACATGGGTAGGTTAGCACCCTATAACTGCTGCACATGGGTACGTCGGCGCCCCAGAATAGCCAGACATGGTAGGTCGGCACCCCAGAATGGCCGGACAGGGTAGGTCAGGCACCCCAGAATTGCCCGACAGTATGTATGTTATGTGTTATGTGGTATGTGGTATGATGGGGGAACTCACTAAGCTTCGTAAGGAGATTATATAGGGTGTAACCATAAAATTAGGGTTTTGTCATTACAGTGCCTACTTGTCGAGTCGGCCTTCCAACTCGTCGAGTAGGGTGTAGATCCCGCATTTCTGAAATGTCCTCTACTCGACGAGTTGGACTCCCAACTCGCTGAGTCCGCACACCCAAAACCCTAAATCTTAATTAAATTAAGTAATACCTGGAACAGGTGTTACAGTTTGGGTAAAAGGCCAATGTCTTATCTTCTCTATTCGTTCATCAGATCGAGCCAAAGAAAGGATCGCATGGAAGCAAGCAAGTGGCGGAGAAAAATTAATATGGGGTACAAGCATAATCGAAATTTAAAATTACAATCGAACCATTAAAATCTGGATAAAATATGAAGCCTCTTGAAATTGTATTTTTTAACAAAAGTTTTCGAATTGATGGTGGAATACCGATCTTACTGTTGTCTCTAAACTCTTGGTAGCAATCACTTTGATTCATGAGAAGAAAAAAAAGCAAGCAGCAAGGTTTAATACTTCATGCTCGGGGTGCAAGGTAGTTAAGCTTACATATATACATAAATTAATATGTAAAGTTTAATATATAAATTTTATTTTGGGGGTACAACTGTACCCCCAACGACCCATCTAGCTCTGCCACTGAAGCAAGCTCGAATGGGTGATTGGTGGTCGACAGATTTCAAGGAGGGGATAGCTGATCCCTAATGATCCCTCATCTTCGACCTGTTCATCGTCTTCTTCTGATTGGGATGGAAATCGAACGGAGTGGTCAAAAGAGGTGGTTTGGCAACTAAAATCGATGAAGAAGAAGAGAGGCTGTTGGATTTTCCGACATCCCTTCTCTTGTTCGTTTGTTTCCGGCTAACATGGAAGGGGAAGGGAGGACTTCGACCCTCATCTGTTTGAGAAAGAACTAAACAAAATTAGAAATCGAGTGGGGCATGGGATCTCGTCTTCATCAGATCGAAGGAGAAGAAAACCACCAGAATCAGGAAACGGGAAGAAAAACTGCAGGTAACAAGGCTGTCATCGACCATGGTAGCTAGAGGCTGCTCTGGTGCTTCTCTCATCTGATTACCTTCTCGTTGCAGGCTGTAGATCCGAGCAGCAGCAGTAGCGATCAAATGGGGTGTTTTGGGGCTTGCTCGTTGGTAAGAAGGAGAAGGAAAACATGGGTTACTACCCTTTTCTTGGTGGTCACCGACACTTCGCCCACCACTAGTGGTTCTTGACATCTTCAATCAGTGGACAGAAAAGGAAAACAAAAGAGAGAAGGAATGAGGTCGAGAGAAAGAGGGTCGTCGCCCTCCTGATTATTGGCAAACTCTACTGGATGGTCCTTCTATTTGAAACTGAAGAGGAAGGTGGGTTTGGGTGGTGCTTCATCGACCGGAGGGTGTTTGGGTGTGGTGGCCATCTGCAGAAGAGGAAAAGAGGGATGAAGGGAGCTGCGGAGGTGGTGGCAGCCACCGATTCTTCTTCTTCCCTTGTCGATGGTATCCAAGAACGTGGGAGAGTGGGCTGCTAATTTGAGAGTTTTGCAAAAGTGTTTTAAAAATAAAATCATATTTTGCAAGGATTGTTGAAAATTGTAAATGATTGTGTTTGTATAAAAAAAAATAGATTTCTTTGATGTTTTGTGCAAAGTAAATTGTTGGGTTATAAATTTGTATAATATATTTTGTGATATAAATCCCAATTTCTTGATTTTCGTGTCATAATCTTGTTTTGTAAATTTTTCTAAAGTATCTGCTTATTGTTCTATGTCGTAGTGATTTTCAGAAATACAAATAGATTTCAATTCCGGTATCCAAACTCCGTGAATTTATGTTTAAAATTTCGCGATTAATAGGATCAGATTCGACAGATTTTACGAATCTGATTTTGGTCGAGGTTAAAAATATTATAAAAATATAATAAAATAATAGGCCGCAAAAGTGATTTTCGAGGTTCGTAGCTATTCCAACGAAGCAGTGCACGGTTTGTTTTAGGAAAGTCAGATAAATACTAATTTTTGTAACTTAAAAGAGACGTAACTTTCTCATACGACATCCGTTTTGGATGTTCTTTATATGCACGAAGTCAGGAGAACATAATCTATTCAAATATCTTATCCATAACTCTCACTAATGTCTGATGCGAAAATTTATTTTTAACACCACAAATAAATTAATTTTTTGGTGATTTATTCGATCTTTAACGATAGATAGTTTGAGCAGTTTGAGATGTTCTAAAATAAATTATAAATATAATATATTTTGTATGCATTATAAACATAAAATTATATACAATTGGTCGTTAATATATATGTATCATGGAAATGTCATAGATGTATCATGGAATTTGCAATATGGATGGTGGACTTTTCACTTCCAATCGGCTATGAATTTCTCAATTAACTTTAAGAGGGGGGGGGTGGGGGGGGGTGGGGTTTAATGCTTACTTGTTTTGAAAATTTAAAAATGTCATGAGTTTAAGTTTCACTCGAAACATATGTGATAGTTAGGAATATATTAGTTTTTATCTTTTTTTTTGTTAAGTTATTTATATAATAAACTTTATTTTCCTATATAGCATCTTGTTGAGGATCTTTTATCAAATTCTTTTTGCCGTTCAAAGAATTTCTTTTTCTTTAAACATGTGATTAAGAAAAATTAAAATATGCAACTTTTTAAATCTGTTATATACTTGTTGTGGTTCATTTGGGTTCCTTAAACTTTCAAATTTAATTAATAAGACACATGCAGTTCCTTCCAATACATGTAGAGCCAAATTTTCTAATTGTTACAAAGGGACATACAACATCATAACATTGTTACTGATGTTGATCTAACATTTCGTTGGAACACGCTTGTCATTTCTTTATGTAGTGTAGATACCTAATGCATATGGCACAGCCACAGTCAACATAATATTACACAATATTGTGCTTCCAGAAAAATTAATACTTTAATATTTAAAAAACTGTTTTCAAAAGAAGAAAGGAAGACTCCATATCTTAATATTTAAAAAACTGTTTTCTATAATGGCATGCAATTGGTTTGAAAGAAAATTAAATTCAACATATCAACTCCAAATTATTGGTAATAAATATCGTTTTTAGGTTGGGTTGAAGTGTACACTACAGGATATGTCTTCGTCTATAGTGGCGACGCTATAATTAGCTACCATGTCTACTATTAACAATGACATAATTTACATATTTTATGTCGCCACTAATAATGTGACCGCTATTGCTTCTAGACAACAATTTATGAGTTGTCCTCTACTTACTCTGACAGTTGATAGTGAGATAGATCCGTTGCGAGCATCGTGTATATTCCATAGCTTTAGTGGCAACAAATTGTTGCCGCTAAAACCCCCAAAATATCCCGCAAATATTTGCAAAAATAAATTCAGTTACTCTCTGCTATTGCCAATTAAATATCTTAGTTATTATTTAATACCATCGCTGCCAAAAAAATTCCCCTTTAGAGCTCTTTCCACACAGTCAATGATACTATATGGCTCTATGATCTCTCCAAAATAACTCTGGTGGTCGTTTTTGTTTTTTACCTGGTAGCAATGGCCGCCACCACAAGAGCATTTCCCCACCACCGTTGTTGCTGACAACCTGAGCATTAGTGAAGAGGAAACAACGACGACACACATTTGTCGCCCTTAATACCCATATTTATTGTAGTGAAGGTTGAGGCTAAGATACGTACAAACTCGTATAGTGTGAACATCACTACTAAAAACCAAGGCTTTAAATACATATTCCATTCGTAGCTAATTTAAAAATGACAATAGTGGAAAGACAACGTATCAACAAGAACTATAAATTTTTTTGGGTGTTTAACTTGTAGAAATTTGTTGATGGACTTACGATGGATCAACAGAGGATTCTATTCTGAAAGATATAGCCTCACTAGATTGTCGATATGGTGCTAATTCAACAACTGATTGCTAACGGAAGGACGAGAAACCCTTTTCCTTTGCTAAATTGGTTGTTTCTCTATCACCTATGATTTAGCTTTGAAGTCTAACTATGTTCCCGTAAACCTCCTTCCATTGAAGATAAAAGATAAAGAAATATATACAGGATTACATAGGAAACGGGTGCAAATACAATGAACTAATATAAACTGGACTATCTTTACTATCTATACAAATAATACAAATAACAATGATCCGCTAACAGCCCCCACAGTGCGAACGGGACTACGGGAGCTGAATCACAAACGTTCAAGCTGAATCGAAAATTTAGAAAAAGAGACGATGGAAAACTCTTAGTAAATATGTCGGCATATTGAGAAGAAGATGGAACATGTAAGACTCATATGTGACTAGTCGCAACCTTGTCTCGAACAAAATGAAGATCAATCTCAATATGCTTAGTTTGTTAGTGTTGAAGTGGGTTAGTAGACATATACACTACACTCACGTTGTCACAATAAGCAATGGTAACCCGATATGGTGAGTAGTGAAGTTCAAAAAGCAAATTGTGAATCCAATAAGTTTCTGCAATAGCATTGACAACACCTCAATATTCTGCTTCGGCACTAGACCGAGAAACGATATTCTGACGTTTCGATGACCAAGAAAACAGATTGTGTCCCAACCAGATGTAGATCGACGAGTGACTAGAAACCACCCCAATCAGCATTTGAATAACCAATGATGTCACGAGACGGAGAACTGAAAGTTGAAGATTTTGACCTGTAGTGCCACGTATATAGTGTAGAATACGCTTTAGAGTCGTAAAGTGTGGTTCTCGAGGGTCATGCATATATAAATGTTGGACATCATATGAAATGCCTAGTCTAAGGTGTTGTTTTTTTTTTTCTAAAAAAACACTTCAGACCACTTATTGCTGCGCCACACAGCACACGCGCAACACTTGACATTTCGCAGCTGTTTGTTTTCCTGAAGACTTCTGACTTAAAAACTGTTGCGCGTGTGCTGTGTGGCGCAGCACTAAACCAACTACTTCAAACCTCTTCGCGCCTTACTTTAACTTACTGCAGCAGTCTGCAGACATTAAAAAACAAACATACTTTTTATTAAAAGCTGCAACCTTTTGTTCCACCTCTTATGCTACATAGGATTGCAGAGGTGGTCCGCAGACTTAAGACATTTTCTCTTCGAAAAAACAAACAGCACCTAACTAAGGTATGATATTGTAATGAACATGCAAGGTTGCAGTAAAAAGTAAAGTCGGCAACTAGAGGGCCTAAGCTATCATAAGCGTAGTGGAGAAAGTACCATAAAACATGACGTGACAATGGAACCAGTCTATTCCATTCAGTGTTCTCAGATGAGGCAAATTGTTTTTCTCTTGGTGGCTCTAAGTGATCAGCAATTCCATAGCCTATGCAACAAATCTCAAATAACTCCTGCCATATGTCATAATCCACCCTGTCCAAATCGAAAACGAACGGAATAACATGTTTGATATTTATCGCGGAAGAAGGCCTGTGGAGATCTGGTCATGATAATAGATAGAGGAAAGCGAGAAAGAGAATGGGAGATGAGATGAAGGTCAACAATATAGGAGGTGCCGACTTAGAAGCAGGGTTTAGGAAGAACACAGTTTGTGCTATGATACCATGAAATCTAAATATTTTCCCATAAACTCCTTCCATTCAAGAGATATATATATATATATATATATATATATATATATATATATATATATATATATAATTACAAAGGAAACGGGCCCGATTACAATGGGCTAATATAAACCAGACTATCTATACTATCTATACAAGTAAGAATGATTTGCTAACAAGTTTGTCATTCTCTATTAAAAAAGAGAGCTACAAGTTATTTATGAATGTTATGGTTATCTACAACATAATTTAAAGTTAAATTTTAGTATTTTTGTTTTAGGTATTTAACCGTTTATAAATTAATCACATCGTGTTTGAGAAACTTAATTTTATAAAAGCTAAGTTCCATGTGAATTATTTTATAAAGGCTTAGATGCATGTTGAGTAATATGATCATAAAGTCTAATTGTTTTTTGAATAACATTGTCGTGGATTGGCTAATTCAAAAACGTTTTACCGAATCAACACAACAAAAAGAATATTTGTCATACATTTTTTAATTTAATCTGCAAGTACCGGTTCAGTTGGAACTTAACATAATCAATAAATCACAACAATAGAGTGTAAGAAATCAACTACCTCACATAGTAGGGATCTTTTGGTGTAGGAGAACAATAATCATGATTAATTGTTTATCAGTATTCATATGATGGTGGAATTGAATGATGTTAGACGACCTACGATTGTCTTGACAAATGACGTTGGAGCTTATGGGGATCAAGTGGAGGATGCTACTTCTTGGGAGTCGGTTGTCTTGATAACACTGGGTGTAACATCCCAAAAATCCGTACTTAAAATTTTTCTTTAAATCATTACCCAAGCCATATTCGTAAAACATATCATAAGTCATAACATGAATTCAGAGTATCATTTCCAAAACATATTTTCATCATCAGAGTAAAACATCCCAGGCTGACTAATCAATGGTGTGTGCCATGCGATCACCTCGAGCTCTTCCCTCCGTTACCGGAAGTACCTGAAACCAAAACTGAAAACCGTAAGCACGAAGCTTAGTGAGTTCCCCAACCTACCACATACCCTACACAAACACATACTGCACGTACTGGGCCACGCCCGCTACTTCGGGCCTCGCCCGCTACCTTGGGCCTCGCCCGCTACAACGGCCCCGTCGCTCTAGGCCCCGCCTGGCATCGAGCCCCGCTTGGATACAGATCTGTTTCACTTAGGCCTCGCCTATCACTGAGCCTCACCCTAACATATAATAGCACATAAACATATCACAACATATAAGCTAAACATATACTAATGGATCCTGTCCTAAGGCCTCACCTATCTTGGGCCTTGCTCTTGTCCTGCTATTAATGAGTCATGGAACCCCGTCCACACTCCTACTGATAGTGAGATACAGGCCCAACCCACACTCATTCTTTCCCTAACTTGGGCCTCGCCCCTGCTCTGCTGCTAATGAGATGTGGAACACCGTCCACACTCTGCTATTGGTGATATACGGGACCTCGCCCACACTCACCACCCTACCAGGCACATACAAGTATCACACAAACAACAAGTATACTCTATCATGCAAAACATTCCTTCGGCTCCCGCCCGCTATCAATGGACCTTGGTCCTAAATATCATACTAGCATACAGTGCCTAGGGCTAACCCCTGGGTCTTCCTACTCATATCTACATGGGTCGGCATTATGGCCTTAGACCCATTCACACAAAGGGAAACTCACCTGCACTGCTGAACTTGCTGATAACCCTCTGACTGCTGATCGACAATTCTCTGAACCGTTGCTCCACTAGCTCCCCGAGCTACCAATATCAATATCATATAACACTTAGTCCCAAACTGAACTCTTAGAAGCCGACTAAGTCCACTCTTGACAAAGTCAAAGTCCTGGTCAAAGTCAACATTCCTGACTGACTCTACTCGCCGAGTCGCCCCAAGACTCATCGAGTCCATGAATCCAGGAACTCCCATAATACGAATCAACTCGCCGAGTCACTCCAAGACTCGTCGAGTTCAACGATCTCTGAGTCCCATCCTGTCCAACTCACTGGGTCACCATTCAACTCACTGATCCGAGCCTTAACCAGAAAGGGTTAGTGTTTCGCGACCTGACTCGTCGAGTCCAAGAACGGACTCACCGAGTACATGAAAATCTTCAACAGACTCGCCAAGTTGTTCTTCCAACTCGTCGAGTCCATGCCTATCTACATCCAACTCGCCAAGTTCACCCATGTGACTCGCCGAGTCGCTTCAGTTCTTAATCCATACAGTGGCTTTTTGAGTCATGCAAGGGCTCCAACTCATAGATCCACTCTTCCCAAGTCTATTCCTCACGTAAAGTTGCAAACTTTACGCGAAACCAAAGAGATATGGGCTTAAAACACTCTAGAGCTAGGGTTTGAGACCAAGGGGCTTCACCAACAACTTATTGGCATAAACTTTATGGCTTTCTGGATCCTTAATAGCCTAGATCTGAGGTAGCAACCTCAGATCTACTCCAAACTCGAAATAGATCTCCTCCATACTCAAAAATGCCCAAAACTCAACCATAAGATAGATCTAAATGCAAGAGGGTCAGCTCATTACCTCAAAGGATCTGAAGAGCCACACCAACTATGTATCCAAGGCTTCCTCTTGCACCACTATGAACCTCCTTCTCTTCTAAGCTTCCAATCACTTCACCAAGGCTAGATCTTGCTAAAAAATAGATATGGTGGCTAGGGTTCGGTATTCTGGGTGAGAGAGACTGTAAAGGAACCCTAGGGAAGAGAATGAGACATTTAAATAGGGCACCAAGTCTCGAATTTAGGGTTTCCCAATCCAGACCGGACTCGCCGAGTCCACTCTCCGACTCGTCGAGTTGGTCACTTACTCTCCGACCCGGATCCCGCTTCGACTCGTCGAGTTCACCTATGGACTCGACGAGTTGGCCCCTCCTTGACTTAGGGTTTTCCTTTCCTTCTTAGTCTTTCTGATTCTGGGTGTTACAACTCTCCCCCACCTAAACTAAACTTCGTCCTCGAAGTTTCTCTATGGCCAACCGCCCTACAATCTGCCTTCCACTTTGCTTGGGAAGATCTAACACCCGCTGACTACCTTCACTGGCCTTTCGCCCGATCATTCTGACTAACAATAATCCTTGCAGATAATATTCTCGGGTTAACCCTAACCCTGACAATCCTAGAAACACAACTTAGTCGACTGAAAAACCTTCTGGTACTCCCCGAGTACTCATGATGGACACCCTAGGGGTTCACCCCTTTTTCCTTATGCGTTTTCTGGCCTCCCCAAGGCAACGTTCCATAACCAACTACTTCCTCTGTCACTGTGAGGGTCCTATCCTTCACCAACTCCATTACTCCCGCTACTTCCAGTACGGGTTCTTACCGCCAGTATCCACTAGACACTTCTCACTACTATAACTTAGTGTTGAGCACCCTTCCCAGCGAATGGTTCGGATAATCCTTCGAGTAAAAGATTCATCCTCGCAATGGTTAGACTCAGACAAGAGCTGCGCAACAGGGTCAAACCCTTCCCTCTGAGATTATCCAACCTGCTGTGATGTGCATAGCACTCCTCGATCAACTAATGGTATTCCACCATAGACTGCTTACCATCACTGCCACTGATTGAAAATTTCTGTTGTCCCTTATTTGCCTTCCGGATTAACCGAGACCACCCTGGTCCCTACTGATCTATCAATATCTAGATTACTGGCTCCCACTGGTCGCTAGCCCCAACACAACTTCTAGTTGCTCCCAGCGACTTCCGAGGAAACTTAGGCTATCTAATATTGCCCCCTCTACTCTGTCCTTCTGGCGATACAAGTCTTGGGATCCTTGATCCCCCTAACTCAACCTTAAGGTCCTTACCAGGTCCCACTTGTGCTACTAAAACTCACGGGCCTCGCCCACGGGTCCCACCTGACTATACTACTGAGCAACCCTGCTCTCAGGTCTCACCTATACTGCTACTCTCATACGGGCCTCGCCCACGGGTCTCACCCAACTACAACCTGGAGCGGCCTCTCCCAAGGTCTCACCTATCTAGGGCTATGCAGGCCAGCTCCATACTATTCTCATCCACTACCCATTCCTGATTCCTACCTGGATCACTAGGAGGTAAGGGCCTCGCCCCAACTCTGCTAGTTAGGAGATACGGGCCTCCGCCCACACTCCGTTAACTAAGCTGCTAGGGAATGCTACGACTTACCCGTAGTCTTAAAACACCTTCCATACCCACTGACTGCTAATGAACGCTACGGCTACCCCATAGTCTTACAACACTTCCCACCTCTGGCTTGCTGACGCAAAATGTTGCGGCTCTCCCGCCGCTCTACCATGCTCTACATGTTGTCTCTGGCCACTGACTACTAACATGAAAGCATCCCATGCTAACCATTCTCAAAATCCTCATTCCAACTTTCTCGAGCCCTACAGACGACCCTCCAACCCGAATTCCCAACCAGATACTAACCATCTCGAATACATGAACTAACTGTTGGGAAGTCTCCCAAACTCCCAACGCTGAACTCCTCAACCCATCCATCGCTGTGCTACTCTTTTTCCTCCTTAGAGGTCGTATACTCATCCTGGATCTGCATGCTCTTACCATTGTACACTCGGAGGGTTCTCCCCCACTTTGATCCTGCTTATACCTCACTACTCAATGCTTAAGAAGAATTCCCAATCTTCTCTGCTATACCTCAATCAATCCGCTGAAGAACCAAGCTTGCCATAGCTAGGGATCTAACCGATCCATCACTCAATAACACCTTTCTGAATCCAGCGGGTCACTACTAAGTTCCACACAAGCATGCTATAGTTACTGCATCCTAAGTAACCTGCTTCCACAAGGCACCACCCCCTGACTACCACTTTATTACCCAAGGTTTGCAGATGGCATATAACTAAATCGCAAGCAAGCCGCTCAATTCTAAATTATTTATACCACATATGATGCAGAACCATAACAATATAATCATGAACAGAGAAAGCAGAAAACAGAAGACACATACCTGCAACGTCTGGAGCTGCTCGTGTCTCCATGGTAGTCATCTGAAAAGCCCTGCCTCCTACCTCAGGCGCCTCTGCTCGGCCTTGAAGGTCGTCTGTGATCCTCAGAGTTGCAGGGGCAGGTGCTATCACCCGTCCTGCCGAAAACAAACTGGGGCACTGGGCCTTCTTGTGGCCCCGCTGACCGCAGTGGAAACATATCAAGTCTGATCCCTGGGTGGTGGTAGCAGTACAATCCCTACTAAGATGTCCAGTCTGGGCGCACTTGAAGCAGCCCGAATCTCCACCACTACCACTCCTACACGCACCCTCGTGCGTCCTGCCGCATCTCCTGCATCGGCCACGGCTCTGGTAATCCCTCGATCTCGAATCTGACCCCTTGGGCCTTTTGCCCGAACCTGTGGCTACCTGAACCTCATCTGGCTTCCTCTTCTGGATCTGCTCCAAATCAATCTCCATCTCTCTAGCCCGAGAGATCATATCTTCCAGTGTCTTATAGCCGGACCTGCTCACGAACTCCATGATGTCAGCCCTCAACATCTCGTGATATCGGGTCTTCTTCATCTCCTCATCTACGACATACTGCGGAACAAGAAGGGCCCTCTCCCTGAACTTGGTGGTGATCTCCGCCACAGTCTTAGTAGTCTGCGTCAAATCCTAAAACTCCCGTGCCAATTGTTGCACCTTAATAATCGGTGAAAACTCAGCCCTGAACCTGGCCAAGAAATCGCTCCATGTCATCGCGTCCAACGCAGCATCATCACCAATGGAATGACCAACCTCCTCCCACCAATCCCTCGCTCTGTCCTTCAGAAGACAGGAGGCGAGTCTGACCTTGTCCCCCACGGGTCACCGGCTCGTACGGAACGCGTTGGCAACATCGGCCAACCACCTGTTGCTAGCGATGGAGTCCCTAGCCCCATGATAATCTGGCTCTCTACAAGCTCTTAACTCTCGGAATGTCATAGTACGCGCTCCCATCAAAGCCATTATCTCAGTACGAAAGGCTCCCAGCCTCTCATCCAAGATCTCCAGTATACCCTCCTTGACCATGCCAAAGATCACAGGAGTCTGATCTAGGATACTGCGCGTAACCTCAGCTGATATCAACTCCCTCATCCGCTCCTTGAGCTGCTCAGCCCCTGAACCCGAGCATGATCCCTCTCTGGCGCCTGATCCGCCCACTGGTCTCTCTCGCAATGTCACCATGCTGAAAACATATCACAATACTATCAGAATACTCATCACCGTTGCGGGATCACACACACACACTACAAGTTTCCCGGTCTCATCTCGACCTTTCTCGAATCAAGTACGGATCCTCTGCTTTCAGTAGTACGGGCCCATACTACCTTCCACATCTATCCGTACTTTCCTCAAGAACTGCTTCGACTCCACCAGGTCCCTTTTTCTACTATTACTGCTCCCAACACTATCTCATCCTAGGCTTACCCTAGGGAAACCTCTGACTCCACCCAAACCAGTCCTCAGCTGCTGAAGGCCTCTATGCGATGCCAATTAGCAATCACTTGAATACCATCACATGTGACGAGGCTCAGATAATCCTTCGAGTAAAAGACTCGTCCCTACAACGGTTAGACTCAAACGAGAGCTGCGCGATAGGGCCAAATCCAGCATTCTGAGATTATTCAACCCTGATCACATGTGGCATGACGTATTCACCTAATGGCTAACTCCCATCACTAAGAATCCCACAATGCACAAAGCAAGCAACATTCAGACAAGGGAAAAATCTAACCATAACATACTCAACAATCATAATCTCATATCAAGAATCTGTACTAGCATACAACATAATCTTATATACTCAGGCATAACCTAAACAAGCTATCCTACTACTGTCTAATCAACACTATCATGCAGCTCAAAGCATATATAACAGGCACATAAAGCATCCTCCCTAGATCCTTAGTCCTAATCTAGCATGATGTTCTGATAATCATAACATAAACTTGTACGGGTATTTTGGGGTACTTACTTGAGCTCGGCTGATTGCATGCACCACACCTTTTTCTCTTATCAAAATTCTTTTCTTTCTGAATTCTTTTCGCTTTTCTAAAACTGTTTCATTTCTAAAAACTCTTTTTACAAAACTGCCTTTTCATTTTGAAAACTTTTAAACCAATCCCTTAGTTTGAGTTCATACACACCCAAGAGTATGTTTGAATCCCTCAAACCAAGGCTCTGATACCAACGTGTAACATCCCAAAAATCCGTACCAAAAGTTTTTCTTTAAATCATTACCCAAGCCATATTCGTAAAACATATCATAAGTCATAACATGAATTCAGAGTATCATTTCCAAAACATATTTTCATCATCAGAGTAAAACATCCCAGGTTGACTAATCAATGGTGTGTCTCATACGATCACCCCGAGTTCTTCCCTCCGTTGCCGGAAGTACCTGAAACCAAAACTGAAAACCGTAAGCACGAAGCTTAGTGAGTTCACCAACCTACCACATATGTAACGCCCGGGTTTCAGGGCTAAGCATTTTTGTCAATGCAATAGTCTAGGTCAACTCTTGTAACTCTTTTTGAAGTAATAAAGATGAAATATTTGAGTATTATGTGAATTATGTGTGTTTATGTGTTTATTATTTAATTATCAGTGTATAATTAATAAATAATAAAAATAAGCGTCAAAATTAAAGTGTGAGATAAGCCCGATATCTCTACATAAAGTTGTAGACTATGTCTCAAGGTTTCCGTACATATAAAGAACGCCGAAATCCGAGTTATAACGAAGAAGTTATGGCCCGTCGAAGTTTTACGGCAAAACCGGCACGGCACCGGGAAGCGTAAATAGTGAATTTACGATAGAGTGAGATTTAGCCTTAGCAATCTAAGCAAAATTTGTAGAATATGTTGAACTAAGAACTTCGGTAAAAAGAACGCCCAAATCTGACTTCGTATGAGGAAGTTATGATTTTTCTAAGATTCGGCTTAGCAGTGCACGACCCGAAACTCGAATTTTAGTTCGAGTGGTTTTTGGCTTACGCGACCTAAATGAGAGTTGAAGATCTCATTAATAGGAACTCAACGGCAAAAAGATGGACGAAAACGGAGTTCGTATGAAGGAGTTACGAATTCTTCGCGGTCATTTAACAGTCTAAAGGCCTCCTACTGTTAAATTTGAGATCGGTCGAGAATTAGCCGACGGAGTCTAAATGAAAGTTGTAGATCTTGATTTTACCTACGTGTGGATATAAAGAACGTCGAAAACGGAGCTCGTATGCGAGAGTTATGATTTTTATAAGTTCGAAGGCTGACACGCGATAGGGGGTGACGTGGCACCACCAGAATTGGACACGTGGCACCACCAGAAGGCCACCACATGGACCAACTCGGCGAGTAGGTCCCCCCTACTCGGCGAGTAGACCAGTCAGCACCCCTATAAATAGAGGTGCCGGGCATTCACTTCTCTTCACACCTCTCCAACATTCTTTCTCTCTCTACACTCTCTCTTTAAGCCTCCTTAAGCCCCCTAAAGCCTAGGTAAACCCCCTAGCACCCGAAGGAAGCCCCGAGGCTCCCGGAGTTTCGAGAAAAGAGCCTTTCGGCTCGGGAACGCTGCTCCAGCGAAGCCCGGTTTTCGAGAAAACCCGCTGTAAGTGAGCTATACCTACCCTAACTTTAGTTTAGCTTATGTTTTAATATAGTAACGTTATTAGGAACTTATAATAAGTACTTGGGCTATTATTATGAGTATTATTAACGCTTAATAATACTCGGACTAATTAATTTGTCGCGGTTATCGTTAAACTAAACCCTAGTGGTACCGATACTAGGTTTTATCGAAGGAATATCGTTTTGAGAGTATCGAAGCGCCGTCCGAGTGCTGAGTCACCACCTTTCAGGTGAGTGCATAGTTACTTTCAACTTACACATAGATATGAAGTATTTTATAAATTACGTGCTATGTGTGCATATTATCTGATTACTTGCTATCTATGCTGGATGAACGTTGTTATACATGTTTTCAATGATTTAAACTGTATATGTATTTTATATCTACGAAAATGTTGGGGTAAAACATGGGTAGATGTAATAGGTGATGCGTGATAAAATGATGAGAGGCCTCGATGTTGATGTTGTTGTTTCTGTCATCTAGCGGAGTATGGATGACGACCACGGACTCTTCTAGACAGTCCAGTGGAACACTAGCAGGCTCGCAACCTGTAGGTGTTTGTGAACGATGTGTTCACCGGTGTACTCCATCCCCCACATGGTTGCCTTTAGGACATTTATTGCTGAGGAATCCCCTTAGTAGTAGTGTCCGTCCCGATGATGATCCTTAGGCTAGGTCCCTTATGATAGGTGTTTAGGGACGTAAAGTGAGGATAACGGGAACGGGTAATCGGGTTATTGTTGATCGATGAAATTAATAAACTTATTTATTGTGGGTTGAAAACCCTATGTGCTCACCAGGCTCCCAAGCCTGACCCACTCAGTTTTATGTATTACAGGTAGTGGCGCATGAGCATAGATGTGATGTTTTGGACGAGGGATTACGGATATAGGCCTGTAGATATGAAATAATGTAGTAAGGCTTATATTGTACTGTTTATGCTTTTGATCTGTACGAACATGACATCCCGAGTCTTTTAATGAAATACATTTCTATGGAAATGCTTTTGATAAATCTTTATCATATATTTGTTTTGGGACAAATTCCGCAACACTTTCATTTAAAATGTAACTCTGATTTTTAAACAAAGCATAAACAAACCGGTCTTTTCTGGCCGTGATTTTGGGGATGTCACAGTTGGTATCAGAGCATTAGTTTAAGCGAACTAGGAATTTGTAGGATTTCTAGACTTAAACTTAGAATGCTAAGCGATGATTGTGAGGTGTGAGCACTAGCTTATTTTAGGAATTGTGCCTAAAATGCTTTTATGTGCTAAATGCTTTGTGCATAATATGCTGTTAATTGTTCGGATCTATGGTCTGTTGCCGACCGGATCTGGAAACCTTATGCGTTTAGGATTCTAAACGTGCGACTACGATATTAGAACTAGTATGTAAACGTTTCGAAGTGATAAGGACGATTTAAACGTCTATCCTAAATAAAGATCTAAAAGCACCTTATTCGGTGTATAGATCAAGATGGCAAGGACCCGTAGCGGAAACGTAAACGCAAATGGAGATAGGAACCAACCCCCACTGGTTCAGCAAATACCTGTTGTAGAAGAAGTTGCACCTGAGCCAGTCACGATGGCCGGAGTGCAAGCGATGATCTAGGCTATGTTGGATCGTCAAATGGAGGAAAATAGACGTTTGCTCCAGCAAAATCGAGAGGAAGGCACTATTCAAATCGAACAGCCCGAGTTGAACGAAGGGCAGACTGAGGAAGGAGACTACAGTGGAACTGTTGGTCAAGTCAACCAACCAATAATTCAAGAAAATAACCAAGATGACGGATTCGAAAGAAATGGATGCAAGTACAAGGATTTTCAGACTTGCAAGCCATCGACTTTCACGGGAAAGGAAGATCCAATCGGAGTCATGGATTGGATCTCGGAGATGGAGTTAGCTTTCATGACATGCGGTTGCAGAGGGAAGCTACAGACCACGTTTGCAATGCGTCAGTTTCGAGGAGGCGCTGTACGTTGGTGGAATACTTTGGGGAAGACTTTAAGCCCCAACAAACCCCTGGAACTGACATGGGCAGAATTTCTGGTACAATTCAAACGAAAGTACTGCTCAGCTCAAAACCTGCTCGAGCTAGAGAACCAGTTTCTAACCCTAAAGAAGGGGAGCATGTCAATCGATGAATACACGAACAACTTCACAGAAAAGATGGAATTTGCCTTGCGTCTTGTTCCGGACGAGCTGACGAAAATTGATAAGTACGCAAAAGGATTACCATGGGAGTACACGGTGCCAGTGCGTCAGGCACCTACTTTGGAGGCAGCTATCTGGGCTGCCAAGTCTGTGGAGGATATGATTAAGGGAAGAGCTGCCAGCAAAGTCGAGGTTGGCGAGAAAAGGAAATTTGACGGATCCTCAAGGTCTGGTAAGAAGGGTAGATTCTCGAAGTTTGGTTCAAGAGGAGGAGGATCAGAAGCGAAGTGGTGTGACAAGTGCAAGAAAAAGCACTCTGGGAAGTGTGACGGAGGGGTCACTTGTTACAAATGAGGAAAGCCTGGGCACTATGCCAATGAATGCACGTTCACTAAGAAGGTCTGTTATGAGTGCAACGAGGAGAGGCACATTTCAAGGGATTGCCCGAAGAAGAAGGAGACAGGAAGACCCAACATACCACCGAAGCCGAAGGCAAGAGCCTTCCAGATGACGCTCGAGGCTGCAAAGGAGGCAGCAGACGTCGCTTCAGGTACCTTTCTTGTAAATGGTTTGCCTGCAAATATACTATTTGATTCCGGAGCCAACTACTCCTTTGTGTCGCATAAATTTGGTGGGAAATTAGCATTGCCTATAGAAAAACTAGATAATGCCCTGATTGTAGAAGTTGCCAGTGGCAAATTCGTACCTGTTAGTAATCGTATTAGGAACATCGTCATTGACCTAAACGGAAACGAATTCCACGAAGAGCTATTACCCATAGATTTAAACGGTTTCGACATCGTTTTGGGTATGGATTGGCTTAGCGCCAACGATGCTGAGATTCAATGCCGAAAGAAGATAGTAAAGGTAAACCCACCCGGAAAAGAATCATTTATGGTGTATGGGGACAAACGCAGAGTGAATTCTGGAATCATCTCCCTGATGAAAGCCAGGAAATGTTTGTCCAAAGGATGTGCATCATACTTGGCATTCGTAATCGATGCCAAGAAGGAGAAGAAAGAGGTGCAGAATATACCGGTTGTGTGTGATTATCCGGAAGTCTTTCCCGAAGATCTTCCCGGATTACCACCTGATAGACAAGTGGAGTTTCGTATAGACTTGTTACCCGGAACAACACCAATAGCAAAGGCACCTTACCGATTAGCACCGACGGAGATGAAGGAGCTCATGACGCAACTTCAGGAGCTGTTGGACAACGGTTTTATTCGACCTAGTTCATCACCCTGGGGAGCTCCGGTGTTATTCGTAAAGAAGAAGGACGGAAGCATGAGGATGTGCATAGACTACCGAGAGCTGAATAAGGCAACGGTGAAGAACAAGTATCCATTGCCAAGGATTGATGACCTATTCGATCAGCTACAAGGTTCGAGCTGCTTCTCAAAGATCGATCTTAGGTCAGGATATCATCAGCTGAAGGTGAGAGAGCAGGATATTGAAAAGACTGCATTCAGAACAAGATATGGACACTACGAGTTCTTGGTTATGTCATTTGGACTAACCAATGCTCCTGCAGCATTCATGGATTTGATGAATAGGGTTTGTAAACCATTCCTCGATAAATCTGTGATAGTGTTCATCGACGACATTCTCATCTACTCGAAAAGCCAAGAGGAGCATGGCAAGCATCTACGGGAAGTATTAGAAGTGTTGAAGAAGGAGAAGCTTTTTGCAAAGTTCTCCAAATGCGACTTTTGGATACGGGAAGTCCAATTCTTGGGTCATGTGGTTAACCAAGAAGGGATAATGGTTGACCCAGCAAAAATCGAAGCTGTAATGAAGTGGGAACGTCCAAAGAGTCCCACGGAGATTCGAAGCTTTCTAGGATTAGCCGGATATTATCGACGATTTATCCAAGGCTTTTCTTCGATAGTGCTCCATTAACAGCTTTGACTCATAAAGGAGCCACATATACATGGAGTGAGAAACACAAAGAGGCGTTCGAGAAGCTAAAGAAGAAGTTATGCGAAGCACCGATACTTTCTCTACCCGATGGAGTTGAAGACTTCGCAGTTTACAGTGATGCATCTGGAGTCGGGTTGGGTTGTGTTCTGACCCAAAGAGAAAAGGTGATAGCATACGCATCTCAACAATTGAAAGAGCACGAAAAGAACTACCCCACTCATGATCTGGAGTTGGCAGCGGTAGTTTTTGCCTTAAAGATATGGAGGCATTACCTCTACGGCACGAAGTGCAAGCTCCTCACTGATCATAAGAGTCTCCAGTATCTCTTTAATCAGAAGGAGTTGAACATGAGGCAACGACGCTGGCTAGAACTTCTCAAGGACTACGACTGTGAGATACTTTACCACCCAGGTAAAGCAAATATTGTTGCTGATGCTCTCAGTCGGAAAGTCAATCTTGAAAGGAAAAGGCCAAGAGCGTTAAGAATTGAAGTCGTCTCGACGATTGTGGAAAGCATCAGGAAAGCTCAAGAAGAAGCTTTAGAGAAAAATGACCGAAAGGAAGAACGTTTGGGAAGAACGTTAGTGTTCGGTACAAACAGTCGTGGACTGAAGGTATTCCAAGATCGAATTTGGGTACCTAAGACGGGAGGAATAAGAGATCTTCTAATGGAAGAAGCACACAAGACCATGTACTCGATTCATCCCGGTAGCACTAAAATGTATAGGGACCTAAAACCCTACTACTGGTGGCCGACGATGAAACTCGATGTTACGAAGTATGTGGCCGAGTGCGTAACATGTGCGAGGGTTAAGGCACAACATCAGAAACCGTATGGGAGTTTAGAACCTTTACCTGTACCCATGGGTAAATGGGAAGACATCACCATGGATTTTGTGACTAAACTGCCCAGGACGAAGAACGGTCACGACATGATTTGGGTAGTCGTGGATCGTTTCACCAAGAGTGCACACTTCATAGCAGCCAACGAGAAGTGGTCTATGGATAAGCTCGCAAATGCTTACGTGAAGGAAATTGTAAGACTTCACGGTGTCCCTCTTACGATTGTATCAGATCGTGATAGTCGTTTCACGTCAAGGTTTTGGAGGAGTCTACAAGAGGAGTTAGGTACAAAGTTGTGTTTGAGTACTGCTTATCATCCGCAAACTGATGGTCAGAGCGAAAGAACGATTCAGACGCTGGAAGATATGCTGAGAGCATGTACCCTCGAATTCCAAGGGAATTGGGACGAGCACTTACCTCTGGCAGAATTCTCCTACAACAAGAGTTTTCACTCGAGCATCAAGATGGCACCTTACCAAGACTTGTATGGACAAAAGTGTCGTACGCCGTCTTGTTGGCTTGAAGCCGGAGAGAAGCAGTTTATGGGCCCCGAGATAGTCCATGAGACTGTTGAGAAGTTGAAGGTGATTAGGGAAAGAATGTTAGCAGCTCAGGATCGTCAGAAGAGCTATGCTGACAAGAAAAGACGACCGATAACCTTCGAAGTTGGAGATTCGGTTTTGCTTAAAGTCTCACCGTGGAAGGGACTTATAAGATTCGGGAAACGAGGAAAGTTGAGTCCAAGGTTTATTGGACCGTTCAAAGTTCTTCAGAAGATAGGGAACCAAGCTTACAAGTTGGAATTGCCCGAAGAACTCAATGGTATTCATAACACTTTCCATGTGTGTTATTTGAGGAAATCCACGGGAGATGTTCCCAACATAATTCCAATCTCAGAGTTAAGGATGGATGAAAATAAAAGGTTGATCGAAGAGCCTGAGGCAATTGTTGACCGTAAGACTAAGAAGTTACGACGCAAGATGGTCGACTTGGTGCTAGTCCGATGGAAACATTCGAATGGGCCGAATCTCACTTGGGAAACAGAGGATGACATGATGAGTCGCTATCCACATCTGTTTGCTGATGCATGATTCCGGGACGGAATCATCCTAAGGGGGAGAGAATTGTAACGCCCGGGTTTCAGGGCTAAGCATTTTTGTCAATGTAATAGTCTAGGTCAACTCTTGTAACTCTTTTTGAAGTAATAAAGATGAAATATTTGAGTATTATGTGAATTATGTGTGTTTATGTGTTTATTATTTAATTATCAGTGTATAATTAATAAATAATAAAAATAAGCGTCAAAATTAAAGTGTGAGATAAGCCCGATATCTCTACATAAAGTTGTAGACTATGTCTCAAGGTTTCCGTACATATAAAGAACGCCGAAATCCGAGTTATAACGAAGAAGTTATGGCCCGTCGAAGTTTTACGGCAAAACCGGCACGGCACCGGGAAGCGTAAATAGTGAATTTACGATAGAGTGAGATTTAGCCTTAGCAATCTAAGCAAAAGTTGTAGAATATGTTGAACTAAGAACTTCGGTAAAAAGAACGCCCAAATCTGACTTCGTATGAGGAAGTTATGATTTTTCTAAGATTCGGCTTAGCAGTGCACGACCCGAAACTCGAATTTTAGTTCGAGTGGTTTTTGGCTTACGCGACCTAAATGAGAGTTGAAGATCTCATTAATAGGAACTCAACGGCAAAAAGATGGACGAAAACGGAGTTCGTATGAAGGAGTTACGAATTCTTCGCGGTCATTTAACAGTCTAAAGGCCTCCTACTGTTAAATTTGAGATCGGTCGAGAATTAGCCGACGGAGTCTAAATGAAAGTTGTAGATCTTGATTTTACCTACGCGTGGATATAAAGAACGTCGAAAACGGAGCTCGTATGCGAGAGTTATGATTTTTATAAGTTCGAAGGCTGACACGCGATAGGGGGTGACGTGGCACCACCAGAATTGGACACGTGGCACCACCAGAAGGCCACCACATGGACCAAATCGGCGAGTAGGTCCCCCCTACTCGGCGAGTAGACCAGTCAGCACCCCTATAAATAGAGGTGTTGGGCATTCACTTCTCTTCACACCTCTCCAACATTCTTTCTCTCTCTACACTCTCTCTCTAAGCCTCCTTAAGCCCCCTAAAGCCTAGGTAAACCCCCTAGCACCCGAAGGAAGCCCCGAGGCTCCCGGAGTTTCGAGAAAAGAGCCTTTCGGCTCGGGAACGCTGCTCCAGCGAAGCCCGGTTTTCGAGAAAACCCGCTGTAAGTGAGCTATACCTACCCTAACTTTAGTTTAGCTTATGTTTTAATATAGTAACGTTATTAGGAACTTATAATAAGTACTTGGGCTATTATTATGAGTATTATTAACGCTTAATAATACTCGGACTAATTAATTTGTCGCGGTTATCGTTAAACTAAACCCTAGTGGTACCGATACTAGGTTTTATCGAAGGAATATCGTTTTGAGAGTATCGAAGCGCCGTCCGAGTGCTGAGTCACCACCTTTCAGGTGAGTGCATAGTTACTTTCAACTTACACATAGATATGAAGTATTTTATAAATTACGTGCTATGTGTGCATATTATCTGATTACTTGCTATCTATGCTGGATGAACGTTGTTATACATGTTTTCAATGATTTAAACTGTATATGTATTTTATATCTACGAAAATGTTGGGGTAAAACATGGGTAGATGTAATAGGTGATGCGTGATAAAATGATGAGAGGCCTCGATGTTGATGTTGTTGTTTCTGTCATCTAGCGGAGTATGGATGACGACCACGGACTCTTCTAGACAGTCCAGTGGAACACTAGCAGGCTCGCAACCTGTAGGTGTTTGTGAACGATGTGTTCACCGGTGTACTCCATCCCCCACATGGTTGCCTTTAGGACATTTATTGCTGAGGAATCCCCTTAGTAGTAGTGTCCGTCCCGATGATGATCCTTAGGCTAGGTCCCTTATGATAGGTGTTTAGGGACGTAAAGTGAGGATAACGGGAACGGGTAATCGGGTTATTGTTGATCGATGAAATTAATAAACTTATTTATTGTGGGTTGAAAACCCTATGTGCTCACCAGGCTCCCAAGCCTGACCCACTCAGTTTTATGTATTACAGGTAGTGGCGCATGAGCATAGATGTGATGTTTTGGACGAGGGATTACGGATATAGGCCTGTAGATATGAAATAATGTAGTAAGGCTTATATTGTACTGTTTATGCTTTTGATCTGTACGAACATGACATCCCGAGTCTTTTAATGAAATACATTTCTATGGAAATGCTTTTGATAAATCTTTATCATATATTTGTTTTGGGACAAATTCCGCAACACTTTCATTTAAAATGTAACTCTGATTTTTAAACAAAGCATAAACAAACCGGTCTTTTCTGGCCGTGATTTTGGGGATGTCACAACATACCCTGCACAAACACATACTAAACGTACTGGGCCTCGCCCGCTACAACGGCCCCACCGCTCCAGGCCCCACCTGGCTTCGAGCCCCGCTTGGATACAAATCTGCTTCACTTAGGCCTCACCTGTCATTGGGCCTCGCCCACTAACATATAATAGCACATAAACATATCACAAAAAATGTGTATCCAAGGCTTCCTCTTGCACCACTATGAACCTCCTTCTCTTCCAAGCTTCCAATCACTTCACCAAGGCTAGATCTTGCTCAAAAATGGATATGGTGGCTAGGGTTCGGTATTTTGGGTGAGAGAGATTGTAAAGGAACCCTAGGGAAGAGAATGAGATGTTTAAATAGGGCACCAAGTCCCGAATTTAGGGTTTCCCAATCCAGACCGAACTCGCCGAGTCCACTCTCCGACTCGTCGAGTTGGTCACTTACTCTCCGACCCGGATCCCGCTTCGACTCGTCGAGTTCACCTATGGACTCGAAGAGTTGACCCCCCCCCCCCCATTGACTTAGGGTTTTCCTTTCATTTCTTATTCTTTTTTATTATGGGTGTGACACTAGTTCAATGGGTTAAGGCTACTTTTTAAAAGGTAGATGAATTGTGAATGCGATCTATGACTTATATGTTTAGCATCATGGTAAGGATGACTACAAATAGAAGTTTTCACACTTTTTATGGCCTTGGAAGTCTCTTCACACTACTAGAAAATTAAGTAATTACCTACAACAGAATTGGTAGGAAATCCGTAGGAACAAGGCGGTACCTACAGATTTCCTACAAAAAACGGGTTGTAGGGAAAACCCTCGTGGGTAATTTTTTCCTAAAAATTAGCTACAAACCTTCCTACGGAATATTCTATTACAAATTTAACTACGGAATATCTACGGAACACGTTAACTATGGAATACCTACAGATTACCTACGAGTTATTTACTAACGAAACACCTACAAAATACATACAGATGGTTTTCCTACATAATACCTACAAACTGGTTTTCCTATAGAATATCTACCAACTACTTTTCCTACAGAATACATACCAACATCTTTTCTTACGGAATACCTACCAACTGCTTTTGCTACAGATTACCTATAGACTTGATTGAATTTTATTTCCTACAGAATACCTACAGATTATTTATTTCCAACAAATTTTCTATGATTTTTTACCAGTTTTTATTGCTATATTAAATTTATAATTCCTACAGAATATTTATTTCCTACAATTCAGACAAAAATCTATTGCTCTATTAAATTTATAATTTAAAAAATATCCAAATTTTATGCTTAAAAAACCAAACAAATAATTAAAATAATAGTCAAATACCATTACATTTATTAACATTAAAATAGTCAATAACATACCATTCATACATTCGAATACTCAAAATACCATGACAAAAGCTAAGAAATAGTTAATAACATAACATTCATTAAGTGTTTTAATAATGTAAGAACTACTTGGTGGATTACCGGACGGGTTGATTTGTTTCATAAAGGCCGCCAATTGTCATTGCACTTGCAATTCCATTGCATTGCGCATTTGTTGCATTTGCAAATTCATTTGACTTTTCTTTTCATCCATGGCTTGTATCATGTTTGACACTTGTTGTCACAACTCATTTACCTGAAAATAGCAAGACAAACACATGCAGTTAGTAAATGTAATTCAACTTTAAACCATGATAGCCATGTACTTTACTTTTAATTCAATATAAGAACACACTACTCGTAATAACAACGTACATTGTTTTTCATATCCATAATAATAACTTTTAATATGCATAATAATAACATACTATATTTTTATCCATTATACCATTGTACTTTACATTTCCAATCCATAATATCAATGTACTTAAATTATTATCAAAAACAACAATTTACTTTACCTAATATCAATAATAGCAACATACTATAATTTTCACCCATTATAGCATTATGTTACCTAATTTAATAATAGCAACATAGTATCATTTTCAACCATAATAACAATGCATTTTACATAATATTAATAATGGTAACATATTTCAATTTTCACCCATAACAACAATGTACTTTACCAATATCAACATATTTTTTTCATCCATATTAGGTACCTCCTTACT
Source organism: Lactuca serriola (assembly GCF_051521515.1). Lineage (NCBI taxonomy): Eukaryota > Viridiplantae > Streptophyta > Magnoliopsida > Asterales > Asteraceae > Lactuca > Lactuca serriola. Next base: position 31,843,461 of record NC_136408.1, read on the forward strand.
TGATATTTTTCTCTATAATATATTATGCAAATAATTGTACCTACTGTTGTGACTTTGCAAAGTCAGCAGAAGCTGAAGTTGATTCATAAGAATATGCACCCGTCATCAGAAAGTGAAGATCTAAGTATGATGCCCCATAGATAGGACCTTTTTGTTTCCCGCCTTTCCTAAGCAACTATGTTTGGGTCCACAATTGAGGATCATTAACATTATGTTGAGTTGGATCATAACCATATTTTTTAGATAGGGCTTTGCTATATGACTCCTACAATATACCAAAAGAACGCTTTTGTCATTGTACTAAAAAGTAAAAACTAATATGATCGCCACCCTAGATGTCTCATTCACAAAAGCCATTGGCGCCTCTTTATCTCCCCCAAAATATATTTTCTTTAATTCTACGATAAGATGTGTCTTATAATAAAGATCAATGAATGAGGGGTCTTCACCCGTCAACTCTTTCTATATAAACGACACAACATAATTGATGTAATTAGTATTGAAAGAAAAATGTATCACTAAAATCTATAATTATGATTACTTACCAATTTAAGACGGTGCTCCTCAAATCCAATGCTACCACCCGTATTTCTGGCTGCCCCCCCCCCCCCCCCCCCGAATCAATGTTACGGTTTTTTTTCGCTTTTGGACAACTTTTTCCACTCATCTATGCCCCATTTTTGTAATATATATATATATATATATATATATATATATAGAGAGAGAGAGAGAGAGAGAGAGAGAATTAGAATACAAAATAAGCAATAATTTATTAGATTGCTTACCCTACACAAACGTCGCCAAACATCTCTATGTATTTCAGCAGGATTGTAATTTGCAAGAATCTCAAAGTTATCATTAATATCTGCGATAATGTGTCCAACTTTTCTTGCAGAATTTACCAATGCTTCCCTGGCAATATCCTTCATTCTACCCCTTTAGCGATCTTTCAGCGTATTCTCAAAACCTTCATGAATTCTCCCTTCTTCATTTGGATCCCACCAGTATTGAGTCTGTAAAAAAATAAAAAGTAAAAGTTTAAAATGAAAAATAAGAATGAATGAGAAATAGATATTAAAAATAAATAATTAATATATTACCCTAAAACGCTCAAACATTTGAGTGACAACTTCCTTCGGAATTTTTCTATAAGTAATCCAAGGTTCATTTATAGACTACCAAAATATCTTTAAGATCGCCCGATGAATACTTTGTCTCCCAAACCTACAATATTGAAATAACCATATAAGGATAATTATAACATCAACAATCATAAATTAAAAAAAAAAAAAAAAAAAAAAAAAAAAAAAGAAGAAGAAGAAGACTTACTTGCCCCTTTCGTGTGATAAATGGCCTATGAGAGCCATTCGAATCTGTATCATTTGATCCACCATGTGTACCCAAATAATGGGGCATCTGAACCATTGGTGACTCAGGCTCATGCACAAACTCATGCCTATGCTCAGGCTCATGTTCATGCTCAGGCCCATTATAGAAAAAATCACTAGCAAGCTCTTCATTGTTGCCTGTCATCTCATAACCATATGCAATACCATTCCCAACATTCTGTACCACCCCTGTATTTGCTATAGCGTCATTCAAGCCCATGTGGGTATTTATGGCGCCCATGCTACTACTCCCCGAGAATCTCGGTCTTGCCGTCCTAACTGAAATGCGTGAAAGGCCACCCGACAAAGGGATGCGTGGAAGGCCATTTGGGTCAGGCGATGACCTGGCTCTCGGTGTTGAACCAACCAAAAAAGGGTTATGTTGAAGGCCACTAAGGTCAGGAGATGACCTGTCTCCCGATACAGAACCGTCCGTAAAAATGTTATGTGGAAGGTAACTAGGATTAGGCAAAGGCGATGACCTGGCTCTCAATACAAAACCACTGCGTGGAAGGCCACTAAGGTCAGACAAAGGTAACGACCTGGCTCCTGCTACAGAACCACCTGTAAGAGGGATACGTGGAAGGCTACTAGGTTCAGGCAAAGAGGATGGCCTACCACCTGATGGAGGATATTTACTCTCATTGGAAGATATTTCCTCTTCATCTGTATCATCTTCTTGGTTTTCCGCTTCAGAACCCTGACTCTCATTGGAAGATATTTGCTCAAAGTTAGTTCTATTTGAGGCTAGGGTCAAACGTTCACTAACATTTACTTCATTCGGTAACTTAAACCACTCATCAAGATGAAAGAATCCATTTGCTTCTGTGTTTCCATCAAGCGCAACTTCCGTTTCAGCTTCGGTGACTTCATATACCCCTCTTGGTTTTTAATTGACAACTGCCCAAATATCTTTTGTTTCCTTTGTCACTGCAGGATATGGTTTATAAAATACTTGTTCCGCTTATGATGCCAAACAAAAAGGGTCATTAGTTTGAATACGAGACTTAGGTTTAACATCAACCAATTTATTTTTATTAACTACTACACCATGGATATTATCAAACCAAGTGCATTTAAATAGTACAGCAGTCGAGCGCCCAATGCCATAATAGTCAATCTCTAGGATCTCATCCAATAAGCCATAGTAGTCTGACTCTTCGCCATTATACATCTCCCCCCTCATGCATAGTCCATAGTTATTCGTTTCACGTCCTTTACCATATTCTTGTGTGTGGAAGTTATAACCATTTACAAAGTAGTCGTTGTAAGACCGAGCATCTTGCGAGGGGCCATTCGCTAAAGGTTCTAAATGTTTAGCACTTCCATCGGTTGAGTCCATCGTTACCTACATTAAAGAGCATATATGCAAATGGTTTGATGAAAAAAACACAAACATTAACAAGTATTATTGAATTGGTTTTACTTACTTTGTATTTAAACCATTCCGCAAAGTATTTATCTCTGGGTACTGAAACTGGTTCATTTTGATATGATGCTTGGGCTGCTTGATCAAACTCTGGGATGAAGGGGGCAACTTATGCATAGTTTAGTAGAATGTAATTGTGTGCTTTGTAAAGTTCTTCATGTCTCAAGAGTCTTTTCTTTCCACCCTTTTCATGCAATCTTCTTGATGGAAAGGCAAATACGCTTAATTGATCTCCACTTGAAGAGTTGTCATGTTGTGGTGCGAAATTTTGTGGCTCTTGATTATGTCGTGTCTCAACCGTGGGGGCAAAATATAAAGAACAACAGATAGCGATTTCATTGACTATATGTTCATTAATGATTGAACCTTCTACCCTTGCTTTGTTCCTAATTCTTCTTTTTATTATGCCCAACTTCCTATACTTAGAAATTATCGAGAATGTGTTACGAATACTAAAAGAAATATTTAAAAGTTTAATACTTAATATTAAAAACAAAATGATTACCTCTCATATTGATACATCCATCTGTATTGCACCAGACCACCAAGAATTGCTTCATCAGCTAAATGTATGATTAGGTGTTCCATGGAATCAAAGAAACTAGGAGGGAATATTTTCTCCAACTTGCAGATGGTTTGAGAAATATTGTGTTTCATGTTGTACAATTCCTCCATATGCAATGTTTTCGAGCATAATACTCGAAAAAACATGCATAACTTTGTTATGGCCTCATATACCATATTTGGAACAAACCCTCTAATAGCAAGTGGAAGCAAGCGTTGCATAAACATGTGACAGTCGTGGCTCTTGAAACCGTAAAAACTACCATCTTTGATGTTCACACAGTCCCCTATATTCGATGCATATTATATGTGGGTAATCTGTATGTATTTACCTACGGATTACCTACGATTTTTATTTATTTTCTATTCTTCAATGGTCAAATGTCATTTTTTCGTTACGTTTTTTTTCACAACATCATTATACTTTGATTGCTTTGTTTCACAAAGTTATACATCATATAAACATATGTACAAGAATGTGCGTCATTAGAACCCGGTACTATATATGATACAAAAAGCTATTTATGTTTGTTTTTGAGCCACAATTTGACCTCATTAAACAAATATGTGATATACTGAACATAATACATACATATGGTTTGTATGTAAATATGTGTACTTATTTGTATTTGTGTGTAGAATATAACTTTCATTTATATTATATAAAAAAATAATAATAAAGTTGTAAATGAGTAATGGGTTCTAACGATGCATACCTTTGTATGTAAGTTTATGTTATGTATAAGTTGGTGAAAACAATGCATTCAAAGTATAATGATGTGAAAAAAATGAAACTGAAAAAACAATATTTTCCTTTAAAAATTAGAAAATACAAAAAACGTAGGTAATCCATAGGTAAATACTTACAGATAAAAGTTATTCGTAGGTAATCCATAGGCATTTACCTACGGATTACCTACAGTTTTTTTGTTTTCTATTTTACAAAAATCAAATGTCGTTTTTTTCGTTTCATTTTTTTCACATCATTATACTTTGATTGCTTTGTTTTCATAAAGTTATACATTATATAAATGTACGTAAAACCGTGTATACGTATAGATACACATACACATACATACATACATATACATAAGCACACATATACACACATACTCGTATATACATACATAAACATATGTACATATACTCCCATACATACATACATACATACATACATACATTACTTATACAAATATTTCCCGTAGCTAATTATCATAATTTTTCATTATTCATGGTGTGTTAAACACATTCTTTACGATTATTATATATTATCATTATGTTTATAAATATTAATATTAATAGTACCATTAATATGATTTTTAATTGTTTGTGTTTTAAATATTTAAAACAAAACGATCCAAAAAAAATTTTAACTTGAATATTGAATAATAATAATAATAATAATAATAATAATAATAATAATAATAAAGTCGTTGGTATTTTGTAGTTATTCTATAGTTATTTTGTAGTGGTGTTGATTATGATGGCATGTGCGGAATTAGGAAAAATCTAGTGATTCATCATACAAATTCAAGAACACAAGGAGTAAATAAATCTTTGTAAGCTCTTATTAGATCTAGAAAGATTATAAAAATGGGTTTGTACAAAGTTTCTCTCTCTAGTCTAACACTCCAAATGGATTCACTTACTTAATGGGAGTCACTCACTTCCTATTTATAGGAAAGACTCAACCCATTTACACATACAAAGAGAAAAACCTAAAATACTACATCCAAGCATGACTTTGCACCCTAACATTCTCCCCCTCAAAGTTAGGATTGGATGTCCGACTTTAATCTCCAACGAGCTAGCGCGATCAAGACCAAACTCCCCCTCGAAGTAACATCGGTCTTCAAATCCGCAAATGAATATTCGACAAACCCGAGAAGCTTCGAATACCCATCATTCTCCACCTTTTTATAATAAAAAAATGATTATAAAACCCACTAAGGATGAGAAGCGCCCGAGGAATAGTCTTTACGATACTCCCCCTTGATGTGTACCAAAAATGAATCACCAAAAATCTTGCACGGAAAAACAATCACAAAAAAACCACAAAAAATTTCCAATTTATGAAAATTTTTGACTTTTTGGGTGAAAGTTGCAAGATTTTTCAAAATCCGGGTAGAAATTGTCACTTTTTGAAACTTGCAGGGACCCGTTGCGCCAAAAACAGTCAAATATGCGAAACTCTAGCCCATTTGCGAAACCGAGCATAAAGCGTAAATTCGCACAAACTGCAGGGACCAGAACTGGAAATTCTGCAATTTCTCAGCTTATATTTCCCATTTGCGAAGTTGGGTATAAACTGTCATTTCGTGAAAAGATCAGGGATGCAAACTGAAACTCTTTGTGTTCTTCCCCAAATCACCATATGCAGTGAAAGACTTCGCATGTTCCAGTCAATTTCTTCGCATTTTCATTCGCACACTTTTTGCATCTTTCACCCAGTATAACAAAATATGCGAACACAACACAATGATCTTCTTCAACCATTCGCATTTTCATTTTGTCATCTAATGCGAACATTATTCTTGAGACCCAGATGCGAACTTGACTTTGAGTTACTCATATGCGAATTCAATTGATTTTATATGCGAACCAAAAAATCATCAACCACACACTTGTCTCACCAAATGCGAAATCCAAGTGAACAACATAATCGATCCATAGATGCGAACTATTGGTCATCAATCGTTCAAACCTTCAACTTCATAACCAAGATCGATATGCGAACCCAAATTTAGGAAGCAGATGCGAATGGATGTTATCATAAGTCATAGATCATCACATCAAAAATTTCGATCGAACGACTCCAAAATTTTCGTTAATTGAAATCATCGATTCCAACATCAACTGTTCGTTCGTTAACGGATTCACTTTTCATCGATTACAATCCTTCGCTTTTTAGTGTAAACCATCTGTTCATTAGACCCATCAAAATAATCTGGCAGCAATCGACATTGAATTCCATTCACTATTCCAAAACCTTCAATCTCTAATAACGAACCCAAAATCAAACAAATCTCAAACAATCGAAACCATCGATTCAGAAATTGAACTTGCGAACTCACACTTTTTACTTCAATCGATTTCATCTTCCAGTTCATCAGTTCACCCCACAATCATCGACTTTGACTATTCTCATCCGAGTTTGACTTTTTGAAGTCAAAGATCAAAAACACAAAATCGACCATTCTATCAACAAATTTCAGATCAAAACTTGTTCAAACAACTGTTCTTCCCAACAATTTCAAAGTTCTTGACCAATTTTATCCAAATCAAATAACCAGTTTCCGATTTCATCACGTTGACTTGATCATAATCGATTTATGTGATTGAACACAACATATAGAATCGATTCACAAGTCCAACTCAACAACAAAACTAATCGAATGTTAGAGATGACGAAACCAAATCAAATCCATGAGAACAAGTTGAGCAAAAAAACAAGAACAAGATGTACAACTGATAAAGCGAGTATGAGAATGAAGAGTGATGAACTGCGACTGCGAATTAGAGTCAAAAGTATTTGTTTGGATTTTGGGCTTAAACAACATTATCGGGTCATACAAGAATAATTGGATTCAATAATGATGAATAGTAGTATCATATTCATTATCATGGATTGGGCATTGAATAACAAACTGACTGATGAACAGTAAACAATTGTTGTTTGGGATGAGTTTGATACAATGAACAACGATTTTATCAAAATTATATTTCAATGTGGGCTTACGAACAGTAACTTTTGGATGAACAGTGAATCAAAAAAAATTATGAGAATATGAATTTGATTTTTGATTTTGTTTGGGCTTGATCTAAACAAAAAATAATTGGATCAATCAATGAGGTTGAAACGGATTTGATCCAATGAGGCAAATCGATCAAAAATGAAAAACATAAAGTACGAATCAAAATCATGGATGTTTTGGAATCCATTTGAGAATTTGAGTTACCTTTTTCACGAATCGAGATTCATTTTCAACGAACGAATCAAATTTGGAAGATCTTGGTTCTTTTGTCGGAATGAGAAAATCTCCAAATCGAACATTGTACCACCCACCATGCGAGATGTACAACTCGTTCTTCGTGTTCTTCAACGATCCAAGAACATCTTCAAAAGAACCACCAACACATTTGGGTTTGGACTTCAAATTCAATGTAACCTTTGGAGATTGTTGCTTTGGAACCCAAATTTGCTTCACGGATTTCGGCTTCACAACATTTGACGATTTTTGTGAGTAAACCCGCTTATTCTTCCGATTCATCTTCTTCTTCTTTTTCTTTCTCATCTTTTTGCATCTTGAAGACTTGACTTCATGAACAAACCCACTTTTCACAACATCAACATTTTGAGTTTGAATCAAATCTTTTGGAGTTTGATATTTGTGATTTTCTTGGATCACCGGCTTCCGATAAGGAATCATTCCTTCAAACGAATCACAAGAACACAAAATATCATCAGTTTGAACTCCAATTGAGCAAAAAACTTTTTCATCTTGAGAATCAACTTGAACTCCTTTTTCTTGAACATCAAGAACATCACATTGAACTCCATTGTCAAGAACTTCAACTACCTTAAGAGCACGAAGATCATTTGGGTTTTCAACAAGAGAAACATATTTCTTATCGAACAAATATTTTTCTTCTCCAATCTTATCACTACTACGTGATATTATGGAACATGTAATATCAGCCAACCATTTGATCTCACAAAGTGGTTGGAATATCAAACTTCCATGATCATCCTTCAATCCTCCATAAGAAACCATAGTTCCCTAATATATCTTCTTGTTTAACACAAACCCATAATATTGATCTTTATTGACTTTGTATTTGATACCTTCAATGATCAAAATCCAAGAATTGTAAGGCAAATTCACCATGATCACAAAAACTTGAAGAATTCTAGAGAGAGAAAGTGATTTTGAATGGGTTTTCTAGAAAGAGAAAGTGATACAAACAAGTATTCTAGAGAGAGAAAGTCGAATTATGGATCAAATCAAAGAAAAATTCGACTTCAAGAACACAAAAACACTTTCAAAATGCGAAGATCCATGATCAAAAAATGAATCACCAAATCAAGAAAGCCATCAAGGATCAATTCTTGATCAAATCAAGAACACTCGCTCTGATACCAATTGTAGTGGTGTTGATTATGATGGCATGTGCGGAATTAGGAAAGATCTAGTGATTCATCATACAAATTCAAGAACACAAGGAGTAAATAAATCTTTGTAAGCTCTTATTAGATCTAGAAAGATTATACAAATGGGTTTGTACAAAGTTTCTCTCTCTAGTCTAACACTCCAAATGGATTCACTTACTTAATGGGAGTCACTCACTTCCTATTTATAGGAAAGATTCAACCCATTTACACATACAAAGAGGAAAGCCTAAAACACAACATCCAAGCATGACTTTGCACCCTAACATATTTTCGTCTGGGGTAGTTCGTAACTATTATGTAGCTAATTACCTACGGAATACCTACGGGCTTACTTCTGTCGCTATTCCATAGCTATTCTGTAGCTAATTATCAACAGAATACCTACGGATGTGCGTCCATCGTTATTCTGCAGCTATTTCTTTACTAATTTAGGGCATCCCATTCCATAGGAATTTCGTTGGTATTATGTAGCTAATTTACCTACGGAAATTTTTCGTTGTTATTTCCCTATAGCAAAACCCTTCTTTTCTAGCAGTGTCATGGTGATCTGGATGAAGGAAACACAAGGGTTCAACAATAATGGTTTTGGTTTACTAGTGAAGGATCACCTGGGTCGATATTGTAGGTCAACATATGGTTTGGAGCTTTGGCCAAAACTTGGGTATAGAAGTTTAGTAAAGGTTTCTGTTTCAAGATGGATAGAGGGTTGAACTTTCACCGATACAATATTTTCTTTCGAAATTAAATAAAAGTATGATCAACAAGGTGAATAATGTGGGTTTCTTGTAACTATAATGCTAATCTAGGGGCTATTATACAAATAATAAGAAAGTCAAAAATGGCTTTCATCTTTAAATATAATCAGTGGCAAATCTAGAACCAAAAACCATATGGTTCCTTATGAACCCTACGAGGGTTGTATGACTAATATATTTAAACATCTGTTCAATAGTTATAATAAAGTTCTTACAATTGAACCCTACGAGGTCTTATATCTTGAAACATATTCACAATTGCGTCATTACCAATACCTTTTAAAACATTTTTTCAATATACGGCACTAAACTATCACTCAAAAATTAATCACTCATTCTGTTGCGTATATCGGTCTTTATCAACTACATTGCTGAAAATGCGCGTTCCACACTTATTGTTGCTACGGGTAAGATCAATGCAAGTTTCACAAGAAGGTAAACCTTAGGATATATTATATGTTTCTTTTCTTCGACCATCTTTTTGGCAAGGTCTCCAATGCTCTTCAAATCAGTAAATCGTTCATCTTCTCGCACATCTTTAATATAATTTCCAAGTTCCACTTCAAGAACTCGAAGATCATATTATGTTGGAAACTCTTCGGGATAAAGTGTAGCCATTTTCATTATTTTTCTAAATCAAAGGCTTTGAAAGATTCACTTGGGCACAAACAAGCAATACAGAGAAGTAAATTTGTGTTTACTTCATTAAAGCGATTGTTCAACTCTTGAAGTTACATATCAATCACCTCCTTAAATACATCAACTTGATAATGATGCAAGTTGATAACGTTAAAAATATATATACACATATATATATTAATAACTAATGATATATCACAATAAATTTAAAAACCAAGGTGTTAGTTGGTAATAACAAACATTACTAACCTATGAACCTTTGCAATGACTGTATCCATTAAAATATTCATCTTCCAAATCCACGACTTTAACTTTGTTTTTAGCACAAAACAAAGTAACTTTCTCTAAAAGTGGGTCCCATCCTATATCTCTACTTTCTTGAATTGCTTTTTTTGATCTACTTAATTGATTCATAGCATTTATGATATCTTGGTCTTTTCTTTGTAGTATTGTATTCAAATGACCCGTCACTCCCAAGATATCGACCATAAAATGTAGACAAAACACAAAATCAAATGATTTTAACCACTTTAAGATGCAAATTACTTCAGCTCTACGATCACGATCACTATCAAATTCACTAATGTCTTCTAGTACATCACAAATGGAAGCATATATGGTTTGGATATTTAATAAGGATGCAAAATGAGAACCCCATCGAGTATCAGACGGTCGTTTAATACCAACTTCTTGATTTAAACCGGTACCACTCTGAAGCTCACCTAAAATAAACCACATAAGAAATGAATTAGGAGAATAAATATCATAAACAAATGAAAATAAACCACATAAAGAATACCTTCAGCCAATGCTGCCATAACTTTAACTGCTTGTTTTTTTCTTAACTTATCTCATCTTTTGTAAGAAGACCCAATAATATTTAACATTCGAGAAACCACATCAAAAAAATCATTAATCGTCGTGTGATTCTTTGCAACAAACACTAGGGCTAACTGTAATTGGTGAACAAAACAATGAACAAAGTGTGCATATTTTGTTTCATTCATAATCAAAGTCCTCAATCCACTGAATGCACCACTCATATTACTAGCACCATCATACCCTTGTCCTCTAATCCTACTAGGACTCAAATTCCGTTTTGCAAGCACATCATAAATGGTAGCCTTTAGTGACAAAGCCGAAGTGTCATTAACATTTCTAAGGCCAACAAACATTTCTACAACTTCACCTTTTCTATTTACAAACCGCAAAACCAATGCCATTTATTCTTTACATGACACATCACGTGACTCGTCTACTAAAACTGTAAAAAAAAATCATTTCCAAGCTCTCCTATAATAACATTTAAAATTACATCTTAACATGCTTGCACAATATCTTTCTAAATTTCACCGCATTTCATTTGTGCATTTTTTGGGGCATTCTTTAACGCAATGCGATCTACAACATCACATCGATTGGCTAACCACTGTAGTAGTTCAAGAAAGTTACCTTTATTATCTGAGTCTTCTTTCTCGTTATGACCACGAAATGATAACCCTTGTCGGATTAGGAACCTAACACAATCAATTGAAGCATTCAAACACGTACGATATTCTTTTTCTTATAAAGTAGTTTGTTTCTCAAAAGCAGACGCAGTGGATTGTCTTTGGTTCATCAAACTTTGGCACTTTTGGACAACAATAGTGTGTGGAGTTCCTTCTTTGTGGTTATCTATTCCTGATTTCCTATTCCAAGCCTTGAATCCAGATTTCACAAAATGATCTGATCCACCTTGATTGGGTATACTTGATTTGAATAGATAACAACATAAACAAAATGCAGCATCCTGTTTTATACTATATTCTAACCAATATTTATTATCATCAAACCAAAATTGAATAAATCTTCGAGGTTTACCTCTAAAATCACGTGGTGGGAATTTATGATTTAGAGGTTGGAAATGCTCTTTTTGCAAGTATGGTCTTCTAATTTCATCTCTTTGGTTTACATGATAAAATTATATACTCGGTCGTTCAAACGGATCAACGGGTATTGAGTTTAAATCCGCCTTCATATACTTATGTTGTTGTTCGTCATCTTCTTTCTTTTTAAAAAACTTATGCAAAGACATTCTTAATTCTTGATTCTGAAATTGAATATTACAATAGTATCAAATTAATAACCATTATCAATATTTTGTTATCAAATACACAAATCATAAAATCATGACAATAACAACTTGACAATGTTCTCAAATTTCAAGTCTAAATAAATTCTGAAGTTGAATGAGTATTAATCAAATGTTAAGACTGTTAATCAACTAATCAAAACAAGAATTTTGATTAATTACGCTTATAAGTGGGTCATTTAGTTACTTCTTAATCAAATTAAATTCAAGTATTACTCTAAAATCTCTCATGATGTTTGCTTGTTTTTAATTCCACTGATCAATTCCGTTGCTAACGTGTTCTTCAAATCAATGAGACAATGAATTATGAATCAATCATTATCGTACAAAGTTAAAAAAATAAAAAATTTGTTTTGGACCACAACTTGTGGTAGAGAATCATACAAATCAAATAATCAACAACAATAAATCAATCAAAATTTATACAAAGTTACAATTTACAAACCGGCTGTCAGTAGTTGATCACTTGGTTGATGTCGTTGGGCTCATTAACGGCTGGAGGGAGACGGTGGCAAACAGCTGGCGACTTGGCCGAACGGCGGTCGGCGAACGGAGCAGGTTAAAATCGGCGTCGATTTTTGATCAAGAAACGGTGCAGCACAGCAGCGAGGGCGAAGACGACGTTCCATTTCTATTTCCTTTCCTTTTTTTCAAAAATAATTGTAATAGGCTATTGATTAGTGAAAGTGGAATAAAATGTTGGGCTGTTAAATCTAAAATATATTGCTGATGATAAATTTTATTTTGCAAAAAATAATTAGGTAGGTCTTTTTATAAATGACTTCCATTTTCACAGCTTTTTGTATAGTAATAATAATAATAATAATAATAATAATCTAATCTAACTCTTCTAATAAATGAAACCTAAAAATGATCAATTTTTTAAAATGTTTCTTTGACACGTAGCATTTTTCGATGATTTTTATTATTTCTTTTTTTATGGTAACAATTCAAAATCAAATTTTGAAAATACAAAATCATATTCTAATAACATTATTGTGTTTATTTTGCTTAACAAATTAATTCATACCTACTTACAATCGACAATATTCTTTTTTTTTTTTTTTGACATTCATTATTTTTTATCTATATAAAAATTTTAAATATATTGACCGTGGTTTCCACGGTTATTACCTAGTAAATAAATAAATCTACCTAGAAAGCAACATGAATCTAGTTTTTTGAAAGCACACTAATTTCGGCAACCAGTTTTTCAACATCTAGAAACGACGAACCATCAAGATCTGTCGCCATTTCCGCTATTTTCCTCCACTCCATTGCCTTGTTTCTCATCCTCCCCCCGCCTCCGCCCATTAACTCTCTCACAAGCTTCTCTACTTCATCCCTCTTCACGTCCCTCCCCATCTCCATCCCCACCTCCCATTCCTTGCACACTTGTCTGCAATTAGTCCGTTGGTCACCAGTGAACGGGCAGCATATCATTGGTACACCAGCAGACAAGCTCTCGATGACCGAACCCCACCCACCATGAGTCAAGAACCCACCAACTGAAGGGTGGTTCAACACCTCCTCCTGTGAACACCAGCTTCCTATAAACCCTCTTTCTTTAACCACTTCCTCCAGTTCTGCAGGCAAAACTGCACACTCCCCATCTACCAAATCATCCCTGATTATCCAAAGGAAATTGTGGTTACTGTTAACAAGTCCCCAACCTAATTCAAGCAAATCTTTTACAGACATTACTGCTAGACTTCCAAAGTTGACATACACCACAGAATTCGGTTCCTTCAAATGGAGCCATTGGAAACATTCGGGTTCTTCCTTCCATAAGCTATAACCATTGAAAGTCGAGCTTTTGGTTTCTTTTTCTGTTATCTGGTTCAAAAGTAATTGCAGTGGCCCAATGGTGTAGACATGTGGGAACATGGATTTGAACTCTTTGATGAGAGTTCTCTCTAATTCATCAAAAGTATGGATAATCATGTGTGAAATTTTATCAGCATCATGTGCGATTTGGACAATGAATTTTAAAGCCGAAGATTTTGGCCCTACGCCCCAGATATGTTCCGGTAGATCCCTTAAACGGATCTCTTTCATTCCGGGAATATCTATCAAGGTATCAAGATATCCATTTGTCAAACAACTCTCATCTGCAAAAACAATACAAGATGGATTAATTAAGAAAAGATGATGATTTTTATGGACTCGAAATCTAATTACCTGGAAGTGGGACAACTCCTTTCTCCGATAGAATTTTTGCCTGGTAAAACCCCATGAACCCGCAGGCAGCCATGGTCCAGAAAAGGATGATGGGGACACCGAGCTTCTCAGCAGCATAAGGGGTTTGAGCGAAAGTCATGAAAGCATCGGAGATTATACAAGTTACCGGAGTTTCAAGTCCGGCTACAATTTCAAGAAAGGGAGACAAGAAATTGGTCGTAAGGTACTTGGCGAGTTCAACGATGGTTTGAGTTGGATCATGATCGTCATCGTCAGAAGTGGAAGGGAGACCATCTGGAACCGTTTTGAATTGAAAACCAGGGACACCGTCAATATCATGAAACCCACCGTACTTGAGAAGGCGTTTGTGGTTGGAGTGGGTGTTGACGAAGGTTATGTGAAGGCCCTTGTGATGCAGTAGCCTTGCTAGTTTAAGCATACACTTGATGTGGCTTTGTGCTGGAAACGGTATGAACACCACATGATGAGGCTTTTGAGCAATTCTTGATACTCCTTCCATCTTTGTATGTGGAATGCCTGTTGACGAAGTCGAATGATTGTGGAGATCGCTATCACTTTATTGATTTCAAAGTAGATACGACAATCTTATTGAATAAGAGTGTGATTAAGTTTTTTTTTTTATTGAGCGGCGATACAATATTATTAGAAAAAAGAAAAAGAAGCCAGCAAGTAGCTGAACAAAAGAAGATAAACCAAGAAAATAAACACAGCAAGCACCAAACGAAAAGAAGTCTGAAACAAAAAGTAACACCTGCAGGCTGCCAACAAAAGTGAAGCGACTAACAGCAAACAGCTGAATAAAAGAAGATAAACCAAGAACCGTTATTAAGTTTAGTTTTTGTTTTACTTTTAGTTTTTTTTAAACTTTTTTTTGGAGATTTAACCATTCAAATTAAAATAATGTTTTATTTTCTGAAATTTCTATAAAATTATATGATAATTATGGAAGGTCTACACTTAGACCGGCTGACATTTTGGTCTTTAGATGGATAAGAGGGAAGCATGCGTGCGTGGATCTTACTGGGGTTTCTCCTCTCATTGGTTTGGGGAGCGGGGGTTACACAGCAGGGCATGCCGTTTTGAAAGTCGCTGCGTGCAAAGTGATAAAGCACGGGAATGCATGTATAGAAAATCAACATGTGTTTATACCTTTTGCATTCGATACATTTAGGTTTCTTACACCAGAGGCGGTGGAACTCCTCAATAGAGTCCAACGGATCATGCATTCTAATGTCATATCTCCTAGATCCACAAATGTTGTTTTCAAAAGAATTGGTTTTGCCATCCAGAAAGGGCTAGCGGCGCAGTTTGTTGCCTGTTTGCCTTCAATCGATATGTATTGAACTAAAATGTATTTTATGTGTATGTATGTCACTACCAAGATGACAAATGAAAATTCAAAATAACATGAAATAACTATGAACTTGTTTATTAACGAGGGAAATTTGGTTTGTATAACGTTTTTTTAAAGTAATTACAATCTTTTATGCGTTTGATTGCTATGTAATGAAATTTGTTTTATATTTGGTTTACATATTTGTCAAAAATATTGGAAGATAACTTATATAATATGACCAAAATATGATTTTATTAATTTTATGTAAATTACTATTTGTTTTAATAAAATGATAAAACTCTCATTAATTAAACTTTTATGGTCTTACTCACTCAAACATATGTGGAGGTAGGGGTAAGATAGGGTGAGCGGCATTGACTTGTTACCGTTGGTGTGGTTGTTGGTGTGGTTGTGTACATATGTTTTTACTTGTTGTTGTGTGTGAAGGTGTTGTGGCGATTAAGGGAGTCGAGTGCGAGGTAGGGCTTATATGATCATCTAGGTGGAGATTATGAGTTTCTTGTGACTATAATATTAAATCTAGGAGGCTATTGTATAAATAATAGGAAAGTGAAAAAAGATTTTGACATTTAGAATGAGTTACATTTTCATTTATTTTTGTTTCCTTTATATACAATGCACAGCCATCAAAGATGAAGATTTTGTTCATTGATTCCTATTTATTTCTTAACAATATTTTCTTATTATTTATTGTTTGCTTCACTTATTTGCCTCAATTTTAACATATATATATATATATATATATATATATATATATATATATATATATATATATATATATATATATATTATCATATTTGTTCATACGAAGTAAGAGCATCCATAATAATGAGTTTAATGAAAGAATTGAATGATATGACAAATATAGTTGTCATTCAATAGATAAAACTTTGTGATCAAGATGTTAAATTGTTATTCAATGGATTTGCAGTTCAATGGTCATTCGAACTCTCTAATTGAAAACCAAAAATAACTGAAGAAAAAATTTTAGTGAGATGTATGGAATGTAGAATGATAAGGAGACAATCCTTTGAACTCTACGAAGTTCAGTGCACTATGGATATCCTTAGAAAACGTCCCCTCTACCCCCCTTAAATGAATCTAGTTTTTTGAAAGCACACCAATTTCGGTAACCAGTTTTTCAATATCCAAAAACGACGAACCGTCAAGATCTGTCGCCATTTTTGCCATTTTCCTCCACTCCATTGCCTTGTTTCTCATCCTCCCTCCACCTCTGCCCATTAACTCCCTCACAAGATTCTCTACTTCATCCCTCTTCACCTCCCTCCCCATCTCCATCCCCACCTCCCATTCCTTGCACACTTGTCTGCAATTAGTCCGTTGGTCACCTGTGAACGGGCAGCATATCATTGGTACGCCAGCAGACAAGCTCTCGATGACCGAACCCCACCCACCATGAGTCAAGAACCCACCAACCGAAGGGTGGTTCAACACCTCCTCCTGTGAACACCAGCTTCCTATAAACCCTCTTTCTTTAACCACTTCTTCCAGTTCTGCAGGCAAAACTGCACACCCCCCATCAACCAAATCATCCCTGATTATCCAAAGAAAATAGTGATTACTGTTAACAAGTCCCCAACCTAATTCAAGCAAATCTTTTACAGACATTACAGCGAGGCTTCCAAAGTTGACATACACCACAGAATTCGGTTCCTTCAAATGGAGCCACCGGAAACATTCGGGTTCTTCCTTCCATAAGCTATAACCATTGAAAGTCGAGCTCTTGGTTTCTTTTTCTGTCATCTGGTCCAAAAGTAACTCCAATGGCCCAATGGTGTAGACGTGAGGAAACATGGATTTAATCTCTTGGATAAGAGTGCTCTCTAATTCATCAAAAGTATGGATAATCATGTGTGAAATTTTATCAGCTTCATGTGCGATTTGCACCATGAATTTTAAAGCCGAAGATTTTGGACCTACCCCCCAGATATGTTCAGGTAGATCCCTTAAACGGATCTCTTTCATTCCCGGAACATCTATCAAGGTATCAACATATCCATTTGTCAAACAACTATCATCTGTCAAAAATAATACAAGATAGATTAATTAGAAGTGGCAAAGGAAAAGATGATAACTGTGTATGGACTAGAAATGTAACCTTTAAGTGGGACAACTCCTTTCTCCGTTAGAACTTTTGACTGGTAAAACCCCATGAACCCACTGGCAGCCATGGTCCAGAAAAGGATGATGGGGACTCCGAGCTTCTCAGCAGCAGAAGGAGTTTGAGTGAAAGTCATGAAGCCATCGGAGATTATACAAGTGACCGGAGTTTCAAGTCCGGCTACAATTTCAAGAAAGGCATCCAAGAAATTGATCGTAAGGTAGGCGGAGAGTTCAACGAGGGTTTGAGTTGGATCATGATCGTCGTCAGAAGTGGAAGAGAGACCATCTGGAACCGTTTTGAACTGAAAACCAGGAACACCGTCAAGATCATGAAACCCACCGTACTTGAGAAGGCGTTTGTGATTGGACTGGGTGTTGACGAATGTTATGTGGAGGCCCCTGTGGTGCAGAATCCTGGCTAGTTTGAGCATACACTTGATGTGGCTTTGTGCTGGCAACGGTATGAACACCACATGAGGTTTCTGAGCAATTCTGGGTACTGCTTCCATCTTTGTGTTGCATATAGAGGCAAGTGGAATTTAGTGTGCCACAGAATGTCGAATGCCTATTGACAAAGTCGAATGATTGTGGAGATCATTATCACTTTATTGATTTCAAATCAGATATGACAATCATTCAAATTAAAATATTGTTTTATTTTCTGAAATTTTTTATTTTTCTAAAATTGTATGATGATTATTAAATTTTATGAATGTACAAACTTTGTTTACATCTTTTTTTTTCATGAACTTGGTTATTAATAAGGGGAAATTCCAGAAAAAACACAAGAATTTGTATTCATATATGCTACGAAATCTACAACATGAACTTTCTACAATCTGAGGGAATAGTCATCGGTGGCATCGATCAACAATTTTGCCGGAACATTGTTTTTGTCTATGCTTATTTAGCAATTGTTGGCACTTAGCTGTCTATATCTGAATCGTATACATAACACTAATCGAATATCCACAATCGTTACATTATAAGTTTATTATACTTAGGTAATTAAGCACATGTTTTCACCTTTAAATATTCAAATCAATAACTCAAACACCAAAAGCACAAAAAACCATGTCCAAACAAGATTATCGATGCCACCAATGCCTACATTAAGTTTCTCCTAATGACACGTATATTAATATAACACCTTTCAGGCTTTCATAGCACCCAAAAACACACGGTAACTCCCCGCAGCTAGAGATGGACCCAGAGTCCAGAATTGATGAGAAGAAGCCTCATGTGTTGTTTATACCATTTCCAGCACAAAGCCACATCAAGTGTATGCTCAAACTAGCAAGACTTCTGCACCACAAGGGTCTTCACATAACCTTTGTCAACACCGAGTCAAGCCACAACCGCCTTCTCAAGTACGGTGGGTTGCATGGTCTAGACACGGCTCCTGGTTTTCAGTTCAAAACGGTTCCAGATGGCCTCCCTTCTGATGATGACACTGAACTAAATCAAACAGCAGAGGCAGAGCGACTCTTCGTGTACCTTTCGACCAATTTCTTGGGTTCCTTTCTTGATCTTGTAGCTCGACTTGAAAGTCCACCAACTTGTATTATCTCAGATGGTTTCATGACTTTCACAGACACTGTTAATGCTACTGCTGAAAAGCTCAAGATCCCGATCATCCTTTACTGGACCCTTGCAGCTTGTGGATTCATGGCCTATTACCAGACTAAAGTTCTGACTGACAAGGGACTTCTCCCGCTTAAAGGTTAATTACTATCCAAGTAATTTAATCCCTGAATTATCAATTAAAGCTTAGATATTGTTTGGTATATGGCGTAATCGGAAAAGGAATTGCATGTTGATTCCATTCCATCCAACTAAATATGTCCATGATGTTCATGAAAATCCTATTTGACGATCAATTGTATATGTCTTCTTTATGCAGATGAAAGTTATTTGAATAACGGGTACATTGATACCCTTATAGATTGGATTCCGGGAATGGAAGGAGTCCGTTTTAGGGATCTACCCAAACATATGTTAGCCACAAGCGCCGATGATCCTGCATATAATTATCTGTTGGAATCAGCTAGGACAGCCGATAAAGTTTCACACGTGATCCTCCATACTTTCGACGAATTAGAAGCTACTCTTGTCAAAGAACTTAAATCAATATTTCCACGAATCTACACAGTTGGACCTCTACAGTTACTTTTGAACCAGACCAACCAGACTAAAAGCTCAAGTTTTAATGGCTATAGCTTGTGGAATGAAGAACCCGAGTGCATCGAGTGGCTCGAGTCGAAGGAACCAAACTCTGTGTTGTATGTCAACTTTGGAAGTTTAGCAGTAATGTCTCTACAAGAGTTACTAGAATTAGGTTGGGGACTTGTTAATAGCAACCATTATTTTCTTTGGATAATCAGGACTGATATGGTTGACGGGGGATCAGCAATTCTACCATTGGAATTTGAGGACGCTGTTAAAACGAGAGGTTTTATTGCAAATTGGTGTTCACAAGAAGAGGTCCTGAACCACCCTTCGGTTGGTGGGTTTTTGACTCACGGTGGTTGGGGTTCGGTGATCGAGAGCCTGTCAGCCGGTGTGCCGATGTTATGTTGGCCAGTTTCTCATGACCAAATGGTTAACTGTCGGCAAATGTGCCAGAATTGGGGGGTCGGAATGGAGATCGAGAGGAATTCAAAGAGAGATGAAGTTGAGAAGCTTGTAAAGGCGTTAATGGAGGGAATTGAGGGTAAGAGAATGAGAAAGAAGGCCATGGAGTGGAAGAAAATGGCGGAAATCGCTACAGATTGTAATGGATGTTCATCTTTGAATATCGAAGATCTTGTTAATGAAATCACAAACATGTCAACAAACTAGATACCCAATATTTGTTTACGATTCCACATGTGTAAGTGTGTATCAAATAAACAGAGAAGAAACTAGACTTAATTTGCATTTGTTACACATGATATTTAGGAAAGGATTGGATTAAATTGGACTCGATAAGATTTATAGGCTATCATCGATGATGAGTGTGATGACATTCACGCCTTTCACATATATGATAGATGCTGAGTCTGTTTCCATCAAAAAAAAAAGTTTACAATTTTTGTTTAATTGACACCGGTTTTGGATCCGCTCCTATTTATGCAAACTAATGTCCAATCTTGTCATGTTAGGCGTTAATGATGCTCTGCATAGAGGAACAAAAGGAAAGGGCTAAGGGCTAACCGCTTTGTATCTAACTGATTTTTGGTTGAAAATAGGAAGTGTCAAAAATAAGATAATATTCTCCATTAGCATACAAATTTCATTTGAGTTTTGAAATGTCACGTTGAAGATCCTACATGGTGATGCACAAGAGTAGTCCAATACAAGGTACCAAAGTGAAGGAAGAAGATGAGGATATAATAAAAGCATCCAATAAACCAAGTATTCCCAAAAAAAAATGTTAAAAATTAAGAATATTATTAGAATCTCTATAGTTTTCTCTCTAAAAAAGTTTGTACAAAAAAAATAGAGGAACTCTAATACATACAGACACTTACATATAAGACGTGTAGTGATGCCAATTATCCATGTAAGATAGGTGACAAACAAACACAACTAATTTATCATAAGACTACACGCCGATTATCCATATAAGATAGGTGACAATTGACAAACAAACACAGCTAATTTATTATACCACTGCAATGTCACTAATTTAATAGCTTACAAGTTAAAAAGTTACCTACTCTCACAAAAGTAAACCTAAACTAAAGGTTAGTAGGTAATTTTTTTTTTTTTTAAAGTTCAAGGATATATAACAAATTGTTAAATTTTCGTTACTATTTGCTAACATTCTCTCATTAAAAATTATATTTTACTCAAACAGTCTCATATAAGAAATCACAACAATTTATACTAATCTATATGACAAAATCTGCAACATTATTGACTTTCTACATCGAAAAGGGAGCATATACTGTTGCAGAGGCATCGATGGTATCAACAATTCTGCCAGAACATATTTTGTTTATATATGATTTTCAACCATTGTTGAAACTTCTGAATTGTATAATACCAATCGAGTCCCTACAATTGTTACCTTATGAGTTTATAATACTTAGCTGTCGGCACAAGTTTTCATCTTAAACGCCAAAAGTACAAATTAAAAAGACAAATGCGTTCAAACAAGATTGTCGATGACACCAATGACTTCATTAAGACTCTTCTAATGCCACGTATATAACACCTTTCAAGGCACCTAAAAGCACACAGTAACAGCCACAGAGATGGAGCCAGAACCCAGAAACGATCAGAAAAAGCCTCATGTGGTGTTTATACCATTTCCAACACAAAGCCACATCAAGTGTATGCTTAAACTAGCAAGGCTACTGCATCACAAGGGCCTTCACATAACCTTCGTCAACACCGAGTCAAACCAAAAGCGCCTTCTCAAGTACGGTGGGTTTCATGGTCTAGCCGTGGCTCCTGGTTTTGAATTCAAAACGGTTCCAGATGGTCTCCCTTGTGATGACGATACCGAACCAAATCAAACCGCAGAGCAACTGTTCCTGTACCTTTTGCCCAACTTCTTGGATTCCTTTCTTCATCTTGTAGACCAACTTGAAATTCCACCAACTTGTATTATCTCAGATGGCTTCATGACATTCACAAACACTGTTTATGCTGCTGAGAAGCTCAAAATCCCAATCATTCTTTACTGGACCCTTGCAGCTTGTGGGTTCATGGTGACTTACCAGACAAAAGTTCTGACCGACAAAGGAGTTCTCCCACTTAAAGGTAGTTTGTGTTGTATTTATATGCGTATACAAAATCAATTTTATTCCTAGAGACCAATCAAACATGATCCAATAGCGATTCATCTCATCCATCCAACCAAACAAACCCTGTGAAAATTGTATTTGAAAACCACTCATTAATTTGTTGTTCATGCAGATGAAGGTTATTTGAAAAACGGGTACACTGATACCGAAATAGATTGGATTCCAGGAATGGAAGGAACCCGTTTGAGGGATCTACAAGAACATGTGTTAGTCGCAAACCCCGATGACCCCACATACAATTATGTGTTGGAGTCAGCCCGGACAGCCGATAAAGTTTCACACATGATCATCCATACATTCGACGAATTAGAAGCTAATCTAGTCAAAGAGCTTAAATCCATCTTTCCTAAGATCTACACAGTCGGACCTCTACAATTACTTCTGAATCAAATCACAGAAAATGAAACCCCAAATTCAAGTTCTAATGGCTATAGTTTATGGAAGGAAGAACCCGGGTGCATCAAGTGGCTCGAGTCAAAGGAACCGAACTCAGTCGTGTATGTCAACTTTGGGAGTCTAGCAGTAATGTCTCTACATGATTTACTTGAATTAGGTTGGGGACTTGTTAACAGCAACCATTATTTTCTTTGGATAATCCGGAATGATTTGGTAGATGGTGGTTCGGCGGTTTTGCCGCTAGAATTCATGGTGGCAGTTAAAACAAGAGGCTTTATAGCAAGCTGGTGTTCACAAGAAGAGGTGCTGAACCACCCTTCAGTTGGCGGGTTCTTGACCCATGGTGGGTGGGGTTCGGTGATCGAGAGCTTGTCGGCTGGTGTACCGATGTTATGTTGGCCGGTTTCTCATGACCAAGGAATCAATTGTAGGCAAATGTGTCGGAATTGGGAGGTCGGAATGGAGATTGACCGGAATGTGAAGAGGGATGAAGTTGAAAAGCTTGTAAGGTCATTAATGGAGGGAATTGAGGGGAAAAGGATGAAGAAGAAAGCTATGGAATGGAAGAAAATGGCGGAATTAGCTACAGATGTTGATGGATCAACTTTTTTGAATATTGAAGAACTTGCTAATGAAATCACCAACTTGTCGAGAAACTAGATACCCATTTCTTTCCAACAAAACTTTTTAGGGCTATTTTTATTAATGAAAATTAGGGCATTCACATCTTTTGCATAGATAAGTGATTGAGAGCGAGTTTTTGTCCCACCTTTCGATTGGGAAAAAAACTTGTAATTTCGTCTCATTGACAGTTTTTGTCCCACCTTTCGATTGGGAAAAAAACTTGTAATTTCGTCTCATTGACATCAATCTTTATCGCAGTCACACTACAGTACAGCCTATTTTGTCAGTCCTGTCTTACTTCACAAATGGGAAGCAGCTAAACCAACAACCAAAACATGAAAATATTTATATCTAATTGATAATTTGGTTCAAAATAAAGTCTCAAAACTAAGACAACCATGTCCATTATCATACAGTTTGAAATTTTACGTTGAAGATCCTCCATAACGACGCACGAGTATAGCCCGATACAAGGTGCCAACGTGAAGGAAGAAGATGAGGGCAATAATGACATCATCCAATAGACCAAGTATTCCAAATAATGCTGTCAAAATTAGGAAAACATTTTATCAATCTTTTTAAGTCTGTAGGCATTTAGCAAATCTATGTAAGTTGATCTGAGTTGAAAACCATACCTTCGGGGATAATGTCCACTGGGCTGAGTACATAAATGACAGTTGATAAAAGCTGTGTATGAAAAAAAAAATAGTAAATTGTCGTGGTAGTAACCAGTAACTAGTGAGCAATCATATTCATATATATGCAATAAAATGAAATTTATTATTATTATTAACTCACTGCCAGAAATACGCGTGCTTTGATGACAAACGGGAGAGATCTTTGAGGATCCATCACTTCTCGGAACAATCTTTTGATCAGAAACGGGAGGTCCTGTAGTCTCTGCAAAAAAAAAAAAAAAGACTTTGAATATGGATCTTGAAGAAATATGATTAGTTTCTTTCTTAACTTTTTGGTGGAAATTATAATGATTAGTTACCTGGCTTAGTCCTGTTGAATGTGAACCAAAGATTCGGTTATAAGATTCAATCTTTCTTATAATCTCAGAAGCTTCGGGATTATCAGCTTGCTCAGAGGATTCCTGGCTAGGAACCAACAAAGTAATATGGCGACGACAAAGAGGGCATTTACATGGCTGTAATGCAGATCCATGATTCCAAACTTCTAAAATGCAATTTCCTAACAGAGAGAGGGGAAAATGCATATTAGTTATTAATGTGATCAAAATTCATATGCACACCCTTAAACAGATGACAAAAAATCCTCAAACATACAGCTATAATCTTCATGCCAAAACCCTAATTCCTTGAATAGGAATAGCGTGTTTTGCCCTATGCGCACACAGACACTTCAATTGACGAAATAAACAACGGATATACGGGGATTCTCCAAAACTGCTTCCAAATGGACTGAATGCGATCTTCTTAATGTTAATTTAGAAAAGAACGGGAACAATTAATTAGGATATGAACACTTACCGCAATACCAATGAGAGCAATTGGCTTGATGCGGGATATGGAAGTTGCCATGGCAGATTGCGCAACAGTCGTTTGCTGGTGGTCCGTCCATATTGGAACTACAAAATTCGATTCTCACTCGCTGCACGTATTGGATTTGGGGTTTCTCTGTTGTTTTGTTTTGTTTCTCTGTTGCTTAATAGTTAAGAATATG
This sequence comes from Lactuca serriola, assembly GCF_051521515.1. Lineage (NCBI taxonomy): Eukaryota > Viridiplantae > Streptophyta > Magnoliopsida > Asterales > Asteraceae > Lactuca > Lactuca serriola. The sequence continues at coordinate 31,868,728 of NC_136408.1, forward strand.
CACGGAATCCTCTTATGAAAGATATTGTAACCGACACGCTTAAGAATTTGTAGTAAAAAAAGGGTTACGCGGGGACGAAAACAAAACTAGGGGCCGAAATTAACACTACAAAATAAAACTAAATAAATAAATTTTAAATCTCTAATCTAATACATTAAATTAAATAAAGATCTTTTTGTCAAATCAAATTTTCATTTATTTTGTCATATGTAAGTTTATGGTTATTTTAAATTAATTTTTATTTCATATAATATTTTTTGGTTTTTTTATTTTATTAAATTTCATATAGTATTTAGATATAATAATAAATAAATATCAATTTCATTAATAAACTTTCCTTATAATTCCAAAATTACTAAATTAAAACTTCATTAGTTTTCTTTCTTTATTTATCTAAATTATTTGTTTAAATTTAAAAGAAAAAAAACACTTTAATTTTGATATTTCAATATTTTCTTACTTTTCTTATAAATTCAAACTTCTCAAATGTTTAAAATTTTATATTTAATTTTTCTTTTAAATATACCTATGTAACACATAGGTCTCGCACCTAGTTAAAAAAACAAACAATGGACACCTTTTCATGTTGATATAGAGTTACAGACTATATTAAAAATTAAGTAAATGTTTATAAATTATATAATAAATTAATAAAATATATGACAAATTAACAACTAAAAAAAACACTAATCTTTTACAAAATAAAATAATTAATTGTAACATCTTGATTTTCAAGTATTTCTTTTTTAACAATTAGTTGGTGATTATATTGCAAAGTTGGTCCCTAATGGCAATTTCGTAATTTTTGGGTATGGCTTGCGTATGTTGGGCGTATGTTTGTACGTTGGGCATACGTAGCCAGAGTGCAAACCCTGAAATTTAGGGTTTGGACCCTATTTAAGCATCATTATAGCCTCATACCCTTCCTTAACTTCAGCCTCCATTCCTCATTGACCTCATTTCGAAACCCTAAAGTGTGTGAGTGTATTTTGAAGCATGGAGAGTCATTTTGGTACTCTTGGTGGCAAAGGAACAACCTAGAAGTGGTGGTGTTTCACTAAAGGCCTTGGATCCAACATCTACACTCCCTTGTGCACCTTCTCAAGGTATAAAGCTCCAAGTTTAATGAGTATTTCATTTAGATCTATTTTTAGCTTCAAGTTGACACCTTTTGTCACAAATCTTGATCCTTGTGAGTATGAAATACTCCAAGACGTTTGAGTTGTCCTTTCATATGGTTTAGGGTGTATTAAGTCATAAAATGTGATATTGGACATTAGTTTCTTTCCATGCATGAACTAGGTTGTCTTAATGAGTCAAGAAGCTAGGGTTTTTGATGTTAAGGTCTTAATAGCCATGTAAAACCATAAAGTTGGAAAGTTTAAGAACACCTTTTAGGGTCTAGATCTAGATCTTGGACGAAAGTGCTTAAGGATTAAGCACTTAATGGTTGAGTTGGTGGCAGTCGCGTATACTGGATCTTGCAATATACAAAAGCAAGATGAAAATGTTAAAAATAAAATATATACTTGTTAGTGTACTATGGGAATTTACACATATGAAAACGCTAAAAGTAATATATTTATCCATTAGTATATAATGGAATTATGGAAATTGTAATGCCCGCAGATTTGGGCTAGTCAATTTAAAGACAATAAGTATCAAAAATGAGTTTTTGATGGAAGATTATTTAGAAGGATTAATCTTAACCAAGTTGTAGTATATTTTACAAGGGTTTCGTACATATAAAAAACGCCGAAGTATCGCGGCAAAACCGGCACGACACCGGGAAACGTAAATAGTGAATTTACGATAGAGGACTTTTGGGCCTTAGTAATCTAAACGAAAGTCGTAGAATATGTTAAACCGAGAGCGTCTATAAAAACAACGCCCAAATCTGACTTCGTATGAGGAAGTTATGATTTTTCTAAGATTTGGCATAGCAGTGCACGACTCGAAACTCGAATTTTAGATCGATCGGTTTTTGGCCAATGCGACCTAAATGATAATTGAAGATCTCATTAATAGGAACTCAACGGTAAAAAGACAGACGAAAACGGAGTCCGTATGAAGAAGTTACGAATTTTACACGGACATTTAACAGTGTAATCACCTCCTACTGTTAAATTTAAGACCAGTCGAGAATTAGCCGACGGAGTCAAGAAGAAAGTTGTAGATCTTAATTTTAACTACGCGTGGATATAAAGAACGTCAAAAACGGAGCTCGTACGCGAAAGTTATGAATTTTTAAAAATCGGTTGATTTCCACCCGGTATGCGATGACACCTGTCAGCACCAGACTGTGACTGGGTGTCTCCAGCTGGCTCACGACGTGAGCATCAAAAAACTCATGACGTGAGTGACCCTCCAACCCCCTATAAATAAGAGGCGAGGCCTTCACTCATCCTCACACCTTCCAACTTCTCTCTCTCTCTCTCTCTCTCTCTCTCTCTCTCTCTCTCTCTCTCTAGAACCTCTAAACCCCCCCCCCCCCCTAAAGCCTAGGTAAACCCCCCTAGCACCCGAAGGAAGCCCTGAGGCTCCCGAAGGCTCTGAGAAAATAGTTTTTCATTTGAAAACGTTGCTCCAGCGATGCCCGGTTTTTAATAAAAATCTGTTGTAAGTGAGATACGCCTACCATACTTTAAATATAGCTTATATATAAATATAATATCACTATTGTGAACCTATAAATAAGATTTATCAGTGATTCAATATCGTTATACTGATTGATCTACTTACGGGAATGATGTCTAGGCTGTGATTTAGTGAGGTGTTTAAAGTGGGATTTCCAAACAGTATACTTCGTATACCAAACGGACCTTACCTCCGATATGATCCTACCTGGTTGTTCCTTACTTGATAGATCATGAAGTAGACTTTGAGTTAATGATGAATCTAAACTAATAATTAGTCGCAATGAATATTAGACTAAAATCTAGTGGTAATGATACTAGGTTTCGTCGAAAGAAAATAAATTAATAGAAGCGAAGCGTTGTCTGAGTTCGGAACCACCACCTTAACAAGTGAGTGCATAGTTACTTTCATCTTACACATAGATATGAAGTATTTTATTTAAATTACGTGCTATGTGTACATATTGTCTGTATACTTGCTATCTATGATGGATGAACAATTTTTATACATGTTTTAAATAATTTAAACTGTATATATATTTTATATCTACAAAATGTGTTGGGTAAAACATGGGTAGATGTAATAGACAATGTGTGATAAAATGGTGAGAGGCCTCGATGTTATTGATGATCTAGTCATCTAGCGGAGTATAGATGACGACCACAAACTATTATAGGCAGTCCAGTGAAAGGCTAGCAGGCTCGCAACCTGTAGGTGTTTATTTGAACTGCGTGCTCACCAGCAGTACTCCATCCCCCACATGGTTGCCTTATTTGACATGAATTGCTGAGGAACCCCCAAAGCATGTGTTGTCGCCCCGATGAAAATCCTTAGGCTAGGTCTCTTATGTTAGATGTTCTAGGGACGTAAAGTGAGGATAACGAGAACGGATAATCGGGTTTGTTTGGTTGATGAAAATAATAAACTTATTTATTGTGGGTTGAAAACCCTATGTGCTCACCAGACTCCCAAGTCTGACCCACTCAGTTTCTTGTATTACAGGTAGTGGCACATGAGCATAGATATGATGTTGGGATGAGGGATTACGGATTATAGGCCTGTAAATATGAAATAATGTAGTAAGGCTTATATTGTACTGTTTATGCTTTTTATCTGTATCGAACATGACACCCCGAGGTTTTTAATGAAATACATTTCTTCGGAAATTCTTTGATAAATCTTTATCATATTTTATTTTGGGAACAAATTCCGCAACATTTTTCTTTAAAATGTTACTCTGATTTTAAACAAGCATAAACAAAATCGGTCTTTTCTGGCCGTCAAAATGGGGATGTCATAGAAATAGTTAAAATTATAATATATCAATTATTTAGGCTTGATAGAATTATTAAAAGTATATTTTAATTATTGATTTTTAGTTTTTTTTTTTGAAAGAGAGTATTTTTATTATTTATTAATTGCTAGTTATATGAAAAAACAACCCACGATTCATAACTTTTTAAAAGAAAAACATCTCAAATCTAGTCAAAATCCGAAAAAGCGTGTTAGACGTACCCAACAAATAATAGGGGTACAACAGACTCCAAATACACTACTTTAATGCACTAAAAAATAGCACAAGGCAAGCAGAGTCGAACCACTGAGACACGCAATAAAAGTCTATACCTCTTTGCGTAAGGTACTTTGGTCACAAATGGGGTTTTGTTTGCAAAAGTAAAATAATAAAATAACAATATACTTTAAAAGCATACACAAAATGAAATAAACTTGCAAACAATTTGATTAAATGGTTCTAGTTCTAGTTCTCAATGTTGTTGTTCAACTTGATTATGACTTGATATAATTCATGATTGTTATTCTAAGTTGGTACTGAAAGATATTAACACGCTCTAATACCTCTCGCTTGTCAAATTATCTAACTAAAATACGCTCTTTGACTAGGCCTAGTTTTATTAATTCAACCTAAACACGCTCTTAGATTGTATTGAAAAACTGCATTAAGTTATGTACAAGTTTCCCACCAATGTTCATTTCTTCTCATACGCTCGGAAGTGTGAAAACATGTGATATATGTTTCACAATAAGAAAACTTATTGTTTGTTACCAATCATTAACTTTATATAACGATTAGGTGACCTAAAAGTTAATTAACTGCACAAAAAATCATTTCATGAAAGTGGCCAATCAAACACAAATCAAATTCAAGGATTCTAGTTTAAGCAAAAACATAATCACTAGAATAGAATCAAAAATCAAACATCAAATCATATACTTCATGTCAAGCAATCAACATGTTTTGAACAAGAACTAGAAATTAGGGTTTCTTAGCCACACATGGCTAAGAACAAATCAAACAAGAATAAAGATGGAATTGAAATGTTTAATGCTTACTAAAATGAAATCAAAAGTGTTTGCAATGATTTGGTCTTATCAAATGCTCCAAGAATTCTCCCAAAATCGCCCCAAAGTTGTTCCAGAAATTGTCCCCTGTAAAATGGCAACGTCCCCTTATTTTAATAAAGCTCACGTGCTAGCCATAAGGCCATGCGTTTTTAGCATGGTCATGCCTTTTGCCCATATGTTTTTGGCATGGCCATTTGTCTTGACCATGTGTTTTTGGCATGGCCCATGATTTATGCTAAAAGTCCAATAATTCTTCATTGTTGGCTCCATCTTCAGTCTAGCTTCACCACGAGTTATGTTGCTTTGATATAAGATGAGAAAGGACAAACACGACCCTATGTCGGTGTGACAAGAACCGCGTTTCAAACGCAGTCCTTTGCTATGATGACAATGCAACAATGACTCGAGTTATGTCTTCATGTTTTCGTCCATGGAATGACCGGTTCATCTTCTCTTCATGCTCCAAAGCTCCATGCTCCATGCTCCAAGCTCCATAATGCCTGCAAAATAAATCAGAAGTGTTGAAGTACCAGAAATTCTTAATGAAATACGCAATCGCCCAAATAATTAACTAAATACAAGAATTATGAAGTAAAATACTATGACATGACGAAAATAAACAAGCAAAATAGGTGCATAAAATGCACCTATCAAAGCCATCAAAGATTTTTATTTTTTAAAAGCGTTGATTTCGGCCCCTTAGTTATAACTGATGGGTTTTGGTCATAAGACATCCTATGTGCTCATACAAACCCTAATGTTTGGATCTAGGTTTCTCTATTGTATATGCAAGTTATCCAAGACTATAAACCCTAATTCTAGCATATGGAAATCGATATTAACATATAATTAGGTTTAAGATGTTACCTTGATTGTTATGTAGTAATAACAATCCCAATTCCTCCTTGAATTGACTTTGGAAGACTTAGAGTCACAAGTGTCACTCCTCTAATGGCTTACAAACACCAAGAGCAAATGGAGAAGGTATAAAGAGAGAGGAGAGGTATTGAATTCGTTCCTAAGAAGCCTTAGGGAAGGTCTGGCCGAATTCATGAGTCAAGGGGTGTTTATATAGGTGTAGAGATAGGGTTTCAGTCATTATTCTTATCTAGTTGCTTGTCCACCAAGCAACCCATAACATAATCCTTGAATCCTTATCATAGTCGAATTCTAAGGCCTTATCACCTTAAATTCGTCCAACCTATTAATAAGATAATCCTTACCTTATTTTGTAACTATCACATAATTACAATTCAGCCCCTCTAGTTTAATTAATTACATTTGATCACAAAATTAATTCTTAATTAATTATTGACCAATATTAATTAAACAAATATGATTTCTCCTTTAATATATTATTCTTATAACATATTAATAAATCATAATAACCTCTCTCTCTCTATTTATTTCTCCAATCAAGTTGCTTTGGTGAAGGCAACCCAAAAGGACCATGCACCATCGGGTCAAGTACATACCAAAATAGTTATGGACTTAGACACTAATCCAACAGTCTCCCACTTGGATAAGTCTAATAACTATTATGCGTATGACTTCAGATCCTGATCTGCAATCGTAGCTTTCCAAAGCCGCTGTCACAAGCAACCAATCCTCGTCGAACTTTGGATTGTTCTTTGATAGTTGTTTAATTATTTTAGTCAAAACCAATTCTAGTCCCTTTTCCCTCTAAATGCGCTCGAAATTTGGAAAGTTTTAGAATGGTCAAACATTAAAGCATTTGCAATCGATCCTATACCCGAAGCGTATGGGACACGACGCATAATGTTTTATTTGCTATGTTCTCAAAATTCGAATTGTGAAGAGGAATGCTGTAATCATAATCGAAATTTTAAGAACACGCTATGTACTCTTGACTAAATTTATTAACATTTCTCAACCTAATCCTTTAGATTTGAAATGAAGCATAATATTCTCTCCCTTAATTATAGCAAAACAACTTTACAACCCTTACAACTTTGCAAGGTATAACTCTTGTTTTCTATAATTAATATTGCCAACTTGCAATACATGCCTTAATAATCATACAATCATAACTTTTATGCTCCCACTATCATGATGATTATTATAAAACATAACACTTATGCTCCTACTAGCTTTGACATGTATTCAGAAACAGCTTAACTTTCAGAAAAACAATGCTTATTGAATTTCTTAAGTTCATGTTTCTAATACTTAGTGCTTTGATAATCTTTTATCAAGGCTTCTTGAATTTATACACCTTTGCCTTAGATAGTTCATATGTGTGTGTAAACAATTGCCAAACCTCACAATTCAAATCATGGAAAGGGATACCGTAACCATAATTGAATTCGAGAATGCAATTTTACAATCACTCTTTCTTAGTGAAAGCATTTCCTCACAATCATTTTCATGAAGGAGGAAATCTTATGACACTTAGATTTAAACGGTGTATTTGTTCCTATCCATGTGAATTTGTCAAAACCAAAGTTTACGACAAATACAAACTCATATGGATCGAACTTTCTTAATCTCGATTTCTTGCCTTATGGTAGCACAGCTGCCCACCATGTCTTCCAAGTAGTTAAGCAGCTCACCTTTTCTTATCAATGTACTTTCCATTGATCAAGGTCCTTGCCTTTTATGCATTCAAATGAGAACTCATAGGACTCATACACATAATTAACTCAATTGGAACAGCACAGAAACAAAATAATGTCAACACGATAGGTTGTAAACCTCAACTCTTGTGCTAGTGATTATCGATAAGGTTTATTTGATTTGTTCTTGAAACCTTTCAAGACCATTAAGACTCCCACTTACTCCTTGACATATAAGATTCTCTTGTCAATAACCATTTCTTGACAAACTAATATCCAAGAGTTAGTGTAGCTCATATCAAAATACTTCATAAATTGGTCCTAGTTGGTCTTTGTCTTATCCAAGACATCACAACTTTCCACATTTGATGAATGTTATAAACCTTACTTTTCACTCGATGTCACAATCTTAACTTTAAGACTTGTTTTGGAACGAAGTATGATTGACTTTTTGATTTAACCATTTTTTTCAATTCTTGATTCCTCTTCTTAAACATACAATTGTACTAAGACACACTTAGAGGATCAATTGAGATATGGTTCTTAATCATTAAGACTTATCATAAAGCATAAAAGGTACTCTCCCTTCTTCTTAGAATGGAGAAACTTTTATCTTTCTGCCTACTTGATTCTTCTTATTCGTTCTACTATTGATTTAAACCTTTTTAATCAATTCCGAATTACACTTAATCTTGTAAGTATAATCATATTTACTACACCTTTAGTAAATCATGAAAAATATCTTTGTTACTCTTATGGTGGACTTAATCAACACGCAACTTTGTGTGCTTGATCTCCTAGTCCTTCACTTGACACTTTGTCAATGAATTAGTCTAATTTCCAAATATGAAATTTCTCATTCATCGTGCAACCAAGTTGCATGATTCCAAGTTTCTGTCCAATTGAAACTTGGGCGATGAGAAACTCTCCCTATTTGGTAAACTCTCGACTTTCCATAAATAACATAATAAGAACCAAATCCATTATTGCCAATAATAGAAACATTCAAACATCAATTTTTCATATACGTCATTGCAAGGATAAATAAATAATATAAAATCAAAATTTATTTTATTGCGGAAAAAATTTTGTCCTTACAATGCAATTCATTGAAAAACTATGCTAATACATCTTTCTTAGCTATCTAATTCTAACTCTAAGTAGTAGCTCAAGAATCTAATCTTCGAGAAATGCGATCAAAATCCATTCCTTCACGGTTAGATTCTGCTCACTTCTTCCCTTAAGCTTCCTTTCTTTTCTTCGATCCTACAAAACATCAATTGCAATCTTATCACATTATGTATTAAGAATCTAGAATAGAAGCTTAAAAGAGTTAGTTAACGGATTTTACCTATATTAGAGCCATACGTTTCGACTCTCCCATCTCTTAGATCTCTTAGGTAAATGGGGCAGCTTCGTCTCCAATGCCCTTTCTCTTGGCAATAAAAGCAAATTGACTCTTTTGGAACATGACATGGAACTACTTCAGACATTGCCTTTCTCCTATGATCAAACTTTTCGATCATAGCATGTCTTTCGTTGCCATTGTCTATATCCATAGAGGTCTTAAAGGCAGATTCACCAATCAACTTTGCTTTTCTATTGCGCCAAACCATTGTTGATTCAACAGCAATAAGCATATAGGTGAGATCTATAAGGGTCACGTCGCGGTTCATCATATAGTACTCTCTTACGAACTCACTATATGAGTTAGGAAGTGACTGAAGAACCCAATCAATAGCCATTTCCTCACAGACAACGGATCCCAACATTCTTAACCTATCAATGTGTGACTTCATCCCTAAGACGTGTGCACACACCGACTTTCCTTCTTTATGTTTACTTTCTAAAAGGGCTTGAGTGATCTTGAACTTTTCAAGCCTTTGAACTTGTGGGTTAGGGAGAATAATTTTGAGGAGGAGGAGGAAGTGAAGGATGATCTCTTGTTCCTCGATCGAATCGTGGAATATCATCTTCATGTGGAATGCTTGTTCCACGGGATCTGGAAAGACCATAGTTGTCGAACTTTGACATCTACAAAACGGGAGAAAACAAATTCAAGTTATTTGATTGATTGAGTCCTTAGTAAATCACCCAAATGAAATACTAAGGCTAGGACCCAACACAATATTCTACAACTCGGGAGAGGGATGCCGTAACCCTAATTGCAGAATATTTGAAGGTAAGTGAATGACGATTCACTAATTTCCACCATGAAAAACGAAAAAGAAATTTAAGTTTTAAATCTATGAAAACTCCTAGATCCTTTGAGATTCATTGAACTTTCAATGGCATGTTTAAATCTCGATATGCCCCTCTTGTTTGTGACTGGGATGCCGAGGATCACAAAGCGGGTGTGAATAACCATGCAAACTTACATGGTGCCCCCACATGTTACAGTCACCTATTCGATGTGCCGGTAAACCACACACGCTCCACCGAACTATGACAAACATTGAGTCACCCTTTGCTACCTTTGCTTAGAACCATTTAGTGTGCCGGTAAACCACACACGCTCCACTAACGTCTTCGCAAGGGCAAAAGTGTAATTTCATGGAATTGCATCAATTCACTTTTGCCTAAGTAACTAAGATTGGGAATTTAAAAACATTTAGTTACTTTAGTAATTCATTATACTTATAATGGAAGGTTTCGTCTTATCCTACCCGTTCGGCTAACGACCCTCCACTAGTCAAGAGTGCGGTGGGTAAGAGTGGATACCTATTCAATCGCCATTTTATAGGCAGTTTCCTTAAACACCCCTTATAGACCAGCTTCGTGAATGAGGCCTACTAACGGTAAGACTGACTTTTATTCATACATATATATAATGTTAGACTTTTAATGCTATATATATATATATATAGTATAGGGTGTATTTTACACTTTTAAAATATTAGGTGGTCTAATTTAACAATTATACTTTTAATTCAATTAAATTATAAACCTAAACTTTTATGGATTTATTAAACATCTTTTAATTATACACCTTTATTAATTAATAAAACCAAAAGGGTGTGATTTGAACCTTTTCAAAACTATACTAGAGTTTTAGAATTTAACATTGTTAATTAAACTTTTAATCAACTTTTAAATTCCAAAACTTGAGGGCAAGTTTTGAAACATTTCAACACATTAGGGTTTAGAAATTAAATATACATCAAAATTAAACTATTAATCAAAATTTAAATTCCAAAACTTGAGGGCAAGTTTTGAAACCTTTTTCAAAACATTAGGGTTTCAACTATTTAAATTTCAAAACAACAAAACTTTTGGGTTCAAATTTAAACTATAAAACCTAAAGGGCAAAATATGAAACTTTTCATAACAACAAGGATCAAATAACAAATAATTCAAATTAACATTTAATCACATAATTATCCATATTTGATTTATTTAATGATTTCTTGCAAAACAATTTATCAATTTACTCAAAATAATTAATCAATTATCTTATAAGGAAACAATTATCTTATTAGTTGATAAATATCTTCAATTAGATCAAAATATAGTCAAATATATCATATAATCGGATTAATATTGATCTAACATGATAAGTTAACCATCCATAAGCAAAAACAGCAAGAAATCCCGAAGTATGCTCCATCTGACGCTCGAACTCGCCGAGTACCACACTGTACTCGCCGAGTTGAGGTCTACTCGTCGAGTACACTGTGGTACTCGCCGAGTTCATCTGCTAGGAAGCCCAAAAAACGATTTTGCAAACATATAATGCATCAATACAATAGAAACCAATCTAGTCTCTAATACCACTGATGGGTTTTGGTCATAAGACATCCTATGTGCTCATACAAACCCTAATGTTTGGATCTAGGTTTCTCTATTGTATATGCAAGTTATCCAAGACTATAAACCCTAATTCTAGCATATGGAAATCGATATTAACATATAATTAGGTTTAAGACGTTACCTTGATAGTTATGTAGTAATAACAATCCCAATTCCTCCTTGAATTGACTTTGGAAGACTTAGAGTCACAAGTGTCACTCCTCTAATGGCTTACAAACACCAAGAGCAAATGGAGAAGGTATAAAAAGAGAGGAGAGGTATTGAATTCGTTCCTAAGAAGCCTTAGGGAAGGTCTGGCCGAATTCATGAGTCAAGGGGTGTTTATATAGGTGTAGAGATAGGGTTTCAGTCATTATTCTTATCTAGTTGCTTGTCCACCAAGCAACCCATAACATAATCCTTGAATCCTTATCATAGTCGAATTCTAAGGCCTTATCACCTTAAATTCGTCCAACCTATTAATAAGATAATCCTTACCTTATTTTGTAACTATCACATAATTACAATTCAGCCCCTCTAGTTTAATTAATTACATTTGATCACAAAATTAATTCTTAATTAATTATTGACCAATATTAATTAAACAAATATGATTTCTCCTTTAATATATTATTCTTATAACATATTAATAAATCATAATAACCTCTCTCTCTATTTATTTCTCCAATCAAGTTGCTTTGGTGAAGGCAACCCAAAAGGACCATGCATCATCGGGTCAAGTACATACCAAAATAGTTATGGACTTAGACACTAATCCGACAATAACGACCTTGTTCCGTCCATGTAGGTGGGAATTAATAGGGGACCATAAATTGCTAATTTGTTTTTGTAACGCCCGTAGATCTAAGCTAGTCAGTTTAGAGATAATAGGAATCGAAAACGACTTTTTGACAAAATATTATTTAGAATAAATAATATTAACCAAGTTGTAGAATACGTCTCAAGGGTTTCGTACATATAAAGAACGTTGAAATCCGAGTTATAACGAAGAAGTTATGGTTCGTCAAATTTTAAGGCAAAACCGACACGACACCGGGAGATGTAAATAGTGAATTTATGATGGAGGAATTTTTAGCCTTATAAATCTAAACAAAATCTGTATTATACGTTAAACCGAGAACATACAAAAAAAAAAGAACGCCCAAATCTGACTTCGTATGAGGAAGTTATGAATTTTCTAAGATTTGGCTTAGCAGTGCACAACCCGAAACTCGAATTTTAGATCGAGCGGTTTTTGGCCTACGCGACCTAAATGAGAATTGAAGATCTCATTAATAGGAACTTAACAGTAAAAAGACAGATCAAAACAGAGTCCGTATGTAGAAGTTATGACTTTTACGCGGACATTTAACAGTATAATCTCCTCGTACAATTAAATTTAAGATCGGTCGAGAATTAGCTGACGGAGTCAAAATGAAAGTTGTAGATCTTATTTTTACCTACGCGTAAATATAAAGAACGTCAAAAACGGAGGTCGTATGTGAAAGTTACGGATTTTAGAAGTCGGAAATGTGTTGTGCGAAAATGGGTGATGTGGCACAATCTTGGCCATTGCTTTCTCCCCAAGTCTTGCCACTAGATGTTGACATGTGGCACCAAGTTTAGACATTTTTCACCCTATAAATAGAACCTCTCCCGCCCTCATTTTCTTTACACATTTCTCATTCTTTCTTCTCTTTACTCTCTTTCTAGAACCTCTCTCTAGCCCCGAACCCCCCCCCCCCAAAAAAAAAAAAAGCCTAGGGAACCTCCCTAGCACGAGGCGGAAGCCCCCGAGTGCTCGATGGCTCCGAGAAGAAGATATTTTCGGCCCGGGAACGCTGCTCCAAGCAAAGCCCGATTTTCTATAAAACCCGTTGTAAGTGAACCACACCGACGCTATTTTTAATATAGTTTTTATTTAATTATAGTAACGTTATTAGGAACTTATAATAAGTACTTGGGCTATTATTATGGGTTATATAAGTATTGTTTAACGCTTATATAATAGTAATAATAGCTAAACTATTAATTAGTCTCGGCGAATAATATACTAAACTCTAGTGGTAATAATACTAGGTTTCGTCAAAGGAAATTATTTTTAAGAAGCGAAGCGCTGTCTGAGTTCGGATTCACCACATTTTCAAGTGAATGCATAGTTACTTTTATCTTACACATAGATATGAAGTATTTAATATAAATTACGTGTTATATGTGAATATTGTATGAATGCTTGTCATCTATGCTGGGTGGAATATTTTTATACACGTTTTAAATGATTTAAAATGTATAAGTATTTTATATCTACAAAATGTATTGGGTAAAACATGGGTAGATATAATAGTTGTTGTGTGACCAAATCAAATAATGAGAGGCTTCGATATAGATGTTATTGATGATCCAGTCATCTAGCGGAGTATAGATAACGACCATGGACTATTCTAGACAGTCTAGTGGAACGCTAGCAGGCTCGCAACCTGTAGGTGTTTATTTGAACTGTGTGCTCACCAGCAGTACTCCATCCCCCACATGGTTGCCTTATTTGACATGAATTTCTGAGGAACCCCCGAAGCATGTGTTGTCACCCCGATGAAAGTCCTTAGACTAGTTCCTTTGTGTTAGATGTTTTAGGGACGTAAATGGAGGATAACGGGAACGGGTAATCGGGTTTGTTTGGTTTGATAAAGTTAATAAACTTATTTATAGTGGGGAGAAAACCCTATGTACTCACCAGATTTCCAAACCTGACCCACTCAGTTTATTTATATCACAGGTGTTGATATGAAGTCACATTACATTGAGAGATTAAGGAGATATAAATCATTAGTGCTAATGAATGTAAGTTCTGTTTATGCTTATTTTTCTGTATTGACGATGACATCTCAAATTTTTTAAAATGAATAAAAATATTTTTCTTCGGAAATGCTTTGATAACGTATTTATCATGTTTTACTGTAAACAAAGTCCGCAACATTTTTATTAAAAGAGGTTCTCTGATTTTTATAGAGCATAAAATAAATCGGTCTTTTCTGGTCGTGAAAATGGGGATGTCACAGTTGGTATCAGAGCATTAGTTTAAGCGAACTAGGAATAAGGATTTATTTCTAGACTTAAACTTAGAATGCTAAGCGATGACCGTGAGGAGTGTGTCGAATATATTTTAGGAAGTACTGTTGGATTAGTGTCTAAGTCCATAATTATTTTGGTATGTACTTGACCCGATGGTGCATGGTCCTTTTGGGTTGCCTTCACCAAAGCAACTTGATAGGATGAATTATGGAGAGAAATGATTAAATATGATTTATTAATATATTATGAGAATAATATATTAAAGGGGAAATCATATTGTTTAATTAATATTAGTCAATAATTAATTGGTAATTAGTTTTGTGACTAAAAGAGATTAATTAAACTTAAGGGACTGGAATTGTAATTATATGATAATTGCAATTTGGGCCATGGATTGCCTTTTATTATAAGGTGGACGAATTCTATGGGGGAAGCCCATATGAAATCGTCCAAGGCCTTAAGGAAAGGGCTCCATGGGTTGCTTAGGGCTTAAGCATCCAAATTAGGGTTTCCTTGTTAGATAACCCTAATTTCCTCCTATATAAAGAGATCCCTTATGACCAAAAACGTGGCTAAGACTTGTTCTAGGGTTTCACACATTTTTGGGCAACCTCCATCCTCTCTCCTCTTCATCCTCTTGCTTATGGTGTTTGTGAGCCATTAGAGGAGTGACACTTGTGACTCTAAGCCTTCCAAGGTCAATTCAAGGAGGAATTGGGATTGTTATCTCTACATAACAATCAAGGTAATATCATAAACCTAATTATATGTTAATATCGATTTCCATATGCTAGAATTAGGGTTTATAGTCTTGGATAACTTGCATGTACAATAGAGAAACCTAGATCCAAACATTAGGGTTTGTATGAGCACATAGGATGTCTTATGACCAAAACCCATCAGTGGTATCAGAGCCTAGACTGGTTTCAATTGTATTGATGCATTATATGTTTGCAAAATCGTTTTTGAGCCATCTGCCTGATGAACTCGGCGAGTACCACAGTGTACTCGGCGAGTAGGCCTCAACTCGGCGAGTACAGTGTGGTACTCGGCGAGTTCGAGCGTCAGATGGAGCTATTTTCGAGATTTCTTGCTGTTTATCTTTGAGATACTTGCCTTTATCATATTAGATCAATATAAATCCGATTTTTTGATATATATATAAGTATATTCTTGATCTAATTGAAGATATTTATCAATTAATAAGATAATTGTTTCCTTATGTGATAATTGATTAATTATTTTGATTAAATTGGTAAATTGTTTTGCAAGAAATCATTAAATAAATCAAATATGGATAATTATGTGATTAATTGTTAATTTAGATTATTTGTTATTTGATCCTTGTTGTTATGAAAAGTTTCATATTTTCCCCTTAGGTTTTATAGTTTAAATTTGAACCCAAAAGTTTTGTTGTTTTGAAATTTAAATAGTTAAAACCCTAATGTTTTGAAAAAGGTTTCAAAACTTGCCCTCAAGTTTTGGAATTTAAAATTTGATTAAATGGTTTAATTTTGATGTATATTTAAATTCTAAACCCTAATGTGTTGAAATGTTTCAAAACTTGCCCTCAAGTTTTGGAATTTAAAAGTTGATTAAAAGTTTAATTAGGAATGTTAAATTCTAAAACCCTAGTATTGTTTTGAAAAAGTTCAAATCACACCCTTATGGTTTTATTAATTAATTAAGGTGTATAATTAAAAGAGGTTTAATAAATCCATAAAAGTTTAGGTTTACAATTTAATTGAATTAAAAGTATAGTTGTTAAATTTGACCACTTAATATTTTAAAAGTGTAAAATACACCATATACTATATATAACATTAAAAGTCTAACATTATATATATGTATGAGTAAAAGTCAATCTTACCGTTAGTAGGCCTCATTCACAAAGCTGGTCTATAAGGGGTGTTTAAGGAAACTGCCTATAAAATGGCGATTGAATAGGTATCCACTCTTACCCACCGCACTCTTGACTACTGGAGGGTCGTTAGCCGAACGGGTAGGATAGGACGAAACCTTCCATTATAAGTATAATGAATTATTAAAGTAACTAAATGTTTTCATAAAATTCCCAATCTTAGTTACTTAGGCAAAAGTGAATTGATGCAATTCCATGAAATTACACTTTGTGCCCTTACAAAGACGTTAGTGGAGCGTGTGTGGTTTACCGGCACACTAAATGGTTCTAATCAAAGGTAGCAAATGGTGACTCAATGTTTGTCATAGTTCGGTGGAGCGTGTGTGGTTTACCGACACATCGAATAGGTGACTGTAACATGTGAGGGCACCATGTAAGTTTGCATGGCTATTCACACCCGCTTTGTGATCCTCGGCATCCCAGTCCCAAACTAGAGGGGCATATCGAGATTTAAACATGCCATTAAAAGTTCAATGAATCTCAAAGGATCTAGGAGTTTTCATAGATTTAAAACTTAAATTCTTTTTCGTTTTTCATGGTGGAAATTAGTGAATCGTCATTCACTTACCTTCAAATATTCTGCAATTAGGGTTACGACATCCCTCTCCCGATTTGTAGAATATTGTGTTGGGTCCTAGCCTTAGTATCTCATTTGGGTGACTTACTAAGGACTCAATCAATCAACTAACTTGAATATGTTTTTCTCCCATTTTGTAGATGTCAAAGTTTGACAACTATGGTCTTCTCAATTCCCGTGGAACAAGCATTCCACATGAAGATGATATTCCACGATTCGATCAAGGAATAAGAAATCATGCTTCACTTCCTCCACCTCCTCCAATTATTCTCCCTAACCCACAAGTTCAAAGGCTTGAAAAGTTCAAGATCACTCAAGCCCTTTTGGCAAGTAAACATAAAGATGGAAAGTCGGTGTGTGCACACGTCCTAGGGATGAAGTCACACATTGATAGGTTAAGAATGTTAGGATCCGTTGTCTGTGAGGAAATGGGTTCTTCAGTCACTTCCTAACTCATATAGTGAGTTCGTAAGAGAGTACTATATGATGAACCGCGATGTGACCCTTATAGATCTCACCTATATGCTTATTGCTGCTGAATCAGAAATGTTTTGGCGCAATGGAAAAGCAAAGTTGATTGGTGAATCTGCCTTCAAGACCTCTATGGATATAGACAATGGCAACAAAAGACATGCTATGATCGAAAAGTTTGATCATAAGAGAAAGGCAATGTCTGAAGTAGTTCCATGTCATGTTCCAAATGAGTCAATTTGCTTTTATTGCCAAGAGAAAGGGCATTGGAGACGAAGCTGCCCCATTTACCTAAGAGATCTAAGAGATGGGAGAGTCGAAACGTATGGCTCTAATATAGGTAAAAATCCATTAACTAACTCTTTTAAGCTTCTATTCTAGATTCTTAATACATAATGTGATAAGATTGCAATTGATGTTTTGTCGGATCGAAGAAAAGAAATGAAGCTTAAAGGAAGAAGTGAGCAGAATCTAACCGTGAAGGAATGGATTTCGATCGCATTTCTCGAAGATTAGATTCTTGAGCTACTACTTAGAGTTAGAATTAGATTGCTAAGAAAGATGTATTAGCATAGTTTTTGAATGAATTGCATTGTAAGGACAAAATTTTTCCGCAATAAAATAAATTTTGATTTTTTTTATATTATTTATTATCCTTGCAATGACGTATATGAAAAATTGATGTTTGAATTATTAGCAATAATGGGTTTGGTTCTTATTATGTTATTTATGGAAATTCGAGAGTTTACCAAATAGGGAGAGTTTCTCATCGCCCAAGTTTCAATTGGACAGAAACTTGGAATCATGCAACTTGGTTGCACGATGAATGAGAAATTTCATATTTGGAAATTAGACTAATTCATTGACAAAGTGTCAAGTGAAGGACTAGGAGATCGATCACACAAAGTTGCGTGTTTATCAAGTCCACCATAAGAGGGAAAGGGGACTAGAATTGGTTTTGACTAAAATAATTAAACAACTATCAAAGGACAATCCAAAGTTTGACGAGGATTGGTCGCTTGTGAGTAGTTGGAAGCATGGTATTGGATGGACCATATCGACATTATTATAAATAGAAAAGATTCTATTAAGAATGAGTTGTCATATGGAAATTATGGAAATGTTTCCATATTGGATGGCCATATCGACATCATTACGAATAGATAAGATTCTATAAGAATGAGTTGTCATATGGAAAATATGGAAGCGTGTCCATATTGGGAATTGAATATTAAAAATCTATGTCTAGATTAGAAACTTTTATGCAAAAGGATGTTCAAAGGAATGTACTTTGAGTGAGAGACATCATATCTAAGGAATTGTCTTGTAACAATCTCCGTTAGAGGACTTTGTAATATCATTGGCAATAGTCTTTGTGACTTTGGTGCAGTGACATTACGAAAGGATCGTTCCATAGAATGTTAGAATCTAGCAAAATCTATAAGTAACAAGAATTTGATATTCTTTCACTTATGGAAAAAGGATTTGGAGTTGTGAAATGAGAATGATTGGAAATGTGTTCAATGTGATCTATTTCAAAAGGTAAGAACCATAGGTAAACATTGTGTGCATGCTAGGAGCATGGGACAAGTGTAATAATTCAAGTATGAAGTTGATTACCCGAAACGACAAATAATGAGCAATCGATATGGTGATAAATAAAAGGAGTTTTATTTATACTCAAAGGTTTGAGGCCATATGGGATTAGTATTATTCTTGTGTTTCACATTTGCATGTTTTGACTTCCAGAATAATTGAATTTATTAAGAATAATCGAATTATTCGAACGGGCCACAGTCGTTCATATGTTGGAAGTAGATATGAATGAAGATTGTCGTGAATTGGTGTGTGGATTGTCTAAAAGAGTATTAGACATAAGCAAATGTTTGCTGCAACGTTCATGAGTGCTTATGAATATGAATTTGAGCATTGGATTAAACCCACGCTCACTTGGATCACTCCATGGATTGTATCACGAGTGATTGGTGAGACAATAACATCTTATATTCTTGAAACCGAGATGTGTGAGTTGTATCTTGCAAATCGGTAGCACATTGATAATATGTAAACACACTAGTAACTTGGTGTTATAAAACATATTGTTGTGTGTAATTCGGTGAGTGAGTGCAAGCAAGCATTGTATCAAAGTTTATCCGTTCCTTTTATTCAAAGTAGGATAAAAGCGATATCTTTGGGCCTCTCGATGATTTAGTGATGCAAACATAAATGCTCGGCCGGGCTAGGGCTAATTTGATTTGTTCAATGTAACGCCCGGGTTTCAGGGCTAAGCATTTTTGTCAATGTAATAGTCTAGGTCAACTATTGTAACTCTTTTTGAAGTAAGAAAAATGAAATATTTGAGTATTATGTGAATTATGTGTGTTATGTGTTTATTATTATAAATGTATAATTAATAGAGAATAAAAATAAGCGTCAAAATTAAAGTGTGAGATTAGCCCGATATCTCTACATAAAGTTGTAGAATATGTCTCAAGGTTTCCGTACATATAAAGAACGCCGAAATCCGAGTTATAACGAAGAAGTTATGACCTGTCGAAGTTTTGCGACAGAACCGACACGATACCGGGAAGCGTGAATAGTGAATTTAAGATAAAGCGAGATTTAGCCTTAGCGATCTAAACGAAAATCGTAAAATATGTTAAACTAAGAACATCGATAAAAAGAACGCCCAAATCTGACTTCGTATGAAGAAGTTATGATTTTTCGAAGTTTCGAAATAGAGTGTACAGCCCGAAATTCGAATATTAGATCGAGCGGTTTTTAGCCGACACGAACTAAACGAGAATCGAAGATCTCATTGAGAGTAGCGTAACGAGAAAAAGATGGGCGAAAACGGATGTCGGATGAAGAAGTTATGAGGATTTAACGGACCAATCGTGTCCCGGCCCGTTAATAATATAAAATTTAAAATCGAGCCAAAATTAGCCGACGAAGTCTCAACGAAAGTTGTAGAGTACGTTCCCACCTTCGCGTGGATATAAAGAACGTCAAAAACGGAGGTTGTACGCGAAAGTTACGAATTTTTGAAGTTGTAACTCGAAATTGCGAAATATGATGCTAGAACGATGACGTGGCAAGATCCTGACCGTCGCTTGCTGAACACGGTCCTCGCTTCGGATTGCGACACGCCACCCCTCGCTTACGCCCCGCGTCCGAAGTCTGTACGCCCCGCGTACCCTCGCCCTGATCTACTCCGAGTGTTAGACAGCTGGACCCTCGTTGGCGCTCTTATCCGATGACTACGCCCCGCGTAGGTTCGAGGTACGCCCAGCGTACCGAGGCCTCGCAGGGCTATAAAAGGAGGCCAAGATTTCTTCATTTTTCACACCAAAATCACTTCTCTCTCTAAGTGCTATAAATTCCCCTAAGCCCTAGTTAAGCCCCTTAGCACCCTAAGGAAGCCCCGAGGCTCCCCGAGTCCCGAGAAAAATGAGTTTTTCGATTTCGAAACGCTGCTCCAATTAAGTCCCGGTTTTCGATAAAATTCGCTGTAAGTATGCTACGCTTACGCAATTTTTAATATAGCTTTCAGATAATTATAGGAATGTTATTAGGTCCTTAAAATAATTATTTGGGCTATTATTATGAGTTATATGAGTTATATCGAGTATTATTAACACTTAATAATACTCGGACTAATTAAATTGTCGCGGTTATCGTTAAACTAAACCCTAGTGGTATCAATACTAGGTTTTATCGAAGGAATATCGTTTTGAGAGTATCGAAGCGCTGTCCGAGTGCTGAGTCACCACCTAATCAGGTGAGTGCATAGTTACTTTCAACTTACACATAGATATGAAGTATTTTATATAAATTACGTGCTATGTGTGCATATTATCTGAATACTTGCTATCTATGCCGGATGAACATTGTTATACATGTTTTCAATGATTTAAACTGTATATGTATTTTATATCTACGAAAATGTTGGGGTAAAACATGGGTAGATGTAATAGGTGATGTGTGATAAAATGATGAGAGGCCTCGATATTGATGTTGTTGATTCTGTCATCTAGCGGAGTATGGATGACGACCACGGACTCTTCTAGACAGTCCAGTGGAACACTAGCAGGCTCGCAACCTGTAGGTGTTTGTGAACGATGTGTTCACCGGTGTACTCCATCCCCCACATGGTTGCCTTTAGGACATTTATTGCTGAGGAATCCCCTTAGTAGTAGTGTCCGTCCCGATGATGATCCTTAGGCTAGGTCCCTTATAATAGGTGATTAGGGACGTAAAGTGAGGATAACGGGAACGGGTAATCGGGTTATTGTTGATCGATGAAATTAATAAACTTATTTATTGTGGGTTGAAAACCCTATGTGCTCACCAGGCTCCCAAGCCTGACCCACTCAGTTTTATGTATTACAGGTAGTGGCGCATGAGCATAGGTGTGATGTTTTGGACGAGGGATTACGGATATAGTCCTGTAGATATGAAATAATGTAGTAAGGCTTATATTGTACTGTTTATGCTTTTGATTTGTACGAACATGACATCCCGAGTCTTTTAATGAAATACATTTCTATGGAAATGCTTTTGATAAATCTTTATCATATTTTTGTTTTGGGACAAATTCCGCAACACTTTCATTTAAAATGTAACTCTGATTTTTAAACAAAGCATAAACAAACCGGTCTTTTCTGGCCGTGATTTTGGGGATGTCACATTCAATTAGTCAGTCGTCATAAATCGGGAATCGAGATATAGTACAAAGAGAATGATTTGAAATCATATCTCATATGATATCTAGAATGGAGGAATATATGATCCCTTATCTAAGGACACGCGTATCTGATAAGATCAGAGTTGACAGCGGCTTTGGAAAGCTACAATTGCAGATCAGGATCTGAAGTCATACGCATAATAGTTATTAGACTTATCCAAGTGGGAGGCTGTTGGATTAGTGTCTAAGTCCATAACTATTTTGGTATGTACTTGACCCGATGGTGCATGGTCCTTTTGGGTTGCCTTCACCAAAGCAACTTGATAGGATGAATTATGGAGAGAAATGATTAAATATGATTTATTAATATATTATGAGAATAATATATTAAAGGAGAAATCATATTGTTTAATTAATATTAGTCAATAATTAATTGGTAATTAGTTTTGTGACTAAAAGAGATTAATTAAACTTAAGGGACTGGAATTGTAATTATAAGATAATTGCAATTTGGGCCATGGATTGCCTTTTATTATAAGGTGGACGAATTCTATGGGGGAAGCCCATATGAAATCGTCCAAGGCCTTAAGGAAAGGGCTCCATGGGTTGCTTAGGGCTTAAGCATCCAAATTAGGGTTTCCTTGTTAGATAGCCCTAATTTCCTCTTATATAAAGAGATCCCTTATGATCAAAAACGTGGCTAAGACTTGTTCTAGGGTTTCACACGTTTTTGGACAGCCTCCATCCTCTCTCCTCTTCATCCTCTTGCTTATGGTGTTTATGAACCATTAGAGGAGTGACACTTGTGACTCTAAGCCTTCCAAGGTCAATTCAAGGAGGAATTGGGATTGTTATTGCTACATAACAATCAAGGTAATATCATAAACCTAATTATATGTTAATATCGATTTCCATATGCTAGAATTAGGGTTTATAGTCTTGGATAACTTGCATGTACAATAGAGAAACCTAGATCCAAGCATTAGGGTTTGTATGAGCACATAGGATGTCTTATGACCAAAACCCATCAAGTACACTTGAATACACACAAGCACTAGGTTAATTAGGGAAGATGCCTAAAATGCTTTTATGTGTTAAATGATTTGTGATGCTATATGTTATCGTTTGATCGGATCTGGGGTCTGTTGCCGACCAGATCTGGAAATTTTATGTGCTTAGGCTTCTAAACGTTTAATTACGATATTAGAACCGGTATGTAACTTTTTGGAGTAATACGGAGGAATACGCGTCTAAATCTTCCTCTATCTATATTCTCGTCTCAATACACCGAAAGCTTGCTTTGGTGTATAGAATGTCATGATAAGGACTCATAGTAGACTGAGCAAATGGTGGAAACGAGAAGGCTTACGATAGTGAATGATACCTATTGGAAGATATTTTAAGAGTGATATCTTGTCTTTAGAATGCGTCTAATAAATAATACGTCTAGTACGGAAGAAGTTCACTTTCGATTAGAAGAAAGAAAGATTTTTGGTATAATGCATGAAGTTATCCCATCGTCTGACATTTCCACCATCAACCGAGTTGAAGCAAAATTAATCATTAAAGTTACGCATGGAAGAAGTCCTAGTAGAGTCTAGAGAAAATTATATGATTGTTTGGACACATTTGTATGTGTTAAAATTGTTTTTGTGATAAAAACTTGGAGAACTGCGAGACAATACTTAGGATGAGTATGAGTAGGTGTGAATGGTAGTAGAGGCCTATACTACCGGATGCATAGGACTCGCACTTGGATCACGGAAAGTCACATGGTTACCAATAAGCTAGTAATTGATACCATTTTATTCAAATATGTTGTTACCATCGTTTCGGTAATGACTAAGAGGATGATTGTTATTCCGACCCTAGTGGTCATATCGAATTGAGTCCGACTACGATAAGTATGTTATGTGGTTCAGAGAACCAAGTTTGATGTAGCATCTGGCTTGAGTCTGAAGATTGAAATAAACGATAATCAAAGCGATTGGTAGAGGTATCGCGATTGTTGCTTGTAGCAAGAAATGCTACCTTTTAAGATGTGATTAAAACATGAAGAAATGTATAGTCTGTTCTGGAAGACTCTAAGAGACATGAGTCTAAGCCTGGGAACATACGATGATAAGTCATTAGAATATGACACATCGGTCCATTTTAGTAATAAAATAACTTATCTTAAGTTTGTTAAGAAGAAGAAGCAGTCTCCAGTAAGGATCGAGATTGTGACTTGAAGGTCATAATTGGAGTCTAATGTGAGATAGGGAGCAAGTGCAAGATCGAGCACCGCCTACAATCAGGAAGTCTTAGAGTTACATATTCGTTTGAAGAAACATCAAAGTTACGGTTATTACTTAGGGTGAAGAGATAACATATGGAGTCATCATGTGAGCCCTGTTTCGTTGATGATTTCGGGACGTAATCATCCTAAGGGGGAGATAACTGTAACGCCCGTAGATCTGAGCTAGTCAATTTAGAGATAATAGGAGTCGAAAATGACTTTATGACAAAATATTATTTAGAATAAATAATATTAACCAAGTTGTAGAATATGTCTCAAGGGTTCCGTACATATAAAGAACGTTGAAATCCGAGTTATAACGAAGAAATTATGGTCCGTCGAAGTTTTACAGCAAAACCGACACGACACCGGGAGATGTAAATAATGAATTTATGATGGAGGAATTTTTAGCCTTATAAATCTAAACAAAATTTGTATTATACGTTAAACCAAGAACATACAAAAAAAAGAACGCCCAAATCTGACTTCGTATGAGGAAGTTATGAATTTTCTAAGATTTGACTTAGCGGTGCACAACCCGAAAATCAAATTTTAGATCGAGCGGTTTTTGGCCTATGTGACCTAAATGAGAATTGAAGATCTCATTAATAGGAACTTAACGGTAAAAAGACAGACCAAAACAGAGTCCGTATGTAGAAGTTATGACTTTTTCGCGGACATTTAACAGTATAATCTCCTCGTACAATTAAATTTAAGATCGGTCGAGAATTAGCTGACAGAGTCTAAATGAAAGTTGTAGATCTTATTTTTATTTACGCGTGGATATAAATAACGTCAAAACGGAGGTCGTATGTGAAAGTTACGGATTTTAGAAGTTGGAAATGTGCTGTGCGAAAATGGGTGATGTGGCACAATCTTGGCCATTGCTTTCTCCCTAAGTTTTGCCACTAGATGGTGACATGTGGCACCAAGTTCAGCCATTTTTCACCCTATAAATAGAACCTCTCCCACCCTCATTTTCTTTACACATTTCCCATTCTTTCTTTTCTTTACTCTCTTTCTAGAACCTTTCTCTAGCCCTGAACCCCCCCCCCCCCTAAAAAAAGCCTAGGTAACCTCCCTAGCATAAGGCGGAAGCCCCCGAGTGCTCGATGGCTCCGAGAAGAAGAGATTTTCGGCTCGGGAACGCTGCTCCAAGCAAAGCCCCATTTTCTATAAAACCCGTTGTAAGTGAACTACGCCGACGCTATTTTTAATATAGTTTTTATTTAATTATAGTAACGTTATTAGGAACTTATAATAAGTACTTGGGCTATTATTATGGGTTATATAAGTATTGTTTAACGCTTATATAATAGTAATAATAGCTAAACTATTAATTAGTCTCGGCGAATAATATACTAAACTCTAGTGGTAATAATACTAGGTTTCATTAAAGGAAATTATTTTTAAGAAGCGAAGCGCTGTCTGAGTTCGGATTCACCACATTTTCAAGTGAGTGCATAGTTACTTTTATCTTACACACAGATATGAAGTATTTAATATAAATTACGTGCTATATGTGAATATTGTCTAAATGCATGCCGTCTATGCTGGGTGGAATATTTTTATACACGTTTTAAATGATTTAAAATGTATATGTATTTTATATTTACAAAATGTGTTGGGTAAAACATGGGTAGATATAATAGTTGTTGTGTGACCAAATAAAATAATGAGAGGCATCGATATAGATGTTATTGATGATCTAGTCATCTAGCGGAGTATAAATAACGACCATGGACTATTCTAGACAGTCCAGTGGAACGCTAGCAGGCTCGCAACCTGTAGGTGTTTATTTGAACTGTGTGCTCACCAGCAGTACTCCATCCCCCACATGGTTGCCTTATTTGACATGAATTGCTGAGGAACCCCCGAAGCATGTGTTGTCACCCCGATGAAAGTCCTTAGACTAGGTCCTTTGTGTTAGATGTTTTAGGGATGTAAAGTGAGGATAACGGGAACAGGTAATCGGGTTTGTTTGGTTTGATAAAGTTAATAAACTTATTTATTATGGGGAGAAAACCTTATGTACTCACTAGGTTTCCCAACCTGACTCACTCAGTTTATTTATATCATAGGTGTTGATATGAAGTCACATTACACTGAGAGATTAAGGATATATAAATCACTAGTGATAATGAATGTAAGTTCTATTTATGCTTATGTTTCTGTGTTGACGATGACATCCCAAAATTTTTAAAATGAATAAAAATATTTTTCTTCGGAAATGCTTTGATAACGTATTTATCATGTTTTACTGCGAACAAATTCTGCAACATTTTTATTAAAAGAGGTTCTCTGATTTTTATAGAGCATAAAAAAAATCAGTCTTTTCTGGCCGTGAAAATGGGGATGTCACAGTTTTGTTTTATAAAAATTAAATATAACTAATATCATAATAAAGTTTGTAAATACCATTAATATCATAACAAAATTCGTTAATATGAGTAATACAACATTAATAGTTCCTTAAATAGTTTCTATTGAGATAAATATTCTTTAAAATGTTAAAATTTTATCTTTTTATTCTCACTCATTTTGTAGGCGTGAATTAATCTCTATACGCCCACCAATCGATCGGGTAGCGCCTAGGGACTACTCGAAGATTAATCGAGACCTAATCAAGATTTTTACAACACTGCTTCTACATTATGCTTCTATATTTGTACCCAAAAAATATATGTTTTTAGTTTGTTTGTATGTTTTTTTTTAATATTTTGTGAATTAGTTTTGTATGAATTTTATTAGTTTGTGTTTATTTTATAAAATTAAAAATTGAATGAGCTTAATGTGTTGGAAAAGATAAGTTTCCATATGTTTTGGGCCGGAAAAGATGAAAGAAAGATCGAGAGAGAAAAATGAAGCTCATGTCTCAGTGAGTTTGGGAGGGAATCCCTCCACCCTAACCAGGGACATAACCAATATAAGGCAAGTGTGGGCTTTGGCCCACCCATACAAAATTAAGGTTATATATATATATATATATATATATATATATATATATATATATATATATATATATATATATATAGAGAGAGAGAGAGAGAGAGAGAGTTAGGTTCATATATAACCTATAAATATTGTATGAATGTATGACATATTCTCAGCCAATCAATTGAAAATGGTACTATGGTATCTTAGCATATAAATCATTTAATTAATTTTAAATGATAATCTTATAATTATGGCAGTTGATATTAACAAGGAATTTGATTTCAAAGCACCAGCTATATGTAACACCGGGTTCCTGGTATGCATTTAATTTATTTATTTTGAAAGAGGAACTCGACGAGTTGGTGGCCCTAACTCGTCGAGTAGAGGGTAGATTATGCGTGGGGTTTGAGTTATATACCTGACGAGTCAAGAGCCCTCGACTCGACGAGTAGCTCAGCCAGAGTGAAACCCTAATCTCGGGGTTTTGCATCCTATTTAAGCTCCTTAACCCCCACCCTTTGGCCTCATTTCCAGCCTCCTTGTCCCAAATCCTAATCCACGAAACCCTAGAGCCTTATTTGAGTGTGTGAGCCATTTTGAGTAATCTTTATGTGCTTTTGAAGCTTGTGGAAGAAGAAGAAGATAAAGGGCTCAAGAGGGAAAGAGTAGATCCAGAAGATACACTCCATTTACTACATTTTCTGGTAATCAAGTTTCTATCTTGGTCATTAGTGTTGGGTTTAGAGCATACTAACACTCCTAAGGTGTACATGCAACTCTAGAAACCTTGGATCTATGTTTTCTATAAAATACATGCAAATTTGATTTCCAAGGTTCACAACCTAACTAACATGTTATGGGGTACTTGTAATACAAAACTTTAAGTATAATAACATACCTTTCTTTTGTAGTTGATTGCTTGGAGTTTATGAGCCTAGCACCAATAGTGTGGATGCCTCAAGTGGTGTCACAAATCACCAAAACAAGTTGGAAGCTCTTGAGAAAATAAGAACACTTATAGAAATCGACTCACTCTTATGCTCACACACACTAGTGCAATTTCTAGAACCAATGACTCCTTTTATAGTATGGAGGATTAGGGTTAAACCCGAATACCCATGACTCTTCATTTACCTAGGATCCATGGGTTAAAAGCTCCATGGACTATCCATGGACTCCATATACTCTTAGCCCATCCTAAATAAATCTCAGCCCAATCCATATATATAAATAAGAGTCCATATTTAATTAGCTCCATTTTGATCACTAAATTAATTCTAAATTAATTCTTGATCAATACTAATTAAATAATTATGATATCATATTAATATATTATAACTAATAATATATTAATATATCATAAACATCTTATTCTCAAAAGTATATCCATGCAAGTTATTAGGTGAAGTGCAACCCAAATGGACCATGCCGGGTCGAGTCATGTTGATACCAAATATAGTTACGGACTTAGACACCTTATCCAATACTTAGTTCATTAGATCTCTTTATGTCCTCTTTATGTGGGTTTTTTGTCCAAGATTGGTAGCTTTTGGGAGATGGTCGACCCAAGAGAGTATTCTTCCAGATTTAGTACCTAGAGGGGCTGTTATGACATAAAGGTGCAAACTTTATGCCATTGGAGCCCCCATGCAAGCTTTACAAAGTAATATTGGCCTTTTTAGCCCCAAAAGGCCATGCATGTGGGAAAGGTGGGAACTTAACGTGTCCAAGTAGTGCTCGGGGTGTATATCTGAGGTTGTAAGCTTGAGTTTGGTGTAAGGAGGGCTTAAGGACCAAGTTCTAGGTCCCAAGGAATTAGGGTTTGAGCTAAACCCTTTGAGAAGTGGTATTAAGGGGTAAAGTTAGAAACTTTACCCTTAAAAGGACAATTTCAGGGTTTATGTGAAGTATGAAGCTTGGATATGAAGTGTAGGGGCTTAATCCATTAAGATAGCCCAAACAGACAGGGGAACTCGGCGAATCCAGTAAGGGACTCGACGAGTTGAAGTTGGGTTGTCCCGGTTGTATGCTAGGTAGAACCCGACGAGTCTGCGAAGAGACTCGACGAGTTGACTCGGCTGACCATGAGTTTGAGTAGTACAGGAACTCGCCGAGTTAGGAGGTAACTCGACGAGTTGGGTTGACTGGAACTTGACCTGGACTTTGACTTTGAACCAGTGTTGACTTTGACCAGGGGTAAAATGGTCATTTTACCCTAAGAAGGATTATCAGATTTTAATTAAGTGTTGTTGTGAAATTGATAGCCGATGAGTCATTGGAGCAGCCGTTAGAGATTCCTCACTCGAGATTTTAGCAGTCAGCTTTGCGAGGTGAATTTTCCTCCTGTAGGAATGGGTCGAAGGCACCAATGTTGGCTCGTTTAGATGTTAGTAGTTCCGGGCTACGGTCCGATGTCGGGGCGGTCTCGAGAAGCGTTTATGTATGCTTGATGTCTTTGTGATTCTTGCATGTTATGTGTTATGTGTTCCGGGCTTCGATCCGATGTCGGGGCAAGCCCGATGTATGTTAGCTTATATGTTATGTGTTATGTGTTTCGGGTTTCGGTCCGATGTTGAGGCAAGCCTGATGTATGTTAGCTTATACGTTATGTGTTATGTCTTCCGGGCTTCGGTCCGATGTCGGGGCAAACCCGATGTATGTTAGCTTATATGTTATGTGTGATGTGTTCTAGGATTCGGTCCGATTATGTTTTGTGTTTATGTTATATGATATGTTGTAGGTATGTGGCGGCAAGCCCGATGCCAGATGCAGTCTAATGTCGGGGTAAGCCCGATGCTGGGTTCATCCCGATGCACCTGGGCAAAGTCCCAAAGTTATGTTATATGTTATGTGTATAGTATGTGGTAGTTTAGGGAGCTCACTAAGCTTTGTGCTTACGGTTTTCAGTTTTGGTTTCAGGTACTTCACCTAGCAAAGGAAGGGGATCGCGATGATCGCATGACACACACCACATCTCTTAGATTGGGACTTTTACTATGATATTTTTATATGTGATTTGGAAACATTGATACTGGTTTTAATAGATGTTTTTGAGATTATCACGACTTACGATTTTATTTATCAAACAACAATTATGGTTTATTTAATGGTTTAAAACGAAATTTTTGGACTGTATTTTTGGGATGTTTCACTATATATTGACCTAATTTTGGGAGGGTTTTTTTGGGATAAAATAGGATTCACATATAAGAAGTAAATGATGAAGAATGTCATCTCCTGTCATCGACTTGCCGTCTCCACATATGCACAAAACCATCGTCGGACCACCACAGGTATCCTATTTCACTATCATTTATTTTTCCTCTTCATCGTACCCTTTCTTCTCCGACGAAGACTGTATCACAGACAAGGCCATCATGATGTCTCTTTCTTATTCTTTGATAATTTGTTGTCTTGTTTAAAAAAAGCGATATGATCTTTCCTCTCTATCTCTCTCTCAAACAACAAAGTAATCCTTGAATCCTTATATCATATTCATCAAATCTCATAGATCGATCTCCATGGCTACTTGAAAACCCGAGATCTCTTTCTACAGTGTTAAGCTAACTGAGCAAGGCGAATGATATGATGGTCAGTCAAAATTCTTTTTCTTTGATCTTTCTATTTTATTTATACTTCACTACTCATCATAATTGGAGAAAGGATTATCCGATTTATGTTCACATTCATGTGATTTTATTATTTTTTTTGGTTTTATAATTGTTTCATATCACACTTGTTGCTGAAATGGAATTTACTGAGAGAAAGAGATACAAATGACTCAAAATTGATCTTATTCTCTCTACTTGCTAGTCCTTAGTATAGTTTAGTTTATTAGTACATACAAATTGCAACATGTAATTATAGTTGCAAACTGGATACTTGCTTTGGGATCTAAATTGAATAATCCAAATTATGCTTTGGGTTTTATAACTTGATTATCCATTGCACATATCAACTTCTACGTGTTAGCGTATGCTGCTTTTTAAAAATTCCATGGAGCTAGAAATGCTAGACCATTTTTGTGGTGTTAGTTTGATTATGAACTTGATATCTTCATAGTAAGGTCCTAATCTAACTAGTTATGCTTCATTTTATGTAGATAGTCATTTGTTTGACAGATTTGTTCCATTTCAAGCTTTTAATCTGAATATTTTTTTTGACATTCCTTAGATTCACTAATATTCTTTTTTCTAGTTTAGTGTTGTTGTTGATTCTAACTATCCCTTTTACGATTTAATGTTGATAGAGATGGTAGAATAAATGATAAAAGTTGCAAAGTTAGGTGTGGAAACTGATTATGGAATAAAGGAATCTACACAGTTAGGTATAAAAATGTAATCCGTGCTAGGAGAGCTTCATGGAGGATTTTGTCATCAGTAGAGTAGAAAGAGGAATCAAGAGGTAATGATCAAAATGCAAAAGATATCAGGAGAGGAGTATCGACATAAGTGGAATCATAACTCAATAACTCAATATCATTTGAATGATATCAAGAAGGTCATGATGAGAATCTCATTTATTCATATGGTGGTTTTGGTGATGAGATGTATTTTATTACAAGATGTAAGTTCAAAACATACATAATTTATTATTTTGTACAACCCATTTCAAAATTTTGCATCATTATAGTGGGACTCTATTCTTTTTGTAGGAAAAGGGATTATTATGGATATTTAGTAGAATTCAAGTTTGGAAATGACAAGAAAGATGTTGCAGATATTTCATTGAAATTATATGAGGTAGCTACCACTACAACAAAAGGTGAATTGCCACCTTCATTTCCTATTCGATTGGGACATACTTTAAATTTATCGGTCTTTTGTTATAAAGTTATGGTTCAACTATTTGAACCATAGTTGGGTTTTGACCAAACAAGTAATAAATAGTTTTTCCATCATCTATACGGCTAGGATTGACTAAAATACATTTTTTCTATATAACATCAATGTATATTTACTTATTTTTCTTTTTACAATATTAAAAAATAAGCATAACTTTTTTACCGTGAATTAACTTTGATTATTAAAGAATGAATTGTTGTTATTAAAGAATGAATTTTGATTCTTAAAGAATTACAGAGAGGCTGGAGGTGGTGGTTTGTGATGTTAAAGTCTGAATGGTGTGTTTTAATGTAGGTATATGTTATGAGAGGATCACGATGCAGGTGGTAATCAATATCGATCAAAAATAGTGGAAACACAAAAAGTTTTAGACATTATATTATTCAAATATTCTTCAAGAATGATCAAATTTTTCAAGAATTACAGTCGTTTAAGGTGGTGGTCTGTGACGATGATTAAAGTGAAAAGACAAAAAAAAAAATTAGACATTGTATTCTTCAGGAGTATAAAAAGAATAGTGTTATAGAGTTAGAAAACTATATATTCTTCAAGAATTACTTTATTTGTATAAAATATTTGTGGTGTTATAGCCAGAACATTTTAGTTCTTTAAGAATTTTTCAGTTGTATACAAAATAAAACATGTTAAACCATTTATTAATCATAAATTCTAAAGAAGTATATGATTCGTTGTTATGTTATACCGATTATTTATCCTAAATTCTAAAAGAATATATTTGATTGGTTGTTAAGTTTAACAAATTATTTATCATAAATTCTAAAAGAATATTTGATTTGTTGGTATGTTCAACTTACTCTCTCTTACTTCTTAAACTCGGGTAAAAGTATTCTTCAAGAATTTATTATTGATATTCCTTTAAAAAAATGTCGAATTATTTTTCATGAGAAATCTAAGATTCCCATTGTCATATTATATTTTAATTTGTATTAACTTTTTATTTAATTTCTCTTTATTTTTTTGATTAATTTCAGTTAGTTGCCTAAAATGTAGTTACTATTTAATTCTCTCTCAAAACAAAATATCAAATTTACCCCTATAATTAATGAGTTGCAATAATCCAGTAAATGACATCCCATGTTAATACAATGTTCCCGAAAATCAGAGTCACTCTTTCATATTTTGTATATTATTTGGCCTAACCTAAAATAAAATATTGTTATGCCACTGACCCTAACAATGTTCAAATCGGTTTCGAAGTCTAAATTAACTAATAATTGAACTAATAATTATGTTTAGACTTGACAATTCGTGTATTCGTGTCGTTTCTTTTATGTGTCAGACACGAATTTGACACGACACGGATACACACACAAAGAAATAAGTTTTATCTCATTTTTCAAGATGTATTCATATTGTGTATTTGTGTCATGTCGTGTTATACACGAATTCGTGTGTTCATGTCTAGAACTGTCAGGTCGTATGTTTGATATAAATGTTTTAGTATTTCATTTTTGAAAAGACACTTATACATGTTTACAAACATTTTTTATATTTTGATGATATTTTTATGATTATCCAAATAAAATATATTATTTTTGTTTGAAGTTATTGTATTCTTAATTCTTAGAGTAAATTACACGATTCGTTCCCCTCCGCTAAGTGTCAAAATGCACGTTTAGTCCCTAATTTCAAAAATTAACTCGGACCGTCCCTGTAATGTCTTTTTCTCACTTGGACCATCCCTGGCGAACATAAAATGACTATTTTACCATTTTCATTTCATTTTTATTTTATTTATAATTTTCTTTTCAATTTATTAAAAAAAACAAAAAGAATCTGTCCACCATCTATTCCTCATCCCTCTCAAAGCCACCCACTCCTTTGAAGTTTTAGGAACCATATTCACACTTGTCAGCTGGCTAGCCACCACCATCTTCGACTACCTACTTGTCGGTCGGCTACCCACCGAAAATATGTAAATCCAAAAACCCAACAACCCCAACAAAACCATACACCTCTCATAATCTCTTTCTCTCTAATTCACCAGATACGTTTTCCTGGCACCACTATCACCAACCAACAAACATGGGAGAAGATGAAGTGTTATAACAACCACCTACCTCCGACCAACACCAACCTTCGACCACCTGCAGGTACTACCAACCACCTATTTCTCAGCTCCAACAACCACCACTTGTTACCATCTAAATTTCCCCCTTTCACCTTTGGCAAGCACCACCATGTAGATCTACAAATGGAAAATAGAGAGTTTTATTTGGAGTGTAGATCTGCAAACCCCAAATGATGTGGCAACGATTGTCAAACAGAGAAGATCACCGACCTACAAATCAAAGAAGATATTCGAGTAAATCTGAGAAGATAATCCGATTAATGCTGATGTAAATCTGAGAAGTTTGAGTCGTTTTCGGAGACGACCAACGTTGTGCAGGTGGAGACGACAACGAAGTTGTGACGACGATGATGTGGGGGTGGTACGCATGTGAGTGAAGCGATGATCTTCTATTTTCTCTCCTGGTAGCTTCGACGATGACTGTGGTGGAGACGAGGGTGGTGGCTCCGGCCCCCCGTATCTCTCCAGCTCCGGCGACCTAAGTGAAGAAAAAGAACCGATGAATGATTGGAGTTTTTGGGTGGGGCTAGGTTAAGGATAAGTGTTTGCGGTGGTGGGTCTTTTTTTTAAGAAAAGAAAATTATTAATAACAAATAAATAAATAAAATATATCAAAAAAAATGAAAATGGTAAATTAGTTAGTTTATGTTCGTCAGGGATGATCCTAGTGAGAGAAAAACGTTGTAAGGATGGTCCAAATTAATTTTTGAAATTAAAGATTATAAGTGTAGTTTGACACCGACAAAAGATTAATCTTATAATTTACTCTAATTCTTATTTACGTTAATAATGTGACATAATCAGAATCATCCTGAAAACCAAACGCCTCCTAAACAAAATGAAATTCGTGACACGGGTACGTGGGGTAACAGGTTTCCACATAATCATGGCCGAAGAATCCCTATCCCCCTTCCCGAATCACGAAATTTGTTGTTGCAGTCGTCAAAAATGAGTTGCAGAACCACTCTCAATGCCTTCACCACAAATTCAACTTCCACTTCCATTGCTGCCGTTTCTCGTTCCTCCGTTCTTTTGTCCAACATCACTCTCAATTCCTTCCCCACAGTAGGAACAAGAAGAGGAGGAGGAGCAGCCTCAATTACAACCTCTCATCTGCTTTATTATTATTCCCTCCGGCGTCTAGATTCCAAAACCCAACTACTCAGACGCCCCAATAAGAAATTACGACGCAATATCGTAGCCTACGCGACCTTCTTGGAGCTTCCGCTTCTCCCTTTTCCTTCTGATCAGGTATCTCGTTTCTTATGTTACTTCGCTATGATTGTTCATATCGTAAACCCCACACTCAAGGTCTCAAATTCATTTCAAGTTTGAAGCTTATACTTAATTTGAAATGCGGACATTTTTCTTATGTATTTCAGGTGCTAGTTCCATCTGAGGCAAAGACACTTCACCTATTTGAAGCAAGATACCTAAAGTTGTTGGATGAGGTATTGAATTCGCTTCTTTTTATAGTTCTATCCTGCAAAAGTGTTATCCCTCTTTAGTTCTTTACTTCAAATTGTTGATGTGATATGCTTTTACTCTTTGATTTCAGTGTTTGTTCAAAAAGAAGAAACTTTTTGTGCATTTCGTGTTGGATCCCATTGTGGTGAGTTCCTCATCCAAAGAAGCATCATTTGCTGCTAGATACGGTTGTTTGGTTTCTATAGAGAAGGTAAGCTTCCATTAATCATCACATTTCCTTTAATTCCTTTACATTTTTTACTATTTTTTTTTTCGGTCAAACTCATTGTCCTCTCAGTGTTATGACTTGTGACAGGTTGAACAATTAGATGTCGGGGCCTTGGTCTCCATTAGAGGAATTGGTCGAGTCACACTTGTGAAATTTGCAAAGGTAATGTTGAAATATTGTGTCGATTCTTCATAAGAATCTTTTAATTGTTTAAAAATTACTTCAATCAAAGGGGTAACTTTTAGTGATTCTGCAGGCGGATCCTTATTTAGAAGGCATTGTATTACCATTACAAGACAATGTTCCACAGAATGAAAGTCAAATAAGTTCTAAAGTTCTAGAACTGAAAGAAGCTCTTCACAGTTTGAATAGTTTGGAAATAAAGTTAAAGGTTCTGTATTAAGTCGCAAGTCAAAAACAACTGTCATACATTGAGATTATTACAAAAATGACTAATTTTTCTGCTTATGCTAATGATTAGGCTACAAAAGATGAACCATTGCAAACACAAACAGCAAACTCCTTAGAATGGGCTCTTAAAGAACCTTCTATAGATTGTGAAGAAGCTTTCATTCCATCTTTTGCTGAGCGTGTGTCCTTTGCTGCACTTCAAAATGTTTCGGGTATAAAGTCAATTCATGATTTGGATTAATTGAAAGATGCTATAACTGGGTGTACGTGTATCTTTCAAAGCACAGTGACTGAATATGAAAATTGTTAATGAATTATGACAGGATCTACACAATCAGAAATGTTGAAGTTGCAAGAAGAAAAGCTGAAAGCAATGGATGTTAAAGAAACACTACAAAGACTTGAAAATTGTACGGGTTTTGTCAAGAACAGAGTCTCCATGACTGCAGCCAAGCTTGCTATACAGTCCTTGAACATGCAATAAACACAAAACTAGAGGGACTAAACTTGTGCATTTTCTAATTTGTTATACAGAATTTGTAAATTGCTCATCATGATGCAACTAATAAAAATGCTTGTTTGCATTTTCATATTGACCTTGTAGAAATAGTAGAATTATGTGTTTCATTAATATGCACAATATAAATTTGAGAAAACCATTTAAAACCCATCACATTTTTTCATTTTGTTTTTGCAAACAAGTCGCTAAACTCTTTCTTGAAACCAAAAAGACTAAACTTATTTAAAAAGTTACAAACACGTCCGCAATTAGTGTTTGTTTGCACACGTGGTATAAAATTGTTTACAAATAATGATCATTTGCGATTTTTCACTAGTTGTTTGAATACATGATTATTTGTTATTTTGTTATATAAAAATAAGATATGTTCATGAGGTCTGAGGCCTAGAATTTTCTGAACAGATATTTGTTTTGTATTATTCCCATTTTCTCTCCAGATATCTTCCATCATCTTCCACATTACAGAATCCACATTGAGACCAGAGCAAGAAATGGGGTTAACCTCCGCCATTATCATTGCTTCATCAGCAACAACCTCCAGGTATCTTCTCAATGCTCCGAATCCAAGCTTCTCGCCGCGCCTTTCCTTCTCTGTAAGTCTCCGATTTCTCATTCTTAATCTTCTTATTTGCTTCTGTAAAAGTGGACGGTGGTTTTGGATTGGGAAGAGCATAATTATAAAAATCGCAGATATTTCAATTTTAATTTGAATGTTGACCGTAAAGCTTCAGTTATTGTCCAGAAAATCTGCAATCTAAGCTTAAATCGTTGCCGGAGATCCTTGTCTAGGAAAAAATCATATCGCCGGGTGTGTTGCAGTCAGGTGCAGATCGAAGAAGGCACCGATGAGGAGGCATGTGAGCTGGTGAATGGAGCTGAGGTTTCCATAGGTGAAGGATCCGATACTGTTCCTGCTTATCTTCTCTCCGCTGTGAAGAACAACAATGGAACTGGTATTTTACTATTGTCTGACGTCTTTGGGTTTGAAGATTCATGTACCAGAGATTTCGCCTATCGAATCGCCTGCAATGGTTACAAGTATGTTTTACTAATTCTACCTTGGAAATAATATTCCAAATCCATTGTTGTACTTGTATGGAAAGCTTTGATGCTTATAAGTTATAACGCAGCGTTCTACTACCCGACCTATTCAACGGAGATCCATGGGGAAAAGAACGCCCAAAATCCTCATATGAAGAATGGCGAGCAACTCATAACCAAATCGCTACAAAAAACATCACAACTTCGATCAAATGGATGGTAGAAGAATTCGTAGCTGCAGGAATCTCAAAGAAGCTTGGGATCGTTGGGTTTTGTTTTGGTGGCGGAAAGGTAATTGAGGTTCTGGCTGAAGATGAAGAGGGTTGTTTTGGCCTCGGAGTCTCGTTCTATGGCACAAGAATCGACCCTTCTGTTGCTGCTAAAGTGAAGGTGCCGGTTTTGTATATAACAGGGGATGAGGATCCGCTGTGTCCGGTGAAGGTGGTGGAAGAGATCGAGAGGGAGAATGTGGGGGGATCAAAGGTCGTGGTTTTCAAAGGAAGAGGCCATGGATTTGTTCATCGACCAGCGTCTGTTGAAGATGATACAGATGCAGAAGAAGCTTTTACGATGATGAGAAATTGGTTGCATAATGGGTTGGTTGTAGAGAAAAACTAATATATCTTTTGTACGTAATATAGGTTTTCTCTTCCCAATCTCTTTCTTAGTTTTTAACAATTTCTTGAATGAATGGAAGTGTTGTATGGTTTGTAGAGTTATGTACATTGATATTTGCTTATGTTAGTTACCGTTTCAGGCAAATGAAATAAGTTTTCAATTTTTTATTTTCAGTTTTCATTAGAAAATTAAGAAAAAATGTTTAGTTAAAATTTATTTATTTTTCATTTTTGGTTTTAAAAAATTAAAAAATGTGTTTAGAATTATATATATTTTTTTATAGGTTTTAAATTTAAGAAAACGATAGTGATCGAAAGGTGGAGGTGGAAAGATGAGCTGGTGGTGGTGGCGGTGGATTGTCACCAAGACAAACGGTTATCCATTTCTAGCGGGGTTAAGAATGAATGTGAATACAATTTACAATCAAATGTATGATTAGACAGAACTAGGATTGATCGAGAAATTTATGAAATTGAAAATGTGAGAATGAATGTTAACAATTCATTTTGGAATGCTATATTTATGGATTTTTTTTAATATATTAAAATTTTAATATTTAATTCTTTATAAAGTAACATTAATATCAATACAATATATTTTTTATGCAATTAAAAATTGTTTTAATTCTTTTATAATTTTTTATTTTATATATATATATATATATATATATATATATATATATATATATATATATATATATATATATATATATATATATATATATCACATACGATTAAATATTATTCGTTCCTGCATGCTCGATTCCATAATTGTTTTGTTTGAACCCCCACCCCCTATTGGACATATGGTATTTTAATACATATTTGAAAACAAAGCATGCATTCATGTGTGTATGAGAGAACATCGTAACATGGTGTGTTAGCATGTATAATTAATTTTTGTACGCCATAAAATGTTTTAACCTTGTTCATTTAGTATAAATTATTTTATAGACGAGTATGTTAGAAACATGGGGAAAATATGGTAGTTTAATAATCAATATGGTTTTTCTGGATATCATGATGATCAATGATCGTGTAGGTTTATTGTGTGTAATTGATATTTCGAGCATATGCTTAGGTCTCATGGCGTCCAATTTGAGATAATCATCGATGTCACTTTCAAGTTTAGATATGAAAAATAGAAAGGAATATACTAGAAGATTGTAAGGAATGTTTGAAGATTTTAAGTTGGTTCTCAAAATGGCAAATTATAAATATAAATACTCATATTTTCTAAAAATGGTTGATTGTCAATGCGACTTTCAAGTTCAGGCATGAAAAGAGAAAGCGATGTACAGATGTACAAGAAGAATGTAAGGAATGCTCAATATCTTAAAAGGGTTCCCAAAATGGCGAATTTTGAGTATTCATCAATGGGGTGACCAATTGCAGCAAGTTGGTCACAGATTGATTTGAATTTGGAACCAAATTCGGTAACAGTGGAGGAACCCCTTTTAAGTTGTCGAAGGGTATCCTTTAGGGTTTGCATATGTTGTTGATTTGTTTCACTAATGTGATTTAAGTGTAATGGGATTACTTTGTGTGACAAAAAGTGATCTTAATAAATATTAAACAAGTAAGGAAGGTGTGGAGTGCACACTTGTTTAAATTTACTTAAGATTAAAAGTAGACTGTCATTTAGGGGCGAAGCCCCTGAACGAACGGGGGTCCGGGGCAGCGCCCCTGGGAGCGGGGTCCAAGGGGCGGCAGCCCCTGGCGGGGTCCAAGGGGTAGAGCCCCTGGCTGGGATCGAAAATGCATCAGAAATCCAAATTTAGAATATTTGACCAGTTTTTTGGCTTGGTATTAATCATTATAGAAAACCCAGATTTATGACAGTTTTTTACTGTTGGCAAACTATTTTATGACAGTTTTCAGACAAAGGAGATATTTAACCAATTTTGGTCAGTTTTTTCTAATACCCATGAAATTCATATATCTCATTCTCTGTTCTTTTCTCTTCTGAGTCTTATCCAATCAAAGATTAGGGAGTACCACCCAATACTTTGATTTGATAGTGAAATCACAATTCTCAGAATTTCCAAGGCTATTATTATCCCATTTTTCTAACAGCATACACTCTAGGAAATCATGGCGATATGCTACTTCAAGAGATCGCCAAACATTAAAGGCAGTCTTGGAGCCGAGAGATTCAGCCATAGCAGCCTCGCTAAGAGGCTTGGATAACGAGGTAGGCACGTCGATCTGCTTCCAACCATGTTTCATAGTCAGGATTAGGAGAAGAAGTATCTGCAACGACTTTTGTCTTGGGTGAAGGAAGAATCGTGCCATCCATGTGGCCGGACAGCTTCTGATATGCAAGAAGGGGAAGCATTTTATTGCTCCAGAGTAAGTAGTTTGTAGGAGAAAGTTTGACAGTAATCATATGAAGAATGATGTTGAGAGGGAGAGAAGATGGCGACGAGGAAGAGGAGTCGTCGTTTGTCATTGCAGAGAGGAAAAGTCTTGACCTAATCTGATACCATATAAGACTTTATTAAATTAACCTCAAAGGATATAAACGAGTTTACAAGTATATATAATACAAGAATAACAAACAAAGGCCAATTTCTAGGAATACAACTTGAAGACAACTAGATAATTATATTATCTGGACTTATCTTATTTATCACTAATATTGAGTATAAATACTCATACTATCCTAAAGTGGACAAGATTGACGAATAACAGTTTAAAATAGTTAAGAACAGTTTTCTAGAAAATCCATTAGGCAGCTTGAGCTGCCTAGAAAAACTAATCATACAAGTACAAATCATATTTGTTTCTATAAGCAGCATGGGTTAACTTGATTGGCTGGCATCGTGAGATGCCCCTTACCGATCCCAAGAAGTACATATGTCTCATTATTCTTTTATTCTTATCATGTCTTCCTCTTGTCATTTGTCATATTTGAGATAAAAATTACTTATACAAGTATGCAATCTCTATCTAAATTGTATTATATAACAAATTAAATCTCCTTTGGCACTCATAATTTTTCCAATTACATTAAATGTACGGACACTAAAATCATCATTAGATTTTTACACGGGAATAGTAATTTCATAGCAAAAGAAATTGGCTTAACACACAAAGAAACAAGATCATATGTATCCAAGTTCAAACAACTGGTTTAATGGGATTGATTATCGAATTGATAAGGGAAGAATTTTTCACCAACATTTGAATAGCAAAAGAAAATTCAGAAAGTATCCCATGATCAAGATTGATGAGAAGAACCCAACCGGAAAACCAACCCACACTCCTTCCCATAAAATCCATGATTGTTTCTCCTTCTCCTCCACATTTCCTTTTGGTGGTGAGGGATCCTCGGGGCATTTGATCATAATCTGCATACCGCATAATCCACTATTGTTTGCAAAGAAATTCAACTCGTTCATTGTGTTCATTTGCCAACCTGTTGGAATCTTACCTGTTAACCTATTGTTGCTTACATCCAGAATCGCAAGTTGATCAAGCTTCACTAGTGATTGTGGAATCGAACCTGAGATTTTGTTGTGTGACAAATCCAAGCTCTCTATGTCCCTCAGATTCCCGAAAGACACCGGAATTTGCCCAACGAGGTTGTTGTGTGAAATGTTTAGCACTTTTATGCTTTTGAGATTTCCTAGCGATGTTGGGATCTCACCAGAGATTTTATTGTTAGACAAGTCCAAGAACCAATACATATCAAGATTGTGACTAGATAGGCCCTGAAGGGAGTTCTTCCAGTTCACTATCAAGTCCTGATACTCAATGTCCTCAAGGAAATTTTCCGAGAAGAATACATCATTGGGAGCATGTTTTGTATAGGGAGTTTCGATCGTTCTTTCAAGGTTTGCAATTCCTTGTGGAATACTTCCGGTCAGTTTGTTCCCAGAAAGATCAA
Organism: Lactuca serriola; assembly: GCF_051521515.1. Classification (NCBI taxonomy): domain Eukaryota; kingdom Viridiplantae; phylum Streptophyta; class Magnoliopsida; order Asterales; family Asteraceae; genus Lactuca; species Lactuca serriola. The sequence goes on from NC_136408.1 coordinate 31,911,147, forward strand.
GAATCCTGAGAGAAGTGAGGTTAGAGATTGTTCCAGGGATAATTCCTTCAAGGGAATTGTTTCTTAGGTTTAGGACTTGAAGCGTTGGAATTCGAGGAAAAACATCTTGGAAATATCCAGTAATATCATTATTGTAAAGATCGAGACATTCGAGGTTGACCAAGTTAGTCAAATTTGAAGGTAGGTCACCAGAAAACTTATTCCCACCCAGTGAAAGAGTTAAGATCTCTGTAGAAAAGGTCAACGGGATCTTACTAAAAAAGTCATTGTACGACAAGTCTACGTATAAAAGAGGGTTTTCTCTAAAGTTAGGGAAACTATCGCCAGAAAATCTGTTTCTGGACAAGTCGAGAACATGCAACCTGTTCATGTTCGACATGGACATTGGAATTTGTCCAGAAAATTTATTTCCTGACAACATAAGTGTCGTGATCGATCTGGCTTGGCCAATATTCTCCGGCAACTCCTCGGAAAAGTTATTCCGGGACAAGGCAAGAAATTCTAACTTCATGGATTCAAACAGTCCCGGCGGGATAGATCCGGTGAGCTTGTTATCTGAAAGAACTATGCCTGAAATATCCATCTCCACGAGCCAATCTGGGAATCTACCTTCTAAATCATTCACGCTCAAATCAAGAAAATGCAAATCTTTCTGTGATGAAATCCATTCAGGAATTTGGCCGGAAATTCCACATGAAGTCATGGAGATCTGTTTTAGACTACATCTTGGAATGATGTTTGCTTTGTTATCCCAAATCAAGTTGTTTCGAGCTCCACCAATGAACAAATACCTTAATGTTGTGATGTTGAATAACCACGTTGGTATAACTCCGGTTAACTTGTTGTGTTGGAGTCGAAGGGTTTCTAACTTGCTCAGGTTTTGCATTGATGATGGGATTGGACCCGTGAATTGGTTCTTGCTTAGGTCTAGTCTCGCCATGTTGGGTAGCATTCCCATGCCAGAAGGAATTTGCATGGAGAAAGAATTATCAGACAAATCCAGTGATTCTAGTTCCTTCATGTATACAACTGAAGATGGGATTCCGCCTGAGAACTGATTCTTTCCAAGGTATAATTCCCTTAACTTTGTTAAATTTCCAATCTCTTCTGGGATGTTTCCCGAAAGAAAATTTTCATTCAAGTACAAACGTTCAAGATTTCGAAGCTTACCAACTTCATGGCTCAAAACAACCCGGAGAATATTATTACTTAGATCAAGAATTCGAAGAGATTCAAGTTCGAAAAGCTGAGAAGGAATGGAACCCTGGAAGTTATTCAGCTTCATGTCAAGGTGAACTAATTCAGTGAGATTACCAAACCCATCTCCGGGAATCTCTCCGTTCAAGGAATTCCTCGAGATATCAAGTAGTTTCAGAGATTGGATATGGAAAAGCGGAATCAAGATGTCGGAGAACACCGGAATCGGATTGGCGAACTCGGGAACAACATTGGAGAGGTTGAGCTCAGTAATGGTTGTGGTTGTGTTGCATTTAACACGGTCCCATGTGCAACAATCGGAATCAGGATTCCATGAGTTAAGCTCTATGAACAATCTGGAATTAATGATGGTGGATTTGAAGTGGAGAAGCGCTTGTTTTTGATGAAGTGGACAGGAGAATGACGGGGTTGGAATAGAATTGAGTACGAAGAAGATTGATAACATTAACAATGGTGTAGTTAGGGTGGTGGCCATGGTGGCTTTTGATGGATTCTATATTTGATTCCTTTGTACAAATACTGATGGTGAATATAAAGGGATTGAAATGTGGAACATTCGTTTTTTTTAATCCAAAGTTTTGACTTAATTAAATAACGTGGACGATCTAAATTAAGCATAATCATAGCAATGGAAAAAAGATTAATTACGTCGGTGTATCATTTCCATATCAATAAGTTTGAAATTTCTCATTTAACGCTGATTTGCATCAATAAATAAACAACCGTCACCATTAAATTATTTGTAAAAAAACTCTTTATGCTTTCTTTACTCTTTGAAATAAACAACCGTTCTCCTTTTGCTCTCTGTTACAAGTGTCGGCATGCCGGGGAATATTGAAATGGTCATTTAAGTATAAACAAAATTAAAATAAAATATTTGACTATGTTTTTTTTTTCTTCTGAAAACATGAATTATAAAACATAAATCAATGTAGAACATATTTGGCAAACAAGTTTACTTTGACATTCATGCACAAGGCCATCGAGACAATAAGCAACAAGAATTTTTTTACATGTATCAAGGAAAAGGAACCATTGGTTATTTCTCCTTATTTTTAATAATTGAGATTGCTGATATAAACTTTTACTTATCATATAAACTATACCATCTTAAATATATAAATACCATGAGTAGAATTTTAGCAAAAGCCAAGCAAAAAAGAAGACCAAAACATTAAGAAGAAGGTAAATTGGAGTGCCCAAAACCAAAAAAAAAAAAAAATAGTTTTGATTGTACATCAAATGTATGTATGTGAAATCAGTAAATGTAATGTAAAAAGTGGACATTGCCAGTTTGCCAAAATTATTACTCTTCTTCTAAATTCATTCATACAAGATAAAATTCAAAATCCATTTCACTTGATCATTGGAAAACATCAACAATCTTCACAATTACACCTTCAACCCCTCATCATCTGGTTATTTTTTTCAGTCCTGAAAATTCGTATTCAGAAATTCAAAAAGATTTCATGCAAATGCTGATTGCTGTATCCATCCATGCAATACTTTCAGTTTCAGATGAATAGAAATTAAAAATAATAAAGTGAGAAAACAAAGCTACCTTAGCAACAGTGGGAGAAGTGGAAGTTGAGGCATCAAATTTGTGAGAGCAATCAGAGTATGCAGATCCAATTCCCACTCCAGCACCAAGAGCAATTGATGCCCACCTTGTAACAGGGGAACCTACCAATATAATTTAACAAAACATTTCATCTATTAAATACTAATATTTTAAATTACCTTGAGCTGCCATAACCAAAGTGTTGTATAAATTATAGTAGTAACTTCATTTCATGTGGCATAAAAATTATAATTACATCAAAGTTTCAATTAACAATAAGAGCATTAGCACAAATGTAGAACTTGAAGGTTTGACAGCCACAAAACAAAGTCCCAAAGATTGGGTATATTAGATGTGTATGCATTACCTATTGAGGATATGAAATGAATACTACTCTCTTCTCAACAGCTAGTTAATAACAAATATGTCAAAAAGAACTTAGTTAAACATATAGGGAAACTCTCATGAAAGTCTTTCTCCTTTCTATAGCATTTTGTAAACATTGTAACAGGACTTCTTATTAAGCATGAATATTATAACTTCAACTTCCATAAGAAATGCCCATTTTCGATAATAATTTCAAAGAAAACATCTCAGTAATCTTGATACGCCAATGTCAAATATATAACCTAAACGATAAATTGAAATCTAGCATTAACAATTCAGAAGGTTGGATTTGCTGATTTAGCTTCAGTTTTATTCAACTGGTTAAGGAGATATCAAACGGAGACGCATGTATGGCAAGTTCGATTTAGAAACTCCTCCTCAAACAATAACTACCTATAATACCCGTAACAAACGGAAAGCTGATTACAGTGCCCTAGCGACATATAGTTTATTATATTCTATCAAAGCATATCGATCGTCATTTGGAATCAGCGATAACGAAAATTATGAATCAAGGGATTGACAATGCAATAGGAACTCACGGAATAACAGAAGACCGGCGAAAGCACCGATACCGGCGGAGTATACGAAACGACGAACACCCAAATCTAGACAGGCATCCCACTTCGCATTCAGATCGTATTGAGACGGAATCTCTTTATTTTCAGCCATTTTATAAATTTTAGAGCGTTTTCCCCTTCTTTGATCTTCAATTTTCTACGAATCGAAGGAAATGTAACCTGATTTGCTTGAGGTCTCCACGACCGCCGAGGGTTTTTCGCGAGGAAGATATGAGCCGATGACAATATACCGGTTTTCTCATATTCTTGAAACGATGGCAAAATTGTAAATTACATGGCCAACCCAATTGCCAGGTCCATTGGGCTGTGAAAAGCCTTACTCAGCTTTTACAACACTCCAACTAATTTCGGATCCAAATCCCTTAAACTATTTGGGATTTTGGGTTCTTACTTGAGCTTTTAAAATCATTATATACTAATATTTTTTTTTTTTCATTAAATTTATTTGAAACCCCCATTCATTTTTCCTTTCACCACATTCATTTAAAACTCCCATTCATTTTTTCCTTTCACCACATTCATTTGAAACTCCCATTCATTTTTCCTTTCACCACATTCATTTGAAACTCCCATTCATTTTTCCTTTCACCACATTCATTTGAAACTCCCATTTATTTTTCCTTTCACCACATTCATTTGAAACTCCCACGACTTTTCAATTTTCTTTCTAATAATAATTGTAAGTTGGTTAATAAGGTTAAATAAATATAAAACCTAAAGTGTAATTATATATAAACTAAATTTCAATATTAAAAGAATATATTTTCTTCTATTTATAAAGTTATGTTTTTAACTTTTAACATATTATACTTAAGTTATTAGGTCTAATATGTTGTTATATAAAAATCATTATCATTTTAAAGCTACACCTTTTGAACAATTTGTATAAAATACTTAAATTGTTAATTTAAATATAACCTTACAGGATCAACTTAAATATATATTTTTGTTCAACTTGAACAACCGAAAGAATATTTTGTAAATAGTTAAAAATGATAAATTGTAGTGACTTTCTAATAATGATTATAAGTTGGTTAATATGGTTAAATAAGTATCAAACCTAAAGTGTAATAATAAATAAATTAAATTTCAATATTAAAATAATATTTTTACTTCTACTTATAAACTTATGTCTTTAACTTTTAACATATTATACTTAATTTATTTGATTTAATATGTTATTGTATGTAAACCATTATCAATTTAAAGCCATAACGTTTGAACAATATTGACAAAATACTTAAATTGTTAATTTAAATATAAAATTACAGGGTCAACTTCAATATAAATTTCAGATACACTTAAAAAACCCAAAGAATATTTTGTGAATAGTTAAAAATGATAAATTGTAGTGCTAAATTTAAAAACTAAATTTTAATATCAATTTAACTAAAATATTTCTTAAAGATGTTTTTATAATCGTTAAAAGTTTTTAAATAATTAGCTCAAAATAACTTACAATAACAATAGTTAAAAATAACTCTATATAAATGATTATATTGTTACCTTTAAAATCAAAAAAAAAAAAAATTGTTTGATGTTTTAAATAATTACAATGATAGAAATTAAAAAGTTAAGAAAATAAATTTTAAAAAATTAATTAATAATAACTACAACTATAAATAACATCAAACTATATATTATATTTTATTTTATTTATGAGTAACATTGGGTAGAGGTCATTCAAAAGATTGAGATTATGCAGTTTTAATGGATGTATATATTATCATATAATTCAAAATAGAGTAAATTACATGAATGGTCCCTATGGTTTAGAGTAATTTGTGTATTTGGTCCCTGACTTATTTTTTTTAACTCGGAAGGTTCCTGCTATTTGTTTTTGTTACGCACTTGGTCCATGTCTTATCTAAAAATACTCTTTTTCCCTTTATTTTCTAATTTATTTAAATAAACACACCCCCAACCCCACCCATTCACCTTATATTACATACCCCATAATTTTTCCCTATTTAAATAATAGTCTTTTTAGGTAAGACAGAGACCAAACGCGTAACAAAAACAAACAGTAGGGACAAAGCGCATAACAAAAACAAATATTATTGTCCTTCCGAGTTAAAAAAAACAAGTTAGGGACCAAGCACGCAAATCACCATAAGGACCATTCGTGTAATTTACTCTTCAAAATAATCAATATATTATATCTCCTTAGTATATCATTTATTATATCAAATTTAACAATAATATTATTGTTATATTTAAAAAAAAAAACATGTAAAGATTTCAGTTATATAGATGCTTCTGCGCAACGCGCGGACATTCGCCTAGTAATGAAATATTTGTTGTATCGTAAATATCTTGACGTTTCACCACACTCGAAGAGAAGAGGAATCAAGAGAGAGTGTGCACGTGGCAAGATTTAACACTCAAGACCGCAGGGTGGGGGTAACGTTTTAACCGGATGAAGTGGCAAACCATGTGGGTGCTACTACACCCACACCCTCAATTTATATAACCAAAACATGTTTTCTATTCGTTTTTTTTTATAACAAAACCGAATTGATTTTTTAATTTAATTTTATTTAAAAAAAAAAACAAAAAAAGATCAATTATAACTGAAATCCTTTTTAAGAAAAAAAAAACTAAAACAGTTCAAAACCAATATATGTGCACCTCTGTTCATCTGGACATCTAGCCGACAATTTGTAATTTGTAAAGCTATTTACGAATAGTTTATTTTTATCCGAATAATATTGACTTAGGTTGTCATTTATATTTGATTCATGTAAATATAAAACGACCAAAATATCATAATGTGAATTGGTATCAATATTGAACTCGCATTGTTTATGTAAATATCAGACGGTACTTGGTGTTCTAAAATCATGAAATTTAGGATTTGATACTATCGGTACCGGTACTAGTATCGCAAACCGGTATCACTACCACTACCACTACTAGTAACACTAACACTAACTCGATTCAATTCTCATATTGATATCGGTGCGATATCATACTCATCCTTATAAACAATTACATCAATACTAACACCAAAAATTTATCAACAAGTTACTACATATCCAAAGTGAGGCATTAATTAAGCTGTAATCATGTATTCATATTTTAATGAGAAAATGACAAAAATAGTCATTTACACTAATTGTATTACAAAAATAGCAAAAAAAAAATCGAAATTACAAAATTGGCCACCCATTTCGCCGATGAGAAGCTCCCATCTGTGAAATGGGCTTCTCATCTGCGAAAGTACAAGTACCTAAAGCACAGTTGTGCTTTAGGTACTTGTACTTTCGCAGATGAGAAGCCACATCTGCGAAATTGCTTCCTCATCTGCGAAATGCCCTCGTTTTGACTATAAAAACGTTTTTTTTTTTTTTTTTTTTTTTTTTTTTTTTTTTTTTTTCATTTTTCACCATTCTATACACAAAAACTCTCTCTAACTTTGGGCTTCTCTCGGAATTTTTGCTAGTTTTTGAAGAAAATGGAGGATTATGTCAACAATCCCGCAAATATGGTTAGATTTTAACTCTTTTAATGTCAACAATCTCTTTATTTTATCATTTGTTGTATTATTTGTTGTGTTATTTTTGTTGTTTTTTTAGTTGTTGTGTAACCTGAAATCTTGTATATTCTTATCGTATAATTGTTTATATAAAGTGCAAAATAGTCGTTTGTATATATATCTGTCGTATAAGTATAACATTTGTATTAGTTGAAAATTTGTCGTATATATATTGTTAGAAATTGTTTGTGTTTGTCGTATAAGTATAACATTTGTATAAGTTGAAAATTTGTCGTATATATATTGTTAGAAATTGTTTGTATTTGTCGTGTAAGTTGAAAATTTGTATAAAGTTGTCGTATAACTTGCAAAATTGTTAGTTTGGTTGTCGTTTTATTTTTAAATTTTTTTGTTTATATGGTTATAAAATGTTAGTTTTAATTAGAAAGATAAAAATTGTTTATATATTTGTCGTTTAAGTTGAAATTTTGTTTAAGTTGAAAATTTGTCGTTGATATATTTGTCGTTTAAGTTGAAAATATGTTTAATAAAATATTTATATAATTATGTATGATATTGTTTTCTATCGTAAATATATTTGTTGTATAACTTGGAAAATTGTTTATATATTTGTCGTTTAAGTTGAAAATTTGTCGTTGATATATTTGTCGTTTAAGTTGAAAATATGTTTAATAAAATATTTATATAATTATGTATGATATTGTTTTCTATCGTAAATATATTTGTTGTATAACTTGGAAAATTGTTTATATATGTGTATGTTATTGTTTTTTTTTTATCGGAAATATATATATTAGTAATTAAGAAATTGTATTTGCAGTTCGTAATCATATAATTAAAAAAAAAATATTTTTTAGTTATCTAATTTGTTTTTGTGTTTTTTTGCAGCATCATTTTAGTTTAATGAATACGAAAGCCTTTGCGAACCTAAAAGGTTCTGGCGGTAACATATGGGAAGTATTTGAAGTTTTAGATGATGCCCGACGTGCTATTTTCAGAGATACCGTCTTTGGCTATTTTATTGATGTCCCTCGTTTACAAGGGGACGCTTTATTGTTTCATAAAATGTTCCTTCACCAGATCTGGCCGGACCCTGTTTTATCTCCAGATGGAATAAAACGTTTATATTTTCGAGTAGGCAATACCAAAATGGTTTATGGGCCGGAAGAGTTTTGTTTGATTACCGGCTTCAATTTTGGGGAGTATCCAAAAAACATTGGGAGAAAAGGGTCGGAAAAATTAATAAGCAGTAAAAAAAGATGTTTACTGTGTAAACGGCTATTTCCGGACCATACTAATAGTTCGGTGAAAATCGGTGACCTGAAAAGTTTAATTTTAAATCAAACATTCCTAGCACTTGACGACTTTGATGCAGTTAGAGTATGTTTGATATACATTTTGTGTGAAGGTTTTTTGGGCAAAGAAGTTAACGATCGGGTGCCACAAGATTGGGTTTATTTGGCTGAGAATTTGGATCTCTGGAATAGGTATATTTTCTTTACGTTAAAAGTTCTATTTTATTAAAGTTATAATTTATATAATAATCAATTTTGTTTTTTTGTTTTGTTAGCTTCGCTTGGGGTAGCTATCTCTGGGATTTTACTTATGTTGACCTTGAGGATACATGGAATAAGATACATAATTATTTATCACTTCCTAAGCGTGGTCAAACTTTAAAGTATTCCGTCACAGGATTTACGGCTCCAATAAGGGTATAAAAATTTTCTTATATTTAAATTGTTTTATTGTTATGTTTTTTATTTTAATTTTAACTTTTATTACTATAATTGTAAAAAAAATTGTAGATATGGATATATGAGATGATTCCGGCTGTTCGTGCATGTGGATTTGCATCGAGAAAAAATAAAGAATTGCCTCAGATGAAAAGATGGAGTGGAACAAAAAAATTGAAATGGGTTGACGTGAACAAGATTTGGTCAAAGATGCAGGTTTAAAAATATTTCGTTTATTATTAATAAAGTTGATTATTATACTTTTATATGCATTTTTAATATGTTTAATTTTTTAGGAGGGGCTACCACCAAGACAAAACATGTTACCGGGTGATGGTGAGATGACATCTTTTTATTATATGTTATTTCAAGAGTATGTATATGGTGAAGGGAAAGCAGTTCCATCCCCAGTACGAGACCATTTTAGGAGACAAGACGAATCTTCGTCTAGTATGTCGTCCAGTGATCGCTCTCATGGTAGAGGTCGGGGCAATGGGAAACACAAGCTAGACGAGGTGTTGAAACGGCTACATGCACTGGAGCAGCATGTGTTTATGAACCGACAACCTACAGAGGTTTTTGTTGAAGAAGTGAATAATGACCAATTTTGGAACGACATTTTTTTTGATGATACAACAGTGTCACAAAGAAATTATGATGAACAGGTTAGTTACACGCTACATTATTTATTATATTTTATTAACATATATGAATACCTGTGTTCATATTTTATATTTGAAAATATAGGTTGTACAAGATGAAGTGATGAATAAAAACAATACAACTCAAAATGTTTTTGGTGATACTCAAGACGACAAGGTTGTTATAGATGTTACCTTTACGATTTTAATAATTACTTTTTAATAAAGTGTCTTTCGTTATTAAGTAAAAAGTTATATTTTTAATGTAGGTGTTGGAAGAGAGTAATCAGTATGCGGGGAACAAATTTGATGATGATGTGTTTGATGTAAACGATTATAGTGAAGTTAAAGAGGTTATTATAGTTACATTAATATAAATATTTTGTTTATTTAGATATTATTGCTTATTAAATTATGTGTATTTCGTTATTAAGTATAAAGTATTATTTTTAATGTAGGAGTGGGAGGAGAGGAATGACAATGCATGGAACAAATTTGATGATGATGTGCCGGACGAAGACGAACTAATAATAACGGGAAATGTAGATTATTTTCATGATGATGATGATGACAAAGAAGTTACACCCGATAAACCGAGGAGTCGAAAATCATCACAATATTTGTGCCCTCCTTACACCGAGGTATTCGTTTTATTTATAAACTGATGATTTTATGTTTATGTAAATTATCTGAAAGATATAGATTTAAACATTTGAATATTGTTTTTAGTTGCACACGACACCGAAGCAAAAAAGAAGAACAAAAAAGAAGGTTGATATGAAATCAACAAGCCCCGTTCCTCCTCCAGTTTTTGGTGTTGCTCATGACTTCTCCATGTTGCGCCTACAACCTTACGTAGCAGGCGGTGAGGATGTCATCCAAAATTATGTATTGTATTCATATGATGTGCAGCATCGTTTGTTTAATTTCGTGTTAGATAGAGATTTTTGGAGCTCATTGTTTGGGCATACACACGACGGATGGTTGGAGTCAGCGGTAAATAAATTGTTAATTAATTCTTTTAAAAGTTAATTGTTTTTTAGTCAATAACAAAAGTATCATGTGTGCAGCATATAACCATTTGGTACCGACTTTTGATGGAGAGACGGTTTGAGAGCGACCGACATACAATAATGCCTCCAAATTTTTTTGTTTCTCATGCTTTAGAAGAAGGACAGGACTGGAGGGCGTTTATGGCTGGTATTGCTACGTACCCCAACTTCATGGTTGCTTGGTGGGATGTTGATACGGTAAACTTAATAGTTTATATTGAAAATAATATCGTTTTTTTGTTATGTTTTTGTATTGTGATGTTTTTGTATTGTGATGTAAATAAACATAATTTTATTTTCTGATCCTTATACAGGTCTTATTGCCGATTCATTCATCCCCTAATCATTGGCTATTTGGGGAACTACGATTAGCGTCAATGGAAGTGCATATTTATGACAGTCTTGGTAGAGGTGCTTATGAAAAATTCCAATCCGAAGGAATCTTTTCCAAATTTGAACGTCGGGTGGCAAATTATTTGGACAAGATTAAGTATTGGGCCCGGAGGAACATCCCAAGGATTCCATTGAATATGCAATTCATTTATGAAGAAAACGTTCCCCAACAAAGTAGTCATTTGGGAGATTGCGGTGTTTTTCTTTGTATGTTTATGGAGCAATTGGTTTCAGGTCAACCAATACGTGTTCTTATTGACCCAAAGAACACAGCTTTAGAGTTCCGTCTCCGGATGACAAAAATTATTTGGGGGTCTAGTCTTGCTCCTATGTAGTTGGATTATATAAATGTATATACAAATTAATGTTGGATTTCATTATTAGTTTATTTTTAGAGTTTACTCAACGGATGACAAAAAATATAACGTGACGACAATTACAACAATTTAATGACCTACTAATTACTTATCAATACATACAACATAAGAACGACTACAACATTTGTTTTAACGTTACAAATACAACAATTTATTGACCTAACAACTTCAAAACCATAAAAACAATATTGAAAAGCTTACAACTTGTAAACAAGAACTGCCAAGAACAACACCCAACTACAAACCAACACTATCTTTAACTTCTTATTTTCTAATTGAAAGAGCTTATTAGATTTAGCTACTTTAGCTATTACCATAGAAGATTGGTCCTTCTCTTCATCAACCCAACTGATAAACCCGCATTTTGGTCCCTGTTAAATTTAATATTCACAGTAAGAAAATAAATTTGTGTGATGTAAACACGAGGGTTTAAATTTGAATGACGGTAAGAACATGATACCAAATACGGGCAAGCGTAAAACAATCTTCCTGGGTTTTTAGCTGTACCCGAAATCCTAACGATACGTTCTCCTCTGCAATTGCAGTATGCCATTAGCCTTCTTATTCATTTAAATCGGAGTTACTTTCTCAGTTAAATTTTTTCATAATGAGTGACACCCATTTATAGAATAAATCATATTACCGACAATTCTTTTTGACTATGAAATGAACTGGTTTGACTATGAATTCAAAAAGTTCAACTATGAAATGCAGACAAGTACATTCTGTAGTATTGTCATGTCGGTCAGTGAAATTTGACTATGAAATGAACTAGTTTGACTATGAATTCAAAAAGTTCAACTATGAAATGCAGACAAGTACATTCTGTAGTATTGTCATGTCGGTCAGCGAAATTTGACTATGAAATGAACTGGTTTGACTATGAATTCAAAAAGTTCAACTATGAAATGCAGACAAGTACATTCTGTAGTATTGTCATGTCGGTCAGTGAAATTTGACTATGAAATGAACTAGTTTGACTATGAATTCAAAAAGTTCAACTATGAAATGCAGACAAGTACATTCTGTAGTATTGTCATGTCGGTCAGCGAAATTTGACTATGAAATGAACTGGTTTGACTATGAATTCAAAATGTTCAACTATGAATTTAAAAGGTTAAACTATGAATTTTGATCAGTAGAGATACAATATTTTCTATTTATAATTGCATTTGTGTGATCATTGTAGAACACAATCATCGGTATTGAAAATGAGTAGTTACAGCGAAAGAACCTTTTCTCAACTACCCATTTTCTTGCATAACCTTCAAAGAACAAATCCTAATACCTTCACAGCCATTAAGAAAACCGATACCAACCGCTTTCAATTCTGTTTTGTGGCTTTAGGTTGCGTGGTATAACATACTTCTTTTATTGAGTTATACAATATTTCATGGTAATGTATCTCGGTTAGTTGTTACTTATCACTAATATGTGTTCGTTTTTATGTAGATTCGTACCTTCCTTAGGTGCATGATACCGCTGATATATGTGGGTTATTTACCCATTCTTGGGAGCTTTCTGACAACAATGTACTTCGCAGTGGCTTTAGATGGAAATCATGAACCACTACTCTTAGCAATTGGTTTGGGAACCTTACAGTGTGAAGAATCATGGAGATGGTTCATGATGAGGTTAAGAGATTGTTTAGGTGAGGACATAGAGGTTGGTTTCATAAGCAACCGGTGTGGTAACATAGACTTTGGTGTTGAGAGTGCCTACCCGGATTCCTATCATGGATATTGTCCTAAAGATATAGCTCGAAAGATACGTGAGTCTGTCGAACATAACAATACGGAAGTCGAATCGTTGTTTTGGAAGTCATGCAATGCATATAGCGTTGATGATTTTTACTTGTGTTTGGAAAGGTTGCAAAGTACATGTAGGCAACCACCTTTCTGCACCTTGCTTATGAGTCCAATTTACTGGCTTTTGACGATATACCGATTTCAAAATGGACAAGAGCATTTTTCCCAAAAATACGTTACAATGTTAAATCGATTGACGTCCCTGAAATTTTGCAAATTATATCCTCACGTGAGTTTCCTATAACAACGATAATTGAGTTAACCACCACGTCGATAAAATCAAAGTCTGCTGAACGGGCCGAACTGGCTGGTAAGGGAGATTGTTATATTTTGTTTTTTTTTATTGTGCTGCTATTTTTATTAAAATATCAAATTTTACAGGGAGGTTGTCTGGTGGGTTGACCCCTTACGTTGAGAGTAAGGTTCAAAAAAGTCTCAACAAGTCTTATAATTGTAATGCAAGACGTTTGTATGGGGATACATTTGAAGTCGGTGACACTTTTGCCACCAGCAACGTACAACTTGAACGAAGGGTATGTAGTTGTGGTAAATGGCAAAAAAGCGGTATACCATGTGGCCACGCTATAGCATGTCTAAGAACCCGTACATCTAAGTCCATTCAGAGAATGGTTGATTACAAGTTCACTAATTATGTGTATCGAGTTGCATATGGATCTGAGTTGGTGAATGGTATACCATCATACGAGCATTGGGAAATACCAAATGAAACGGTGGTCCTGTTACCTCCCTCAATGCAGTAGTTATTCATGTAGCACCTTTATGTTTTATGTAGTATTATGTATTAGTTTTTTATGTACCCCGTTTTTATTTTAGTGCTGTGTTACGTATTAGTTATCCATGTACCCAATTTATTTTTTATATCGTATTATGTGTTAGTTATTTATGTACCCCATTTATATTTTATTGCGTTCTAAATATTGGCTATTGAGGAAACAACATACATTAAAAGAAATGGACGTTTATTAAATAGTAACGACTAGACACATACAACAACAAGCAACTTAAATAACGAAAAACAATTAACTTAACCAACATGCATATTAAAAATAAGGGACATTCTTTAAAAGATTCCATGCATCTAAGTGGGTAAACTCGCTACCATCATATTGAAAACGGTATAGTTCCAAAGCCACCTGCCGTAGAATGTCTTCATCCGTATTTGCATGTTCGTTATCCAACTCGTTATAAATACGTTGAAATTGTTTCACCTTCATTTTCATATCCAGAAACTTCGCTTTGACATCTCTTCTTCTTCGATATTGAGTGCGGTTCATTAAATGGTGAAACAAATGACAGACACGAGACCAAAATGATCCAGCACGAACTTGTGGGGGACCCGGTGGAAAATCCACCTCTACAGTTGTAATCCAAGCTTGAACCAAAGCGACCTCCTCTGCGTTCCTCCATATACGTGGTGAGTCCATAATTGCAAGGAGGGAAGTAATAGAATACAATTACAACGGATATTGAAATCTATTTATAACGACTCGTTACTTTCCTGGTGCAATGACTTGTCAACTCAAACAGCAATGTATTGTGTTGTCATTCAACCGGGGATGAATTGTCAACTCGAACAGTGATCTGTTGTGTTATAAGTATAGTACACTGCATTCGTCAGTTAATTTTGACTATGAATTGCAGACATATTAGAAGATTGGACTGCGATTTTGTGTAGAAACTACTATAAATTGACCTTAAGTTACATGCAATACTTTATTAAATTAACCAATATAGTTGTTCAAATATTGTTTTTTAGATTCTACTCTCTTTGTTTCAATCCAAATGACTTCTATATCATGGAGCAATGAAGAGTTCTTGGTTCTTACACATGCTTATATTCATGTGTACGAGACAAGCAAGTTGAACGATCCAATGTTTTGGAGCCGTTTAACAAATATTTTCAATGCTGAAAACCGAATGGCTACAAGAAACGATCGTGACGAACTAGACATCTTAGCAAGATGGTATGAAATGAAAACCGAAGTTCTATTATTCAACGATCTTTATACCAAAATTGACGACACACGTTTAAATGCTACTGAGGATATCATTTTGGAAGCTGCTAAGGAGGAATATAAGTCATTAAGTAACGGGTTGGAATTCCAGTTTGAAGCCCCTTGGAATATCTTGAAATATATCCCGTTTGTTTAAAATCTATTTTAGTTTATTATTTGAGTACTAGGTTATTTTCATGTACTAGGTTATTTTCATGTTTTTCTGATGTATTTCGTATGTATTTCGTTTGTTTAAAATCTATTTTAGTTTATTATGTGAGCAACTCGTATCATTAACTTGAGTTAATAAATGACCATTGCATTAGTTATCACAATATATTAGAATACATTAGTAACAAGGATTCCATGAACCATTAAAAACATCACAACAATTACATGAAAAACAACGACATAATACGAACAAAGCATTAACGTAAAACACAAGTCCATGGGTTATTCTTAACACAAATTAGAGGGGTCTACTTGAAATATTGTTTATCTCTAACAACCTTCCAAACTTCCTCGTATTCGAAGTCTCTGTCGTCATGCTCACAAATGTAAAACTCTGTAACAACTTCCAAGAACTCTTCTTCGTCACGATAACGAACATTGTTACGTTTCGCATAACTACATGCTCAATTGAACCATGTCACTTCTTCCTTTACATCCGTCCACTTAGTAACAACATCTGATTTTTTTCTTTTTTGTCCTTCTCCCATCTCATGGTTAAACAAAGATGTGAGGCGACTCCATTCATCACCAATTAGGCAATGCGGGGGAGCAAGTAACGGTTCACCATCCTTAACACTTAGCCAACATCGTGTTAGAAGTAACACCTCGTTTGTCGTCCATGGCCTTTCAAAATTGGAACCAGGTACTTCATTCGAAGAACTTGCTGCATTTGACGACATTTCTAATAATGGGAATTCGTTTCGTTTAGGTGATTTGGGTGTTTGGTTTATAGATCTTAAACATCTATTTATATAAATAAATAGACTATGAATTAATACTTTGACTACGAAATGGTAATATTTGGACTACCATTTTCAGCTTTATGCAGTGTTTTGTCATGTCAAACTGTCATTTATCTCTTGTCACTTAAGGGTCCCACTGGGATGTGCAGGTTACTACAGTGACTTTTCATTACCGTCTAGTTATTTCAAAGTTGGACATCTCATTACTGTCTAGTATGTATAAATACCACTTATTGCTCCAGTTTAATACAATGTCGACTTTATTATGAGTTCCTCACACAAATTCGAAATTTGCTCATGCAACGAAGTAGATTGTTACTACTGTGATTCGGTAGACCCTTTTTTTACACCCTCTTCAGCCGGGCCATATATGTCACATGAAAATTTTGAAGAATTAAAGAAGGCTGAAGCACAACAAGAAGAGGACAAAGAGTCATCCCGTCTTCTCACTCAACTTGCTAATGATATAGATTCGGAATGCAAACAAGCTCAAGAATGGATTGACCTCAATAAAAACAAAATCAAAGAGCATAAAGATTGGATAAAAAAGAGTAAGAAGGCAATCAAAATGACTGAAAAACGGCTTGCTGAGAAGGATGAGCAGTTGATACACATTATGGTAAAAAAGGATCGTTTCGAAGACAAAATGAGAATTAGGGATGACTATATAACAATGGAGAAAGAGAAGTACCCGTTGCAGTTCCCTGAGTTTAAAAATTAGTTATAAAGTTGTTGTAATATTATCATGAAACAGATTAGGTTGCCAAAGGATCGTTTGTTGTTTTTTTTAAATAACATGTTGTAACTGTTAAAATAAATCTGCAAACTATATTTTATAATATAAAGGCTTCATTCATTGTTATAATCAACAAAATTAACTAAAATATGAGAGCATAGCAATGTCTTGTAAGAGTTAATAAAAATATTATAATACATAATAAGCTAACAACTCGTCATTACTCTTAATTTCAAGGTTGTTTTATATCAAAATCAGCGTTATGGGTTTGTGAGCAACCCGCTGAACCACCAATATTATATGCCATTTCTGGAGTAGAAATTATGTGACCTGCTCTGCTACCAGACGCCCTTCCAGTACAATTATTTCTCGTGTGTCCTAGTTGACCACATGTAGAACACTCTTTTATAATTGGACCCTCGCCTTGGGATGGAATGCGGTCTGTGTTTCTTGGCCTGCCTGGCTGACGTTTATCCATTATAGGTGGCTTAACAATCATCAAATCATCGGGGATCTCCCATTCGGATGGCTTCGGCAGAGGGTTTATTGATTCCTCATATGTTTTCCTCAGTGTTTCGGTAAGGTAAGCATTTAATGCAAACCTCGAGCAGTCTTGGTAATTGTTCACTGTTAAACATCTTATGACATGACCACAAGGTATCCCATCAAGTTGCCAATGCCTACATGTACATGTCATATGTTGAAAATCAACAATCACATTTTGTGCCCCCTTTTTGACCTCGCATTTCGTATTTGAGATCATGCGAACATCCCATTTCGTAAAAGTTTTCTTGTTTTCTTTTACAACTTCATCCGCCCAAGGGGTAAGTGTTGTTGTTGCTTCCGCTAAAAAAACAGCCAAAATGAAGAAGTTAAGATCAATAACATCAAAACTAATAAAACATTAATATTACAAATTCACGTAATACCTGCAAAGTTACGTCTTTTAAACCACCATTGTTGCATTGTAGCACGAAAAAAATCAATCAACATAAGTATTGGCACCTTACGTGCGTGTCTGGATAATGCATTTATAGACTCCGCACTGTTGGACGACATAAGATTGTATCGGTTCCCTTTAAAATGTGCCCTTGACCAGGTTTCTGGATTTATACTTTTTAAGTACTCCCATACTGGTTCTTTTGTCTTTTTCATAACATCCATGGCAGCATCAAAAGCATCAACTGTGTACGCCCTACACGCCTCCCAAAATATTCCTTTAACCGTCTTACTCTTGCCGAATCTAGATACTATGTTGAAATACAAATGGACACCACATATTCCATGATGAGCGTGAGGAAAAATGTTGGCAACGGATGTTGCTATAGATGGAGACCTATCAGATATAATTGTAAGCTCCTGCATATTTCCTATGCAATCATGTAGTTTTTGAAAAAACCATGTCCAAGAATCAGTACACTCATTTTTGCATATACCATATGCAACTGGTAATATTTGATTTTGTCCGTTCTTAGTAACTGCAAGTAGCATGGTACCTTTGAACTCGCCCTTTAGGTGAGCTCCATCTACTACTAGGGTCGGCTTACAAAAATTGACAAAAGCTCGTACCTACAATACATTGTATATCTATTCCAATACACCAAAATAAATATTAAAAAAAAAATTAGGACATGATAATACTAACCGAGCAACCGAGTGCGACGTACAAAAACTCAAAGCGATCATCAGCATCTGTTTTAATATGTGTGACAGTACCCGGATTATGTTTGGCCAAGTTGTGACAATACACCGGAAGTTTGGTAAAAGAATCCTCTTTCGTACCCCTTAACGACAACAATGCATATTGCTTCGCACGCCATGCCTGATGGTATGAGATATTGATATTCAATTGAGCATTCATATCATTAACAATTTCTTTTCCCCGATAAACTCTACTATAGTCTTTAGCCAAAACATCAGCAACATATTCACCCAAAACATATTTGTTTGCTTGTCGATGATTAGGTTGCAACAATGTTGAAGAACATGTGTGTACATCAACAAATTTATTCACTTGGAAAAGTCCATCAGAATTTTTAATTGCTTTTGCTCTTAGTAACCAAGAACAATTTTTCGAAACACACACAGCTTCATACCTTGATTTGGTGGATCTACTTATCCTCGTCTGGAAACCTTCTCGAAGACATTTTTTACCAATACACCGCTTTAAAAGTTCTTTGTTTTTAAATATACTCTCACATTGAATCTTTTGAAGATTAATGTCTACCATCTGTGTTGGGATATCTTCATTAAGATCAACTGGCCATGCTGGTACAGGGGGCATACCGTGAAAAAGGTTATCGGGATACTTAGCTTTAACTTCATCACCCACTCATCTCTATCAGAATTACTTTGTAGCTCGGTTATATCTAAACATACATCACCAACATCAACATAATGCCCGTAAACATGATTTTTTTCATTTTTTTGAGTTGAATTTTTTTTCTTTTTAGTTTTATCTACCACACGCCTATTCATAAATTTAACTTCTTGTTCAACAACATCATCACAACGACCACCCACATGATTAAGATATGTACCAACATCATCATCACCAACAGACTTGTAATTCTCGGGATCCACATAGTGAATAGGTGAATAACTAACATTAACATTTTCAGCAACACTGTGAAACTGAGGTACACTAGGAGTATTGAAAGTACCTATCGGATCGTTGCTCCCTTTATAACTGCATAAATTACCAACAAGTTGGTTTCCAATTTCACCACCCCCATTAACCTCCTCAACTTCATCAACCACCACAAACACTTTCACAACCCTTCCTCCACTACATTTGATTACATTTATCAACATTCTAACATCCACGTCTTCAACTATAGCTATATAATAATTTAATTCAGGATGGTGGAAACGAAGACTAATTCTATATTTGTCTAACAAACCAATTTTGCTTCTTACCAAAGATACAAAATCACTATAACTAATATACTCAGAAAATATCAAAGCGAGTTCAGAAATACCTCCCTGTGGACATATGTATTCCAGATTAGTTCCATTAACTTGCCATCTCCCACCGGTTACAAGACAAACCAAATATTCAATCATTTTTTGAGCAAATTGTAGAGAGTATTTCCTAAACAAATAACAACCAAAATGATATTTTTTCTACAAAAGTTTTTATATAGCAACGTGATTTCGTAGTCAAACCAATTCATTTCATAGTCAAACTTAAAAAAAAAAAAAATAGCAAAAAATACACCATTTCGCAGATAGGCTCAGAGGATTTCGCAGATGGCCATATTCCATCTGCGAAATTAACCCTATTTATACAGAAAAAAATTAAAAAAAAAAAAATTCTCATCTGCGAAAGTACAAGTACCTAAAGCACAACTGTGCTTTAGGTACTTGTACTTTCGCAGATGAGAAGCCCATTTCGCAGATGGGACCTTCTCATCTGCGAAATGGGTGGCCATTTTTGTAATTTCGATTTTTTTGGCTATTTTTGTAATGTAATTAGTGTAAATGGCTATTTTTGTCATTTTCTCTATTTTAATATCCAACCTACTATGTAGCCAATAAGTATTCCCTATCATGTTTGTAATATGGATGAACATGGTTTAGGACTATGGAGTATATGAAAGAAAGAAAAATCTGAATACAAAACCATGTATATATAAAAAAAAAAAAACTTTGGACTGAATCACTTCCTAACGATGAAACGACGTAGCTAATATCTAGTAAAGTTCTTTTTTCACAACACCCGGTCCTCAAGGTTGGATATAAAAAAACATAGTGTTACGAATGGAGTATGTGTATGTGTCGGCAAGCCAATCAATCACTCCTCAAGGGTATTGTATAAATAATAAATGTTGTATTCAACGGTTTGTTAGAAACATGAACGAACCTGATTAGCAAGGATCTCATATCCAAATGAATGGTTTTATAACTCACACTATCAACGTTGGAAAAATCTAGGTTTGTAAAGTCCCAAATATGTCATCGCGGAAACAATAGTAGGAGAAAAAAAATGTAAAAGGTAACTTCATGTTACAAGAAAATGTTAAAATCAGTTCTATGAAATGCTTATAAATCTATAGATCGAAAGAACTAGAAATCGAGGTGAAAAAAGAATAATAATATTATCTATATTCATTAAATTGAAACCAAACCAATATAGACAAAACCTATTTTGAATGAAACTAAAACCAGACTCATCTAAAATGGTTTTGCCCCAATAGAAAACTAACTTTTGGAAAAACTCAAAGTCTTGATAATCAACTAAAAATCAATACTTGAAACTTTTACTAGTATTTATTAGTTCAAAACAATTTTTAAACACCCTAACTAATCTTTCCATAGAGGAAGATAAGCGGGAGTGAGAGTTAGCCGGACGGTGTTTTCTCGGTTTGTAATGCATGGAGACATATCGATGACTTTATTCTTGATGTTTGTGATAAGCCACTAGATGGTGTAACTTGGTCCCCATTAAGATTCAAGACGTATACTATGAATTTATAAGTTGTTTCTTGTAATAACAATTTATAAAAAATAATGATATTGAGATCAACTAGAATAAAAGATTCATAATGTCGTTTCTAATACACAAGTAAAGAGTTTATTTAATATCAAGTAAATAACAAAGAGCCTTTGGCCTTGAGGAATAGGAGTTGATAAAAAGATGCCCTCAAACAACATTAACGGTTCAAGTCTTGTTTCAGACTAAATATATAGATTTAGGAGTATAATAATAAATGCTTGTGTAATCCTTTCTTAAAAAAAGTAAACAATCTTTATTTAATGTCATACTAGGTGTGAGACTCATGTATTACATGAGTTTAATTAAAAAAAAAATTAAATATGAAATTTTAACAATTTGAAATTTTTGAATTTATAACAAAAATGAGAAAAAATTTAAATTATTATAATTAATGAGACTTTAATGTATTGAATACATTACATATATAAACCTTTTCTAAAAAATACCTTACATATATATTACCTTATATATTAAATATGAAATTTTAATTTAATAAAATGAAAAATACAATAAAATGACAAGTGGAAAATAGAAAATTTAAAAATTCTAAAAAATGTCATGTGTCCAAGTGAAAGAGAAGAGAACATGTGGCAAAAAAACTTTCATTTATTAGAGTAGATTTAATTGTTTACTTCCAATGGAAGTTAAAGGCTTTGAAATCTTTATCTAATAGTTCATGTATGTATTATTTTAATTTTAGAACAGCTAACACACATACACACACTTGTTATCTTACTTCTAAATATATACATTTTATCTCTAGTGATAACTAAACCCTCAGATTTCGATGAAGTCGTCTTTCTGTCAATTCATGATATCGCTTGACTATAAGTCATTTGGTAATAATTCATATATTTAAGGATGAGATTAGGGTCATTAAGAAAATAAATAATATTGTCAAACACGAATCTCACACTAAATGGCCCTCTCCCTCTCTTCCTCCATTAAGTTTGACGTAAAATAAAGAAACATGGAAGATATTTTGATATTTTTGATCTGGTTGAAGGTTTAGTAGTCACTTGTATAGGTACATCATAGATACAACCCACTTCTATTATAATTTTGTATGCTTTAAGTGTTTGATCTAATTAAAGGTATCTCAAAATTGCCCAATCTAAAATAATTAAAAAAAGAATAGCAAGTTGTATAAAAATTATGGGGTAAATTAAGTAAAGTTGTAAAAAGAATATAAACTTAAAGTTTTTATTATGAGTTTTATTTAAAAAAAAGAAAACCGGAAAACCAATGAAAAATTGTAAAAGATAGTAAAACTAAAAAGTTGAACCAAATCTATGAGGTAAATTGAGAAAAAAGAAACCAATAAAAACGGGAAAAAAAAATTTAATTTTTTTTTCTAATATCTAGAAAAAAACTCATAACCATCTTATGTCATAAAAGTTAAACCATCTAACTTAATTTATGGATTTAAGAAAATTGTTTATCCAACACTTAAGATATGTACACAAAGTAATAATAGAAAATACTTTATTTTAAAAGCGTTACAATTTACCACTAGTAATGTGTGTCATCTAGGATGATGGGGATATGTTTGCCATTTTTGTAATTTTAAAAAATGATCAGGGTATGGTGTTGATGGTATTCACCATGGAGAGAGAGAGAAATCTCATTATTTGCCTCACATTTGCCACCGGTAGAAACCCACCGCTAGTATTATATCGGCGGTAAAAATCTTGTTGCGGCCTGGTGTTTACTGGCACTAAGGAGCCACCACAGCATACCTCCGGTGAAAATTTTACGACACCGCTTAGCCTAAGGCTAGCAGGTGTGGGCAACGTCCACATCGGCCTTTTTAGAGAAAAAGAAGGAAATGACGTTAATGGAGGTTGTAGTGGTAACGGGAATCAACGTGCAGACGTGTAACACCCAAAAACGGTGAAGGGGGCTGTGTTTGTGCGTCATAATGCATAAAAACGCCCAAAAACGCCCCGATGGACATTGTCTATACCTAGGAGTCTAATGATAATAATAAGATGTTACTAGGTGGCAATTGGTATAGGCGCCTTCGACTCAAGCATGAGCACGAGGTGAGGAAATCATGGGCCACTATCGATGTGTCAATAGAATCAACGGATCCATTTTCACAAGCACCGAAAGAAAAAGGTTATATAAATTGAACATTTATCCAATACCATGTAGAGTTTTGTATTGGGTTCGAACTGACATTGTTTAATATAAGCGAAAAAAGTTACGCTTTTTAAGAAGTCGTTTTTTGTTTTTCCCCACGCTACCTTTTGTATCATATTCTCGTGTGTTGCATAAACTTGAATGAAATAAGTCAATAACACTCGTATTTATAGAAAGAAGTATAGCCATAACACTAAAACAATATATAAGACCTAAAAAGATAAAATTAACAAATTAGTAGTAAATAAATGATGTTGAAGTAAAAAATGGATTGTAGGTGGCATTTTGGTGAAAAATAGTAAGAGCCGTTTGGAGCAATGAATGAAGACCGTTAAATGGGGTCAAAAAAAGCAGCAGTCCACCAGGTTTTGTTGAGGGCCCACACCACATGTGCATCAGGATTCAGGACTGTTGGAACAAACATCGGTTGGAGTTGTTGTCGGACTTGAATCGGGTAAGACACTTGTGTACTTCTACTTCCGTCGTTGTTCCCTCTCAATCGGTTAAAATATAAAACTCTCTTAATGAAAAATAAAATAATCCAACAGTTTTTCACTAAAATTACCACATATTGATTAAATATATCTTGAGAAAACAATTTGTTTTAAGTTGGGAAAATGACCACGAGATTCACAAAATTTATTGGGCAGTAACTGGAAATCTGGAATCTGAAACTCTGAATTTGGGGCATCGTAAAGGACTAAATGAGATAGCTAAGGTCTTGCGGATGCTAATTGTTACTCGTGATTTGTTTGATGTATCATTCTTCTATATATCTTTTCCTTTTTATTGTCTTGTGTTTTCATTTTTTTTGCTTTGACGTTTTACTCTTAGATTGTTATTTTTAAGGAATCACATTTTAAAAGGTATACTTTGGCTATATTTATCACATCATACATCATTGCTAGCTGTTGAGGCAGTTTATTATTTTGAGATTTTTGAGATTGTCTGTTTGGCAACCCAAAAAATAGTTTGTAAATAAAAATGTAATACACCAAAAGTAATAAGTGATAACATAAGTCAATAAATGGGATTCTCTAACAATTAATCATTTGAAACAACAAAATTATAATGGTGATGTGGTGAATTTGATGATGTTGGTGTGGTGTGAGAACCTCACCCAATAGCCACTAGCCTAAGAGATATTTGGACATAATTTGAAATGTTGATTTAAAAGTAATAATCATATATTATAAATTGCCTCAACATATGTATGGTTTTTATGCAATCTGCTACTGCCTGTTATAAAATAATAAACTTCAATCAAATTTGCCAACTAATAAGATTATCCTTGGATATTTAGGGGGTTTATTCACTTCCTAACAAAAAGAAAGCGGCAAAGACAACACTGTTAGCTCTACTAGTCTAGTCACATGCTATCATAGAAAACTTAGGACATGAGATAAGATTTACAAATAATATGGTAAATTAAAATTATTTAATTTATTGATTTCAAACAAAGGAAATCTAAACCACTTATATTAATTACAAAAGGAAAGGGACGATCACAACACTGTTGGCTGACTAGTGACCTGCTCTATTAGCATGTTACTTACAAAAGGAAATGGACGAGGACCACACTGTTATCTCTACTAATAACGCATAGAATTTTGAGGACAAAGCTGAATCATACATAGATAGAAACTCATCTTCAAAAAGACATTTTTTTTATCCATACGGGAGTTTTGAGACTCACTTGATATGTAGAGAAAGCTTTCCACATGTTGGAGTTAATGATGTAACGTCCCGTCTCTGGTATGTTGTTTTCATGTTTATTTATTTTGAAGTTTTCCAGAGGGACTCGGCGAGTCTATAGCCCGACTCGTCGAGTAGAGACGGGATTTCAAGCACGTATAAGTCGGCGACTCGACGAGTCCATATTCGGGACTCAGCAAGTCCGCCTGTCTGGAAGAAACCCTAAATCCCCGGGTTTGCTCACTATTTAAGCAATGATATGTGCCCCAAACTCGCCTCCTTCACCCTCAGAGAGTCTGTGAGCAACCATAAACCATTCCTTGTTTGATTAAAGTGTTTTGTGTGGATTCTTGAAGGTTTGAAGAAGAAAAAGAAGAAAGGACCAAAAAGAAGAGGTGTAGAGCAAAGATCCAAGGTCAAAATCAGAGTTCATTGAGGTATTTCTCAGAATCATTCTGTTTTGTGCTTAAAACCTCCATTGGAACACCTCTAAGGCTAGTTTAATGTATTTTCCAAGTTTTGTAGTTGTATGGATGCCTTGATGTGTAACACCCCAAAAATACCGGTTAAAAATTTCATTTTTAATTTAGGTCAAAACATAAAAACATCATTACAAAACATTCATAATAATAATTCATGTCTGAAAACCGGTAATGTCATAGTAATAATTCAGAGTACATCCCAAAGATCCATAGTGCGGAAAACAAGAGTGTGTGTGATATGTCGCTACCGCGCCGGCTCCTTTCCCTTAGCTGAAGATACCTGAAATCAAAACTGAAAACTGTAAGCACGAAGCTTAGCGAGCTCCCCCATAATACCTCATACCATACAAGCATACAACATACAACATGAAGCTAGGAGTTACGGGCCTCGCCCACACTCACGAAGATACGGGCCTTGCCCACACTCCGCTAGCCGGAAGATACAGGCCTCGCCCACACTCTACTATCTGGGAGATACGGGCCTAGCCCAAACTCCACTCTCGGAGAGATACGGGCCTTGCCCACACTCAACCGCTAGCCCATAATATACAAGTATCACACAGACAACAAGTATAGACAACTCTATCATACTGGCACATATCATAATCAGCTCAACCAAGAGATACGGGCTCGGCCCACACTCTAATAATAACATTTCGTCTATACGGGCCGGCCTTGGTGCCTTCGACCCATTCCTACTGGAAGGAAACTCACCTTGAAATAGCTGCTGGCCTGTGTGGGAATCGACTGTCTGCTGCTGCTCCGGAAATCCTCCGGCTATAATTCCCACATAACACTCAACCAAACACCACTAACTGACCCTTGGGTAAAATGACCATTTTACCCTTGATCAAGTCAAAAGTCAAAGCCAGAGTCAACTTTCAGTTGACCCGACTCGCCGAGTTGGCTCTCCAACTCGCCGAGTCCCTATCCAATCGATTGTCCTGCAACCTGTCTCTACTCGTCGAGTTGGGCGTTGACTCGACGAGTTCTCCTTCTAAACTGATGTCCAAGTCCTTCATCCTACTCACCGAGTTGTATGAACAACTCGCCGAGTTCATCTTCATCCGATGAACACTTTATGTTGTGACCCGCCGAGTTGTATGAACAACTCGCCGAGTCTGTTCTTGATCTAAGAAGATTGCCTTAACCTCGCCGAGTCAGGACATTGACTCGCCAAGTTCCTTCATGGGTGAGTTCGGCTTCCAACTCACCGAGTCCACCCAGGACTCACTACTCTACTCGACACAACGAAAAGGGGACAAACTCGGAGACTCGCGACTCGACTCGCCGAGTCAGATGAGCGACTCGCCGAGTCTGCTTCATGCAAAAGCCATATACGCGATTTTGCTTGAATCCAGTCCATGCCATTCATAGATCTGGGCTCCTAGGGCCTGGTTTACACGTAAAGTTTCCAACTTTACGTGTAGATCATCACCAATGAAGGTTTTAAGGCTCAAAGTGCACCAAAAGGGGGTAGATCTAGGACTTGTGTGCAACATGACTCCATAAAGACAGTGGATCCAAGCTCCAGGGACTGAATAGTGCCTAGATCTAAAGGCTAACAACTTAATACGACCCACAATGCACAAACAAGCTTGGGAAATGGCTCAAGAAGGACCTTCATGAAGCTATTAGGTACTACAAGCTCAAAAACAGAGGGGAAATGAGCTATACCTCAGGGAAAACGTTGGGATGACACAGAGATGCTTGGCCTCCTTCTCCTCTTCTTGATCTTCTCTTCTTGCTCCTCAACAACTTCAAAAACACACCCAAATACTTCAATCTCTCAAGGAAAAAGGGCAAGGACGATGTTGGGGGCTCTGAGGGTGAATGGGGGCGAGTTTGGGGCGGAATGAGGGATTAAATAGGGTGCAAACCCCTGAAACTTAGGGTTTCATCAAACAGCGGTGACTCGCCGGGTCGCCAACTTAAAACGTGTCCCGGGTCCCGTCCCTACTCGGCGAGTCGGACCTACAACTCGCCGAGTCCAAGGCTAAAATGAAAATACTCAAATGAAATTTATGTACCAGGAACCAGGTGCTACATGATGGGTCGAGATATCCCTAGATCTGTTCATTTAGGAGTTGTAGAGCCCTGATCTATTGCCTTTTTGAAGTTGCTTTGCATGAGAACCCTAGATCTAGCCTTTATTATGCTTTTTGAGCCTTTTAATCTTCATGGATGCTTATGGGCACGTAAAGATAGAATCTTTACGTGTTAATCGAGCCTAAGGAGCCCAGATCTACAAGTTATATGCGCTGGATTCAAGCAGAATCGAGCTTTATAGTAACTGCATGCATGCGACTCGGCGAGTCGTTCTTCGGACTCGGCGAGTCGAGCCGCGAGTCCCCGATTTTTCCCCCTTTTGAGTGATTCTGAGTTGTGACCAGTGAGTAGTGGAATGGACTCAGTGAGCCGGGGTCAGACTCAGTAATGGAGGGACTCGACAAGTTGTTCATACAACTCGGCGAGTCCAAGGCAATCTTCTTAGTTCAAGAACAACTCGTCGAGTTGTTCATACAACTCGGCGAGTCGGATGCAGATAGCCTGAGTTCTAGAATCGAAAGGAAACTCGTCGAGTTGATGCCATACTCGACGAGTAGCAGCGAACAGGGTTGAGAAGTGAGAGTAGGGACTCGGCGAGTTGGCGGCCCAACTCGGCGAGTCAGGTCAACTGTAAGTTGACTTTGACCGGGAGAGTTGACTTTGGCCAGGGGTAAAAGAGTCATTTTACCCCAATACAGTTATGAGTATTTGATTGAGTGTGTTTGTGGAATTGTAGCCGGGGAGACACCGGAGCAGCAGCATATAGCTTCCAGAGCCATACACTCAGCAGCCAGTTCACGAGGTGAGTTCCCTTCTAGTAGGAACAGGTCTAAGGCCACAATGCCGACCCGTTCAATTAGTAATAGTTTCCGGACCTCGGTCTGATGCAGTAGTTAGTATGTTTGATGCCTTCGTGGCTCAGACAGGTTTGTGTGTTATGTGTTCCGGGTTATGGCCCGAAGCAGTATGCAGTATGTGTTGTTGTGTTAGTTGATATGTTATGCTATGCTATGTTCAGTAGTTCCGGACTTCTGTCTGATGCAGTCAGTTCCGGACTTCGGTCCGATGTAGTTAGTTCCGGATTTCGGTACGATGCAGGAGGCAAGGCCTCAGTAGTTCCGGACTTCGGTCCGATGCAGAGGGCAAGGCCCTGGTTAGTTCCGGACTTCGGTCCGATGCAGTTTTCCGGACTTCGGTCCGATGCAGTGGGCAGGGCCCAGTAATTGTTATATGTTTGTATGGTATGTGGTAATTTGGGGGAGCTCACTAAGCTTCGTGCTTACAGTTTCAGTTTTGGTTTCAGGTACTTCCGCAAGTAAAGGGAAGAGTTCGGGATGATGGCATCGCACACACCACAACTTCAGTTTTTGTCCTGGGAGATTGTTTTGATACTTAGTTTGATTTGATACAGTTGTATCACGACATTTTATTATGGTTTGAGATATTTGACGTATGGTTTTATGATATGACGTTCAACATATGATTTTTATTATTAAAACAAAAAAAAAATTGAGATATATTTTTGGATGTTACAAATGAAAAATAGCTTAGGGATTTTGCTAGTTAGGTCTCCAAGTTTCAGTTTTCCCTAACTACTCTTCAGTTCGCAGTTTCAAATATTATGCTTTAAGATCTTGTGACGAGAGTCTAGCGGTTGACATGTAAATTATATACAGTATGTTTAAGATTCAAAATTTGCACGTCCAAAATAACGATGAAGCTCTGCGATATGCCACTTACGTGATGTGCTCTGGAGCAGGTTCAACATGAGTTGTCTAGAGGATGTGCCTTGTCGTTGAAATATTTTGTATTAAATATCAAATTTTTTGATTTCCTTGATTACCGAAAATCACACAAATAGATGCCTATTTAAGTTTTATAAATCAATGGCAAATTTATTAATCCAAAATTTGATGATATATGCAAAATGTAACCACACTCTGTATAAAAGTTCGTACGTAGGCCTTAAGGACATAAATTGAATAAACTAAATCCCTTTACGATTTACTTGAATAATTATCGTTGTTCACTATTTAGACATACCAAATTATATAAACTAAATCTATGTGGCATTATCAGGGCAAATCTAGGATTATATAATGAGGCACAAACAAGGGAAATTAAGTAGTCTAACCACTTTTGGTGGGTTTTTTTTTTAAAATCAAAATAACCGGGTTTTTTTCTTCAAAATAATCATTTTCTTCATAATGGGTCATTTCGGAATCTACTTCAAAGTATATAGCTTCGGCATGGCCCATTCACATATTCCAGGATGCCTATGCCAACATATTTTGGAGGAAGAAATACAAAACCTTTATTCTGGATTTTATTCTGAAATATCTACACATGTCGGAGATTTACACATTTTGGAGCAAAGGATCAACGAAGGTATTGGTAATATTTTTAATAATAACAGAGTCCTTTTGGGTTGCCCTTATAACACATTTGAGGAATTAAAAGAAAATGGATTAAGGAGAAAAAATAGTTTATTATTTTATTATGCTTGATAAATTAATTAGAAACTATTTTTTGAGTTAGTTGGGAATTAATTAATTCAATGGGTTAAACATTAATTAATTAAAAGTTAGTTGATTGTAATATTCAACAATCCTTTAAGGATAAGAAAGAGAACAAAAAGTGGGATCATCATACATGGGATTGGAGTTACTTTTGGGGTAAACATTAACAACCTATAAATAGGGTACGAAGGGTCAAACCCTCCTTGCTCGTTGGTTTAGATTTTTCGAACCTCCCTTATTCCTTTCCTTGGACGAATTTCTTAACCCTTTCTAGGGTTTGTAAAAATCAATCATTCTAATTTTCTTTTAATTCTCTCTTTGATGTCTTGGATGTGATACCGTAAGAGGGATTCTACTTTGGATCCTCCCCGTCCAAGCAAGGTAGCAAGGGCAAGATCATAAGCTAGAAAGTATCTAGCTACAAAAGAGGTATGTTATTCTATTTGTTCTAGTAGTTGTAGTAATAGATTGAAACCTAGATCATTATAGGTTACATGTGCACATAGGAATTTTATTTAAGTCTTCTGCCGTTATATTCATATGTATAGAATGCCCCATAACCCATCACTATGATTCTAATAAGTTCGTGGGCATATGCCTTAGAAACTGCTTCAAAGATTCCTAAAATATAATAAATCGTCACTAACATATTTAAAATTCCGAGTTTGTAATGCTTACATTCGTTGTGAAGCTCACGAAAAATTAGAACCCATATTAGAGAAATGTTATTGGATATCCTATTGGATCTTTTTGTATTAATTTTATACACCTTTTGAGACATTTGTTGCTCGTACGGCAATCTTCCTAGAAAGGGGGTTGATATCTAAGGAGGCTAGTAGGAGCCAAATTGTAGGGGTGTAAGTGAGCCGAGCTACTCATGAGCTACCCGGGATCGACTCGTTAAAAGCTCGACTTGAGATCGAATTAAACGAGCCTGAGCCGAGCTCGAGCCTAAATATGAGGCTCGTCTATCAAACGAGCTCGAGCCGAGCTTCAATTAATGGGCTTGCGAGCCTAAACGAGCTTAAACGAGCCTACATACATACATACATACATACATATATACATACATGCATACATGCATACGTACATACACACACATACACACACACACACACACATATATATATATATATATATATATATATATATATATATATATATATATACATAGAGGCTCGATTAGGCTCGCGAGCCCACTAAATTGTTCACGAGCCGAGCTCGAGCTTGGTCAGGCTTGGGCTCGGCTCGGCTCGTTTACACCCCTACTGTGACATCCCCATTTTCACGGCCCGAAAAGACCGATTTTTGTTTATGTTTTATAAAAATCAGAGTACTTCTTTTAATAAAAATGTTGCGGAATTTGTTCCCAGAAAAACATGATAAATACGTTTTTAAAACATTTTCGAAGAAACGTATTTTGTTCATTTTAAAACATTTGGGATGTCATCGTTAATACAGAAACATAAGCATAAACAGAACTTACATTTATTTACACTAGTGATCTTTAAATCTCTCAGTGTAATGTGACTTCATATCAACACCTGTGATATAAATAAACTGAGTGGGTCAGGTTGGGAAACCTGGTGAGTACATAGGGTTTTCAACCCACAATAATATAATCATTATTTTCAAACAATCAAACAATCAACCCAATTACCCATCCCTATTATCCGCTTTATTCTTAAGGATCTACCCTAAGAATCAACTATTCCTCGTTCATACATTCCTAAGGATCATCCTAAGGAATCGACACGAAGTCCATCGTCACCGGGGTTTAGGCACTAAGTCTGCATAGTCGCCAGAATTTATACAATAGGCACTAAGTCTGCATAGTCGCCAAGGTTTTGGCACCAAGTCTGCATGATCGCCAGGGTCTAGGTATCAAGTCTGCATGATCACCAAGGTTTAGAGTACACCGGGTGAACACATCGTTCACAACACCTACAGGTTGCGAGCCTGATAGTGTTCCACTGGACTATCTAGGATAGTTCGTGGTTGTCATCCATACTCTGCTGAATGACGGGGACATCGTTTGGGAAAAAGGCTTCTCACATCGTACACCTCTCACCCACACCTTATAGTCTATATCACCTCTCAACTCATCATCCAACTCATATTTCATCTATTATATCTACCCATGTTTTACCCCAACATTTTCGTAGATATAAAATACATATATAGTTTAAATCATTTAAAACATGTATAAAATCTTTCACTCAGCATAGACAACAAGTATTCAGACAATATGCACACATAGCACGTAATTTATATTAAAATACTTCATATCTATGTGTAAGATGAAAGGGACTATGCACTCACCTGAGAAGGTGGTGACTCGGTACTCGGACATCGCTTCGTTTACTTTAAAATAATTCATTTGACGAAACCTAGTATTATCACCACTAGATTTTAGTCTAATATTACCGTGACTAATTATTAGTCTTATTATTATTATTATTATTATTATTATTATTATTATTATTATTATTATATAAGCGTTTAAACAATACTTTCCAACTACTATGTACAGACAGGGGCCAGACATAAAACACCGGAGGGCAGGACCATTTTGGCGTATAGCACTTCTGAAATCCAACAACCCTATGCGGCCCTTTAAACTAGATTCCCCGTACCGCGAGTAGTTAAAAGATATTATAACGACACTTATATAAGTCATAATAATAGCTCAAATATTTATTATAAATTTATAATAACAATACTAATTTTAAATATAAACTATATTTAAAATAGGGTAAGCATAACTTACTTTCAAGGGGATTTTAGCTAGGAGTCGGGCTCTGCAGGGGCAGAACTTCGTCGTTGAATCTTTCTAAGAAAGATTCGTGCAGCGCTTCAGCGCTCACCTTACTATACTAAAACTACAGAAAGAGAAGTCGAATCACGAGGGACCGAAATGCTCGGGGGATAAGGAGAGAAAGACTCTTGAATCAAGAGAATGGTGCAAGAAATATGAGAGCCCAAGGCTCTTATTTATACTAATTGAATTTTCAAAAACTACCCTCCATAATTACTTAATGACCTTTTAGTTATATAAACAACTAAACACCCCTCTATAATACTATTTTAAATGGATTTAATGATATTTGTACTAAACTAATGTCGAAAGAACTCAACATTAGTCTTATAATGACCGCATCGTCGATACCTTTCTAATGATATATACATATGTATATATATGTGTACGTATACATGATTTATACTTTATTTTAATACGTAAATATGCTATTATAATTTGTAACTCGTTCATACGAACTCCGTTTTTGACGTTCTTTATATCCACGCGTAGGTGGAGACGTACTCTACAACTTTCGTTTAGACTCCGTCGGCTAATTTTGACTTTATTTTTAAAGTTATATTTTTAACAGGCCGGGACAGGATTGGTCCGTTAAAATCTCATAACTTCTTCATCCGATGTCCATTTTTGTCTGTCTTTTTATCGTTACGCTACTAATAGCGAGATCTTCGATTCTCGTTTAGGTTGTGTCGGCTAAAAATCAATCGATCTAAAATTCGAATTTCGGGCTGTACACCGCTAATCCGAAACTTCGAAAAATCATAACTTCTTCATACGAAGTCAGATTTGGGCGTTCTTTTTATCGATGTTCTTAGTTTAACATATTCTACGACTTTTGTTTAGAGCGCTAAGGCTAAATCTCACTCTATCATAAATTTACTATTTACGCTTCCCGGTGCCGTGCCGGTTCCGACGCGAAACTTCGACGGGTCATAACTTCTTCATTATAACTCGGATTTCAGCGTTCTTTATATGTACGGAAACCTTGTGACATATTCTACAACTTGGTTAAGATTATTTATTCTAAATAATATTTTTGTCGAAAAGTCGTTTTCGACCCCTATTGCCTCTAAATTGACTAGCCCGGATCTGCGGGCGTTACACCTACCAAATTGATCTTGAAGAAACTCTATATTTAGCCAATATAGAACTCGTTGTTGGCACTAGTACTCAACAAAATGTTATATAACATGTTGAGCCTTAGCAAAGAGTTATTGAGGAATCTAACACAAAACCGTATCTCTAATAGAGCATATCATGTACCATAAGTAGGGATGGTCCAAACGTATATGGGGTCCGGGGCGAAAAGAAAAAAAATGGCCCTTTAAAGACAAATTTAATAAAAAATATCATTTATTCTTCACTATAAACGCGATTAATTAACAATAACAAGCAAGCCAAATTTTTTATTTTTTGAGCTAGTTTGAGTTTAAACCAACTTTAGTCTCTAAAAATCATTTAGGTGATATATATATACACACACACACACACTACATAGCCCATAAATTTTGGGCCTCCTGGAGACGTGGGCCCTAGGCGGTCGCCCGATTTGCCCGCCGTCTGGACCGACCCTGGCCATAAGGATATTGTTTACTCATATATAATGGTAATGGGTCTATGGTAGATCATGATGAGCCTACTGGCTATCAAAAAGCCATATCAGGCCCAAATTCTGATAGTTGGAAGGAGAATATATAAATTGTGAGCTGAAATCTATATATGATAATTAAGTATGGAACGTGGTTAATCAATCACCTGATTGTAACAAGGTTAAGTGAAAGTATATCTGTAAAAAGAATACTAACATTGAAAGGAAGTTACACACATAAAATCCAACTGGTGGCAAAGGGTTACACACAAAATATTGGTACAAACTAGCAAATGGATGTAAGAACTATTTTCTTTAATGAAAGTTTCACTAACGGTGTGTTCATGACATATCCTAAAAGGTTTGTACTGTTGTACATCCTAAGTATCCAAATTTAATGTAAGCTTTAGAGTGCCATTTATGAACTCAAACAAGCATCCCGTGCTTAGAATCTTTGCTTATAACAACCTGTTTCGAATCGTATTCGAATTTAGGATCGTGACCCAAGGATCAGTTGTCATAAGTCTATGGGTCTTGGGGAAGGAGAGATTTAGACCCCTTGGATGTAGATAATATAGATAGGTGATCCGAGAGTTCAGTTTGTGTTTTGGAGCCCAAGGGTATAACCGTAAGGTGATAGTTTGGATAATTTATGAATTTTGGGTTTAAGCTCAAGAAGTTTTAAGGCAAAGGAGAGTTGATAGAATTGTAGAGGTTCTCATCACCTTTCTGTGGATATAAAGAACGTTGAAATCAGACTTAGAACAAAGAAGTTATAGATTTCGGAAGATTGGTGGTTTTAGCCCCTAGCCAAGTATGTTGGGCGTACTTAAGGAGTACGTTGGGTGTAATGGCTTGATGCATGATCGCGGAGGCACCCACGTATGTTGGGTGTACGCGAGGCATACGCTCAACTGGGACAAACCCTAATTTTTAGGGTTTATGCCCTATTTAAACAACTTATGTTGCTTTGGGTCGTTCTTATGTCCAGCTTCCACCTATCCAAACCCTAAGAACAAAACTGTAGCCTTCATTTGAGTGTTTGTGAGCCATTGTTGTGATCTTGTGTGGTTTTAGGATCCTTTGAAGGAACTGTAGCTTGATGGTGAAGCTTTGATGGACTTGGAGCTTGAAGATCCAAAATTTTCATCAACTTTGCGAGTTATATGAGGTATATAGCTCTTAACTTGATGGATCTTTAGGTTAGATCTATTTAGAGCTTGTTTTTATGTTTTTATGGTCCTTTAAGCCAAGCTTGTGAGTATGAGCTACTGCAGAAGCTAGGGATGGTAGATCTTGGCATTTTTTAGGTCCCTTGTTCATTAAAATGCAATCTTGATGAGTCATCTTGGCCCATGCATGAGTTAGAGTTGTTCTTATGCTTCTTTTTGAGTCTTGGGCCCCATTAAGTCATGAAAAGGTGTAAAGCTGCCAACTTTACGTGTTAAGACACCACATAGGATCAGAACTGAGAGTTTGGCTTAGTGGCTTAGCCCATTAAGTGCTTAATGGAAGTATTGGTTGTCTGTGGAGTATGTTGGGCATACCCAGCTCGTACGCAGCGCGTACTGGCCCCAAAGGGAGTATGTTGGGCGTAAGTTTGAGTACGTCGGGCGTACTCAACAACTTGATTTTTGGTTGACTTTTATGTTTTGGGCCATTTTTGGACTATTAGGGTTTTGGGACTTGTTAGGCCAATAGTCTTTCTGAATTTGGGACATTATTAGACTTTGAGCCTTCTTGGATTTGGGCCCATAATGCGTTTTTGTAACATTTCAAAAATCACAACAATTTTAAACTTTTCAAAACAACCCATAATCATAAATTTTTTACAAAATCATTGATTCAAAAATGTTTATCCAATATCATAGTATCCCAAAATCATAATTACATTCAACGGGACGATGTGTACGTTCATGTCTTCTCCTTCCCGCAATCATCAGAAGTACCTGAAATAGTGACCTAAAATCATAAGCCCAAGCTAAGTGAGTTTCCCCTAAAGTACCACCACATAAAACATATCAAACAACAACATGCATACATGAGTCTTCAGCCTAACTGGACCGACTCGTAGCGCCTACAGCCAATCTGGACCGCTCTCGAGCTTTCGGCATGACTAGACCGCCTCGTAGGGCCTTCAACCTATCTAGACTGCACGTCGGGCCTCCGACCTGAATGGACCGCCCCATAGGGCCTACAGTCTATCCGGACCGCCCCGTGTATCTTGGCCTTCGGCACAAAGCATGACAGTCTCAACCCAACCAACCATAACATGTCGACATACACATAACAAATAAACATATAACCCGATAACAGGTAACAACCAGATCTACAGATCACTACCGCATGCGAACATCCTATATACCAGGATACCGATCTAACAGTTCTCTACAACATAACAACATAAGATCATATAACAGGATACCCAATCTGATGGGTCGGCCTTGGTGCCTTCGACCCGTAAGTACAGTGAGGAAGACTCACCTCACAGTCTAACAAAAAGTTGAACGATAATTGCTCCAAATACCGGCTCTACATGTCACCTATTCAACAGATAGAGACCAAGACTCAACTATTGCTCAAAAAATACAAATAAGACATGATCCAACATAAAAACATCAGGGGGGGGGGGGAATTGCTTTATGAGAACTATGAAGATTTGAATTTATTGGAGATGGCTATGGCTAGAGTTATCGATTTTTGAATTAAAAAAAGAAGCAGTATAACACTTTAAAAACTAATTACCTGTCAAAAGACAATCCATTCCATCCTACAGCCAAACAAACCCAAATTCAACAAAATATGGCAAGTGCCATAAATCGTTCAGCAGGTAATAAGATACATAGAAACAACTCCAACAAACAAAATGCTTATCACAACATGAAGCAATTACTACAAGAAAAAGTAACAGGTAGAAAAGATAAAATAACTTACATAATTTCTTATATAAAAGTTAAACATTGCAAATATTTGAAGAAATGTCTAGAATCGCCCAAAATGGGGGTGAAGGGATTTTTAAATGAAGATGAGAAATCGAGTATTTTTTTTAAAACCGATGAATAAAGATCGAGTTGTAGGTCTAGACTTTTCATCTTGAAATCGATTTCCGAGTCTTGAAATCGAGACCCATCCATGCCACGTAGGTCCAAGAATAGAGCATTGGAAGGTCGTTGTTGTATGACGACACTGATTCCGACGAAAAGGTTGAGATCGTCTTCACTCATGGTCGACACTAAGTCATTGCGATGAACTGTATGATGATAGGCGACATGAAGGATTTGGCGAGCATGTAGGTTATTGGAGACTAATTATTGTCAATTACCAGTTACATACCATAATTGTAACGTCCGTGTTTCTGGGCTTGCCATTTTTAGCAATGTAATAGTCTAGGTTAACCTTTGTAACCCCAATTTGAAATAATAAAAATGTATTATTTGTAAATTATGTGAATTATGTGTTTATTTTCTTAATTATTATAATTTAATGAATTAAGAATAAAATAAGCGTCAAAATTAAAGTATTAGATATGCCCGATGTCTTTGCATAAAGTTGTAGTGGCCGAAACGAGGTTTCCGAATATATATAGAACGTCCAAATCTGACTTCGTATGAGGAAGTTATGATTTTCTGAAGTTTCGACTGGGCAGTATGCAGCCCGAATACTCGATTTAAGATCGAGCGGTTTTTAGCCGAAACAATCTAAACGAGAATCGAAGATCTCGTTGTTAGTAGTGAAACGATGAAAAGATAGGCGAGAACGGACGTCGGACGAAGAAGTTATGAATTTATAACGAAGTTTTTCTGTCCCGGCCTCCTATAAATAAATAATAAAAATAAAATCAAAATTTGCCGACGGAGTCTAAACGAAAGTTGTAGAGCGTAGTCTCACCTACGTGTGGATATAAAGAACGTCGAAAACGGAGTTCGTATGAAGGAGATATGAATTGTTGAAGTTTAATAAATATTTAATATTTATTTTTAATTAAACCTCCGATATTATCCGAAGAGGAGTCAGCCGACCTATCCGAAGTACGCCCCGCGTACTGATGCGTACATCGAAGGATGACGAAGTCAACACTCGAGTACCTCCGATAACGCAAGTGCTTACGATCCGAGGCGTACGCCCCGCGTAGCCTCGTATGCCCCGCGTACGTGCGAGGGTTCAACCCCTATAAAAGGCTTGCGAAGGCAGCCGATTTTCTTTTACAAATTCCATCCTTTTCTCTCTAGTTTTTCCTCGATTTGCGTGTCGTTTATATCCCGAAGCCCCGGTAATATTCCCGAGCCCCAAGGCGAGATCCGAAGCCTCGAAGATCCCGAAGAGCGTTATTCCCGAGCCGAAGCTCGGCCCGTGAGGAGCCCGGTTTTGTGTAGATCTTCCAGATCTACGGAGAAACACTACTTCTGCAAGCCGTAGTGCTGCCCGATCGTCTTCCGATCAAGTGAGTGTATAGTCCCTTTTCAATACGCGATATTATACAAGTAATTGTTAAACGTATTTAAGAATACGGGATGTGAGTGTGTAGTCATTTTCATTCCAATGCAATATTATGAAGTATTCTATATAAAATACGTGCTATGTATATATATTTTGTTGTTATATGTGTGAATGTATATTCACTATCTTCTATCTCATAGATCTGATATATTCTCTATGAAATATGTGTTATGTGTATATGCCTCTTCTGTTATGTGGAATATGTATTGATTAAAGCATGCTATACAGGTTTTTAAACAATGTATAAAAATGTATATTTTTATCTACTAATATGTTGGGTAGAACATGGGTAGATAATTGGTGTGAAATAAACAGATGAGAGGCCTCGGTGTTATTGGTGTTATTCTAGTCATTCAGCAGAGTATGGATGACGACCACAGACTATTCTAGACTGTCATGTGGAACACTAGCAGGCTCATTACCTGTAGGTGTTGTGAATGACGTGTTCACCGGTGTACTCTATCCCCCACATGGTTGCCTTTAGGGCACTTATTGTTGAGGAAGCCCCTCTGCAGTAATGTCCGTCCCGATGAAAATCCTGAATTAGGTTCCTTATAATAGATGTTATTTTAGGGACGTAAAGTGAGGATAATGAGAATGGGTAATCGGGTTTATTGTGAATTGTTGAAATTAAATATAATTATTTGTGGGTTGAAAACCTATATGCTCACCAGGCTCCCAAGCCTGACCCACTCAGTTTATTTGTATTACAGGAAGTGGCGCAAGAGCTTAAGATGGGCGAATCATCAAGTTGTTTTGGTTACAAGTCTGTATATGTATATATTTGTTGAATGACTTGTAATGTTATCGTTTATGCTTTGTGATCTGTATCAGAACATGACATCCCGACTTTTGATTATGAAATAAAATCATATTTCTATATGAAATGTTTTGATAAATATCTATTTTATCATGTTTTGTTTTGGGGAACAAATTCCGCATCTCTTTTAAAATTTAAAAGGATTTACTCTGAAAATGTTTAAAAAGCATAAATGAAAACGGTCTTTTCTGGCCGAGATTTTGGGGATGTCACAGT
Organism: Lactuca serriola; assembly: GCF_051521515.1. Lineage (NCBI taxonomy): Eukaryota > Viridiplantae > Streptophyta > Magnoliopsida > Asterales > Asteraceae > Lactuca > Lactuca serriola. The sequence continues at coordinate 31,951,449 of NC_136408.1, forward strand.
TGGTATCAGAGCATTAGTTTAAGCGAACTAGGAATTTGTAGGATTTCTAGACTTAAACTTAAGATGCTAAGTGGAGATTGTGAGATGTGTGTCTGATAAATTTAGACACGAGCACTAGTTTATTTTAGGAGAGTTGCCTAAAATGCTTTTATTTGCTAAATGTTATATGTTGCCATACATGATATTAATTGTGCGGATCTACGGTTTGTTGCCAACCAGATCTAAAGGTTTATGTTTTTAGGATTCTAAGCGTATGTATACGATATTAGAACTAGCATGTAATCATTTGGAGTAATAAGGTGAAATTATTCGGTGTATAGATCAAAAATGGTGAGAACAAGAAGCGGAGTTGGAAATGCTGATGAAAACAGGAATCAACCGTCTGTAATTCAACAAGTACCTGTTGTAGCTGCTGCACCTGAGCCGATAACAATGGCTGGTGTACAAATGATGATTCAAACGATGTTGGATCGTCAGATGGAAGAAACAAGACGTATGCTTAGGCAGAATCGTGAAGAACCGTCAATTCAAGCGGAAGAGCCCGAGGAGAATGGAGGGCAGTCTGAAGGAGAAAACTTTAGTGGGATCATTGGTCAAGACAAACAACCAGTGGTTAGACGCAATAACCAGTATGGAGGAAATGATGGTCGTGGGTGCAAGTATAAGGATTTCATGGCATCCAAACCACCATGTCTATCCGGAAGCCCGACGCCGGTGCAAGTTATGGACTGGGTCTCCAAAATGGAGACTATGTTTGAAAGTTGCGAATGCAGCAACAGGCAGAAGACCGCTCTTGCGATCCCTCTGCTAAAATCTGGCGTGTTGAGTTGGTGGAAGTTGTTAGCTGACTCTATGCCCAAGGGAGAAGCAAGCAAAATGTCTTGGGAAGACTTTGTGGAGCAACTAAAACTGCAATACTGCTCCGAGCAGGACCTTCTGGAAATCAGTAATGAGTTTCAGAATTTGAAGAAAGGGAAATTGAGTGTTACTGAATACGCTTCAAGTTTCACAGAAAAGATGAAGTTTATCCCATATTTGGTGCCTACAGAACTCTCTAAGGTCAACAAGATTGCCCTTGGACTACCAGCGGACTATGGTCCAATGGTTAAGCAAGCAACCACATTGAAAGCCGCCATCTGGGCTGCTAGAAATGTTGAGGCCCAGATCAGGGAAAAAGGTCTGGAAAGGTCAGAGGTTGGTGAGAAGAGGAAAATCGATGGATTTTCAGGGTCCAACAAGAAAAGTTAATTCTTGAAGTCTAGTTCGAAGGGAAGTGGAGGAAAGGTAGAGGCGAAATGGTGCGACAAGTGCAAGAAGAAGCATCATGGGAAGTGTGGCGGGGAAACCACATGCTTCAAATGTGGAAAGCTAGGGCATTATGCCAACGACTGCACCTTTACCAAGAATGTTTGTTATGGTTGTGGTGAGGAGGGGCACATCTCAAGGGATTGTCCGAAAAAGAAGGAAGCAGGAAGACCCAACATTCCGCCAAAGCCAAAGGAGAGAGCATTCCAGATGACACTGGAAGCTGCTAAAGATGAAGCTGATGTCGCTTCAGGTACCTTTCTCGTTAACAAATTGCCTGCCCAAATTTTATTTGATTCTGGAGCCAACTACTCCTTTATATCGCATGGATTTGGTAGAAAACTGGCTTTACCTGTTGATAGACTAGATAATGCCTTATTAGTCGAAGTTGCTAGTGGCAAGTTTGTACCTGTTAGCCATCGTATGAAAAACATCTTAATTGATCTGAATGGGAATAAGTTCCACGATGAATTATTGCCTATCGAACTTAACGGTTTCGACATCGTTTTAGGAATGGATTGGCTTAGCGCCAATGATGCCGAAATTTTATGCAAAAAGAAAATAGTGAAAGTGAACCCGCCTGGGAAGGAATCGTTTATGGTGTACGGAGATAAACGCAGAGTAAATTCTGGAATCATTTCTCTAATGAAAGCCAGAAAATGTTTGACGAATGGGTGTACATCATACTTAGCATTCGTGATCGATGCTAAGAAGGAAAAGAAGGTGATGCAAAATATTCTTGTTGTGTGTGATTATCCGGAAGTATTTCCAGAAGATCTTCCTAGATTACCACCCGATCGACAAGTAGAATTTCGTATCGACTTGTTGCCTGGAACAACGCCAATTGCAAAAGCACCTTATCGATTAGCACCGACGGAGATGAAGGAGCTAATGATGCAACTTCAGGAGTTATTGGACAAAGGTTTCATAAGACCTAGTTCATCACCCTGGGGAGCTCCAGTGTTATTCGTAAAGAAGAAAGATGGAAGCATGAGGATGTGCATTGATTACCGAGAGCTGAATAAGGCAACAATAAATAATAGATATCCGTTGCCGAGGATTGATGACCTATTATATTCTTGTTGTGTGTGATTATCCGGAAGTATTTCCAGAAGATCTTCCTGGATTACCACCCGATCGACAAGTAGAATTTCGTATCGACTTGTTGCCTGGAACAACGCCAATTGCAAAAGCACCTTATCGATTAGCACCGACGGAGATGAAGGAGCTAATGATGCAACTTCAGGAGTTATTGGACAAAGGTTTCATAAGGCCTAGTTCATCACCCTGGGGAGCTCCAGTGTTATTCGTAAAGAAGAAAGATGGAAGCATGAGGATGTGCATTGATTACCGAGAGCTGAATAAGGCAACAATAAAGAATAGATATCCGTTGCTGAGGATTGATGACCTATTCGATCAACTACAAGGTTCAAGTTATTTTTCAAAGATCGACCTGAGTTCAGGATATCATCAGCTGAAAGTAAGAGAGCAAGATATAGAGAAGACTGCATTCAGAACGCGATATGGACACTATGAGTTCTTGGTTATGTCGTTTGGACTAACCAATGCTCTAGCAGCATTCATGGATTTAATGAACATAGTTTGTAATCCGTTCCTAGATAAATTTGTGATAGTGTTCATAGATGACATTCTGATTTATTCAAAAAGCCAAGAAGCGCATGGCAGACACTTGCGAGAAGTGTTGGAAGTCTTGAAGAAGGAGAAACTGTATGCAAAGTTCTCCAAATGTGATTTTTGGATTCGCGAAGTCCAATTCTTGGGTCACGTGATCAACCAAGAAGGTATAATGGTTGATCGAGCAAAGATTGAAGCTGTAATGAAGTGGGAACAACCAAAAAGTCCCACGGAGATCCGAAGCTTTTTAGGATTAGCCGGATATTACCGAAGGTTTATCCAAGGCTTTTTCTTCGATCGCTAGTCCATTAACAGCTTTGACCCACAAAGGAGCTACTTATGCTTGGAGCGATAAGCATAAAGAAGCATTCGAGAGACTAAAGAAGAAACTATGCGAGGCACCGATACTTTCTCTACCCGATGGGGTTGAAGACTTCGCTGTTTATAGCGATGCGTCTGGAGTTGGATTGGGTTGTGTTTTGACCCAAAGAGATAAGGTGATCGCATATGCGTCTCGACAATTGAAAGAGCATGAAAAGAACTACCTGATTCATGATTTGGAGTTGGCAGCGGTAGTTTTCGCTCTGAAAATATGGAGGCATTACCTCTATGGCACAAAGTGCAAACTTTTCACTGATCATAAGAGTCTCGAATATCTCTTTGGTCAGAAAGAATTGAATATGGGGAAACGACGCTGGCTGGAATTACTTAAAGACTACGACTGTGAGATACTTTACCACCCCGGTAAAGCCAATGTTGTTGCTGATGCTCTCAGTCAGAAAGTCAATCTTGAAAGGAGAAGGCCAAAAGCGTTGAGAATTGAAGTTGTCTCGACTATTTTGGAAAGTATAAAGAAAGCTCAAAGCGAAGCTTCTGAGAAGAATGACCGGAAGGAGGAACGTTTGGGCAAAACGTTGGTGTTCGGTGTAAACAGTCACGGACTGAAGGTGTTCCAAGATCGGATTTGGATACCTAAGACAGGAGGATTCAGAGATCTTCTGATGAAAGAAGCTCACAAAACCATGTACTCGATTCATCCCGGTAGCACAAAAATGTATAGGGACCTGAAACCCTATTATTGGTGGCCGACGATGAAGCTCGACATTGCGAAGTATGTGGCAGAGTGTGTGACCTGTGCAAGAGTCAAGGCACAACATCAGAAACTATACGGGAGTTTAGAACCATTACCTGTACCTATGGGTAAGTGGGAAGACATTGCTATGGATTTTTTCACTAAACTACCGAGAACAAAAAGTGGTCACGACATGATTTAGGTGGTCGTTGATCGATTCACTAAGAGTGCGCATTTCATAGCAGCCAATGAGAAATGGTCTATGGAGAAGCTTGCAAATTCTTACGTGAAGGAAATTGTGAGGCTTCACGGTGTTCCGCTAACGATTGTGTCGGATCGTGATAGCCGTTTCACCTCGAGGTTTTGGAAAGTCTACAAGAGGAATTGGTAGCCAAGTTGTGTTTAAGTACATCTTACCATCCGCAGACTGATGGTCAGAGCGAACGGACGATACAAACACTTGAAGATATGTTGAGAGCGTGTACCTTGAATTCCTAGGTAATTGGGATGAACATTTACCTTTGGTAGAATTTTCCTATAATAATAGTTTTCACTCGAGCATAAAGATGGCACCTTATCAAGCATTGTATGGACAGAAGTGTCGTACGCCGTCTTGTTGGCTTGAGGCTGGGGAAAAGCAGTTTATGGGGCCGGAGATAGTCCATCAAACTGCTGAAAAGTTGAAAATAATTAGGGAAAGAATGTTAGTAGCTCAGGACCGTCAAAAGAGCTATGCTGACAAAAAGCGAAGACCGGTGAGTTTTGAAGTTGGAGATTCGGTTTTGCTTAAAGTCTCGCCGTGGAAGGGACTTATAAGATTTAGGAAAAGGGGAAAATTGAGTCCAAGGTTTATTGGACCGTTTAAAGTTCTTCAGAGAATTGGGAACCAAGCTTACAAGCTCGAACTACCAGAAGAACTGAATGGAATTCATAACACTTTTCATGTGTGTTACTTGAGGAAGTTCACGGGAGAAGTTCCCGACATAATTCCACTTTCGGAGTTGAGGATCGATGAGAACAAAAGGTTGATTGAGGAACCGGAGGCAATCGTTGACCGAAAGACTAAGAAATTGCGACGTAAGATGGTTGAGTTAGTGCTTGTCCGATTGAAACACACGAATGGGCCGAATCTCACCTGGGAGACGGAGAGTGACATGATGAGTCGCTATCCGCATTTGTTTGCTGGTGTCTGATTCCGGGGACGGAATCATTCTAAGGTGGGGAGAATTGTAACGCCCGTGTTTCTGGGCTTGCCATTTTTAACAATGTAATAGTCTAGGTTAACCTTTGTAACCCCAATTTGAAACAATAAAAATGTATTATATGTAAATTATGTGAATTATGTGTTTATTTTCTTAATTATTATAATTTAATGAATTAAGAATAAAATAAGCGTCAAAATTAAAGTATTAGATATGCCCGATGTCTTCGCATAAAGTTGTAGTGGCCGAAACGAGGTTTCCGAATATATATAGAACGTCCAAATCTGACTTCGTATGAGGAAGTTATGATTTTCTGAAGTTTCGACTGGGCAGTATGCAGCCCGAATACTCGATTTGAGATCGAGCGGTTTTTAGCCGAAACAATCTAAACGAGAATCGAAGATCTCGTTGTTAGTAGTGAAACGATGAAAAGATAGGCGAGAACGGACGTCGGACGAAGAAGTTATGAATTTATAACGAAGTTTTTCTGTCCCGACCTCCTATAAATAAATAATAAAAATAAAATAAAAATTTGCCGACGGAGTCTAAACGAAAGTTGTAGAGCGTAGTCTCACCTACGTGCGGATATAAAGAACGTTGAAAACGGAGTTCGTATGAAGGAGATATGAATTTTTGAAGTTTAATAAATATTTAATATTTATTTTTAATTAAACCTCCGATATTATCCGAAGAGGAGTCAGCCGACCTATCCGAAGTACGCCCCGCGTACTGATGTACGCCCAGCGTACAGCGAAGGATGACGAAGTCAGCACTCGAGTACCACCGATGACGCAAGTGCTTACGATCCGAGGCGTACGCCCCGCGTACGTGCGAGGGTTCAGCCCCTATAAAAGGCTTGCGAAGGCAGCCGATTTTCTTTTACAAATTCCATCCTTTTCTCTCTAGTTTTTCCTCGATTTGCGTGCCGTTTATATCCCGAAGCCCCGGTAATATTCCCGAGCCCCGAGGTGAGATCCGAAGCCCCGAAGATCCCGAAGAGCATTATTCCCGAGCCGAAGCTCTGCCCGTGAGGAGCCCGGTTTTGTGTAGATCTTCTAGATCTACGGAGAAACACTACTTCTGCAAGCCGTAGTGCTGCCCGATCGTCTTCCAATCAAGTGAGTGTATAGTCCCTTTTCAATACGCGATATTATACAAGTAATTGTTAAACGTATTTAAGAATATGGGATGTGAGTGTGTAGTCATTTTCATTCCAATGCAATATTATGAAGTATTCTATATAAAATACGTGCTATGTATATATATTTTGTTGTTATATGTGTGAATGTATATTCACTCTCTTCTATCTCATAGATCTGATATATTCTCTATGAAATATGTGTTATGTGTGTATGCCTCTTCTGTTATGTGGAATATGTATTGATTAAAGCATGCTATACAGGTTTTTAAACAATGTATAAAAATGTATATTTTTATCTACTAATATGTTGGGTAGAACATGGGTAGATAATTGGTGTGAAATAAACAGATGAGAGGCATCGGTGTTATTGGTGTTATTCTAGTCATTCAGCAGAGTATGGATGACGACCACAGACTATTCTAGACTGTCATGTGGAACACTAGCAGGCTCATTACCTGTAGGTGTTGTGAACGACGTGTTCACCGGTGTACTCTATCCCCCACATGGTTGCCTTTAGGGCACTTATTGTTGAGGAAGCCCCTCTGCAGTAATGTCCGTCCCGATGAAAATCCTGAATTAGGTTCCTTATAATAGATGTTATTTTAGGGACGTAAAGTGAGGATAATGAGAATGGGTAATCGGGTTTATTGTGAATTGTTGAAATTAAATATAATTATTTGTGGGTTGAAAACCTATATGCTCACCAGGCTCCCAAGCCTGACCCACTCAGTTTATTTGTATTACAGGAAGTGGCGCAAGAGCTTAAGATGGGCGAATCATCAAGTTGTTTTGTTTACAAGTCTGTATATGTATATATTTGTTGAATGACTTGTAATGTTATCGTTTATGCTTTGTGATCTGTATCGGAACATGACATCCCGACTTTTGATTATGAAATAAAATCATATTTCTATATGAAATGTTTTGATAAATATCTATTTTATCATGTTTTGTTTTTGGGAACAAATTCCGCATCTCTTTTAAAATTAAAAAGGATTTACTCTGAAAATGTTTAAAAAACATAAATGAAAACGGTCTTTTCTGGCCGAGATTTTGGGGATGTCACAATAATTATAGGAAGTTAATATTAAATACTAATTAATTTAATTAATAAAACTACAAAAATACAATTATCAAATGATTGGTCAATAATTAGTCATACATTCACATAAAAATTAAGATTTATATATGAATATATATATATATATATATATATATATATATATATATATATATCATTATCATTTCATCATTTCATCATTATATACTTATAAAGGAAGCATTTTTCCTTTCACAACATTCATTTGAAACTCCCATTAATTTTTTCTTTCACCACAGTAATTTGAAACTACCATGACTTTTCAGTTTTTTTCTAATAATGATTATAAGTTGGTTAATAAGGTTAAATAAATATAAACCTAAAGTGTAATCATATATAAACTAAATCTCAATATTATAAGAATATATTTTCTTATACTTATAAAGTTATATTTTTAACTTTTAACATATTTTACATATTTTATTAGGTCTAATATATTGTTGTTTGAAAATTTTGTATAAAATACTTAAATTGTTAATTTAAATATAACCTTACAAGATCAACTTAAATATAAATTTTAATTCAACTTACAAAACCGAAAAAATGCTTTGTAAATAGTTAAAAGTGATAAATTGTAGTGACTTTCTGATAATGATTATAAGTTAGATAATAAGGTTAAATAAGTATCAAACCTAAAGTATAATCATAAATAAACTAAATTTCAATATTAAAATAATATTTTTACTTCTACTTATAAACTTATGTCTTTAACTTTTAACATATTATACTTAATTTATTAGATTTAATATGTTGTTGTATGTAAACCATTATCAGTTTAAAGCTACAACTTTTAAAAGGTTTGGACAAAATACTTGAAGTTTTAATTTAAATATAACATTATAGGGTCAACTTCGATATAAATTTCAGTTCCACTTAAAAAACCCAAAGAATATTTTGTGAATAGTTAAAAGTGATAAATTATAGTGCTAAATGCAAAAATTAAATGGTAATATCAATTTAACTAAAATATCTCCTAAGGATATTTTTATAATAGTTAAAAGTTTTCAAATAAGCAGCATAAAATAACTTATAATAACAATAGTTAAAAATAACTCTATATAAATGATTATATTGTTACCTTTAAAATAAAATAAAAAATTGTTTGATGTTTTAAATAATTACAATGACAGAAATTAAAAAGTTAAACAAATAAATTTTAAAAAATTAATTAACAATAACAAAAACTATAAATAGCATTAAACCATATATTATATTTAATTTTATTCATGTGTAACCCACGGGTAGATGTCATTCAAAAGATTAAGATTATGTAATTTTAATAGATTTATATATTATCATAAAATTCAAAATAATCAGTATATTATATTAACGTAACATACGAATTATTATATCAAATTTGACAACATTATTGTTTTATTTAAAAAAACATATATTTGTAAAAATGTCAGCTATATAGTTGCTTCTGCGCAACGCGCGGGCATTCGCCTACTATATATATATATATATATATATATATATATATATATATATATATATATATATATATATATATATATATATATATATATATATATGGGTTCTAGTTCCTGTGATGACTATTTTTAAAATGAGGATTCGTAAGAACACCTTTAAAAATTTGTAAAAAAATTTAAAAAAATACAAATCATAAAATCGACCATAGTATTATATCCAAGAGAAAAAAAAAATTAATTTTTTTTGTATCGTTAAAATTAAATTATGAATCATAAAAGTTGAATCATGGATCATAAAAATGATCCATGTTTCAATTTTAGTGATGCAATTTTTTTTTCCAATTTTATTTTCTCCCGGATATAATATTATGCACGATATTATGATTTGTATTTTTTTTCAATTTTTTTAAGATATACTCACGAGTCTTCACTTTAAAAAGAGTAATCATCCGATCTTCTCTCTTTCTCTCTCTCTCTCTCTCTCTCTCTATATATATATATATATATATATATATATATATATATATATATATATATATATATATTAAAATAAAAACAATTATTAGAATCCGTGTAGACGATTTTGACGAATCCCCATAGATGGTTTGTAAACACAGATTGAAAAAGAATAACAAAGGTCCCGATTATATGAAATATACAAAAGTAACCAATCCAAAGTTCTTATCACCAAAAACAAACTTTAAATTAAATAAAGTATAATATAAAAAGAAAAAGGGAAAGGAAAAGAGATATTAGGAAACCGATATTTAGGATTATCGAGAAATCCGACAACCATATAATCATAAAATGACCCTCCAAGGTGCACTTGTACTTGCTCTATATTTTAAACCTTAAAGGGTCTAGTACTTACTAATCTCTCTCTCTCTCTCTCTCTCTCTCTCTCTCTCTATCTATCTATATATATATATATATATATATATATATATATATATATATATATATATATATATATAGAGAGAGAGAGAGAGAGAGAGAGAGAGAGAGAGGGATGTTATTTTGTTTTCACTATCTATTGTGTGCATTTATGATTGATTCTGGACCAATCATTTTAGTTATTTTAAAAAAGTAATTAATGCATATTACATGTTGAAGATATAATGGATATTAATTACATCTTCAGCATTTAATATGCATTAATTACTTTTCTTAAAATAACTAAAATAATTGGTCTAGGATTAATCATACATGTACACAGTAGATAAACCTAAGTCTATATATATATATATATATATATATATATATATATATATATATATATATATATATATATATATATATATATATATAACCCCTAAACTATGTAGTTTAATCCATATATATGAAAACCAATCATGATATTTTATTTACTATTCTTTCTTAATCATGTGACATAATAAATCGATTGACATTAATTATGTCTAAGAACTTAAAGCATTTACACTCATGACCATTTAATTAACTCTTCTAAAATTTAAATGAAAATTAATAAAGTAAAAGATAAAAGAAGAACATACAATAACTCAATCAAGGTTTTCATAAATCATTGGAAACAGTTTTTCAATTGAAGGACAAAACTTTTGAGTTATACTCGATAAAAAGAATATTGGTTTTTTTTACTTTCCTTATGAAATTTAATGATTTTTTGCAATAAAAAATATATATAATTGATCTTTTGCATTCCATTATTTAATTTAATTCAATGATATTCTATTAAATCAAATATAAAAGAAAAATCAAATTGGAATTTTTTTGTTTAAAATTAGGTCATTTATAAAGTTCTATATCTAAGCTTAGGTACATAACACTATAACAGCCACATATTTACTTTTTCATATATATATATATATATATATATATATATATATATATATATATATATATATATATATATATATATATATAAAGAGAGAGAGAGAGAAATTACAAAATTAGCCAAAATCCTTAATCAATTATTAGTTTTTAACCAAAAATTAACATTTATCCTAAAATAGTGATTAAAACCGTAGACCATTAAGTTGTCTACGGTCAACGGTTGGTTGACTACTCTTGAGGGCATTGGGCTACTATTTGGTGGGCCGTTCAATCTTTTAGAGCTCGTTGGCCCAAAATATATAAAGTTGTAATTTCAGTTTTGCTCATTATATGTGTGTTTGAAGTTTGGAATTTTGTCTCAATGGATCCTTCAAAGAACAACCATTTGTGTCTCCGAGTTTTGAACTTTTTTTTTCTTGTTTAGAACAAGAATTAGTAGATACATATTTTTTTGAAAAAAAATCCTTAAGTTTCTAAGAAACCTACGGTTTAGAAGCGTTCAATGCATAAAACGCGCATTACATACTTGTATACCATAGGTTTTTTTGGACCTACGGTTTTCATAAATCTTTTTGTAGCTTGTATAAAATGTCATATATAATGGAATGTAGTAGTCAAAATTTATGAATTAGTAGTCAACTTCTACCAAATAGTTGTCAAATACAGATACAATAAAATAAAACCATAGCTTTTTGTCTGAAACAGTAGATCATTAATGGTCTTTGGTTTGGGAAACAGTAGACCATTAAATGGTCTATGGTTTTGTTTTGTAGAAAAAAATATCCTTAAATATATACCTAAAACCGTAGATCGTTTACATGAAAGATTAGACAGTTTTTTTGGCCGATGTTTTTTATGGTTATTTTGGTCTAAGTCCTACATTTTGGCTAAAAATAGAAAAGTCATTAGGGAATATGACTATATGACTAGTTTTCTCTATTTTTTATTACGAAGTATAAATAAGGTTTAATGATCCAGAGATTATTAAGTTACTAGAGATGGAAACAGAATACAAAATCGTTATGTCTGATATGTAGAGTATGGTAAATATGAGCCAATTTGTGACCGACACATTTGATAACTTTTCTGTTTTTCAGATTAGAGGTCTTGGAAAATCCGAATATTTACGATTTTTACTAATTTAGTGATATCAACTTCTAATAACTAGTCTGTTTAAAAAAATCAAATACAAAATTTAATAAAAAAAATTATATGCTTGTCACATGAAAATAAAATAAAGAATTCCTTACGGAATATAGTTATCAGGAGCTAATTACATTTAACGAAAGAAAATGTTAATTTTTTCTAAAAAAATGGAATAATGTAGAAAATTTCATTAAACTAACCCTTTCAAAAAAAATGTAATCAAATATGAAATTTAATGTAAAAAACAATTATATGCTTGTCACAAGAAAATTAAATAAAGAATTTCTTACGAAATATAGTTATCAGGAGCTGGTTATACTCAATGAAAAAAGATGTTATTTTTTTTCTAAAAAAAACAGAATAAAATAGAAAATTTCATTAAGCTAACCCTTTCAAGAAAATGTAATCAAATATGAAATTTAATGTAAAAAACAATTATATGCTTGTCGCGAGAAAATTAAATAAAGAATTCCTTACGAAATCATTGGGTTAAAGCCGACTTGAAGGATGTTTTTTTTGTTGGCATGACAACAAGCGGACGAAGTGAGAGCAGTAATTCTTTTTTCGATGAATTTGTTAATTCCAGGACTATGTTGAATGAATTTGTAGTTCAGTATGATAAAGAAGTTGAGTCTCGAAGAGCCGTTGAAGAAGATGAAGACTTCAAGACTTCAAGACTATGAACTTAAAGACAGTTCTTTGTCAATTCAGCTGATAGAAGCAAAAGCAGGTGAATGTTATACCAGAAAGAATTTTGAGATTTTTCAAAAAGAGTGGATACAAGCTACTAGCAATCTAACTCATGAGACAATAAGCAAATGTACAGAAGAAATCAAATATTGGGTTGGGCAACTGGATGTTGATAAAACACACTGGAGAGTTGTCATCTTTCGTCTCAAAGATAAAGTGAATGTCACATGTTCCTGTGCAAAATTTGAAGCATATGACATATTATGCAAGCACTATTTATATGTGATCAAGAAGAGACATGCTCAAACCCTTCCGAATCATTATATTTTGCCTAGGTGGTCACTTGATGCTAGATTCAAAGTGGATACTCGTAGCATTGGATTGAACAAAATGAAAAATGAAAAGGAAGTTAGTGCCTTAACCCTATGGTATGTGTGTGCAAACAGTACCAAAGCAATCGAACATGCAACAAATTCCCCTTCAAAAATAAGAAAACTCAATACTTTGTTGGTAAAGTTTTTAGAAGATGAAGTTATTCAGAAAAATCTGAATGCACCTGAAAATCCATCTCAACATTCTTGTGCGGGAATTACTCAAGTAGACACAATGCCTCAATTTTTTATTCGGGATCCTGCTATTCTAACTAATACGAAAGGGCTTCCTAAAAATGCATCCACGATTAAGTATTCTTTAGAGATAGTGAAGAAAAAAAAAAGAACTTGTTCTCATTGCAAGGGATTAGGTCATTATGCAACTGGGTGCCTAACGAAAAAGGTGATTTTTAATTTTTATATTACTTTTAATATTTCATGATTTCCCATGTCCGATGCTTACATTTTCTCATCTTAGGCGGAGGAGGATTTAAACGACAAACAAGGATGTTACTCTTGAATGGTTTTAACACGACCACTTGGCAATAAAAGGTGAATAGTTGTTGCTGCTCGACATCTACGGATTTTTATTCAGCTTAAGTTTTAGCTACATAATCTTTAATTTTGATAATTTGAAGTATACCATTCTTGAAATCTCTACAGTCATATTTAGCAGCCTGATTTGTCGTTTCTTTTGTTGAAGTTTTGGGAGATTTATAGACCATCAAGTTGTTTTCTAATTATTGAATTGTACTTTTTTTTTCATATTATAGCATCATACTTTCAATGTTTTTCTATTATGGCATTGTACTTCTAGTTTTGTTTCTTATTAATTTTGTAGTGGAAATGTGAAACAAATCATTTCTTATACAAATTACATGACATGAAATTTTGTTGAATTGAATTGTTGCTTATAGCCCCCAATCAAATTATTAAATTATTAAATTATAGGACCTGAAACTATAACAAAATTGACCCTAGTATGTTGCTATTTTACCCAAGCGTGGTATTCTATCATAAAAAACAAATGTTTAACCCAATGAGAAACATGTTAAATTAGGGAAACTACTGAACCCATTTTTTTTGTAGACCTGATACATTTAACATAACTAAAATACTAATTAACCCAATTCCTACATTTTGTAAGTACATTGCTATTTATCCCAATTCGTGTGTTACCATACCTGTTACATTTTTAACAAACATGAACATTCATTAAACCATTAAAAACAAGCATTATCTTTCATTTATTCTATTATAGCATTGCACTATTATTTATGTTTTCTTATCTAGGCATTGTACTCGACACTTATTCCCAAAAATAACATCTTAACGGTGATTCTAGAATTTTATTAATTAAATATCCCATTTTGCAACAAAAGCACCCATCGTTTTTATATAGGAATTCTTTTACCATATAATCAATAAGACTAAATTGAATTTTGTTGTAAAAGAAATGAATTTTCATCATCATTCCAATTCTTTTATTTATTTGTTGGAACTAAACAAGTTGACCTCAAAAGCAAAACTAGAAAGCCATATAATATTGTATACATTCGATTCCATACATTTGCAAAAGCACCCTAAATGCTATAAGATAATAACAACAAAAGATCACCAAATGAAGTGTAAAGAATCTAAAATGTATGATGAATCAAGGCGTTGAGATGGAATACTATGCATTTGCATCTAAATCACCAGAAGGGTTGGAATAAAGTTTGAACTCTTCAATTGGGCTCTGAAGCATAGAGGAAGCAAACCTAATTAAGATCACTTGGCTTGAATATTCGAAATTATGCAATTTTCTGTAAATAAGATGCCTAAACCTTCCATGATGTCAAACCCCCAAACTAGAACGCCGGAAACGTCTGAGGGTGGATGACTTCATGTATAGTATCATAACATAATGAATAATAGTGATCAAAGTCATACAACCATCATATTGATAATTAAGAATTTTACATTGTATCCAAAACATTGTTTACTTAATACCAAATACATATGACAAAAGTAAATAACGTAACGCCACGACGCCCCATCTTCAAAACCTTTTGATTACATGTTTACTGATTTCTTGAGAATACAAGTAGTTTTGAAAAAGTGTCAACAATTAAGTTGGTGAGTTTATAAGAGTTTTGTATGTGAAAAATTGGTAACTTTTCCTTGTAAAATGATAGAGTGCGCTTTCAGAAAATCGAATATTTTATTTAAAAATGAGTTGTAAGTCTTAAACCCAAAGACCAAAAATGTAAGTAGTGTTGTACTGGAAGATAATATTATGTAGTTTTATCATTATATAAAACTGATTGAATGTATGTTATCCCCGTAAACCAAATGTATTGTTAATACCCTATGTGAGTTATTATAACCGTGCTAACGACTAGTTGGCCTGCTACGACGTTCTTCGGGCTAGGCGTGTTCATTTGGATGGATCTGTTTTGATCCGATCCAATCAAGTGAATCCAAATTGGTTTCCGTTTTCAAAACATGGATCCGAATAGTCCAAACCCAAATAAAATCCGATCTGATCCGATCCAATTACAATTCGGTTGGATCGGTTTTTATAATTCGGTTTTCAAAAACCGAAACGTTTTAAAATGACATACACTTATAATATTACTCAACTTTACACAAGAAGTGAAAACAAATTATTTAGTTGTGATTTGAAATTTATAAACAACTAATAAGAAGATATATTATAGGTAAATATTTTACAGATAGAAATTTTTTGAGAGAAAATGCATATTTATTTTTTTATCAGGTGAAACTTTTTGAACATATTTGAAAAAATAAATTACAAATTTAATAAATAACTATAGATATATATTATAAATAAATAAATAATAAATGTTTATTCGGTTTTTTGGACTATTCGGTTCTTATTTTATAAGCCAAACCAATCCAAAATCCAAAATAGTAATTCGGTTTTGTTGAAAACCAATCCAAAGATCCAATTATCCAAAACAAATAGTTCAATCTAAATTGTCCAATTGGACAATTCGATTTTATCCAAATAGCGAACAGTTCTACTTCAGGGTCACGCTCTCTTACCGAGACTCTGGTTATAATTCAAGAACTTTAGTATGTACTCAAGTAGGTATGGTGAAGGTTATGTCTCACAAATTTGTATTAACAAGTTTACGTTTAGTGTAATGAAAACCCTTTTTGTAAGTGAAAGTATTACCCTTTCGTAGTGGTTACATTGTGTAAAAATAATTATACCTTTAAATAATTATATGTTTCGTCCAAAATGATAAAGTAGTATTTATGACCCACAAACTATACCAATTATAGTTTATTATAAATGTTTTGTTAAGTCCATTTATATAATCATATATATAAATACGTATAAGTTAACATGTCTAGATGTTTTAAAAGATTAAATCATATAAATTCACATCTAACACAAGTATAAGAACATTTAGTATGCTAAAGCCAAATTCTAGTTTTTGCCCATTTTTAAAGATATTTACCGGTAACTAGTAAAATATAACTTTGTAAAACTTAAATTTAAAACCATATATTTTTAGTCAAACCCCACAAAAATGGTGTCATAAAGTAGTTAGGACCATTTTTCTAGAAAAACCAATTTTTACATAAAATGATAGATTTTTGAGGGTTTTTTTTTTTTTTTTTTTTTTTTTTTTTTTTGTAAAACTAAATCTTTGATATTTTTGACTAGTTTCAAGATATATGTTCCAAATAACATATTTTGGTTTGTTTCACACAAAAATAATGTAATAACTTGTTTAAAACCATTTTTGCTAGAAAAATCATATTATGTTTATAAAAACTATAGTTTCTATACTTTTGTTTTTGTGACCTTTTCTCAAGAACATGTGGTATGTTTATACTCATTATTTATAGATTTTAGCATTTTAAGCAACATACCACACATAAATGTTCATAATACTAGGTAATAGCATTATTTCATATAAATAATACTTTTACAGAACTTGAAGGCTAAGCATGTATAACAACTAGTGTTATTATACAAGTTTACTTGTATTCCCCCCCCCCCCCCCCCAAAAAAAAAAAAAAACTTGGATAAAACCGAAAATGAGGGGTATGAACTCTCCTTGAGTGTGTTTGTGGTTGGTTAAAGAGTTGAAGATGAAGATCCTCAAGCTTAGAAAACTTGAAGATGGTTGAAGAACACTTGAAGATGGTATTATCCTATGCATTTTAACACATGTTAATGTGTGTAAAAGTCACAAACTAGTATGAATGTGTATAAAAACACTAGATTAACAAGGAAATGATTACCAAAAATCTAAGAACCAACTTATGAAGAAGTATCCTTGAAAGCAAAGGAAGTGTTCTTGAAGGAGGGATGAAGAATGTGAAGAAGATGAAGAAACGAAGAAAAATGATGAGGGGGGAGGGGGATTCGGCCGCAAATCTAAAGTGGGAGGGGAGGGGAGGGTGGGGTGGGGTGGGGTGAAGTGATGTTTACTTGGTTGCATGGTGGTTAATAATTGGTTAAATGTGGTGTAATACATGGATGTATGGTGGATAAAGATTGTGTTGGGAAAAGATGAACACATCTTTTCATTAAGTCAACTCTCTTCTTTTTTTTTTTTTTTTTTTTTTTTTTTTTATAAAAATCTAGTAATTTTATAAAAGTGTGGTAATTTATATAAAAAGATGATATTCTTTATAAAAAGTGTGGTATTTTTATAAAAAAAATATGATATAAATGATGTATAAATATTTAATTTGAATTATAAAAATTCAACTTTTTAATAAAATCGTTATTATCAAAAATAACAATACGTTACATGAAAATTTGGTTGCTTCCTAAATTCTTTCCGTTAAAAGTTGGGTGTTCAGTCGGGTATAGAATTTGTCGCATTTGGTGACGAATTCACCAAAAATTTGTATATGTAACATTTGATATGCATTTGCCATGTAGTGTACGGTTTATGAACTCCATTATATTTAGTTATGAATATTATTTACACTAAAATAATATAAAATTGAATTACCGAATTGTTACGATAGTAACCTTATTTAGGGTTTATTTTCAAATATTTTCCAATAAGAGTGGTACTTTGTATTAAAATTCGTTAATGGTACACTGGTTGACTTTTGTTGACCTTGTTTGACCAAAATTGATGGTTGTCACATCATCCCCCTGTTAGAAGGAATTTCGTCTCGAAATTCGCACTTTGAGTAGGTTTTCACGAGCTAGGGAAAAGATGTGAGTATTTATGTTTCATTTGGTCCTACCGCAAAGAATGCAGAGGTATGTGGATTGTTTGTTCAAGTTGAATGTCAACTTTGACGAAGATCTGGCTACATATATAGTCCTACACTCTTTGCCTCTTTGCTATGATCAGTTCAAGATGAATTATCATATGAGCAATGAGGAAGTCGCATTGAACAAGCCTTAAGGCCTGCTAAGAACTGCTGAAAGTGGATTAAAAGGGAGTAGTGTCGAATCCACTCCTACTCCTGCTGCTGCTTCTGTCCTGGCTATTGGACAAGGAAAAGGGAAAAAGAGGAAATCTCCCTCGAAAACTGGAAGGGAAAGTCTCATGATGGATCTTCTTCTAGTGGATCCAAAGCTAAAACCGGTTCTGCCCCTCCCTCCTCCGATCCTAAAGAAGCAACGTGCTTCTACTGCCATGATAAGGGGCAATGGAAGTGAAGCGGTCAGAAGTACTTGCAGGACATCAACGATGGGAAGATAAAACCCACCTTTGCAGGTATTTATATTATTCTATCTAAAAACTCATCACATGCTAGTTCTTGGGTCCTTTATACAGGATATGGTTTTCACATTTGTTCTGATTTGCAAGAATTAAGAAAAAGTAGGAATGTGGATCATGGGAAGATGAACCTAATAATGGGAAATAGGAAATCCCCACGTGTTACCAAGATCGGAGTTTACTCTTTACTTCTTAGTAGTGGGTTAGGATTATATTTGAATGATTGTTGCTACTCGTCAGAGATGACGAGGAATATTTTTTCTTTACATGGTTTGTACAAACAAGGATTTTGATATTCATTTAATAATGAAAGTGGTTCTATAAATGCTTATTATAATGGTATTTTTTATTTTAAGCATTTCCATGTAATGGTGTATATGAAACTGTGATGGTTGTAGATAACTTAGGAAATAATGTGTTGCATATTGATTCGTATAATGGTATGAACAATGCATGCTTGTGGCATTATCGTCATGGACAGGTCAACAAGAAGCGCATAGCCCAACTCCAAAAAAATAGAGTGTTGGAGTCATTTGACCTAAAGTCAGATGACACGTGTGAATCTTGTTTACTTGGAAAGATGACTAAATCACCTTTCACTGGTACTTGTGCAAGAGATGAGAGATTGTTGGATCTCATTCACATAGATGTGTGTGGGTCATTCAGATCCACCACAAGGGATGCAAACCGCTTCTATGTGACTTTTACTGATGATTATAGCAGATATGGATATATCAACTTAATCAAGCATAAGTCAGAAACTTTTAAAAAGTTTAAAGAGTTTAAGCAAGAAATGGAGAATCAATTGGGCAGAAAGATAAAGATGCTCAAATCTGATAGAGGTGGTGAGTATCTTAATATCGAGTTCCACGACTATCTTAAGGAATGTGGAATTGTTTCACAGTTAACGCCTCCTAGGACACCACAACTTAATGTTGTGGTTGAAAGGCGTAATCTAATCTTGTTGGACATGGTTCGTTCCATGATGAGTTGAGCTCCGCTACCAATCTCATTCTGGGGGTATGCCTTAGAGACTGCCGTACATATCCTTAATCTAGTCCCAACTAAGAAGGTTGCCAAAACACCTATCGATATGTAGACATGGAAGGTCCCTCGTTGGCACATATCAAGGTGTGGGGTTGTGAAGCTTTCGTAAGACGAGAGACTCACGGCAAGCTTGAACCTCGAAGTGAGCGGTGTATTTGCATCGGCTAACCAGATAACTCCTTTGGATATATTTTCTATAGACCTAGTGATAACGTGGTCTTCGAAGCAAGAAGAGGAGTTTTCCGCGAGAGGGAAATCATAAGCCAAGAGGACAGTGGGAGGAAAATTGATCTTGAAGAGATTCAAAAATCAAGAGGTGAAGGAACCTCTAACACTAGTGTTCAACCTAAGGAAGAGATTCTTATTAAACCTATTGAAGAGTCATTACCTCTTAGACATTCCACTCGAGTTAGAATGGCACCAGAGTTTTATGGTTTTCATATTACTACGGACGGTGATACGTTTATCAGTGATAGTACACTGGTAAATTTGGATGAGCCTTCTAGCTACAAGGGAGCTATGGCCGACCCTGAGTCTGTCAAGTGGAAAGAGGCAATGGATAGCGAGATCCAGTCCATATATGACAATCAAGTTTGGAACTTGGTTGACAATGTACCAGGTCGAAAAATAGTTGGGTGCAAATGGATCTTCAAGAAGAAGTCCGACACGGATGGAAAGGTGCACATGTTCAAGGCATGACTGGTTGTGAAGGGCTTTACTCAAACCCCAGTGGTTGACTATGATGAGACCTTCTCACCAGTGGCCAAGATCAAGTATATTAGGGTTATGTTAGCCATCGTTGCATTTCATGATTATGAAATCCTGGAAGATGGATGTCAAAATCGATTTCCTTAATGGGAAGTTGGCTGAAGATGTTTACATGTGTCAGCTAGAAGGTTTTGTGGATGCTAAATACCCAAATAGAGTGTGTAAGCTTGAGAAACCCATTTATGGATTGAAGCAAGCATCTCGCAGATGGAATCTTTGCTTCGATGAGAAAGTCAAAGAGTTTGGTTTCTCCAGGAGCGAGGATGAGTCATGTGTGTATGTCAAAGCTAGTGGGAGTATATTAGCTTTCTAGTGTTGTATGTTGATGACATACTTGTTGGATTAGGTGTCTAAGCCCATAACTATAATTGGTATGTCTTGACCCGAGAGTAGCATGGTCCATTTTGGGTTGCATTCACCAGAACAATTTGATAGGATGAATATTTGAGAAAGATGTTTATTATTTAATTATTATTGATCAAGAATTAATTTGGAATTAATTTAGTGATCAAAAGATACTAATTAAATATATGGGGGCTGATTGTGTAAATTAATGATACATATAAGTTGGGCTATTAATCCATGATTGATTAGTGATGGGTTAAGCTCATGAAAGGATCCATGAAGTATTAGTCCATTACAAGCCCAAGTGTAAGAATTAGGTTTTACACATAACCCTTGGAATTCTACACTATATATATGTAACCCCTTGGCCTAAAATTGGTGACACTAGTCTTCTTAGAGAAACTACAGCCGATTTTGAGTGCCTTCAAGCTCTCTCTCAAGTTCTCCAATTGTTGGTGGTGTTTTGTGAACCATTTGAGGCATCACACTTGAGGTGCTAAGTTCTTAAAGGCCAAAAGGTACAACAAGAGGTATTCTTCTAACCCGTTTTATGATTCATATACCAAAATTTTTATGCTAGTTTAAGCTTCATGCTTTAGAATCAATATTGCATGTATAATTTGAGAAAACTTAGATCCAAAACATTCAGATTGTATGTGCATCATAGGAGTGTTATAGAAAACTTAGATCCAAAGCATTCAGATTGTATGTGTATCATAGGAGTGTTATAGTGCTAAAAACCCATATGTGGTATCAGAGCCTAGGGTGTTTTTCTCTAATATTGATGCATCGGTAATTGTTCAAAGTAAGAAAATCGTTTTCTTTGGAATATGACTGATGACCACGACGTGGTCAATGTGACCATGACGTACTGTTCGCTAGACGTTTTTTTTACCAAGTTTGGATGAGAATCATTACCACAAACTGTTTTGACTATTAAAAATCATTTTTTATATGGTGGTGATTATACTCATCCAATTAAAGGACAATTATCAAATTTTAAGATAATAAGTTGATTATTTGTATTATTTGATTTGAATTGCCTTATGAGTTAGCTTAGATCAATGACAAATTACATGATAATTTTATTGGTTAAAATTGATCTAAATGCCTTTAAAGAATTCCATAAATTGTCCTCAAGTTATGGAAAATGAAAAGTCTCATTCATAAAAATGCATTAACTCATAAGTTATGGAAACCACGAGTTTTGAAGAGTTTCAAAACTTGCCCTCAAGTTTTGGAATTTGTAAAGTCTCACACATGAAACATTTAATTCCAAAACCTAGGATTTTAAACGTTTAAAATTCAACCCTTATACTATTATAATATTAAAAGTTTAATAATTATATATATGTATAAGACAAGTCAGTCTTACCGTTAGTAGGCCTCATTCACGTAGTCGATGTATAAGGGGTATAAGTTACTGCCTATAAAATGGTGGTTTAATGGGTGTCCACTCTCACCCACCGCTTCCTTGATTGGTGGAGGTTCGTTAGCCGAACGGGTAGGATATGACATTAATTCAGATTAAAAGTATAATGATAATTATAAAGTAACTAAATGTTTTATAAAATTCCTAATCTGAGTTATTTTAGAAAAAATGTGAAAATCATGCTATTCCATTAAATTGCACTTTGCACCTTGCCAAGTCGTTACTGGAGCGTGTGTGGTTAACCGACACACTAACTTGGACTAACAAGGGTGACAAAGGGTATCTTGATGTTTTTCATAGATCAATGGAGCGTGTGTGGTTAACCGGAACATTGATTAGGTGATTAATAACATCAAGAGTACCAGCCATATTTGCATGGTTATTCACACCTTGTTTGTGATCCTCGGTATCCCAGTCACAAACTTGAAGGGCATAATCGAGATTTAAACATGTCATTGAAAAGTTCAATGAATCTCAAAAGAATCTAGGAATTTCAATTCAAATAAAACTTAATAATCAATTTCGTTTTTCATGGTGGAAATTGGTAAATCGCCATTTACCTACCTTCAAATATTTTGCGATTGGATTACGACATCCTTCTTCCAAATTTTAAAATATTGTGTTGGGTCCTAGCCTTAATATTTCATTTGGGTGTTATATTAAGGATTTTTATCTAATCTAAACTTTGTCTTTCTTTTTCAGATGTCTTCCAGCACCACATCTGGCTCAAACCCTTATGGCTCTTTCTCCCTCATGAACTTGTGTGGGAGGGTCATCTTTGATGGTTCGAATTTCAATGATTGGATTCGGAACACAAGGATGGTCGTTCGTTACGAGGACAAGGAATATGTCCTCGATAAAGAGCTTAAGGAGGTTGATGAAGCCACTACTACTCCTGAATAGGTTGCTGAATATAGGGCACATGAGAAGGACGCCACAAAGGTGTCATGCATTATGCTTGCCACTATGACAACTGAACTTCAAAAGTCCTATTAGGACTACTACCCTTTCGAGATGCGCCAAGACTTGACGGAAAGATACCATCAAAGTGCTCGTCAGGAAAGTTATAAAATCATTTCCTCCATGATAACAACAAAAATGAAGGATGGAGAGTCCATCACATCCCACATGTAGAAAATGAAAAGGTTTATGGACCGCTTGCTGAAGTTGAATGTGAACTTCGATGAAGAGTTGGTCATTGATATTGTCCTACACTCTTCGCCTCCTTGTTATGATCAGTTTTGTATGACTTATCATATGAAAAAGGAGGAGGTCACTCTTAGCAAGCTTCAAGGTCTTTTGAGAACTGTTGAAAGTAGTCTAAAAGGAAAATCTGTTGTATCTACTCCTACTCCTACTGCTGCTGCCCTGGTCTTGGCAAGTGGACATGGGAAATGGAAGAAGAGGACGACTCCTTCTAAGAGCCGCAAGGGAAAAGTCTCATCATGGAATCTCTTCCAGTGGGACAAAAGTTGGTTCTGTTAATCCATCTACCAATCCAAAAGAAGCATAGTGCTTCTACTATCATAATAAAGGGCACTGGAAGCGAAGTTGCCCCAAATACTTGCAAGACATCAAGGATGGGAATATAAAGCCCACCCATGCAGGTATTTACACTATTCTGTCTAATAACACATCACATGATAATTCTTGGGTCCTTGACACAGGTTGCGGTTTTCACATTTGTTCTGATATGCAAGGACTAAAAGGAAGTAGGGATATGGAGCACGGGAAGATGAACTTGATCATGGGGAATAAGAAAATAACGTCTGTCACCAAGATTGGATTTTATTATTTATTGCTTAGTAATGGTTTAGAATTAGATTTGAATAATTGTTGCTACTCGTCCGTTATGGCGAGGAACATTATTTCCTTTCATGGTTTGTACAAACAAGGTTTTAGATTTTCATTTGATAATGAAATTGGTTCTACTAATGCTTTTTATAATGGTGTATTTTATTTTAAAGCATTGCCTTGTAATAGTGTATATGAAACTGTGATGGTTGTAGACAACTTAGGAAATAATGTATTGCATATTGATTCGTCCAATAATTTGGACAAGGCATGCTTGTGGAATTGTCGTCTTGGACATGTCAACAAGAAGCGCATAGGCCAACTCTAAAAGGCCGGTGTGTTGGATTCATTCAAATTAAAGTCGGATGACACTTGCAAATTTTGTTTGCTTGGAAAGATGACCAAGTCGCCCTTCACTGATACTTGTTAAAGGGGTGAGGGTTTGTTGAACCTCATACACACCGATGTGTGTGGACCCTTCAGATCCACCATAAGGGATGCTAACCGCTTCTATGTGACTTTTACTGATGCTTACACCAGATATGGCTATATCTACTTAATCAAGCATAAGTCATAAAACTTTGAAAAGTTCAAAGAGTTTAAACAAGAAGTGGAGAATCAGCCGGGCAGGAAGACAAAGATGCTCTAATCCGATCATGGTGGTGAGTATCTTAGTATCGAGTTCCACGACTATCTTAAGGAATGTGGAATTATTTCACAATTGACACCACCCAAGACACCGCAGCCTAATGGTGTGGCTGAGAGGTACAATCAAACCTTGTTGGACATGGTTTGTTCCATGATGAGTCGAGGTTCGTTACCTATCTCATTTTGGGGGTATGCCTTAGAGACTGTCGCCCATATCCTTAATCTAGTTCCCATTAAAAAGGTTTCCAAAACACCTCACGAGATGTGGATATGGAAGGTTCCCTCGTTAGCACACATCAAGGTTTGGGGTTGCGAGGCTTTCGTGAGGCGTGAGACTCACAACAAGCTCGAACCTCGTAGTGAGCACTGTATTTTCATCAGCTACCCATAGAAGTCTTTTGGATATCTCTTCTACAAATCAAGTGACAATGTTGTCTTCGTTTCAAGGAGATGGGTTTTCCGAGAGAGAGAACTCATATGCCAAGAGGACGGTGGGATGAAAATTGACCTTGAAGAGCTTCAAGAGTTAAGTGATGAAGGAACCTCAAACACTAGCGCTCAACCTGAGGAAGAAACTCCTGTTGAACCAGTTGACGAGTCCTTACCTCTGAGGCGTTCTAGTAGAGTTAGTGTTCCACCTGTGTTATACGGTTTCTGATGGGTTTTGAGCATTCTAACACCCCTAAGTGTACATGCAACCCTAGAAAACCTTGGATCTATGTTTGTCTAAAATACATGCAAAATTTGATTTCCAAGGTTCATAATCCTATCTAGCATACATGGGGAACTTTTAATCTAAAAGATGGCTAGAATTACATACCTTGTAGTTGATATGATTCCTTGAAAACCTTGAGAGCCTAGCACCCCAAGTGTGATGCCTCAAATTCTACACACAACACCAAATGGTTTGGAATAACTTTAGGGTATGTATAACACTTGTATAAATCGGCTTGCCCTCTCTTGTTCTTAACTTGTTGCCAATTTTGGTGAGTAGTGTGTCCTTTATATAGTGTGTCACAAATAGGGTTACACCATGTAAACCCTAATGTGACATGACTCTTCATTTCCATGACCCATGGGTTTGTAACTCCCATGGAGCATCCTATGGGTTTAACCCAACTTAAGAATCCATGGAGCCTTTTAGCCCACTATACAAGTTATGGATGATCTACATAATCAACCCATATATGTAATTAGTTATCTTTTGATCACTTAATTAATTCCAAATTAATTCTTGATCAATAATAATTAAATAATACTATTAATATATTAGAACTTATAATATATTAATAAACCACAAGTGTTATTTCTCTCATTAAGTCTATCCAAATGCATGATGCTATGCAACCTAAATAGACCATGCCGGGTCGGGTCAAGTACATACCAAATATAGTTATGGACTTAGACACTTTATCCAACAGTCTCCCACTTGGATAAGTCTAATAACTATATCTGTAAGTATGACTTCAGGAACCGATCGGCAATCGTAGCTCTTTCAAGGTCTCTCGGAACTGAGAAGATGATGATACGCCATTTAAGATAAGTGATCATATAATCCTCTGTTCTAGATATCAGCCGGACAAATACATGGAACAATGTCTTACTTATTGTCCAACAGTTTGTTTCCCGATTTCCGATTTGTTTGAGAAAGAACATAATTGAACACAACAACTTAGTTCTGACCGGGCCCGGTACATAGCTCAAAACAAAATCATCGAGGGGCCCAGATATCGCTTCTAATCCAAGAAGGAACAGATAAAATTCGACTCATATTCTTATTCTACTACTTGTTGAATCACACACAAAAGTACGTTTTATAACATCGAGTTACCAATGCGGTTTTGTACGATCAATGCATAACAAACTCATAGGCAACAAGTCATATCTCTAGGTTTGAAGACTTATATGATATTACCGTCTCACGATCACTCGAGATAAATTCCATGAAGTGATACCAGGGAGCGTGGGTTGAATCCAATCCTCAGAACTTATGAGCACTCATGAGTGTTGTAGCCATGTCCAACAACTTAGACCTCTGCAACCATCTCATGACAGTCTTGATTCATACCTACTTCCAACATATGACCGACTGTGGAGATTCGAATAATATGATATACCAAACATAATTATTCCAGGAAGTCAAAACATGCAAAAGAAATATAGTAAATGATCAACAAGAGATAGCAACACTATACTCATAAATAAACACAACTTTTATTCATCATCAAATGTCAATTATACTTTACAAATTTCAAAATTATCTAACTTCTAAAACTAATATCATCCTTCAGCCCTATGCTCTCAGCATGCTGGAGATGCTTAGCCCGACTCAGTCCCTTCGTGAGGGGATCTGTTGGGTTCTCATCCGATGATACCCTCTTTTCCACGAGGAGTCCTTCTTCTATTCGATGTCTAATGAAATGGTATTTTCTGTTGATGTGTCTGGATCTCCCATGATCCCTTGGTTCCTTGGCTATGGCAACTGCATTTTCACTATCACAGAAAATTTCCATTGGCTCCTTTATAATTGGTACAACTCCAAGGTCTCCAATGAAGTTCTTAAACCATATCGGCTCCTTTGCTACCTCGCTTGCTGCTATATACTCTGATTCGCAAGTTGAATCAGCCACTGTCTCTTGCTTGGAACTCTTCCAAGTAATTGCTCCTCCGTTTAAGGTAAAGACCCAGCCTGACTGAGAGCAGAAATTATCCCTATCAGCCTGAAAGCTAGCATCACTATACCCTATAACTCTCAAGTCATCACTCCCACTGAGGGTAAGGACTTAGTCCTTAGTCCTCCGCAGGTACTTAAGGATATTCTTTACCACAGTCCAGTGTGCCTTGCCAGGGTTCCCCTGATATCTACTAACCATGCTCAAAGCAAAGGCTACATCAGGTCAAGTGCAGGTCATAGCATACATGATCGAACCTACTACATAAGCATAAGGTACTCGACTCATTTCTGTTATCTCGGCCTCAGTACTCGGGCTCTGAGTTTTACTCAGTCTGGCGTTACTCTGGATGGGTAACTCTCCTTTCTTGGAGTCTTGCATGCTGAATCTCTTCAGCACCTTCTCCAAGTAAGTACTCTGACTATGTCCAATTAGTCTTTTACTCCGGTCTCTCAGAATCCTTATCCCTAGAATATAGGCAGCCTCTCCTAGGTCTTTCATAGAGAAACACTTCCCAAGCCAGGACTTCACTTCCTGCAGGGTTGGGATGTCATTTCCTATGTGTAGTATGTCATCCACATACAGCACCAAAAAACTGACTATACTTCCACTAGCCTTGACATAGACACAAGATTCATCTTCACTCCTCGAAAATCCAAATTCTTCGACTTTCTCATCAAAGCAAAGATTCCATCTCTGAGGTTCCTGTTTCAATCCATAAATAGATTTCTCGAGCTTACACACTCTATTAGGGTATTCTGTACTGACAAAACCCTCTGGCTGACTCATGTAAACATCTTCAGCCAAACTTCCATTAAGGAAGGTGGTTTTGACATCCATTTGCCATATTTCATAATCATGAAATGCAACTATGGCTAACAGAACCCTAATGGACTTAATCTTTGCAACTTGTGAAAAGGTCTCACCAAAATCAACTCCTGGAGTTTGAGAAAAGCCCTTTGCAACCAGTCGCGCCTTATATGTGTGTACATTACCATCCATGTCGGTCTTCTTCTTGAAGATCCATTTGCACCTGATGTGTGTGAAACGAACTAGTTTTAATCCTACTAACTTAGACACAAAATAAACACATGAAAGGCAGTGTACCTATCGATTAGTAATATAGTTCAAGCAAGTAGGGTATCGAACACAGGGAACGGTAAAGAATTAAAATAAATGCTAATATTATCTAAATAAAACAAGTAATAGAAAATGGGTTTTCTCTAGTTTTGCAAGACTAGAAACTTAAACAATTAACTAAAACATAAACTAAGAAAATAAGAGCTAAGCAAATAAAAATCAACTAAATTCAATGATTAAAAAGGCCTTCTGTTTAGGTTCAAATCATTTGTTCCCATGGATGATTTTATGGTAAATATATTGGATTAATTCTTCATTGGTTACCGACTAAAGTGATTAGATTCACATTCGCTATAGCTAATCCTTAGAAAACAGATGAATTCAAGCAATGGCCAGTTGTCTAAATTAATGAATTTCCTAGTTTGTTGATTCGGGTTAAGAAAGACTTGTAATTAGCTAATCAAATTGGTGATTCAATTAACCTCTTGTTGATGGTGTATCACACAAGCTCACACATTAACTTACCTATCTTCAAGTTAATTCTAG
Organism: Lactuca serriola; assembly: GCF_051521515.1. Taxonomy (NCBI): domain Eukaryota; kingdom Viridiplantae; phylum Streptophyta; class Magnoliopsida; order Asterales; family Asteraceae; genus Lactuca; species Lactuca serriola. The sequence continues at coordinate 31,980,401 of NC_136408.1, forward strand.
TTTCACATTCGTTATTCCTAGACATACAACTATGTGGTCACGTAAATCATATGAAATTAGCAACTAAGAGATGTTCATACAACTTAATTACTGATTTATTAACAGAAGAATAGTTATTGTTAACACATAAGGTTCTTTAACAAGCTTAATAAAACATAATCACCAATTAAAATTAATCCTAATCAAATAATCAATCCATGTTCACAAATTCATCTACCTAAACAGAAGTTATGAGTTTTTAGCTCATGATTACAGCAGAAACAAGCTCAAAAACGAAATTGTGACAAGCCGATATTTCAAATCTTTGTAATGACCTAAAAATTCAAGTATTGTAACCACTTTTGAGTTAATAAAATTAACTTTGATAATAAAATGTCCAAAAAGTTTCTATTTAACTGCCTACTATCTTAAATATCATTAAACCGGGATCGTACGTAAAAAGAATGCCCAAATCCGGCTTCGTATATTGAAGTTAAGATTTTTCCAAGTTCGGCTTAGCAATAGACAGCTAAAAACTCGAATCGGAGATCGAGCGACTTTTGGCCGGAATGACCTAAACGAGAATCGAAGGTCTCGACAATGGTATTTCGGCGGTGAAAAGCCTGGCAAAAACCGACGTCAGATAAAGAAGTTATGAATTTTTAAAGAAATTCCTTAATCACGTCATTTTATAATTAAATAATAAAAATAATTTTGGAATTTGCCAACGGAGTCTAAACGAAAGTTGTAGAGCGTAGTCTCACCTACGCGTGGATATAAAGACCATCGAAAACGGAGTTTGTATGAAGAAGATATGATTTTTTGAAGTTTATTAAATAAATTATATATAAATTTAATTCAAAAATCCGGTAATATCCGAAGGAGGAGTCAGCGTCCTCATCCGAGTTACGCGCTGCGTAACCCCGTACGCCCCGCGTACCCGAGGGCCTTGGTCTCGGTCCGTCCACGTCGCCCCTGTGCGAAGCTACCCGATTCGTCCCATCCGACCCGTCCCACCCGATCCGTCCCATTCGAAGCCGAGGCAGTCGAGGACTCGGTCATGCATGACGTACGAGTACACGCTGCGTACGAGCGTACACCCCGCGTACCGAGGCTTCTCAGACCCCCTATAAATAGAAATGCGAGGGTTCCGGAAAAATCACCTCATTTCTCTCCTTTCTCTCACGATCTTGCCTCGATTTCCGTGCCCATTCAAACCCGAAGCTCTGGTCTTTTTGCTTAAGTCCCGAGGGTCGATTTTACTCCCGAGATTCCCGAGAATCCCGAGAAAAATCCGTTTCCCAAGACGAAACTCTGCCCGGTTTTCCATCTCGCTATCTTCAAACTTTCAAGTGACTTCATACCCCTTAATTAACCTTTTAAATGTTTTATAAATGCTTTTATACGCTTTCAAGGGGGGGGGGGGGGGGAATACAAGTAAAACACACGAGTATTATCGTGTGTTACATAAAGAATTATTTTATATGCTTTTATATATCCAAATCACATGTGATTTATAAACTTTATAGGAAACTTTCGTATATAAAATATGTTACAATAGAATTCTACCTTTTGAAATATAAATTGTTGTAATGCATCTATAAACTAAATATTTTCTTAGATTATATGTATACTTGCCTACCTTAGGCTCTGCAAAAATCTGTACAGTTATAAAATGTGATTCCTTTTATAGGCTTTTTCTAAACAAACAAGTCACACTTTTAGAAAACTATAATTGGTATAGTTTTACGAGGATATTGCTAACTTTTACATACTAGAAACATGATTTTCAAGAAGTCACTTTCATATACAAGAACAAACGAACATTTTAACACGTAAATCTGTTTTTATACCACGGTTTTGTGAGACATAAACTTCACGTACGTTCGAGTACACATTTCAAGTCCTGTATTATATACCAGAATCCCTTGGAGGGGGAGCATGGTGTTTGTGTATAGATCTATACGGGCTTGACAACCCGCGCCCTGACTGTTAGCTACAGTCCACCATTTGGGGTAACAAACGTCATAACATTCCAACGCCTGAAGAACGTTGTGTATAGGCATTCTGAGTCAATAGTATGGTTATAAAACTCACATGGGGTATTAAAAATGCATTGATTTACAAGGTTTTCAAACACATTGGTTATTTCACACTTACATACATTTTAGAAACAAACATTTGTCTTGAGAGAAGGCTACTTTTATACTAGTAGAAAATATAGGATTTTCTAAACACAAACAAACAAGGACAAAACATTTCATTTCATACAAACATTGTCATTTAAATCCTTATGAAACTCACCAACTTAAATGCTGATCTACTCTTTCAAAATTACTTGTATGTCCCAGGAAATCAGTAATTTCAGGTATCATTATGCTTTTGATGAAGGGATGCTGCGGCGCCAGTTTAATCTCATATTTTGACATCATCTTGTAATTGGTTTTGAACATGTAACTTTTGACAAATGTAAACTTTCAATTATATATGTGATGGTTGTATTGCTTTCTTTACTATGTATTCATTTGTTACGTTACCACATGAAATCATCCGCCCCCAAACGTTTCCGACGTTCAGGTTTGGGGGTGTGACAAATTGGTATCAGAGCAATGTTTATAGTGAACTAAGTATATCGAACCACATAAGATATACAAACTATAAATGCTTAAGGGACTAACACTCTCTCACAAAACATTTTTCTTTTTACGCTTAAGCAGCGTTACGTTTAACTTAAATTGATAGTTCATTTAAGTACAATTACATGCATACAACAAATTATTTTCATGATATCTAACTATAAATGCTTAAGGGACTAACACTCTCTGAAAAAACATTTTTCTTCCCACGCTCCAGCAGCACCTTTAGTCGACAATTGGCCTCCAAGGGTTCATCTATATGCTAGGGTATCGATCTGGAATTCCCTTTATATAGATTTTCACAAAAAAGAGGCTACTCGGCGAGTCCAGTGACCTACTTGCCGAGTACATCACTTAAAACCCGTGTACGGCAAGTCTGCGCGTCCAGAATCGCGAAAGTTCGATACAACTCGCCGAGTAATCGACCCTACTCGTCGAGTACGTTTCGAATCAGCATTTTCTCAAAACACGAAAGTCGTCCAAAATTGTGTCTACTTTTCAGAACATTTTGAATCTTGTCAATCGGAGTAACGGTTCATGAGATATGGCCAAAACACTGACGAGGGGTCAAGCTGTCCAGCAACATCCTTCTTTCTTCAAAATCCAAGATCCAAGCCTCCAATCGCTAGTTCCGCTTCCTTTTCCATTCAAGCATGTATTTGTTACTGAAAATGAAATATTTAAGCTAATTAAGCACCTTTGGTTCATTATTTGAGATAAAATCAACATAAAGTATTAGGATAATGCATGAATTTTATAACTAAATATGCTCATATCAGCACCCAACTGTCTTACGACCTGGTACATTGTCAACCAAGTTCCAAACTTGATTGTTATACATGGATTATATCTCGCTATCCATTGCCTCTTTCCACTTGGCAGACCTAGGGCCTGCCATGGATTCTGCGTAACTGTTAGGTTCATCCAGACTTACCAATGTCTCATCACTGATAAGTGTCTCACCTTCCGTAGTAATATGGAAACCATAATAATGCTCAGGTGCATTTCTAACCCTTGTGGAATGCCTCAGAGGTACAGACTTGTCAATTGGCTCAACAGGAGTTTCCTCCTCAAATTGAGTGCTAGGTTTTAAAGTTCCTTCACCACTTAACTCTTGAATTTCTTCAAGGTCAATTTGCCTCCCATTGTTTCCTTGGCTTATGAACTCTCTTTCTCGAAAGACACCCCTTGCTATAAATACCACATTGTCACTAGGTCTGTAGAAGAGGTAACCAAAGAATTTCTATGGGTAGTCGATGAAAATACACCTCTCACTTCGAGGTTCGAGCTTATCATGAGTCTCGCGTCTCACGAAAGCCTCGCAACCCCAAATCTTGATGTGGTCTAGTTTGGGAACTTTACGAGTCCACATCTCATGAGGAGTTTTGGCAACTTTTTGTTTAGGGACCAGATTAAGGATATGGGCGGCAGTCTCTAAGGCATACCCCCAAAATGAGATTGGTAGTGAAGCTCGACTCATCATGGAACGAACCATATCCAACAGGTTCGATTACGCCTCTCAGCCACACCATTAAGCTGTGGTGTCCTGGGAGGTGTCAATTGTGAGATAATCCCACATTCCTTCAGATAGTCGAGGAACTCTGTACTAAGATACTCACCACCACGATTGGATCGAAGCATCATAATGTTCCTGCCCAATTGATTCTCGACTTCCTGTTTAAACTCTTTAATCCTTTCAAAAGTCTCTTACTTATGCTTGATTAAATAGACATACATATCTACTATAATCATCAGTAAAAGTAAGATAATAACGATTTGCATCCATTGTGACAGATTTGAAGGGTTCACACACGTCCGTGTGTACCAGATCCACAAACCTTCACCCCTAGCACAAGAACCAGTGAAGGGTGACTTTGTCATTTTTCCAAGTAAGCATGATTCACAACTATCATCTGATTTTAGGTCAAATGACTCCAAGACTCCATCCTTTTGGAGTTGGCCTATGCGTTTCTTGCTCACATGTCCAAGACGACAATGCCATAATGATGCTTTATCCAAGTTATTATTACTCGAAGAATCAATACACAACACATAATATATTTCCTAGATTATCTACAACAGATACAACTTCATACACACCATCACAAGGTAATGCTTTAAAATAAAGAACATTATTAAAGAAAGCATTTATTCCACCATTTTCATTATCAAAAGAAAAGGTAAATCCTTGTTTGTACAAAGCATGAAAGGAAATAATATTTCTTTCCATATCTGGCGAATAACAACATTTATTCAAATCTAAAGTAAACCCACTACTTAGCAACAAAGAATAAACTCCAATCTTGGTGGCAGGTGAAGCTTTCCTATTCCCCATGATCAAGTTTATCTTTCCATGCTCCACATTCTCACTTCTTCTTAGTCCCTGCAAATCAGAACATATATGAGTACCACAACCGGTATCAAGGACCCAAGAGTTAGAATCGGGTGAGTTATTAGAAAGAATAATGTAAATACCTACATGGTTGGGTTTAACTTTCCCATCCTTCACATCTTGCTGGTACTTTGGGCAGTTCCGCTTCCAATGCGACTTTTCATGGCAATAGAAGCATTCAGCCTCTTTTGGGTCAGAAGAAGGAACGACGAAACCTTTCTTGGTTCCACTTGAAGAAGAGTCATCAAGGGTCCTAGCCTTGGTACCCTTCGAAGAGCTCTTCCTCTTCTTCCCTCTACCTTTCCCGATTGCCAAGACAGGGGCGGAGTTTGGAGTAGGAGTAGGAGTGTTAACAACCGACTTACCTTTAAGACCTGTTTTTGCGGTCTTTAAGAGTCCCTGAAGTTTGTTGAGTGTGACTTCTTCCTTATTCATGTGGTATGTCATGCGGAATTGATCATAACACAAGGATAAGGAGTGAAAAGTGATATCTATTGCAAGTTCCTCAGGGAAGTTCACATTAAGCTTTAGCAAACGATCCACATACCTTTGCATTTTTTTCATGTCACTCGTGAAGAATTCTCCGTCCTTCATCGTGGTTGTTATCGAGGAGGAGATTATTTCATACCGCTCTTGAAGATCACTCTGATGGTATATTTCCATCATATCTTGGTGCATCTCAAAAGGGTAGTAGTCCTCATAGGACTTCTGGAGTTCAGCTGTCATGGTGACCATCATGATGCTTGCCACTTTGGTGGCATCTCTTTCATGAGTCCGGAAGTCAGCGACCTCCTGGGGAGTAGCAGTGGAGTCATCGATCTCCTTTAGCTCCTTATCGAGGACATATTCCTTTTCCTCGTAATGAGTCACCATCCTGATGTTCCGGATCCAATCCATAAAGTTGGAACCATCGAAGATGACCCTCCCACATAGGTTCATGAGGGAGAATGAGCCAGTAGGGTTTGAGCAAGAAGCAGTGTTGTTGGAAGACATCTGAAAAAGAAGAGAGCACATTTAGTTTAGATATAAAGATAGTCCTTAAGAAAACACCCAAATGTAATATGAAGGCTAGGATCCAATCACAATATATCACAACTAAGAAAAGGTATTTCGTAATCTAAGCTATAACATATTTGAAAGGTAGGTGAATGACGATTCACCAATTTCCACCAAAAACCAAAATATAAATTATTAGGTTTTAATTGGTTCTTAGAAATTCCTAGATTCTTTTGAGATTCAATGAACTTTTCAAATGCATGTTTCAATCTCGAGTGTGCCCTCCAAGTTTTGTAACTGGGATATCGAGGATCACAAAATGAGGTGTGAAGTAACCATGCAAATCACTTGGTACCCTTAAAGTTTATCATTCAATCGATGTGCCGGTTAACTACACGCGCTCCAACGACCTATAATAAACTTTAAGTCAGCCTTTACCTACCTTGACAAGTCCAGGTTCGTGTGTCGGTTAGCCACAAACGCTCCACTAACGACTTAATCAAAGTGTAAAGTGTAATTTCATGGATTAGTACCTTATTCACATTTTCCTAAAGTAACTAAGATTGGGAATTTAATAAAATATTTAGTTACTTTATAATATTCATCATACTTTTAATGAGAATTTACAAGTCATTGTCCTACCCGTTCGGCTAACGACCCTCCACCGATCAAGGAAGCGGTGGGTGAGAGTGGACGCCCATTAATGTGCCATTTTATAGGCAGCAACCTTATACCCCCTTATAGACCGGCTTCGTGAATGAGGCCTACTAATGGTAAGACGACTTGCTCTTATATATATATATATATATATATATATATATATATATATATATATATATATATATATATATATATATATATATATATTATTAACTTATAATATTATAATATAAGGGTTGATTTTTAACTTTTAAAAATCTAGAGGTTGGAACTAAAGTTTATTAGTTGACTTCACATGTTCCAAAACTTGTGGGCAAGTTTTGTAACTTTACAAAACCGTTCAAATTCATAACTTATGAGTTATTAAAATGAAGACTCTTCATTTTATAACTTATGTGTTCTTTTAATGGTTTTTAACACAAAGAGACTTTTGGTTATCCATAACTTGAGGACAAGTTATGGACTCCATTAAAACACATAAATATCATGAATTAAACATTTAAACAAGTAATTCCTATGATCTATAAAAAAACTCATAAGAACATGAAATTTCATAACAAAGTTTCAAGAACATAGGAACACATATAATCATGAAATATTGATATTAGCCATTGAAAATGGATTAGAACAACCATTACACCAACTAAAACAAGTTTTAAAACACCAAAACAATTTAGGGTAATGTTTCTAGTCCATTTCCAGCAGCAAAAATCGAAATTTTGCACTCTGCCTTACCAACTCGTCGAGTGCAAGAATTGACTCGTCGAGTTGGTTGTAGATATGCTTGGACTCGTAGAGTCCCCCCATGGACTCGGCGATTCCCCTGTGCAGACAGCAAGAAATTCGACTTTTTTCCACTATTTTGCATCAAGTATTAACAAACAAACCTGGCTCTGATACCACTTATGGGTTTTGAGCATTCTATCACCCCTAAGTGTACATGCAACCCTAGAAAACCTTGGATCTATGTTTGTCTAAAATACATGCAAAATTTGATTTCCAAGGTTCATAATCCAATCTAGCATACATGGGGAACTTTTAATCTAAAAGATGGCTAGAATTACATACCTTGGAGTTGATATGATTCGTTGAAAACCTTGAGAGCCTAGAACCCCAAGTGTAATGCCTCAAATGCTTCACCAAATGCTTTGGAATAACTTTAGAGTATGTATAACACTTGTATAAATCGGCTTACCCTCTCTTATTCTTAGTGTTTTGCCGGTTTTGGTGAGTAGTGTGTCCTTTATATAATGTGTCACATCTAGGGTTACACCATGTAAACCATAATGTGACATGAGTCTTCATTTCCATGACCCATGGGTTTGTAACTCCCATGGAGCATCCTACGTGTTTAGCCCAACTTGATAATCCATGGATCCTTTTAGCCCACTATACAAGTTATGGATGATCTACATAATCAACCCATATATGTAATTAGTTATCTTTTGATCAATGCAAAGTACCATAATATAGTGTGTAAGCTTGAGAAATCCATTTATGGATTGAAACAAGCATCTCACAGATGGAATCTTTGTTTCTTTGAGAAAGTAAAAAAGTTTGGATTTTCGAGAAGTGAGGATGAGTCATGTGTATATGTCAAAGCTAGTGGGAGTATAGTTAGCTTTCAGGTATTTTATGTGGATGACATACTTCTCATAGGAAATGACATCCCAACCTTGCAGGAGGTTAAGTACTGGCTTAGGAAGTGCTTCGTTATGAAGGACCTTAGGGAAGCTGCCTATATTCTAGGGATAAGGATATTAAGAAATAGGAGTAAAAGACTAATAAGAATTAGTCAAAGTACCTACTTGGACAAGGTGTTGAAGCTTTTCAACTTGGAGAATTCCAAAAAAGGTGAATTACCTATCCAAATCAATACCAAACTGAGTAAGACTCAGAGTTTCGAGATAGCAGAGATGATTCGAGTACCATATGCTTCCGTAGTTGGCTCGATCATGTATGCTATGACTTGTACTCGCCCTGATATGGCCTTTGCGTTGAGCATGGTCAACAGATATCAAGGGAATCCTGGCGAAGCTCACTGGACTGCGGTAAAGAACATTCTTAAGTACTTGCGGAGGACTAAAGACTGGGTCCTTACCCTCGGTAGGATTGATGACTTAAGAGTGACAGGGTATAGTGACGCCAGCTTTCAGACCGACGGAGATAATTTCCGCTCTCAGTTGGGCTAGGTATTTACCCTGAATGGAGGAGCAATAACTTGGAAAAGTTCCAAATAGGAGACAGTAGCTGATTCAACGTGCAAAGGAACCTCGTAACAAAGAGTGTGGTCGCCTTAGCCAAGGAACCGAGGGATCATGGCAGATCCAGACACATTGACAAAAAATATCACTTCATAAGACATCGGATAGAAGAAGGACTCCTCGTAACAAAGAGGGTATAGTCAGAGGAGAACCCAACAGATCCCCTTACGAAGGGACTGAGTAGGGTTAAGAACTTGCAGCGTGCGAGGAGCATTGGGCTGAAGGACAATATTAGTTTTAATGATTAGATAGCTATTTAGAAACTTGTAATAGATAAAATGTATTTGACATTTGATGATTAAATAAAAGTAGTTTTACTTATGAGTAAAGTTACTATCTTGTGTCAATTGTTTACTATTGTTTCATTTTGCATGTTTTGACTTCCAAAATAATAAAATTATTTAAACTATCCACAGTCGATCATACTTTGGAAGTAGGTATTGAGGCAAGACTGTCATGAATTTGGCTTGTAGATTATCTAGAGTGTTTAGACATGGAAAAAGTTTGCTACAACATTCATGAGTGCTCATAAGGTCTGAGTATTGGATTAAACCCACGCTCACATAAATCACTTCATGGAATTTATCACGAGTGATTGTGAGTCGTTAATATCATATAGTCTTCAAACCGAGATGTATGAGTTGTTGACTATGAGTTGCTTGTACATTGATATGGGAAAACGCATCAGTAACTTGATGTTATAAAACATGTTATTGTGTATGATTTAACGAGTAGTTTGTACAAGCATATAAGTCGAAGTTTATCTGTTCCTTTTATCCTTTTAGGATTAAAAGCGATATCTTGAGCCCCTCGATGATTTCGTTTTGACTTATGTGTTGGGCCCGGTCAAAACTCGATTGATGTGTTCAATTAAATTCTATGTCAAACAAATCAGAAATCGGTAAACTAACTGATGGACAATAAGTATGACTATGTTTCATGTAATTTTCCGCACGATATCTTGAAGAACAGAGGATGATATGACCCCTTATCTAAAATGGCACGACAGTGACATTTTAAAGCTACAATTGCTAGTCGTTTTAAGTCGTACTTGCAATTATAGTTATTAGACTTATCCAAGTGGGAGACTGTTGTATTAGGTGTCTAAGACCATAACTATAATTGGTATGTACTTGACCCGAGAGTAGCATGGTCCATTTTGGGTTGCATTCACCAGAACAATCTGATAGGATGGATATTTGAGAAATATGTTTATTATTTAATTAGTATTGATCAATAATTAATTTGGAATTAATTTAGTGATCAAAAGAGACTAATTAAATATATAGGGGTTGATTGTGTAAATCAATGATACATATAAGTTGGGCTAATAATCCATAATTGAATAGTGATGGGCTAAGCTTATGAAAGGATCCATGAAGTGTTAGTCCATTACAAGACCAAGTGTAAGAATTAGGGTTTACACATAACCCTTGGAATTCTACATTATATATATGTAACCCCTTGGCCTAAAATTGGTGACACTAGTCTTCTTAGAGAAACTATAGCCGATTTTGAGTGTCTCCAAGCTTTCTCTCAAGTTCTCCAATTATTTGTGGTGTTTCGTGAACCATTTGAGGCATCACACTTGAGGTGCTAAGTTCTTAAAGGCCAAATACAACAAGCTACAACAAGAGGTATTCTTCTAACTAGTTTTATGATTCATATACCAAAATTTGTATGCTAGTTTAGGCTTCATGCTTTGGAAACAATATTGCATGTATAATTAGAGAAAACTTAGATACAAAGCATTAGGGTTGTATGTGCACCATACGAGTGTTATAGTCCTCAAAACCCATCAATACTGCTCATAGGTAACGACGTTCCAACCTTGCAAGAGGTTAAGTCATGGCTTGGGAAGTGTTTTGCTATGAAGGATCTAGGGGAGGTTGCTTATATTCTGGGGGTTAATGATATTTAGAAATATGAGTAAAAGACTAATTGGACTTAGTCAGAGTAATTACTTGGACAAGGTGCTGAAACGTTTTAGAATGGAGAATTCCAAGAAAGTGGAGTTACCTATCTAGAGCAATACCAAACTGAGTAAGACTCAGAGTCCGAGTATCGATGCAAAGATAGCGAAAATGAGTCGAGTACCATATGCTTCCACCGTTGGCTCGATCATGTACGCTATGACATGTAGTCGTCCTGATGTGGCTATTGCATTGAGCATGGTAAGCCGATATCAAGGGAACCTGGGTAGAGCTCACTGGACAACCGTTAAGAGAATTCTTAAGTATCTGCGAAGGACTAAGGATTGGGTCCTTGTACTTGGTGGCAGTGATGACTTGACAGTAACAGGGTATAGTGATGCCAGCTTTCAGATTGACAAAGATAACTTCCGCTCTCAGTCGGGCTAGTTGTTTACCCTAAATGGAGGAGCAGTGACTTGGAAGAGTTCCAAGCATGAGATTGTAGTTGGTTTAATGTGTGAATCAGAGTACATAGCTGCGAGTGAAGCATCGAAGGAGGCGATACGGTTGAAGAACTTCATTGGAGACCTTGGAGTTGTACCAACCATTAAGGAGCCTTTGGAGATTTTCTGTGATAATGAAGGAGCGGTTCCCTTAACCAAGGAACCAAGGGATCTTGTTAGATCGAGACATATCGATAGAATATAACACTTCATCAAACATCGGGTAGAAGAGGATTCCTCGTGGTTAAGACGATATCGTCAGAAGAGAATCCCGTGAACCCCCTCACAAAGGGTCTAAGTAGGATCAAGCACGTTTAGCATGTGAGAAGCATTGGTGTGAAGGACGATATTAGTTTTAGTGATTAGATAGATATTTTAGAAAATTGTAATAGATAAATGTAATTGACATTTGATGATTAAGTCATGGAGATTTATTTATGAGTAATGTTTACTATCTTGTATCAATTGTTTACTATTGTTTCGCTTTTACATGTTTTACTTCTTGAATAATTAGATTGTTTAAATTATCCACAGTCGATCATACTTTGGAAGTAAATAATGAATGAATACCATCATGAATTGGCTTGTAGCTTGTCTAAGTGTTTAGACATAACAAAGGTTTGTTGCAATGTTCAAGAGTACTCTTGAAATAGGATTTGAGTATTGGATTAAACCCACGTTCATTTGAATTACTTCATGGAATCTATCATGAGTAATTTTGAGATGATAATATCGTATAACCTTTAAACTGAGATATATGAGTTGTTGTTTACGAGTTGGTTGTGCATTGAAAATGCGTAAACGCATTAGTAACTTGATGTTATAAAACGTATTGTTGTATGTGATTTGATGAGCAAATAATACAAACATATAAGTCAAAGTTTATCTGTTCCTTTTTCTCTAATGGGAAAAGAGATATCTTGGGCCCATCGACGATTTTGTGTTGACTTATGTGTCGGGCCCGGTCAGGACTGAATTGATTTGTTCAAATAAGTTTGTTGTCAAACAATTCAGAAATCGGGAAACAAATTGTTGGACATTTAGAATGATTCTATTCCATGTATTTGTGTACACGATATGTTGTAGAACGGAGGATTATATGATCCCTTATCTAAAGGACGCGCCATTGACTAGGTCAGAATTCGACAGCAACTTTTGAAAGCTACGATTGCTAATCAGATTCTGAAGTCATACTTGCAATTTTAGTTATTAGACTTATCCAAGTGGGAGACTGTTGGATTAGGTGTCTAAGCCCATAACTATAATTGGTATGTACTTGATTTGATAGTAGCATGGTCCTTTTGGGTTGCCTTTACCATAGCAACTTGACAAGATGACTTTTGGAGAAAGAGGTTAATAAATGATATATTATAAGAATAATATATTAATTAGAAATCATATTATTCAGTTAGTATTTAATCAGAAATTAATTTGGTATTAATTTTGGGATTAAAGGAATTTATTGAAAGTACGGTGACTGGTTTTGCAAATCAATGATAGTTGCAAAGTTGGGTTGATGGACTCCTTTAGAAGGGAGTGGACGAAATCTATAGGAGGCCCTATAGAATTTCTTCCAAGGCCTTCTAGAAGGAGTGTCCATGGGTTGCTTGGAGCCTAAGCAAGGAATTAGGGTTTCTCCTAGAAACCCTAGCAGTCAGAGCTATTTAAAGACCCCTAGACCTCCTTAAATTGACCACTGATTTCTAAGAAGAAACCCTAGCCGATTTTTGCCTCTCTCTCACTCATCCTTTGATATTGGTGTTTGTGACTCCATTAGAGATGCAACGCTTGAGGAACTAGAGCTTTCAAGAGTCAAGATCATCCGTGGAATTCTTGTTATTACGAGATAACAAGCAAGGTAATATTCTAACCCTAGTTTTCATATAGATCTTGAAAATTGTATGCTAGTATTAGGGTTATTGCTTCGGAATTTCTATTTGCATGTATAGCTAGATAAAAACTTAGATCCAAAGAAATTAGGGTTGCATGATCACATAGGAATGTTGTTATGCTCAAAACCCATCATAAGGCACCAATATCGACCCTATTTGGTTATGCTAGGATGCTAGGAGTCTACGTGACCCTTGCATGTGTTATGTGTTGCTATGTATGTCGAGCGGGGCTCAATGCCAGACGAGGCCTGAAGATTGAAACATATGCTAGAATTTATGATTGATATGTGCATTAGTATGATTATGTGATATTAACTGATTATGTATTGTGGGTGAGGCCCAATGATAGGCGAGGCCTAAAAATAACAGATCCGTAAACCGAGCGGGGCTCGATTTAGGGCGAGGCCCGATGTCGGGCGGGGGCCCAGTATGCGATTTATTATGTATTGGTATGTGGTAGTTTGGGGAACTCGCTAAGCTTTGTGCTTACAGATTTCAGTTTTTGTTTCAGGTACTTCCAGTTGCAAAAGGAAAAGCTCAGCCTGATTGCATCGCACACACCATAGGGATTTTGTTATGGGACATAATCTGATTTTTATGATGTTTGTCACACTTATTTTACTGGGTTGTATGAACAATGTTTTGGAATGCTGTTTTTACTTAAATCAAAAATGAATTTTTTGGGTCATGATTTATGGATGTTACATAAGTGGAATGCGCATTTCCTCAAACATGGTCACGTCGTGACACACAAGTGCCCACATCATAACCCAGGTTTAAACCCTTAAAAATTCAAATTGGAAATTCTAAAGAAATGTTTACCTGGAACTGGGTGTTACAACCTAAGAACAAGCTTGTGCTACTGAAAAAAAAAGAATATCCATCTTGAAATGCTCTCGAAGTTTCATTTACGCTTATTTGTCGAGTTTTTACGTATTAAACGAATCGGGTTATATTTCGAGCTCGTGGATGTATTTAAAATTTTTTTGTAGGTTTCTACAACTATTACTTGACATCCTTAACTCATTTGGTCTTGTGTTGGTTCCTAGAACCAAGAAGCAACATCCTTTCACTTGTTTTTTACCCAAAAATTCGCAAAGTGAAGAGCTTCATTTCATGTATACATTGTCCTTTGAAATCATAATTTTACTCACTACATTCCTGTTAAATATATCCTATATTGTGTCCTACATTTTTGGTTGGGTATGGGTGCTAAAAACAATGAATAAGAATAGTTTAAGGATATGTGTGTACTTGGTGTGTGTGAACCTAAAAATGTGTTAAATTATTCATACAATAATGCATGTATAATAAGATGTATAAAAATATGTGGTTTAACATTTATATAATCAAATGAGAGAATTTGTGTGTACAACATGATAGTACAAGAAGGGTTATGAAGTAAAAGTATAAACAAAGTACAATATGTGTATTATTTGGTCATGATCTAACTAGAGTTTTGGTATGGGATGTAGGTGTTTAGAGAGAGTGTTCATCCTAGCCACTTCATTGGTTTTGTTTTGTGTTTGTTGTTTCAGGTTACTTTTCTCACTGTATTGCTTATGACATGATTGTATGCTTAGTTTGACTCGTAGGTTATTGATTCTTTGCTTGCATGCTATGTTGGTTGAAACAAACTTGTCGGCTGAAATAGGCATGTCGATTGAAACAAACATATTGGTTGAGATAGATCTTTTGGGTGGAACAGACATGTCGGTTGAAATAGACATGTTGGTGAAACAGACATGTCAGATGAAATAGGTATGTCGGTTGAAACAAACTTTTTGGTTGAAATAGACTTGTTGTTATATGTGGTATTTTGGGAAACTCGTTAAACATTGGTTTACAGTTGCAGATTTAAATGTTTTCAAATACTTCATCGGATCGTCGGAAGGGCTTTTCTTTGACTATACACACGTGTTGACATCATGACTTGAGATTTCCGCATATTTATTTTATATACTTTGATTTGGGTTTTTTTTGAACTTAATTTATCAAGCAATGATTTTGTATATCGTGGATGAATGTTTTTAATGAAATGTTATCTTTTAAAATAGAAATTTTTGATTTATAAAATAGAACGTTACACTTTTCAAACTCCAAAATCCGTTATATGAGTACGACATACATTTTTTTTGTAAGAAATTTATTTTGTTCAATCCAGAATATCCAATTCGAGACTTATTGGTTATATTGGTAAAAGAAACATTTTTTAGTTATTTTTTTAATTACATTATCACTATTTTAGTTAGTTTTCCTTGAAATATATTAAATTATAGTTATTTTAGTAAGCTTCAATTAATTTTGGGGTAAATGTCATTGTAGCCCTACGAAGTTTCATCTTTTGGTTTAAATGGTCCCTTTTTTTGGCATTTAAGGGGTACGAAGAGTAGTTTTACCGGCTAAAATGGTCCATTGACTTGTTTTGAGAGGTTTCGAAGCCAAGTCATAGTTTAAGTCATCTATTGAATTTAATCTAAGTTAACTCGCCCTACACGTCACCAAGTTGAGTTGAATCATTTGCTTGTCCCTTAAGGGTCACTGTAATCCCAATTTATATAAAAGGGATGGTTTAATAAATCAAACCCTAAAACTTTATACCCATATTCAGCCAAACATTTACCAACAAGAAGGAGACAATCCCTTTCATGTGATTCACGAGATGGCTACCCCACCACCGTCACCAGATTTGATTTCGTTAAATTCTCGAGACTGGATGAAATTCAGCGACATACACACAATATTTTGCGATTGTGGGGAGAGAATGGTGGAAACACAAGTGGAGATGGATCACATTAAGGAGGAAATGGGGTGTGATTTTTTGATATCAAGGGTCGAAATGCTTGCTGTGCAACGCCAATTAGACTGTAACGTTAAGAAGATGCAAGCTAAAACTGTTGTGGTGGTGGGACTCATGGTGGTAACGTTTGGTTTTCTCGTGGAGAAAATGCACACTCTAATCTAATAGTGAGTTCGGTGGTGTTTGTTTTCTTAGGTTATCTATGTTTGTTGTGTTAATTAGGGTTTATGTGGATTGTTGTTTAGTACCTGAAATCGTTTAACAGCACTAACCCTAGAATTGTCCCGTTAGTTATTGAGGAACTTGGGGGTATTTTCATCCTTTCACATTGTAGTCTCGAATATATACCACTCAGATAGATGCGTTACCATTTTATCCTTTTTTGCTTGCGTGTTCTCTCGTTGGAAATTGAAGGTATGAAGATGGAAGGAGCCGTGAAATTAGTGGAATGTTCTTGTGGGTATGATGCTATAATACGAACCTCAACCACTCGAAGCAACCTAGGACGACCCTTTTATGCTTTCCCCAAAAAGGTAAAAAAGTGATTGCAACTTTCCTTGTACTGTAGCCCTAAATTTGAAAAGGGTTTTCTGCACAATTCATTTGTTTCTCACAAATATCTAATCTCAGGATCCCCGAAATGGGTTTATTTGTTGGGTAGATGAAGTTGATACAACGAGCACAAGTGGTGAGTCTATCATGATTGCAACTTTGCTTAGGTCGAATAAGAAGCTTCAGTCTGATGTTAGGAAGATAAAAATTTGTATGTTTCTTAGTTGGGCTATTTTCTATGTCATAATAGTGTACAAGTTTTAATGGTCTTTTCTTTGTCATAATAATGTACAATTTGTAATGGTCTTTTTTTGATGATTTGTAATAATTACCAATATGGTTGTGTAATCCTCTTGGAAATTAATGAAAACAACATTATACAATAATACAGTAAGTTAGTTTAGTGGGCCACAAAAGTTGTAATGGGGTATTTTCTTTGTCATAATAGTGTCCCACATTATCACTAATTTGCATGCTCATATTTAAATTGTAAATTAGTTTAGTGGACAACAAAAGGTACCACATAGATATACAATAATACAGGAAGTTATTAACACAACCATGCACGTCCATTACATAAATATAAGTTGCAAACATCGTACCTCAAATAATATCACAAGACACATATCAGTAACATAACCAAATGTCGTAAAAAACATGCAACAAACATCCATATGTAAATCCAACAACATCCAACAAATTAAATAGAAAATAATCACATTATCCTTATTCAATATCTAGTGGATTAGCACTTGTATTGCCTTTTCCATTTTTTACTTCAACCCTTTTAGACAAAAAAAAATATAATCCTTTCAGAATGTTTCCTTTTTCCTTGCAGTCTCTTTTCCTTTTGGTTGTGTTCCACTACCTCATTCACCTCCATTACCACCTTCATTTGTTTTTGTTCCACTACCTCCTTCACCTTCATTACCACCATCAATTGTTTTTGTTCTACTACCTCCTTCACCTCCATTTTCTTTCTTTCTCCTTTTGACCTTAAGTTGTTTGGGCTTGTCAACTTTAGGACATGTAACCTTGTTATGTACAACTTATTTACACACACGGCATAAAATTTTCTTTCCAACCTTTAAGACCGTGTACCTTGTAGCCTTTTCACTTGTGTCCTTTCTTCTATTCACTTTTGGTCTGTCAGCCATTTTTCTCCTTAACGGTGGTAGTGGTGGACTATAGTCAGTACATGGCAACATATTGCTGCCATTCATCCCATGCATTGGATACTTGTAAGTGTTCCTATAAACTGCTCCAAAGTACATTGGATCCACATAACTTCCAACATCCCTATTAAGAAAGGAAATTGTTGCATCTGAATGCACACATCCATAGCTATTCAGTTGCCACAGTCTACACGAGCTGGTCTTCTTGTCTAAATCCACCACGTAAGACTCATCCAAGTTTCTTGTCTCGAATTGGTTTAAACCAGTTGGTAGAACCTGCGCGCCAGTATCTAAAAACATTGGTTGGAAGTTAGTATATTTTATAGTAATCAAAGTAAACATATTAAATTATATTTACCTTTGAGCTTTTTTTAGTTGATTAAGTAAGGTTGTGATTACTGGACATGGTTTAAAATCAGACCATGAACTACCTTTGGTGCTCAAATTAAAATGCCTTTCCATAACATATAATCTAATTTCCTCTAACATTGTGATGATTGATTTTTTCCTTGAATCTCCTATAACATTGTTAAAACTTTCAGATAATCCATTTTCTACCGCATTACACATCCTACCCTCCTGAAAGAAAGCATTGTACTATGATTTAGGGTTCTTCTCCATAAGATATTCAAAGGTTGTAGGGTTAAGAAGTTGGACTTCTTTCATTGGTGCATTAAAAAAAGGATCCATGGATGCTTTGCATGCCCTCCAAAACATCCTATCATAATGTACTCCTTTGAATCTTTTCCTAAAGTTGGATTGAATATGCCTTGCACATTTCCTATGTTCTGCAGTAGGTAAAATGTCTTTCACAGCCTCCAACAAACCCTACACCATAAAGGGAAATTATTAAAACAAACAGCTACAATTAGACTAAAATGAAAGGATATGTTAGTTAACATACCTTATGTTGATCTGACATCAAAATAATACCAAAACCATTTACCATTCCTAGATCATCCCTTAAATTCTCCAAAAACCATTTCCAATTCTCTTTGTTTTCCACACAATCAACTGCACATGAAATTGGAAATATATGATTATTAACATCCCTTCCTACTGCACATATTAACTCTCCAGTACATAAGCCTTTCAAGAAACATCCATCCAAATTTATTACTCTTCTGCAACTACCTCTCCATCCTTGCTTTAGTCCCTCAAAACATATGTAAAAGTTACTAAAATAAGTCTTCCCATCAGGCATACTATTCACACCAACCTTCACAGTTGATCCAGGGTTTGATATTCTTATCTCCTCACCATAAGACTAAAGCTTTGAATAGTGCTCAACAAGTGTGCCTTCAATTAGCTCATTGGCATGTTTCATTGCTCTCCTACATCGTCCCATACTCAGATCTATTCCTAAAGTTTGTTTGAACTCTTCCTTAAGTATCCTAACACTCATTTTTTTCTTATTTAAGAATTCAGTTGTAAAATGGCTACCAATCCAAGTATAGCTAACAATTGATTCCAATTTGAAATTTCTTGCACAATTGTGCTCATCTACGAGTGACTTAATATGGAAAGATTGTTCTTCACTCATCCATGAGGCCCAAAGTCTAAACTTACACTGTCCAGAACAACATTTCACTAAAAGTCTCTTACTATCAATTTTCTTGTAGCACAACTGATAGCCATTAGCAACAACATAATTATATAACATATGTTTTAACTGTTTTGGACTTTCAAATCTCATACCTAACACAAGTTTTTGTTTTTTTTTTTTCAGTTAACATCTTCAATATATGATGTTACTTACTCAACAGTTGTGTCATTGTCATCCATACAAAAATATGCGTCCTCATGAGGAGGACTTGATGGGATTGACTGCACCTTGGGGCATAGCTTGCTGAAAAAAAAAACATTTATGGTCTTATTCATAGGAGTGGAATCAACATGTCCAAGGTCATCATGTACATTACCTTGCAAGTCATCAATTTCGTTCTGAAAAGCTCCCATGCTATGTAACTCCTCATTATTCCCCCTACACCCGACTGCTTGTCTTCAGGGCTACACACTTCAGCTTAGTCATCCACTATCCATTGATGGACAATAACACCAAGATGATCCATGTAAACTTGGATTACACATCTGCTGTCGTAACCTACTTGAATCAACTCCTGGTAGTCTTTCTCGATGGCTATTATCCTCAATACATCAGAAAAATTTATATCGGGCATGCAAAAGTACACATTCACACATTCCTCATTTGCAAATCTTTTAATAAACAGTAGAAATTCCTTCAAGTCCATTCCTGCAAAATAGAAATATTCAAAACACTACTCCACTCCATCTGAGTAACTTATTGCAAAAATGCCAGCAAAATGAAGATCGACCTTCATATACACAACCATAGCAACGATTTGGAGAGAAACAGTAGAAGATGAAAGGGGAAGAAGATAGTTACGATTGAATGTGTCATTTACAAAAGGGTTAAGTAGGTCAAAATGTCATTTATTGATGTGGCAATGAAAATTGCGACGTGGAAATATTTTAAATGACATGTCTCTTCATACCTCCTGACTAGGATGGGGTTAACTGGCTGAACCCTTCATTTTCTATAGAATGGTTTTAAGAATATGTAAAAGTACACTTCGTACCCTTTAAATGCCAAAAAATAAAAAAATGAAAATGACCATTTAAACCAAAAGATGAAACTTCATAGGGCTATAGTAACATTTACCCTTAATTTTGTGTTGGTATCCCATTATTGACTTCTTCAATTAATGAGAAAATATTGGGAAAAGGATAAAATTAAGTTCAAAACTGTTTAATAACAAAAGAACCGACGATGATTAAGTATTTTTGTACCTTATCAGATTTGAAACCATTGTTATGTTGATTAATAGGGGTGAACATATTAACCGAAAACAAACCAAAACCAAATTAACCGAAATAATCGAACCATTTTAAACGAACCATTAATAAAAAATGTGGTGCGGTTTCTATTTTTGATTAACAAAATACATATGGTTCAGTTATGGTTTTCATCTAAAACCGAACCGAACCACTAATATTAATAAAGGTTTTAGTATAATATAATATTGAATATATGGTATGTATATATATAGATTAATTCTAAAGCCCCTTAGGGAATAGTACTCTATTCCTATTGGACCACTTTTGATTTTTTTTGGGTTTCTTGCTGTAGTCGCACTAAGGTTGCAGTAGTAGGCTTGAATGTTACGTGTTTGCCTCTGCATCTTCACCGTTTTCTCGTCCAATAGGATTGTTCCACCATATGCGGTCCTTTACTCAACCGACGTTAACCCACCGCCATACACATTTCCCACCGTCTGTTGAAAACCCTCACCGACTTTTTACATTCTGCTCGATTAAATATGGTATCCCAATATAGCCTTCGAGTCTCTTCCTTCCACCACTCCTCATCCAAACCTTCTCCTATTTTCTTCGCCGATGCAAATAGAAATCGATTTACCAAAGCTCAATCGACAATTGGTCCCAACCATGGCTCACTTCCTCAATATCTCACATTCTGGTTCCTTTTATCACTATCATCGGTGGAAAAGAATGCCACCACGCTTGCAACGGAACCCCTGGTAGCTACAATTACACTCCTGTATTTGTTTGCCTCTATATGTTGATTTAGGGAAGATGGTCACGCCTTTCGCCACTATTCCAAGGTTGAAGTCAGCCATCTAGAAACCCTCCACGCCGTTATCACCACCGATGCAACCATGGACCATGATTTCACAACGTTTCAAGGTTACTGTTCTTTAAGCCCTATGAGCCTCTATACGCAACGACTTCTAACCCTAAACATCACCGTTGTTCTCGATTTCAGGCCTTAAACCCCCTCTCTATGCTTCCGATCGGAGATGGAGGGCAGCGAAAACTGAACAAAATTCAGTACAAAATTTTTTCTTCAGGTTCTGCTATTGGTTAAACCTTCACTTACCGTCTTCTTCATTTTTCTCCACCAATACTGATATTTTTTGACTTCTCTCTCTTTCAATACATGGAATTCAAAGTGTGTATACATCTATCTATTCCTTAATTTTGTTTCTTCAAAAAGCTGAAAAAGCTGGTAATCTAGGGGTTTTGATTTCATATCCCGTGAGTTACGGACTTTTTGTATGTGCTTCTTGAAAGTGATCGTATCTAAATACATGAAAATTTAAACAAAATTGGGTGACTTCTCAAGGATATAGACCTGCTCGGGCATTGACGCTATGGAAGCTTCGTTACGACAACAATTCGAAGAGTATTTGAGCACATTCATTTGAGGAATTAGAAGGTTCATCTTCAACTCTTAACTTCATCACTAAAGGTCTTCTTCCTTTAGTAACATCTTTCATCTTATCATCAACTTTTTTTCTAGGTTTAACAAACTCAAGATGATAAGCAAACATGCTAAATTGAAAGCATTACAAGTGAAAGATATCATCACAGCCTCTAATGGCACTAGAAAGGTACAAATAATCTTACTTGACTTTCTCTAACTATAGGAAAATGATAAATTACGTTTCAAAACATATATAATGCCACATAATGTGTCAACTTATCAAAAAAAAGTTGATACCTAACGTATGAAAACGGTTTAACATTGGGATATGAGGCAAAAATAGTGGAATTGAAAACGTGCAAAATTTGAATGGTTTAATTAAAAATTTTGATACCTAAGCTTTGAAAACACTTTAACATTTCGATTATCTAAGTTCATTTTTTCTTAAAAGACTTAATAGTTAAGTATTAAATATATATTTTTTGTAAGATTAATAGTTATACTTATGCTTTATTATTATTATTATTATTATTATTATTATTATTATTATTATTATTTTTGCAGTAATGACCAACATGAAATAATAAAGAAGTATATAAATTGAGTCTTTTTAAGACAATATATTATAAGATATATTATATGGCTATCTACTTCATGTGTGCTTGCAAATCTAGATCAGTAACAATCATACATGGACTGATGGCAACAACACCAACAACAAAATGTCCTCTTTGTTGAGAACTACTAAAGAATCTCGTGAAATTTCTAAACCAGTAAAGTTAATTCCGTGCATCCCAGATTGGTAAGAAACTAAGAACATGATCAATCAATAACTAAACACCTTTATATTTATTTTTTTATGATTGGATGTGTGTGTATGTGTTTTTAATAATTTCAGGTGGTTGCAGGTATGATATGCAAGAGGTAAGTTTTCTATTTATCAGTTAACATTCTATGTTTTTGTACAAGAAAGTATGAAGTAAAGGTTCTCTACTCTTTTTTTCTAAGATTATATTAAGATTTATTCTACCATAACAATATTTTCCGTACCAAGAGACAACAAAGATGCACCACCTTGGAGAAGAGCATGTCAAAAGTATAGAGGCTGGATACCGTATCATTGAATTTGGTGAGTTTATAAATTGTGAGAGGGGATTTTTGTTTGATTTGTCGTGAATTGGAATTTAATTCCATTCCATTGTTTGTTCCAATGGGTCCACCGTGTTAGATTTGGACATTCCATTTTAAAACTCATAAAATCCAATTCACAGGAGAACTTGAATAAGAAACTCATATGTTTATTTTACTAATGCACGGTAGGCCTATATTTCTTTTTTTTGAGCTTCAAACTATCATATTGGTGAAGTCTTTAAATATGACACTTAATTCAGTAGAACTGTTAAGGACAATAAAGTTCCACAAATTTTAACCATTTTTCCTTTTATTTTTACAGGGTTTTAAGACTTCCACATGGGTATGCTGCAAAATGCTATTACTTTTTTCTATGGAATGTTTTACATCTCTTACAAGGAAGAACTTGTTGCTGAAACTATTACATCCATGTTGTGGTATCAAATTTATTAGGATGCAACATATACAGATGACTGGATATAGTGTTTTTATTGCTCCATCTTCAACTCCAATATGCAGGACTTTTTGGAAGTAATTCATGAGTTCAGAACTCCACCCAAAGATCTTCTTGGACAACATTCATATTGTCCTGTTCATTTTGATGCTTTCCATGTCGTGCTTAATTATACCACTGTCCACATCGGCTTACTAAGAGGTGGTGTTCATACCATGAAGAAACCAAGGTTAGTTGGAAGTTTTATCACTACATGTTAGTTTTAGTGCACAATGAGAAAACGACTAAAAATGGTTATTTTGACCAAAATGACCAAATTGGTCATGACCAAAATTAAAGTATCTGGTAAAAGTGATTTCATTTTTACATATTAATATGCCATGGTTTAATTGACCAAAAAATGTTATTTTAATGTATTGAACCACAGGCTAGATTTAAAGATCCACAAGCTAATTACAAGTTGGAAATGATAAACAATATAAGACCAAAGAGATCTGGTTCGTATTCAGATCCAGATCAGGTGAAGTTGAGAGACCTGTTGAGGCCTTAAAGGAGCCGGCTGCAAAGAGTCCTTTGGCTGAAGCTTTGAGTATTTGTGTGTAAATGAAAGCGAGATTGAATATTATAATTTCTAGATGATCTGGTCCCCGTTACAATGAATTTCTTTTTTTGCCTTTAAGTTCTTAATTTTGATGATTTTTGATATTTTTTCTATGGACGATTGTTGGTGCAGAAAACCCGGTTTAATGTCTGCAACTGTGCAGATTTCCTATTTTTTCCAATTCTTTGGTGTATCCAACCCGGGGTACTTCCCTAGTTGTATTTGGAATTGAAATTTAAAAGGTAATATTTGGAATTAAATGGGATACCGAATCTTCTTTTATATTAATAAAGTTATAAACATCAAATCGTTCACCCTTTTATAACAATGTATAATATGTTTTTCAGTTTTTATAGCAAATTATTTTTTTATCTCATTTTTCACCATTATGAATAATCAATAGTAACCATTAATCATAACAATTAATCGACAAAAACCGTTAACCAAACCCAATATTAACTAATACCTAATAACTATAAAAATGCATTAACCACTTATAATGGTTATCGTTTAATTTTAGCTAAAAATCGAACCAAACCGTCTTATACACATCCTAAAGATTAGATTTGTCAAAACCATGTCTTTCATGAAAGATTAAAAAACAGTTCGATAATATAAAGGACAGTGGAATGAAAGCAAGATTGTATAAGAATAATACAAATTGAAATATATTAGTATATTAAATTTGTTTCGTTATAGATTCTTTTAAAACCTTTAGACACTTTAACTTTTACTGACTGATTAAATTTGCTTAGTTTTTTTTATCAAGCACCGGTTTTTAGCATCTGAATGAAAACAAGGTAAAGGAGTTTATTTACTAAACAATTCTCTAGCCAAAAAACACCTTTAAAGAGAAAGTAGAAAAGTATTTAACTATGTAAAAAATATATATATTTAAAATCAAATCATCGACGGTTGAAGTTCAGACAACGAAAGCATTTCTCAACAGTCAACAAACACTCCACTTCTAATGATCATTACTTTATTTGTTGCAACCTTTCTCTTTTTTGATTATACATAATAAAGTTAAATACGTAAAACATTAACGTTTTTTTTAAAGGCAACCTTATCGATTATAGTCACAAAAGTAAAGTAGATCGAATCATAGGTGTAAAACTATTCTTCAAATTTTATAATAATATATTTCGATGTGGATATTTCGTATGTCATTACTAGATAACTATCAATGGGGTAGATGCTCGACATTTTATTAGATGATGGTTAAAGGTGTATACCATTTAGTCGATATCAATAAGATGATTGATGTCGAATTTTGTTTTCAGATTATAAAAATTCTTTTATGAGAAGAG
Organism: Lactuca serriola; assembly: GCF_051521515.1. Lineage (NCBI taxonomy): Eukaryota > Viridiplantae > Streptophyta > Magnoliopsida > Asterales > Asteraceae > Lactuca > Lactuca serriola. Next base: position 32,005,905 of record NC_136408.1, read on the forward strand.
ATATATGGAATGTAATGAACAAGAAATAAAGGTTATTCTTTGTGGAATATATCTTTATCTTATTACTCTTATATACAGGCAACATCAAAATTACATTCATTATATTAAAATACTGAGAAACAGACTAAAGAGGCCAGATATAGCAAAGCAAAAACATATGTATATTAAAAAAATCAACAATATTACATAAGAAAATAAAACAATAAATGCAACTTTTAGATGAAAAACTAAAAAAGAGAATGAGCATTATTCAACTTGTTAATTATACACATTCATTCATTATGAGTATGCAGAAAAATTTACTTAATAAGGTAATATATTTCTCCTTTTATAAACATTTAGTCTTTAATATTTTTTTTGCACACACACACACACACACACACACACACACACACACACACATATATATATATATATATATATATATATATATATATATATATATATATATGGGCTAGGTTAAAGTGTTTCTTATATTTATTGTGTGCTACAATGCACTAATAGGAATTTAGTAAAATTTAATTATTATTTAATTAAATAAAGATAAATATTAAATGATTTCCATAATTGTATGTAAATTAAATGATATCTATAATTATAATTTTTCTCTTTATAGAAACTAATTAATTTCGTCATTAATGTCAGCAATAACATTTTTTCAGAATGAATTCGTATTTAGGTTTTATGTCAGCAATAACATTTTTTCAGGACTAACTCATTTAAAATACAATAAAGTTGTATGAAATATGAAGAACGAGGGTGTATTCTAGTAGAATATACTCTCGTTCTGCTATAATACATTCTTATTATTCTACATATGAATCATTCTGAAAGAATCTTATTATTGACATTAATAACGAATTTAATTAGTTTCCATAAAAAAAAATTATAAGTATGTATATCATTTAATATACATTTAATGTTTACTAAATTCTTATTGGCGCATTTTAGCACTCAATAGATGTTAGAAACATTTGAACCTAACTGATATGTTTCTCACATCTATTGTGTGCTAGAATGCACCAATATGAATTTAGTATTAATTATATGTATATTAAATGCTATCTATACTTATAACTCATTTTTATGGAAACAAATTAAATTCGTCATTAATGTCAACAAAAATATTCTTTCAGAATGAGAGTGTATTCCAGGAAAATGATAATGTATTATAGTAGAATATACTCTCGTTCTTCATATTTCATGCAACTTTATTGTATTTTAAGTGAGTGAGTCCTGAAACAAAATACGAACTCATATATAAAAACCTAGATGCGAATTCATTCTGAAAGAATGTTATTGCTGACATTAATGACGAATTTAATTAGTTTCTATAAAAAATAATTATAATTATGGATATCATTTAATATACATATAATTATGGAAATAATTTGATATATATATTTATTTAATTAAATAATTATTTAATTTACTAAATTTCTATTGGTGCATTCTAGCACACAATAAATGTAAGAAACAAAATAACCTAGCCCTATATATATATATATATATATATATATATATATATATATATATATATATATATATATGCAAAATTAGTCATTGTAGTTTTTGTACACATTCAGTACTTATGACCGTTTTCTTGAGGTTTTTATAATGTGATCCTACATTAGACAATCATTAATAAGGTGTTCGAAGTTGATGATGTTTATGGCCACTACGGCTTCGGTTGTTTGTTTGCTTAAGTCTTATGATAAAAGTTCAATACATATTGATTGAAGGCAAACGGGCAACAAGCTGCGCCGCTAGCCCTTTCTGGATGGCAAAACTAATTCTTTTGAAAACAACATTTGTGGATCTAGGAGATATAACATTAGAATGCATGACCCGTAGGACTCTATTAAGGAGCTCCACTGCCTCTGGTGCGAGAAAACCAAATGTATCGAATGCAAAAGGAACAAACACATGTTGATTTTCTATACATGCATTCTCGTGTTTTACCACTTTGCATGCAGCGGCTTTCAAAGCGGCATGCCCAGCTGTGAAACCCCCGCTCCCCAAACCAACGAGAGGAGAGACCCCTGTAAGATCCATGCACGCATGCTTCCCTCCTATCCATCCAAATACCAAAATGTCAGTCGGTCTTAGTGTGGACCTGCCATCCTACTGGTCCGTCAAAAAGTTCACTGGCGCTTCTTTCTTCACAGAAATACCAGCACGCCGACAAGCATCAAAGAGAACATCCCGAACCATATCATGTCTATACTTGAAACTAGGGAGCTCTCTACAATGAACCACGTGTTCCCCGAAGGTATCCAAACATGCCTTGCGACAAACTGGGCATATCTCGTCAATTGGGAATATGGGAATCATGAGGCGGTAACGAAGGGTAGTTCGGTACTCCACAGGAGACATATGCTGGCCAAGACCATCAATAGGGATAATTAGCAGAAAATCCTGAGCATGAGGCGCCCGCAGACACTCAAAAACTGCTTTCTGTCTGACAGTCATGTCGAAGTCGATTTCCATATCTTGGATGATTTTGCTAAAAAGGGCACACGCCAAAGCTTTTTGGGATTTAGGGGGGGGTGTCCTTATTAGTGAAACTGCTACAGTCAAATCCCGGAATCGTATCGCGAAGATGAGTCATAGCACATAGGTAATCCGAGTCAATACCACATATGTCACTATTACGTAAGATGTGGTCTTGTAATGCCCAAGATTGGGCCCTCGAGGCTACAAATTCATAGGAGGAAACCTCGTAGGCCGAGTACAAACCTAGACCACCAAAACGAATAGGTAAGGAAGCCAAGCGCCACTGAATGTCTCCAAAGAAGGGGCCTCCACATACCACCATATCTAATGAGTTGGATGTATGTATGAACATTTTTTTATAAAATCAGAAGTGAAAATATATAACTTTTTAATCAGAGTAATCTAGACAAAAAAATGTAGTAGCCTTAAACAGGAACGCGTGGATATAAAGATCGTTAAAATTTGAGATCGTATGAAGAGGTTAGATCGTTCAAAACACAATACCTAAGCCAAACCACAAGACCTAAGTTGCTGAGGCCGCGGTGACCATAAACATCAACAACCCATAATAACTTATTAATGACTATCCCACGTACGATGTCGTGAGAAAAAACCTTAAGAAACGGGTCATAAGTATTAAATGTGTACAAAACAACAAGGACTAATTTTACTACAAAAAAATATTAGGGACTAAATGTGAAAATAAAATATTAAGGACTACATGTGTACAAACTACAAAGTAAGAAATACATTACCTTATTAATTCACCTTTTTCCGGCTTACATGAAGTAGTCGGTCATAATGACTGAATGTGTACAGTTTAAACAAGTTGAAGTGGGTAAATATGGACGAAAAAAACTTAGTGACCAAATGTATACAAATCAAAAAATATATTACCTTTTTAAGTCATTATCCCAAAACTAAAACAATAAAAGAAATCAATTATAAACATTTATACGAGAGGGAAATTGATAAAATCAATATGAAAACAACAAAAGAAAAACGATTATCACCTTGTTGTTTGAAGATAACAACAAATATTAGGACATAGTAATTTATCCTATGTAATGGAAGGTATTTATTACAGTGACGATTACAAATCTAGCAATTTCTAATTACTTTTTACTTAATGGCTAAAAATTAACTATGGTTTGGTCACAACCCTCTTTAAATGAACGTGTAACACTCCAAAAATCAAAGAAATTTAAAAAATTTCAAAATCAACCATTAACCAACATTGTTTACAAAAGGAGTCATTGTTTTCAAAAACATTATTTCAAAATCAGAGTTTTCCTAAGACCCAGTGACAAAACAGGAAGATGTGCACGATCACGTCTTTGCTTTCTCACGATCCTTGGAAGTACTTGAAACAATAAACTAATATTGTAAGCCAAAGCTTAGTGAGATTCCCCAAAGTACCAACACACACATACATATAACAACGTATACTGAGTCCACAACTTAAAAAGACTGATTTACCCCTGAGACCATAGTTTGAGTCTGGCATGCCTATCGGGCCCTCAGCTCATATTTGCATTACTCCCAAGCCCACAATATGAGTCTGGAATGCCTAACGGGCCCTCATCTCATATCTGGATTGCTCCCGAGCCCTCATCATAAGTTTGGCTTGACCTCAGGACCCACACCTTATGTCTGGATTGCTCCAGGTTTGTTGGCTACCGCATAAAACAGTACAACCTTAACCTAACACAATACGTCAACATATGTAATAGATAAACATAACACAAAACCAGAAAATATAGATAATCATGTTGATCTACTAATTAGCTACAAACTAGCATAATACTATTCTAACTTGGATAAATAATCTAGTGGGCCGACATTGGTGCCTTCGACCCACGGGTACAGTGAGAAAAACTCATCTGTCAGTTCGAACAAATAGTTGAATAAATCTCTGCTCTGAATACTAGCTCTACCCATCACCTATTATTCAAATCGTGGCCCAAATTAATATCAAAAATACCCAAAATACCCTTTGGTCAAAATTGGTCAAATCCTGGTCGAAGTCCAAAAGTCAAAAAGTCAACTGAGTAAACTAAGTTGAGTACGCTCAACGTACTCAGCTTGTACGCTTAGCCTACACAAGGTACAAAATCGGGGCTCTCATTGCATGCGCGCGACGTACGCTCATGTACGCCCAATGTACGCTGGTTGATTGAAATCCTTATGTTTAAGGGACTATTCGATTAAGTCTTTTAGTCCAAATGCAGATTTAGCCCCCACATACCATATTAAGTAATAAAGTTTCGAACTTTATGACTTTGTATGGTTAGGAAGTACTCAAAACTAAAAGCCCTTACTTCTTTACCCATTAAGGCTTCACAACTCTTACATGGAAGGGATAGAAGGGCCAAGATCACATTTTTATGTTTCATAATAGCTCCATAATGGATAAAGTTTCCAACTTTATCCATTAGAATGGTCCCAACAAATAAGATCTAGTCTTTAAGTTTCAAAGAGACCCAAGAGTGCATATTTTTTCAACTTAATATGTAACATCCCAAAAACAAGACCATAAAATTTTTCATTTTTAAATTAATAAACCATTAAATCATGTCATTTTCATAAAGCTAGGTAATCAAAGTTTTATCATTACATCATCATTATCAGCGTAAATCACAGAATACGGAATTGAATAGTGGGTGCTTTGCAATCATCCCGGCCTATTCCCTTTGAAAACCGAAGCATGTGAAACATAAACTAAAATCCCTAAGCACAAAGCCTAGTGAGTTCCCTAAAATACCACATACCAACATACAACTCGGCCTAGCCATGGGGTATATTCCAACCCAATAAGCAAGTATGGGCCCCGCCCTAGGGCCTCGGCCTGGGTTTATTTCAATTCGATCATACTATAGTAAGCCCTGCCCTGGGAATATGTTTCAACTCGATCATACGATAGTGGGCCCCACCTTGGGGTATATTTCAACCCGACATTCCATAATGGGCCCCACCCAATATATATATATATATATATATATATATATATATATATATAAGCATATAAACATATAAACACACAACACATACAATAATCACGAAGGTAAATAACATACAAAATGGTCATCGGTCTCCGTCCGGTAAGCATACGAATACATAACCCATACAACAGTCACGCACACATCTAGCGTCATATCATAACAACATCATGGGTCGACATTGGTGCCTTCGACCTGCGAATCATAGTGAGGAAACTCACCTCAATCCGCTGATAAACAATTGAATGAATCTCTAACTATTGGTTTTGAAAAATCCCAACGCTATCAAAAACAAAATAATCATCCAATCAATAATTGGATACTGACTCACCCTACGAGTCCATACTATGGTAAAATTCCTTTATTCCCTTCCTTATACTTGTCCTAAGGCCCAAGTCCAAATGTCCAAAGGCCCAAATTCCAACATAATCACTAAAGGCCCAATTTTCCAAATTGGGCCCCCAAAACCATTTATGGGCCAACCATTCAAAGGAGCCCAAAAGATACAAACCAAAAGCCCAAAAAGAAGTCTAATGGCCAAACAAGTCCAAAACTAAGAAAACCCAACAATAGCCCAAACCTCAAAAGCCCAAAATGATCCTCTGGGGAGTACGCTTAGCGTACTCAAGACGTACGCCCCGCCTACTTGACCACGATGCGCAATGTATAACTTCATGAAGCACGTTCCTCGCATTACGTTGAGCGTACCTCCTCGTACACACGGCGTACTAGTCAGGAATCCAAAAACCCACATTTTGCTATTTATAGGTTAAGACAAGATGTCCAAAACATAGATCTGGTCCCTAGCCAAGGTCTTAACCAATAAAGTTTCCAACTTTGATCACAAACACGACTTAATGGGACCCAACACTTAAAAAGGAACTTAATAAGATCTTAATACATGCACTGACCAAAATCTTTCATAAAGTTTCCATTTTATGAACAAGGAACCTTAGTAGATCTTATATCTAACATCCACTACTTCTAGAGTAGATCAAAAGCTCACCTTTACATCAAAGGACTCAAAAATACCAAAGAACTCCATAAAGTAGATGCAACCAAAAGATCATCAAGGTTAAAGATTTTTACCTTAGGAAGCTTGCAAATGGAAAGATACTCATGGATCTAGAAGCTCAAACCACACCTCCAAACGATTTTCTTCTTCTTCTTCTTCTTCTTCTTCTTCTTTTTCACAAAACACCTATCATGTCACACCCCCAAACCGGAACGGCGGAAAAGTTCGGGGGTGGCTGACGTCATGCGTAGTATCACAACAATTGTATCATAGCAAGCATAATAAACACAACCAGACATTGAATACGTATATGAAAAGGTTTACATTGTTTAATACGTAGTTTTGTTCATATCAAAGTAAAATAGTAAAGACGCGACTCTAATGCTCCGACTTCTCCGAACTCCTGGAAGTACCTGTCTACTACTAATTCCTTGAGAATACAAGCAGTTTTGAAGAATATCAGCATAAAGCTGGTGAGTTCATAAGCGTTTAGTTTTTGGTGGAAAAATGTTTCTTGAATCCTTTTGAAAAGTGTTCCTCAAGAAAATCCTATATTTTCTTATGAAAAGCGTGTTTGAAAACCCATTCCTTCCATGACTTCTAGGTTCGTACATAATATGTATAATCTAATGAGTCGTGGAATGAATATGAATATTCGTTGGTTGTAAAACAATCCGTTTTGAATAGCCGGTTTATCCCGGGAAAATCCTATATTTTCCCTGAAGGTTTAAGGTTGATTATCCGTTTTAAACTGAGGTTTGCAAGTATCTACCATACTCGTGTACATAAAAGCAGTTTTCATTTAAAAACCCTAGTTACACCCAGAGAAGTATATTAGTCTTAAAAGAAAACCGTGATGAACTAAGTCCTGAAGATATTATTATTAATACCCTCCAGTAATTAAATTGGTTATTACTTTGGGGTTAGTTCACTTGATTCATTATTACAAAAGTAAATCTCTGCTACCTAGGTTTTGAGTTTCATGACCATAACTGACTGGATATAGCCCGCAACGGCCTGTATCCTTAATGACTTTGTCACCCGCAGACCTTCCGGTCCGACTGTAGCTAGCAGTGAGGTGCGAGATTATAAATCCCGTATAGATCTACACACAACAGTCACGCTCTCCCTACAAGAGACTCTGGTCACGAGTGCTAGTCCTCCACTCTGTTTCTTGTGGTGAGTGTTACCAAGGACATGTATCAAACATAGCCTAACAAATTTACAAGTAATAATACCGAAAATCCTGTTTATGATTCCCATGAATCCTTTATAAAATAATACATTTTACTATATGATTCACAAGTTCATTGTTCTAGTTTTGAAAACTGTTTCTACATGTTGATTTCTTAATCGGTTGGTAAAATTGTTTTCCGTGTTAAAAGCATACTGAAAATATAATTATCTTAAGCAAAATAATATATTTTGAGCACAAGTTTCCTTGTACTTTTTCTTGTATCCCCCCCTGAAAACAAGAAAAACTCGGAAAAAGCGTAGGGGTATGAACTCACTGTTTGACGAATGATTCGAGCGGATGATCGGTTACGAGTGTTGAGTGTCAATTGAGGTTTCGCACTCAAGTGGAGCCTAGTAACATATAATAGCACATATATGTATTAGATTTAGGTATTCCATGACAAAACATGATGGGAAACCACCCTAAAGACTTGGAAATGCTTGTCGGGACCTTATGTGATCAAACAAATGAGGTGTATGGTCATTAGGGTGTGTGTGCGGCCAGGCTGTGTGTGCGGTTGCACACAGGAGTGTGCGGTCGTAGAGAGGGTGTGTGCGGCCGGAGTGTGCGGCCAGGGTGTGTGTGCGGCTGCACATGAAAGTGTGCGGCCATACACTCTTCGTTTATGCTCCAAACATCGATTTTCAAGTGTTTCAAGGCTCAAACTAATTCCAACTAAGAGATAGAGGGCCAAACTCTCACTTTGGAGGGTTTTTGAGGTGTGTACGGCCACCTTATGAAGGTGCGCGGCCGTACACCTTCAAGTGATGAAGAACACAAAGAACATGAAGAGTTTCAGGCTTAGATTTAGGTGTTTTACCTGTATAACATGCTAAATGATGGAATTCTTCACGTTTTTGAGGCCCTTAGAGTGTTCTTGGATGAAGTTTTTAGAGAGAGAAAGTAGAGTGCAGACAAATGAAAGGAATGAGTGAAGGGGTCACCCTATATAAATATGGATGAGTGTGCGGTTGCACACTCGTGTGTGCGGCCATACACTCGGGTGTGCGGCCATACACTCGGGTGTGCGACCACACACTCATATGTGCGACCATACACTCGGGTGTGCAGCCACATACTCATGTGTGCATCCATACACTCGGTTGTGCGGCCACACACTCCTTTTGATGGAGTGTTTGGCCTATTTTCAACCCTAAATCTTAAACCAACCCATCCCTAATTCAAACTTTGGTTATAATCAAGGCTTTAAATGCTTAAATGAACCCTTAATCAGTGCTAGGAGTTAACAGAAATGAGTTTAACTTAGATTAACTGACTAGATGTACCGGGTAGAAGTTTTCGGGTTGTCACACCTCAAGCACATACCAAGCTCAAAATCACCAAATTGCACTTAGGGTTCGATTGAAGGGTTAAAATGGATGGAGGTTGAAGGTATTAAGGTTTGGTGAAGATAAAATGAGCTTAAATAAGGTCCAAAGCCCTAAAATAGGGTTTGAACGAATCTAAAGTATGCCTCGCGTACTCCTAGTAAGCTTAGCGTACTCCTCTTAAGGTCGTGATGCTTCTCCTTTGTACACCTAGCATACAACGAGGTACTCCCCACGTACTTAACTTCGCACCAGTACCCCCCGCGTACCCCCCGCGTAGTCCCTATATACGCCCCACGTACTAGGGTTTTGCCTTAAACCCTGCAAATTTCCAAAGGCCATAACTCCTTTGTTATAAGCCTGTTTATGACAATCCTTATATCCATGAAGAGGTAACGAGATGCTCTACACTTCTATCAACTCATACCCGCCTTAATATTTCCCGAACAAAATTCCAATTTCCATAAAAGCCCGAACCGACACTTTACTGAAATACCCCTTCACTCCAAAACACAAACCAAACACCCCGATCATCCAAAATACATTACCCACACCCAAATGGGTCCAAATATATTTTTCTCAATGGTCGTAAGCCTGATGTTACCCGATCTTTGGTCACCACCCCACAATAAGAACGGTTCAGATAGGGCGTTACAACTCTCACCCACTTAAATTAGATTTCATATTCGAAATCACTCCTTATCACCCCCTTGAAAACCAACGCTTCGAACAAAACCCCTTAGTGCTAAACAAAATGTTGATCCCATAATTGTCGATCCAACACATTAATGTTATAATTCTGAAGCCCCATAACTTTTCGGACCTCCACACAGGTGGAACCAATTTAAAACACAACCACTAGAGCCTGATCTACCATCAAAACTGAAACCATCCTTTAACCCTGAACCTTTAAACTGATACCCTTGCATACATATTCCTTAATTCATATCCGATTGAAGTGAAGACCTTACACATAAACCCCCGCGATTCCCAATGCGATTTCCCACCAAAAACAAAGTCGGTACCTAACTCATAATCGGAGATCTAAGTACTTGAACTTGCATTTCACCCGAAGTCTTCTAATTCACGACAACCATTCACTAAACCAGGATATAAAAATCCCCAAAACACCGTTGAGACTTCCATCCTTACACCTGGTCTAGCCACCAGGTTCTCTAAAAGTCTAACTGGTACAACTACCCTATCCTATACACCACACTATGTCACTCCCTGGCCACATAATCAACGTAGTAGATTCATAATCCAATTCCTTGACCCAACCGGTCTCTAACAGGTCCCACCTACATAGCCATAAACATACGAGCCTCGCCTATGGGTCCCACCCCATCAAGATCTACACATTCCCAACCTCACCTCGCCTCAGACCCCAATGGTCCACTTCTCACGACACAGAGAAGCTCCCCTCCTGACCCCTCTGTCTGCCTTGCACAAGGAATGAGCAGATCTATCTCTAAACTCACGACCATCCCAACGATGGTCTATCACAATCTGATGAATTCTACGATCCTATTGCATACTTACCACACTTCTAACCCGCCATGGTTACCACCCATGGTCTCACCACGCCTATGTCATGTCAACCCCAATCATCTTGAGTTGAGCTCGCATCCAAATGAATTCCAATAAGGTGTTTGGTTCATGCTTCAAACCCCAAAGCCTTCATCATACAAGAACAGGAAGCGAGGCTGTAACACAACCCTCAACCCGAATCCACCTATGGTTACCACCCATGGTCTCTTTCTCAAAAGTCATCATTTGTCTAAGGTGTGTTGTGAACCATTTGAGGTGCAACATTTGGGGCACTAAGTTCTTGAAGGCCAAATACAAGTTCTACAAGCTACATAAAGAGGTAAACTCCTAACTAGTATTTTATGTTGTTTATGTCAATTGCATGCTAGTTGTAGGCTTAATGCTTTGGAAACAATATTACACGTATAATTAGAGAAAACATAGATCCAAAGCATTTAGGGTTGTATGTGTACCATAGGATGTTGTAGTATACAAAAACCCACCAGTGGTATCAGAGCCAAGGGTTGTTTTCTATTACACTTGATGTTTATTGGTTTTCAAAGTTGAAAAAGATTGTTTTTCTGCGTTCTGACTGATGAACTCGCCGAGTCCACTCAGAAATAGACCAACTCGACAATTCCAGTTCATGTACTCGCCGAGTGGGTGCTCCAGTGTGCAGAATTTCGAGTTTTGACCAGAAATTCGATTAGGATCACTACCCTAAACTGTTTTTGGAACTATGAAATCTATTTTTTCATAAGGTAATGATCAAGCTTTTCCTATTAAAAGATAATTGTCATAATTTCAAGATTTGTATGAAATATCTTGTTCTTATGAGTTAACCAGATCATGTATGTATTATTTGATTATTGTGTTAATTAAAATAATGATCTAAATGATTTTAATGAAATCCATAACTTGTCCTCATGTTATGGAAAATGAGAAGTTTTTCTTTTAAAAGGTCATTAAAACTCATAGATTATGGAAAATGAAAGGACTCATTTTTAAGAGACATTTTAAATGGTTTTGAAGTCTTCCATAACTTGTCCTCAAGTTATGGAACTTGAAAAGTTTTTCATAAAAAACTATATTAAACTCATAAGTTATGGAAACCAAATTTTTTGACAAGTTTCAAAACTCGCACTCAAGTTTTGAAATTTGTAAAGTCTCACTTTTGACTACTTTAATTCTAAACCCTAGAGTTTTAAATGTTGAAATTCAACCCTTATACTATTATATTATTATAAGTTTAATAATTATATATATATATATATATATATATATATATATATATATATATATATATATATATATAAGACAAGTCAGTCTTACCGTTAGTAGGCCTCACTCACGAAGCCAGTCTATAAGGGGGTATATGGTTACTACCTATAAAATGGCAGTTTAATGGGTGTCCACTCTCATCCACCGCTTCCTTGACTGGTGGAGGGTCGTTAGCCGAACGGGTAGGATAGGATATTAATTCTCATTATAAGTATAATGATAATTATAAAGTAACTAAACTTTAATTAAATTCCCAATCTTAGTTACTTTAGGAAAAATTTGAAAATGGTTTTATTCAATGAAATTTCACTTTGCACCTTGTTAAGTCGTTAGTGGAGCGTGTGTGGTTAACCGGCACACTAATCTGGGTCTGACAGTGCGTAGCAAAGGGTAGCTTGATATTAATCATAGATCAATGGAGCGTGTGTGGTTAACCGGCACATTGATTAGGTGGTTTGTAACATTGGGTGTACCAAACTAATTTGCATGGTTATTCACACCTTGTTTGTGATCCTCGGCATCCCAGTCACAAACTTGAAGGGCACAATCGAGATTTAAACATGCCATTGAAAAGTTCAAAGAATCTCAAAGGATCTAGGAATTTCAATCCAATTAAAACTTAATAATCAATTTCGTTTTTCATGGTGAAAATTGGTAAATTGTCATTTACCTACTTTCAAATATTTTGCAATTGGATTATGGCATCCCTCTTCCGAATTGTAAAATATGTGTTGGGTCCTAGTCTTAATATTTCATTTGGGTGTTATATTAAGGACTTAAATCAACTAACTTGAATTTCTCCCTTGTAGATGTCTAGTTCAGACAACTATGGTCTTCCCAAATCTTTTGAAAAAAGCTTTCCACATGAAGATGATATTCCAAAATATCATAGTTCACTTCCTCCACCTCCTCCAATAATTCTCCCTGACCCACAATTTTGAAGACTTGAAAAGTACAAGGTCGCTCAAGCCCTATTGGCTAGCAAATACCAAGATGGAAGGTCCATGTGTGCACATGTATTGGATATGAAGTCACACATTGACAGGCTGGGAATGTTGGGTGTCGTCTTCATGAGGAAGTTAGCTGTTGACTGGGTTTTTCGGTCACTTCCCGAGTCGTATAGTCAGTTTGTTAAAGACTACTATATGACAGATCACGACATGACCCTTATCGATCTTGCATATTTGCTTATTGCTGTTGAATCAGCAATGATTTGGCGCAATGGTCAATCAAATTTGATTGGAAGATCTACTTCCCAAGCTACCATGGACATAGGCAATGAAATAGATAGTCCAAAAAAGATCCCTTCTCCTATGGGAAGGGAATTGGCTATGGTCAAAAAGATTTGACCATAAGAGAAAAGCCAGTTATGAGATAGTTCCATGTGCAAATGTCAAAGAGCCCACTTGTTTCTACTGCCATTTGAAGGGACATTGGAAGCGAAGTTGCCCTGACTACCTAAAGGATCTAAGAGAAGGTAAAGTCAAAAAGGTTTGACTCTACTTCAGGTAAGTCCACTATCTAACTCTATTAAGTTCCTAATTGTTGATTCTTAATACATGATGTAACAAGGTTGCATTTTGATGTTTTATAGGATCGAAGAAATGAAAGGAAGCTTAAAGGAAGAGTAAGTTGATTCTGATCGTGAAGAGATGGATTTCAATCGCATGGTTCGATGATCAGAATTTTGAGCTGTTGCTTAAGAGTTATGATAGATTTCTTAGGAATAGATAATAACATAGTTTTCATATGTAATTGCATTGTAAGGAAAAGTTTTTTCCGCATTTTATAAATAAATAAAAATTTTGTTGATTTTATCTTATCTTATATCTCCTTACAATGCCATTTGTGAAAAGTTGATGTTTGTTTGTTTCTAGCAATATTTTGGAAAATGGATTTGATTTTTTCGTTTGTGGTAGCGTAAAGATTTACCAAATAAGGAAAGATTCCCATCACCCAAGTTTCAGTTGGACAGAAACTTGGAATCATGCAACATGTATTGTGTGATGAATGACAACTTCATATATTGGAAATTAAGACTAACTCCTTGTTCATATGTATATGTGAGTCAAGTGAAGGACTAGGGGATCGGGTACACTTGGTTGTGCGCTCGTCAGGTCCACTACAAAGAACGATAAGACTATTCGTTATGATTTTCTAAAGTTTAGTAAATATGGTTATACTTACAAGATTAAGTATAATTTTGAACCATTTGAAAAGTTTCAATGTATGGCAGAACGAATGAGAATAATCAAATTAGGCAGAAAGATAAAAGTTTCTCCAATCTGAAAAGATGAGAGAGTACTTTAGTATCGTGTTTTATGATCATCTTAATGATTATGGAAAACCATATCACAATTGATCCTCTAAGGATATTTTAGTGCATTTTTATGGCTAAGAAGAGGAATCGTGAATTATTGAAATGCTTAAATCAAGAAGATGATCATACTTCGTTCCAAGAACAAGTCTTAGAGTCATACTCCAAGATTCTGCCTTGAGTGACATAATCTTGAGAAGGTTTATAACACTCATAAAATGTAGAGTAAAATGTTTCTATCATGTACATTTGAAATTGGTAAGTTGTGATGTTTTGGATAAAACAAAGACCAACTAAGGCCAATTGTGTGAAGTGTTTGTCTCGATAAGATACCACACTAACTCTTGAATATTTTTTTTTCAAGTAATGTTACTTGACTAAGTGAATCTTATATGTCAAGAGGTCAGTGAGAGTCTTAAAGATCTTGTAAGTTTCAAGAACTAACCAAGAGTAAACCTACGGTTAAACACTAGCACACAACTTGATTTTTGTAACCTATCGTGTTGACATATTCTTGTTTCTATTCCCATTCCAGTTAAGTTGACTATGCATGTGAGTTCTATGAGTTCTCAGCTGTTTGCATAACAACCTAGGAAGCAATGGTAGGCCCTTGTGCTGCAAGGTGGCAAGAAATTAAGATTGAACAAGTTCAGTCCAGATGAGTTTGGATTTGTCACTAACCTTGTCGTGTGATTATGGTTATGACAAATTCACATGGATAGGAACACATACACCATAAAATCTAACTGTCATAAGGTTTCTCTCCAATTCATGAAAATGATTGTGAGGAAACGCTTTCACTAAGTAGATTTTAAGGAGATAGCAATTGTGATATTTGCATTTTCAAATTCGGTTATGATTACGATATCCCTCTTCATAATTCGAATTGTGAGAAATGGCAAAGGTCTAAACATTTCAGACTTATGGTTGTAGGTTCTAAAATTGTTTAGACACACATGTGAGCTATCTAAGGAAAGGTGTATGAGTTTGAGAAGCCTAGATAAAGTCTTATCGAAGCATCTCATATCAGAAATCCGAACTTTGGTAAGAAAGTCAATAAGTACTGATTTCAAGAAGTCCAGATGATTTCTAAGTACATGTCCAAGCTAGTGGGAGCATAATTATTACGTTAAGTGTTGGAAGTTAGCAATGTTAATTATAGAAAACAAGACTTTCAATTCGCAAAGTTGCAGGGTTTGAATAGTTGTTTTGCTATAATTAAGGGAGAGGAACTTATACTTCTTTTTCAATCCTAAAAGCTTAGATTGAGATTTTTAATCAAATTTCAAGGATATATATGAATGCTATGTTGGAATGGTTCAACATAAGGAAATTCTACAAGGACTTCATGACCGCAAAACCCAAGTCCTTTGACGGAAATGGAGGTGTTATCACTCTGACTCGATGGTTCGAGAAGATCGAATCCATCTTCGAAAATTTGCTCCTGTTCCAAAGCAAACAAGGTGAAGTTTGCCGCCTGCACCTTCACCGACAGAGCTTTGACCTGGTGGAATGGTCAAGTCAAAACCCTAACCATGCCAGCGGCTAATGCCATGGGTTGGGAAAGACTGAAGGAACTCATGCTTGAGGAATAATGCCCGAGGGGCGAAGTGCAAAAGTTGGATCATGAACTCTGGAATTTGAAGATGAAGGGTTCTGACATCGCTGCCTACACCGTTAGATTTTGTGATCTGCCCTCTCCTCTGCCTGGGAATGGTCACCCTAGAAAGCAAGAAAATCAAGAGGTACATTTGGGGACTGGCACAACCAACCAAAGGAAATGTCTTGGCTGCTAGATCGGCTACATTTGAAAGCGCCAAAGATCTGGCGCAGACTCTGATCGATCATGGATACGATCTGGATGAGGCATCAGTGGTCGCCAAGCCACAAAAGGAGAGTGGTGAGAAGAAGAAGAGATTTTGGAACAAACGCAAGGTCCAGTCTCCTCAAGAGCCCTCCAAGAAGAAACAAACAGTGGCAGTCCACGCTGCTACTACTCCTACTGTTGCTCCAACTACTGCTCCAACCACTCAAGCTCCTACCGGTGGTTATTTAGGGAAACTACCTCTGTGCAACAAGTGTACCTTCCATCATCACAGACCCTGTCGTTATTTGAACTACAACAACTGTGGAAGGAAGGGACACACGACCCGATACTACAGGGCACCAGTCCAACCAACTAATCTGACTCTTGGAGCGGGTGCCAGCTAAGCCGGTTATGGATGTGGGGAAGTTGGACACTTCAAAAGAAACTTCCCCAAGACGGAAACGGGCGGCAATACAGGAAGGGTGCTGGTGATGGTCCAGAAGGAAGCGGTCACTGATCCTACCGTTGTTACGGGTACGTTCCTCCTTGACAATTTTATTCATGCATTCTTTTTGATTCGGGTGCGGAGATGAGTTTTGTTAGTCATGGATTCAAACACCTAATCAAATGTAAATCTCAACCTTTAACCGAAACATTCACCGCGAGATGGCTAACAGAAAGAAGGAGAGCACTAACGACATATTTATAGGTTGTACTCTTACTCTAGACAATCATTCCTTTCCCATAGATCTTATGCCTGTATCCATTAAGAGTTTCGACGTCATTATCGGCCTGGATTGGTTGAGCCCCAATCGTGTTGATATCCTTTGCTACCAGAAATCCATTCATCTCAATCTTCCCTCTGGTGAAGCCCTCATGATTTACGATGATAAACCCAATTTGAACCTTTGTATCATTTCCTATGTCAAAGCCCAGAAATATCTGCGGAAGGAGTGCCATGCATTTGTAGCTCATGATGTTGATGAGACACAAAAAGTTAAAGACCTCGAGAGTCTCCCAGAAGTCTGCAATTTTCCTGATGTCTTTCCTGAAGACCTCCCGGGAATTCCTCCCGAGCGTCAAGTCGAGTTTCGTATCAACTTAATCCTCGGAGCTACTCCTGTAGCTAAATCCCCTTATCGTTTAGCACCGACGGAACTGCAAGAGTTATCCAGCCAGCTCAATGAGTTAATCAACAAAGGATTCATAAGGCCGAGTTCCTCACCCTGGGGAGCTCCGATCTTAATCGTGAAGAAGAAAGATGGATCCTTTCAGATGTACATTGACTACCGAGAACTGAACAAGCTGACTATCAAGAACTGTTATCCCTTACCTAGAATCGACGATCTCTTCGACCAACTTCAGGGAGCCAGTTACTTTTCAACGATAGATCTAAGATCAAGGTACCATCAGTTGCGGGTTCACGAGAATGATGTGCCCAAAACAACATTCCGAACTCGATATGGACACTACGAGTTTGTAGTAATGCCCTTTGGTCTGACCAACGCTCCGGCAGTATTCAAGGACCTGATGAATCGGGTGTGCCGCCCTTTCTTAGATAAGTTCGTGATCGTTTTCATCGACGATATACTTGTCTATTCGCGAAGTGAGAATGATCATAAACAGCACTTGAGGCAGGTGCTGGAAACATTAAGGGCGGAGAAGCTATATGCGAAAATTTCAAAGTGTGAGTTATGGATAAGGAAGGTAACTTTTCTCGGTCACGTGGTTAGCGAGGAAGGCATACACGTGGAACCTTCCAAAATCAAGGCGATTGAGAATTGGTCTGCACCAAAGACACCCACAGAAATCCGGCAATTCTTGGGTCTCGCGGACTATTATCGCAGGTTCATCCAGAACTTGTCCAGAATTGCTAAGCCTTTAACTACCCTGACACAGAAAGGTGTAACCTTTAGTTGGGGAGTCAAACAAGACACCGCATTTCAAACATTGACGCAGACCCTGTACAGCGCACCTATCTTGTCCCTGCCCGAAGGGACGGAAGATTTCGTTGTCTATTGTGATGCATCCAATCAGGGCCTAGGCTGTGTGCTCATGCAACGAGGAAAGGTTATCGCCTATGCCTCGAGGCAGTTGAAAACACACGAGGTAAATTACACAACTCACGATCTAGAGTTGGGAGCAGTGGTCTTTGCAACACATATTTGATCAGAAGGAGTTAAACATGAGACAACGACGATGGGTAGAGTTGCTCCGTGATTATGAGTGTGAAATTCGCTACCATCCCGACAAGGCTAATGTGGTAGCAGACGCCCTCAGCCGGAAGGAGTATTCATGGCGTAAAGTGAAAGCGCTAACAATGACCATTCATTCCCATCTATCCGTGCAAATCAAAGAGGCTCAGCTAGAAGCCTTGAAACCAGAGAAAGTGGCGGATGAAACATTGTGGGGAATGAACAAGAACTTAGAGGTCAAGGGAGACGGAGTGTACTATTTCATGAATCGAATCTGGACCCCAAAGTACGGCGGGTACAGAGAGGTTATGATGAATGTGGCTCACAAGACAAGATACTCCGTTCACCCAGGTTTAGATAAGATGTATCTGGATCTCAAACAACTCTATTGGTGGCCAAACATGAAAGCGGAAATTGCAACCTTCGTGGGCAAGTGCTTGACTTGCGCCAAGGTGAAGGTGGAGTATCAAAAGCCCTCAGGTTTACTTCAGCAGCCAGAAATACCTGAGTGGAAGTGGGAAAGGATAAAAATGGATTTTATCACTAAGTTACCTAGATCTCCGAGTGGGCACGACATCATCTGGGTAATTGTCGATTAGTTGACAAAATTCGCCCACTTCCTACCAATCAAAGAAAACTTCAAAATAGAGAGAGTCACGCAGATCTACATTCGAGAGATAGTTCGCTTTCATGGGGTACCTGTATCAATTATCTCCGACCAAGATAACAGGTTCACCTCGAGATTTTGGCAATCGCTACAGAAGGCTCTTGGAACTAAGTTGGATATGAGCACGACTTATCATCCACAAACAGATGGACAGAGTGAGAGGACAATTCAGACATTGGAAGATATGTTGTGTCATTAACTTCGGCACGTCATGGGACGCTCATGATCCTCTGGTCAAATTTTCTTACAACAACAGCTACCATACCAGCATCAAGGTTGTGCCGTTTGAAGCCCTCTATGGTCGCAAGTGCATATCCCCTCTGTATTGGGCTGAAGTGGGTGATACACAGCTAGCCGGGGGTCATGTCCCTGACAGTGCTCTCACTGGTCATGAAATCATCCGAGAGACAACTGAAAGGATCGTACAAATCCAAGAATGATTGAAAGCCTCGCGCGATAGAAAAATGAGCTACACCGATAAGAGACGAAAACCCTTGGAATTCCAGGTTGGTGATCGCGTCCTTTTGAAGGTCTCACCCTGGAAGGGCATGATACGTTTTAGAAAATGTGGAAAGCTGAACCCAAGGTACATTAGACCATTCGAGATCCTTGCTAGGATCGGTCCCGTGGCACACAAACTCCATTTACCACGAGAGCTTAGCAACATCCATGTTGTCTTCCACGTGTCGAACCTAAACAAGTGTTTGTCCGATGAGACATTTGTGATTCCTCTCGACGAGATCGAGTTGGGAAAAGGTCTACACTTTGTGGAGGAACCTATTGAAATCATGGACCGGGAAGTCAAGCATACAAAGCAGACCGCATCCCGATAGTGAAGGTTCGTTGGAATACCAAGCGAGGTCCTGAATTCACTTGGGAGCGTGAGGATTCAATGAATCAAAAGTACCCTCACCTCTTTCCAAGTTCATGATTTGTACTTTATTCTTGAATTTCAGGACGAAATTCCCTCTAACAGGGGAATGATGTGACAACCCGCAATTTCTCTCTTGTACACTTAGCCAAATCAATCAATATTCAACTTGTTTTTGTTGATTTCTTGTGCTGTTTAAGGGTTCATTTAAGTGTTCTAAACTTGATTATGACCAAGGTTGAGGTTAGGAATGAGCCAGCGTGTCGTGTAGTGAGAAAACGGGGCCATACACACCTCTAGGAGGAGTGTACGGCCGTACACATGGGTGTGCAGCCGCACACCCACTCCTTGGCCACACACTCACTTTTTGGCATCACTCTCTCCCCTATATAAAGGGTAGACTCCTTTCCCCTTCATTCTATTCACTCCTAGGCAGCACACTACACTATACTCTCAAGTGTCTCCAACCTTGAACCCTCTAAAGCTTCAAGAACGTGAGTACTTCATCCTCTAACTTGCAAACCATGAAAGACCACTCTATCTAAGCCTTAAGTGTGTAATAATCGACATTTTCTTCGTGTTTGGAAGTGAGTGCGCCCGCACACCCCCTTAAGTTGGCCGCACACCCTTAAAACATCCTCCAAAGTGAGAGTCTGATTTCCATAGTCGAGATAGACATGCCCCTATCCTTGTTGCACCTTGGAATGGACATTTTGGACATCGTCTTGTGGGGTGTACGGCCGCACACACCCTTGTACGATCACACACTCTAGTGTGCGACCACACACACATCCTAGGGCCGCAAACCCACTTCTAGGACCCTTAACTTGCACTACAATTGAGTAAATACCTATAACACTTCGAGGATGCAAGCATGGACCTTGAGAACACTCCGAATGCACCCTTTTTCATGAGTGTATGGCCGCACACCCATTGGGCCGCACACCCATGGCCGCACACACACTCAAGGTGGCCATACACTCCCTTTACTCAATCTTACAAGGTTCTATCACTGGGTGCAAGTAGTTCCAAGTCCCTAAAGTGATTCTCTATCATATCTAGTTGTGAAATATATTCATTTGACTCCTATGTGTGTGTCATTATATGTTATTAGGGTCAAGTTGAGTTCGAGGTTTCACTTGACAGTCAACATCCCGTATCGGTCTTTTGTTCAAACCACTTGCTCAAGGTGAGTTCATACCACTACATTTTTCGTGTTTTTAAGGTTTTCAGGGGGGAATACAAGTCAAACTCAAAGTATTTTATTAAGTTTTAAACTTATTAATATAGTCCAACGATTTCCATGTTTAATAACATATTCAGATATTTTATCCATGTTTGTAATACGTTGAGCATAAGGGAAACTTTTAATTTGGAAATCTGACTTCATAGATTTCAGAAAGGTTTTTACAAAGCATTTCCCATATCAACTCTAATAAACTATAACGGGTATAGTTTGGGATAACCCTCCAAGCAGTTGCTACCAAATCAGATTTCATGGATGAATATGTATAAACTATGGCAGATTTAGTTTATGTTATACATTTTCTCGGGAGTATAAAGTACATTTATTCAAGGATAATTACTGTTTTATACTGTCTCTAGCTTGTAAACTAGATTATACAGAATTGTGAGGCTCTACTTCAATACTGTACCCTTAGGTGTACAGGGATAAATCCTTTTAGTGTAACCAGAGTCTCCTGGAGGGAGAGTGTGAGATTTGTGAATAGATCTATTCGGGACTGACAATCCCACACCTGAATTGCTAGCTACAGTTAGGCAGGCATGCCTGGGGTGAATAAACGTCATTAAGCCTAACGTCTGAAGAACGTTATAAAGGTCTCTAGGTCATATCAAGCATGGTTATACGACTCGCAAATAAGTATAAACTAACTTTAGTTTACGGACTCTACTGTTCATTTGTCTTATTTTAAGTAATAAAACTACTTTTCTATATACCGATAGTAATCAGGGGTTTCTAAACTTGCATCTCTACCTCTAGGACGGATAACCTGTTTTTAGGGAAAATATGGGATTTTCCCAAGATCACACTGGTATTTCTAAAACTGATGGTTTATATTCTACTAATAGATACTCTTTCAACACTACTTTTCATAAGAAAATATCGGATTTTCTTGAGGAACACTTTTCAAAAGAATCAAAGAACATTTTCCACCAAAACTAAATGCTTATGAACTTACCAGCTTTATGCTGATATTCTTCCAAACTGCTTGTATTCTTAGGAAATCTGTAGACAGGTACTTCTTGGATTTAGAGGAGTCGGAGCAATAAGAGTCATGTTTTTATATTCTACATACTTTTGGTGTAATTAAAACAAGTTTCGGACTGATGTAAATATTTTTCATATATATTCATTGTAATGGTTGAGTTACTATGATTGCTATTGTATAATGGTTGTGATGCTAAACATGACGTCTCTACCCAGGACGATTCCGCCATCCTGGTTTCGGGGTGTGACACCTTCCATAGATGGTTGCCGATCCTACCGAAACAAATGCTAACACTTTTGAACTCTGACTTCATTAGAGAACTAACCAGATAATCCGACCATAAACCTGATGGGTTTTGGTCATAAGACATCCTATGTGCTCATACAAACCCTAATGCTTGGATCTAGGTTTCTCTATCGTACATGCAAGTTATCCAAGACTATAAACCCTAATTCTAGCATACAAGTAATCATATTAACATGAGAATAGGTTTATAATATTACCTTGATTGTTATGTAGCAATAACAATCCCAATTCCTCCTTGAATTGACTTTGGAAGGCTTAGAGTCACAAGTGTCACTCCTCTAATGGCTCACAAACACCATAAGCAAGAGGATGAAGAGGAGAGAGGATGGAGGCTGCCAAAACCATGTGAAAACCCTAGCAAGAAGCTTATCCACGTTTTTGGTCCTTAAGGGATCTATATATAGTGAGGCAATTAGGGTTATCTAACAAGGAAACCCTAATTTGGTTGCTTAAGCCCTAAGAAATCCATGGACTCATTTAATCAAGCCCTTGGATGATTTCCTTATGGGTTTCCCATTAGAATTCGTCCACCCCTTGATTCAAGACAATCCATGGCCCAAATTGCAATTATCTTATAATTACAATTCCAGTCCCTTAAGTTTAATTAATCTCTTTTAGTCACAAAACTAATTATCAATTAATTATTGACTAATATTAATTAAACAATATGATTTCTCCTTTAATATATTATTCTCATAATATATTAATAAATCATATTTAATCCTTTCTCTCCATAATTCATCCTATCAAGTTGCTTTGGTGAAGGCAACCCAAAAGGAGCATGCACCATCGGGTCAAGTACATACCAAAATAGTTATGGACTTAGACACTAATCCAACAGTCTCCCACTTGGATAAGTCTAATAACTATTCTGCGTATGACTTCAGATCCTGATCTGCAATTGTAGCTTTCCAAAGCCGCTGTCAACTCTGATCCTATCAGATACGCGTGTCCTTAGATAAGGGATCATATATTCCTCCATTCTAGATATCATATGAGATATGATTTTAAATCATTCTCTTTGTACTATATCTCGATTCCCAATTTATGACGACTGACTAATTGAAAAAATCAAATTAGCCCTATCCCGGCCGAGCATTTACGTTTGTCATCACTAAATCATCGAGGGGCCCAAAGATATCGCTTTTATCCTACTTTGGATAAAAGGAACGGATAAACTTTGATACAATGCTTGCTTGCACTCACTCACCGAATCACACACAACAATATGTTTTATAACACCAAGTTACTAGTGTGTTTACATATTATCAATGTGCAACCGATTCGCAAGATACAACTCACACATCTCAGTTTCAAGAATATAAGATGGTATCGTCTCACCAATCACTCGTGATACAATTTCATGGAGTGATCCAAGTGAGCGTGGATTTAATCCAATGCTCAAGTTATATTCATAAGCACTCATGAACGTTGCAGCAAACATTTGCTTATGTCTAATACTCTTTTAGACATTCCACACAACAATTCACGACAGTCTTCATTCATATCTACTTTCAACATATGAACGATTGTGGCCCGTTCTAATATTTCGATTATTCTTAATAAACTCAATTATTCTGGAAGTCAAAACATGCAAATGTGAAACACAAGAATAATACTAATCCCATATGGCCTCAAACCTTTGAGTATAAATAAAACTCCTTCTATTTAACACCATATCGATTACTCATTATCTGTCGTTTCGGGTAATCAACTTCTTACTTGAATTATTACACTTGTCCCATGCTCTTAGCATGCACACAATGTTTACCTATGGTTCTTACTTTTGTGAAATAAATCAAATTGAACACATTTCCAATCATTCTCATTTCACAACTCCAAATCCTTTCTCATAAGTGTAAGAATATCAAATACTTGCCACTTATAGAATATGCTAGATTCTAACACTTTATGCAATGATCCTTTTGTAATGTCACTGCACCAACGTCACAAAGACTATTGCCAATGATATTACAAAGTTCTCTATCAGAGATTGTTACAAGACAATTCCTTAGATATGATGTCTCTTACTCAAAGTACATTCCTTTGAACATCCTATTGCATAAAGGTTTCTAATCTAGTCATAGATTTTTCAATATTCAATTCCCAATATGGACACGCTTCCATATTTTCCATATGACAACTCATTCTTAATAGAATCTTATCTATTCGTAATGATGTCGATATGGTCAATCCGATATGGAAACATTTCCATAATTTCCATATGACAACTCATTCTTAATAGAATCTTTTCTATTCATAATAATGTCGATATGGTCCATCCAATACCATGCTTCCAACTACTCACAAGCGACCAATCCTCGTCAAACTTTGGATTGTCCTTTGATAGTTGTTTAATTATTTTAGTCAAAACCAATTCTAGTCCCTTTTCCCTCTAAATGCGCTCGACATTTGGAAAATTTTAGAATGGTCAAACATTAAAGCATTTGCAATCGATCCTATACCCGAAGCGTATGGGACATGACGCATAATGTTTTATTTGCTATGTTCTAAAAATTCGAATTGTGAAGAGGAATGACGTAATCATAATCGAAATTTTAAGAACACACTATGTACCCTTGACTAAATTTATTAACATTTCTCAACCTAATCCTTTAGATTTGAAATGAAGCATAATATTATATCCCTTAATTATAGCAAAACAACTTAATAACCCTTACGACTTTGCAAGGTATAACTTTTGTTTTCTATAATTAATATTGCCAACTTGCAATACGTGCCTTAATAATCATACAATCATAACATTTATGCTCCCACTATCATGATGATTATTATAAACATAACACTTATGCTCCTACTAGTTTCGATATGTATTCAGAACCAGCTAACTTCCAGAAAAACAATACCTATTGAATTTCTTAAGTCCATGTTTCTAATACTTAATGTTTTGATAATCTTTTATCAAGGCTTCTTGAACTTATACACCTTTTCCTTATATAGTTCATATGTGTGTCTAAACAATTAAGACTAATTGCCAAACCTCACAATTCAAATTATGGAAAGGGATACCGTAACCATAATCGAATTCGAGAATGCACTTTTACAATCACTATCTTCTTAAAATCTTTCTTGGTGAAAGCATTTCCTCACAATCATTTTCATGAAGGAGTAAATCTTATGACACTTAGATTTAAACGGTGTATTTGTTCCTATCCATGTGAATTTGTCAAAACCAAAGTTTACGACAAATTCAAACTCATATGGATCGAACTTTCTTAATCTCGATTTCTTGCCTTATGGTAGCACAGCTGCCCACCACATCTTCCAAGTAGTTAAGCAGCTCACCCTTTCCTATCAATGTACCTTTCATTGATTAAGGTCCTTGCCTTTTATGCATTCAAATGAGAACTCATAGGACTCACATGCATAATTAACTCTATTGGATTGGCACAGAAACAAAATAATGTCAACACGATAGGTTGTAAACCTCAACTCGTGTGCTAGTGATGATCGATAAGGTTTATTTGATTTGTTCTTGAAACCTTTCAAGACCATTAAGACTCCCACTGACTCCTTGACATATAAGATTCTCTTGTCAATAACCATTTCTTGACAAACAAATATTCAAGAGTTAGTGTAGCATTTATCAAAACATTTCATAAATAGGTTCTAGTTAGTCTTTGTCTTATCCAAGACATCACAACTTTCCTCATTTGATGAATGTTATAAACCTTTCTTAACACTTATCACTCACAATCTTAACTTTAAGACTTGTTTTGGAACGAAGTATGATTAACTTCTTGATTTAACCATTTCTTCAATCCTTGATTCCTCTTCTTAGACATACAATTGTACTAAGACTCACTTAGAGGATCAATTGAGATATGGTTCTTAATCATTAGGACCTATCATATAGCATAAAAGCTACTCTCCCTTCTTCTTAGAACGGAGAAACTTTTATCTTTCTGCCTACTTTATTCTTCTTATTCGTTCTGCTATTGATTTAAACCTTTTCAATCAATTCAAAATTACACTTAATCTTATAAGTATAATCATATTTACTACACCTTTAGTAAATCATGACAAATATCTTTGTTACTCTTATGGTGGACTTGATCAACACGCAACTTTGTGTATTCGATCTCCAAGTCCTTCACTTGACACTTTGTCAATGAATTTGTCTAATTTCCAAATATGAAATTTCTCATTCATCTTGCAACCAAGTTGCATGATTCCAAGTTTCTGTCCAATTGAAATTTGGGCGATGAGAAACTCTCCCTATTTGGTAAACTCTCGACTTTCCATAAAAACATAATAAGAACCAAATCCATTATTGCTAATAATAGAAACATTCAAACATCAAATTTTCATATACGCCATTGCAAGGATAAATAAATAATATAAAATCAAAATTTATTTTATTGCGGAAAAATTTTGTCCTTACAATGCAATTCATTGAAAAACTATGCTAATACATCTTTCTTAGCAATCTAATTCTAACTCTAAGTAGTAGCTCAAGAATCTAGTCTTCGAGAAATGCAATCGAAATCCATTCCTTCACGGTTAGATTCTGCTCACTTCTTCCCTTAAGCTTCCTTTCTTTTCTTCGATCCTACAAAACATCAATTGTAATCTTATCACATTATGTATTAAGAAACTAGAATAGAAGCTTAAAAGAGTTAGTTAATGGATCTTACCTATATTAGAGCCATACGTTTTGACTCTCCCATCTCTTAGATCTCTTAGGTTAATGGGGCAACTTCGTCTCCAATGCCCTTTCTCTTGGCAATAAAAGCGGATTGACTCATTTGGAACAGGACATGGAACTACTTCAGACATTGCTTTTCTCTTATGATCAAACTTTCCGATCATAGCATGTCTTTCGTTGCCATTGTCTATATCCATAGAGGTCTTGAAGGCAGATTCACCAATCAACTTTGCTTTTTTATTGCGCCAAACCATTGCTGATTCAGCAGCAATAAGCATATAGGTGAGATCTATAAGGGTCACGTCGCGATTCATCATATAGTACTCTCTTACGAACTCACTATATGAGTTAGGAAGTGACTGAAGAACCCAATCAACAGCCATTTCTTCCCAGACAACGGATCCCAACATTCTTAACCTATCAATGTGTGACTTCATCCCTAGGACGTGTGCACACACCGACTTTCCTTCTTTATGTTTACTTTCCAAAAGGGCTTGAGTGATCTTGAACTTTTCAAGCCTTTGAACTTGTGGGTTAGGGAGAATAATTTGAGGAGGAGGAGGAAGTGAAGTATGATCTCTTGTTCCTCGATCGAATCGTGGAATATCATCTTCACGTGGAATGCTTGTTCCACGGGATTTAGGAAAATCATAGTTGTCATACTTTGACATCTTCAAAACGGGAGAAAACGAATTCAAGTTAGTTGATTGATCGAGTCCTTAGTAAATCACCCAAATGAGATACTAAGGCTAGGACCCAACACAATATTCTACAACTCGGGAGAGGGATGCCGTAACCCTAATTGCAGAATATTTGAAGGTAAGTGAATGACGATTCACTAATTTCCACCATGAAAAACGAAAAAGAAATTTAGGTTTTAAATCTATGAAAACTCCTAGATCCTATGAGATTCATTGAACATTTCAATGGCATGTTTAAATTTCGATATGCCCCTCTTGTTTGTGACTGGGATGTCGAGGATCACAAAGTGGGTGTGAATAACCATGCAAACTACATGGTGCCCTCACATGTTACAGTCACATATTCGATGTGCCGGTAAATCACACACGCTCCACCGAACTATGACAAACATTGAGTCACCCTTTGCTACCTTTTCTTAGTACCATTTAGTGTGCCGGTAAACCACACACGCTCCACTAACGTCTTCGCAAGGGCACAAAGTGTAATTTCATGGAATTGCATCAATTCAATTTTGCCTAAGTAACTAAGATTGGGAATTTTATGAAAACATTTAGTTACTTTAATAATTCATTATACTTATAATGGAAGGTTTCGTCCTATCCTACCCGTTCGGGTAACGACCCTCCACTAGTCAAGAGTGCGGTGGGTAAGAGTGGATACCCATTCAATCGCCATTTTAAAGGCAATTTTCACCCCTTATAGACTAGTTTCGTGAATGAGGCCTACTAACGGTAAGACCGACTCTTACTCATACATATATATAATGTTAGACTTTTAATGTTATATATAGTATAGGGTGTATTTTACACTTTTAAAATATTAAGTGGTTAAATTTAACAATTATACTTTTAATTCAATTAAATTGTAAACCAAAACTTTTATGGATTTATTAAACTTATTTTAACTATACACCTTAATTAATTAATAAAACCATAAGGGTGTGATTTGAACTTTTTCAAAACTATACTAGAGCTTTAGAATTTAACATTCCTAATTAAACTTTTAATCAACTTTTAAATTCCAAAACTTGAGGGCAAGTTTTGACAAATTTCAACACATTAGGGTTTAGAATTTAAATATACATCAAAATTAAACCATTTAATCAAAATTTAAATTCCAAAACTTGAGGGCAAGTTTTGAAACCTTTTTCAAAACATTAGGGTTTTAACTATTTAAATTTCAAAACAACAAAACTTGTGGGTTCAAATTTAAACTATAAAACCTAAAGGGGAAAATATGAAACTTTTCATAACAACAAGGATCAAATAACAAATAATCTAAATTAACATTTAATCATATAATTATCCATATTTGATTTATTTAATGATTTCTTGCAAAACAATTTACCAATTTAATCAAAATAATTAATCAATTATCACATAAGGAAACAATCATCTTATTAATTGATAAATATCTTCAATTAGATCAAGAATATAGTCAAATATATCATAAAATCGGATTTATATTGATCTAATATGATAAGGTAACTATCCCAAAGCAAAAACAGAAAGAAATCCTGAGATATGCTCCATCTGACGAGTTGACTCGTCGAGTCTGCATGGACTCGGCGAGTCCAGCCTCCAGAACATCAAAAATCGAATTTTTCAGATATACAATGCATCAATACAATTGAAACCAGTCTAGGCTCTGATACCACTGATGGGTTTTGGTCATAAGACATCCTATGTGCTCATACAAACCCTAATGCTTGGATCTAGGTTTCTCTATTGTACATGCAAGTTATCCAAGACTATAAACCCTAATTCTAGCATACAAGTAATCATATTAACATGAGAATAGGTTTATAATATTACCTTGATTGTTATGTAGCAATAACAATCCCAATTCCTCCTTGAATTGACTTTGGAAGGCTTAGAGTCACAAGTGTCACTCCTCTAATGGCTCACAAACACCATAAGCAAGAGGATGAAGAGGAGAGAGGATGGAGGCTGCCAAAACCGTGTGAAAACCCTAGCAAGAAGCTTATCCACCTTTTTGGTCCTTAAGGGATCTATATATAGTGAGGCAATTAGGGTTATCTAACAAGGAAACCCTAATTTGGTTGCTTAATCCCTAAGCAACCCATGGACTCATTTAATCAAGCCCTTGGACGATTTCCTTATGGGTTTCCCATTAGAATTCGTCCACCCTTTGATTCAAGACAGTCCATGGCCCAAATTGCAATTATCTTATAATTACAATTCCAGTCCCTTAAGTTTAATTAATCTCTTTTAGTCACAAAACTAATTACCAATTAATTATTGACTAATATTAATTAAACAATATGATTTCTCCTTTAATATATTATTCTCATAATATATTAATAAATCATATTTAATCCTTTCTCTCCATAATTCATCCTATCAAGTTGCTTTGGTGAAGGCAACCCAAAAGGAGCATGCACCATCGGGTCAAGTATATACCAAAATAGTTATGAACTTAGACACTAATCCAACAAAACCTTCCAAATGATACCCCTAAATTGACCCCACCAACGAATCAGAAGATCAACCAAACAAACTGAAACCTGCTCAGCAAGATACGACTCAATAATGACTATTGGCACACAAAAAGGCATAAAACAATTCTTAATGATATAGCCAACACGGTAACATAGGACCAAACCAAATATAATGCTTACCCATACCAAAACAAGATCCCAAGGAAAATATAAATACCATTACTAAACATGAAGAACGCAAAGGATAACATATTCGCAACAACATCTGATGAAACTCTAACATCCACTGACCGACACTGCAATTCTTGGCTCTTCGCTGTTGGGGATCCTGCTCTACCCTCATGACCATCAGAGATCCTCAAAGTAACCGGAGCAGGTGCACTCACTACTCCACCCCTCAACATCAGTCAGTCGGCCTGCTTGTGGCCCACTTGATTGCAACAAAACATAACGGACTTGCTCCCTGATGATAATCTTGACTGACATGGCCAACCCTTCCACACTTGAAACAACCCATGGCCCTAGAACGTAAAACCCCATCATGCTACTTCCTACAAGAGCTTCATCGATCCCGGCCTAAATGGCCCCTCAAACACCAATCTAAAGTCTCGGGTCTCTTCGTAGGACCCTCAACTACTTGCACATGCTCTGACTCCCTTTTCCTCAGGTACTTCAAATAAATCTCCTGCTCCTGGGTTACCCCGACCATCCCATCATCCGTCAGAACAACCAAGGTCCGACTCCTGAACCGAGCGACCAATCTATCAGTGACACGCCCAAGGATGTCGGGTAATTCCTCGCGAAACCTCCGTTGCAATTAAATCATGGGATCGAACCTCCTGAAAACATGGTGCATAACCCACCTCCGATCCCAAATGACAAGAACCAACAATAGGATCCTCCTTCCTGAAGGATTCTAGGGATCCACAAGCATTTGGCTCCAGATGAGCCCATAACTGCCCTGCTACAATGTAACATCCCGGAATATCATAAGTAGAGTTGAAGGGCTAAAAGTGTAAGTGTGAGAGGGCAACTCGGCGAGTCCATGAGTGGACTCGACGAGTAGGGTCGCGACTCTGGTCGCGTGTTAAGTGGCCAACTCGGCGAGTCGTCGGCTGGACTCGGCGAGTTGGTGCTGAGTGGAGAAAACCCTAATTTCGGAGGGTGAGCCCTATTTAAAGGACATTAAACCCTCTCCCCAGCCTCTTTACCCTCCCTTGAAGTCCGAAAAAAACCTTAAGACGTGATTGTGAGGGATTTGAGTGCATTTGAGCCTTGGAGAAGAGATTTTGGAGGAGATCTTGGAGAGTTAGGAGGCTTGGAGCAAGGGGCTTTGCTAAGATTCAGATTCCTCTTCTGTTGGGGCTTCCTTTTGAGGTATACTTCGTTTCTTGGGCTGTTATTCATCTAGAATCGTCATTTTGAAGTGTGTGGAAAGTTTGGTTTGTGGTATTTCGACTTTGAAGGTTAGATCTGAGGTTGCTACCTCAGATATGGAATGGAGAAGGTCTAGAGTGCATTAAAGTCCCTGTTCTTGAGTGTTTGGTGAAGCCATCTTGTCCCAAACCCTAGCCCTAGAGTGTAAAATGCCTAGATCTCTTTGGATTCACGTAAAGTTTGCCACTTTACGTGATGGATGGGTTGTAGAAGGGTAGATCTACGTTTTGGATCAACTGCATGGCTTGGAAAGCCTCTATATGGATTCAGATCTAGAGAAACTCAGCGAGTCACACGGGTGTACTCGGCGAGTTGCTTGAAGACAGGCTGGAACTTGGCGAGTTGGAAGAACAACTCGGCGAGTTGGATGAATATGGTGAGGAACTCGGCGAGTTGGTTGCAGATAGCCTTGGACTCGGCGAGTCTGTTCTTGGACTCGACGAGTTTGGTTGTGAGGTCCTAACCTTTCTTCTGGTTGAGCTGTGAATCGGTGAGTCAAGGGATGACTCAATGAGTCGAGTGTGAAAGGACTCATAGTTGTTGGACTCGGCGAGTCTCAGGGTAACTCGGCGAGTTGAGTCGCGGGTTGGGGAAGTTCTATGCATGGGGACTCGGCGAGTCATCGGGTTGACTCGGCGAGTAGAGTCAGTCAGGGGTTGACTTTGACTTTGAATTTGACTTTGACTTTGACCAAGGGGTGACCAGTTGATTTCCAGGGGCATTTTGGTAATTGTTGGCTTTTGTTTTGAGTTCAGAGTTTTGGTGTTGGCCAATGTTGGAGATCGTATCAGTGGTCGGAGCAGCTTGGGTTTATCTGTTCAGTCGGCAGTTGCAAGGTGAGTTATCCTCACTATATCAACAGGGTCTACGGCACCAAGGCCGGCCCTTTATCGGATTGTGATCCAGGTATCGTTGTTATGTTATTGCTTTGCTATGTTGCATCCTGGTAGTTAGGATGGTATATGTTAGAGACCTGGCTAGGGTCGGAATCCTGGTATGTAGGATGATGCCATGCTAGTGACCGGTTAGGTCGGTATCTTGGTTAGGATGATGTTATGCTATGTGATCTGTTAGATCGCTTTGATTGGATGTGATATGTTATATGATTGAATGTTTATGTGTACATGGTTGTTGGACTGGGGTTGGGTTGAGGCGGGACCTGCTTTGTGCTGTAGGCCAACATACCCAGGGCGGACCGGTTATCCCGAAGACCCATCGAGCGGTCCGGATAGTTTGTAGGCCCCAAGAAGGCGAACCAGACGTGCCGAGGCTCGGAGAGTGGACCAGGCCGACTGAAGGCCCAGTGCGGGCGGACCAGTCATACTGTAGACTCAGAGAGTGGACCAGATGGATTGAAGGCCCGGTGTGGGCGGACCAATCACACTGTAGACTCGATGTATGTCGTTAGACTCGGAGGGTGGACCCGATGGACTGAAGGCCGGTGCGGCGGACCAGTCACACAGTAGACCCGAAGTGCATGGTTGTTCTGTGTTCTGTTATGATATCGCATGTTATGCGTGTATGGTATATGTGGTTGGTATTTTGGGGATATCTCACTAAGCTTTCGGGCTTACAGTTGTGGTTTAATGTTTTTCAGGTTCTTCAGGAGACCGTGGCAAGGCAAAGGCGTGATCGTACCGCTCCTCATGATTATGTTTTGTGATGTGATTCTGGGAATACTCTGAAATAAATGTATTGAAAACCTTTTTGTAATAATTCTATGAAATCGGGTTGTTTTTGAAAAGTTTAAATTGGTTGGAATTTTATGGTTGTTACATACAATCTCGGCCCAAAAGGCCCCGAGGCGACCATCCAATCAAATGTTTAGAAATATCTAAGAATTCTCATCCCACAGGCTTCCTAGATTCTCCAAGACTCTCCCGATTCAAGTATGGATTATTCAACCTTTATTACATGTGACATAACATGTTCACTTAACAGCTAACTCACATCACTTGAGAGTCCCACAAAGCACAAAGTAAGCGACATTCAAGCAGTATCACTCCGATCCATAACATAATCAAGGAACATTCAAACTCATACAACATAAATCATGCTAGGAACCTACACTCTCACTGTCGGTTTCCTTATGCATGCAAATTATACACATAACAGGATCAAATAGATTGTCGAATAAAAGACTTTACCCTAGGACCACAACTAAACGAGGAACATGAAATAAGGCCAAATCAATCAGTCTAGGGCTATATGATCCTAACCTTATACAATTTTTAAAGCATACACTTAGCAAATACTGATACCAATCGATATTCCCATTCCAACCTAGCATCCACTGCTCCCTAGACTACAAGGCATCA
The DNA here is from genome assembly GCF_051521515.1 of Lactuca serriola. Taxonomy (NCBI): domain Eukaryota; kingdom Viridiplantae; phylum Streptophyta; class Magnoliopsida; order Asterales; family Asteraceae; genus Lactuca; species Lactuca serriola. The sequence goes on from NC_136408.1 coordinate 32,039,772, forward strand.
CATATCAGAACATTCCATCACTGACTGATCCGAACTAGCATGAAAGGCTACAAGCTCATACAATAGGCATACAAGGCATCTCTCCTAACATTCTATCATGCAAACACTAAGCAGATCCTTAGCCTAACTAGCATGCAATTCATAGATTCATAAAGTAAATCATATTAGATAACATGTATAGGTATTTTGGGAAAATTTTACTTGAGCTCGGCTGATTGCACGCACCACACCCTTTTTTATCTTAGAAAGCTCTTTTCTTAGAAAAATACTGTTCAATTTGGAAACTTTACCAAATCCTCAGTTTGAGTTCAGACACATCCGAGAGTATGTCCGAATCCCTCAAACAAAGGCTCTAATACCAACTTGTAACGTCCCAAAAATAAGACCATAAATTTTTTTCATTTTTAAACTAATAAATCATTTAATCATGTCATTTTCATAAAACCAAGGTAATCAAAGTTTTATCATTACATCATCATTATCAAAGTAAATCATAGAATGTGGAATCGAATGGTGTGTGCTCTGCAATCATCCCGAGTTCTTCCCTTTTAAAACCGAAGTACCTAAAACATAAACTGAAAACCGCAAGCAAAAAGCATAGTGAGTTCGCCAAAATACCACTTACCAACTGAAAAATAGGCCTAGCCATGGGGTATATTCCAACCCAATAAGCAAGTATAGGCCCCGCCCTGGGGCCTCACCCTGGCGTTTATTTCAACATGATCACACGATAGTGGGCCCCGCCCTGGGGTATGTTTCAAGTCGATCATACGATAGTAGGCCCCGCCCTGGGGTATATTTCAACCCGACATGCTATAATGGGCCCCGCCCATCATATATATATATATATATATATATATATATATATATATATATATATATATAAGCATATAAATATATAAACACACAACACATGCAATAATCATGAAGATACATAGCATACAAAATGGTCCTCCGGCCCCGCTTGGTAAGCTTACGAATACATTACCCATGCAAGAGTCATACAGACATCTAGCATCCTATCATAAAAACATCATGGGCCATCATTGGTGCCTTCGACCCACTAATCATAGTGAGGAAACCCACCTCAATCCATTGATAAACAATTGAATGAATCTTTGATTGTTGGTCCAGAAAATCCCTGCGCTATCAATCACAAAATAATCATCCAATCAATAATTGGATCCTGGCTCACCCTACGATTCTGGGATAGGGTAAAAGATCTTTTTACCCTTCCCTATACTTGGCCTAAGGCCCAAGTCCAAATGTCCAAAGGCCCAAATTCCAACATAATCACTCAAGGCCCAACTTTGGCCTAATTTTCCAAATTGGGACCCCAAAACCCTTTATGGGCCTAGCATCCAAAGGAGCAAAAAAAAGTCTAATGGCCCAACAAGGCCCAAACTAAGAAAACCCAATAATTACCCAAACCTCAAAAGCATAAAACAATCGTCTGGGGAGTACGCCCAGCGTACACGAGACGTACGTCCCGCGTACTCGACCACGATGCGCAATGTACAACTTCTTGAAGCACGTTCCACGCATTACGCTGAGCGTGCCTCCTTGTACGCCCAACGTACTAGTCAGGAATCCAAAAACCCACATTTTGCTCTTAATGGGTTAAGAAAAGATGTCCAAAACATAGATCTGGTCCCTACCCAAGGTCTTAACCAATAAAGTTTCCAACTTTGCTCACAAACACGATTTAATAGGAGCCAACACTTAAAAAGGAACTTAATAAGAGCTTAATACATGCATGGACCAAAATCTTTCAAGGTCACAAACTTTCAAGATCTAAACTTTATGCACTTAAAGTGACCAAAAGCTCATAATACCCAAAACTAGCTAGATCTAACAAATTCATCATCAAGATTCAAACTTTGTACCTTTAGAAGAAAGATCAAGGTGAACAAAGTCTGGATCTACAAGCTCCAATGCAACCAACAATTCTTCAGTGAGTTCATTCTTCTCCAAGGTGAACCAAGAACACTCCAAAGCACTTAAAAACACATTATTTTTGCTCACAAGGCTCAATCAAGGGTTAGGGTTTCAAGAGAGGGTGTTAGAGAGGTGGAGGCTGAGAATGGAATGGGTTTGGGGGAGATAAGGAGCTTAAATATGGCGCAAACCACGAATATAGGGTTTGGGAAATTATCGTGTACGCCTAGCATACTCCTAGTACAACCTAAGTACTAAGGATGCCCTCGTATGCCCGGCGTACTCCACGTATGCCCCTCGTACGTGGCTAACCCAGAAACCGCCCTAACTTCAAACGGTCATAACTTCTTCATTCCAACTCCGTTTTCGATGTTCTTTATATCTACGGAAAGGTTTTGACGAGATCTACAATATTATGTAAATATGTTTGACTAAAAACTTCTCGAATAAAAATCCATATTTTATGTAAGAACCCAACCTATGACTTTTCCATTTCTACCCTTCGGCCCAAAACCCAGTTCAAAGGTAAAATCTCTTAACTTACATTACCTCATTCCACAAGGACTAAACTTTGCATCCTTAAGGCCTAAAGCCTTACATAATCGACTTCCGGCCCATGGCCCAAAAATGGCAGGAAACAGGATGTTAGAATTCTCCCCCATTTAAATTAGATTTTGTCCTTGAAATCCATCTCGGTTACGATTTTTAAAACAACGTCAATATATTCCATAAACTCCCTTTAACCATTTCAAAATCAAAGCATCTTATCAATAAAACTCGAGAGACCACTTCGAAACCCCCAACTACCAACAAGCAACCCAATAACTAGAAATTTCTCAAACACATCAATTTTCTTTCTCTCCCTAACTACATGACCCAACTTCCAGAGAAAAACACATAAACTTGGGACTCTCAGTACTATAACCACAAACCATCATCATCACTATACTTCTTAAAACCCGGAGCCCATCAGTCTGTTCTCAGAAACCTTACCCTAAGACTGATGATCATCTATTCGTTGAACCTACCCCTATTACCTGACTATGGACACCACCAAAACATGTTGAAAAGATACTCAAAACATTCTGATCGTGAATTCTACCCAAAAACAATAAATATATTCTTGACTTTTTGACAAGTCATCACCAACCCACTGCCCCCACAGGCATAAAAATGGTCAATCCAAGAATTCACACATTGCATCGAAATCCCTCATTAGCTCAGGTATACCTCCACCTGACAAATCACTTGAGATTTTAGAACCAACTCCTCATACTGGAAACCAAACTCCTAATAGACAGCCCACAAGAAGATGGGGACATCCCACAAGAAGATAGGGTCCACCATAGAAACTATTCATTAAGCGACTTCCAGGTCTAAATATACTCAACCATCAACCCACTGTCTTGCAGGAAACCCATTAAACATCCCTTTTGACGCTAACTAAACACAACCCAAGCCATACCCTTTTATCATGTATAATTCCTTGCACATCATAGGCTGCTACCAGCGCAAAATTAGACGAAAACATGGTCGCACCCGACCAACGAATGTGATAGGCGGTTGTATTCTGGCTCGAACTCAAGGGCTACAAACCAACTAAGAACCGTACCAATGAATTTAGATCGGGTGCTCTCATGCTATCTTACTCGGTTCATATACACCTCCTCCTAACCGTATTTGATGAGATACCACAGTATACATCCCCAAATGAAAGCACATAACCATTTGTAGATCTACTGCATTCCTTCTTCCTCACAACCTTACCCAAAGCATGAAGTGTCGGTAGATCTAATGAAATGAAAATCCTCAACCGTTATCAGAAACATCCTTATGAACGACCGAACCAGATCCCATACCTTGGTTGAAACAGAATAGATTCCACCAATACGTAACTAGCTCGAGAAGACTTCCAAGGTGATCTAGAAATGCTGCCAAAACTCTATTCGGGTCAACCCCACTACAAATCCTACCGACAAAACATGCAAAAATTAGATTCTTCGCAGATAAAAGTCACACCTGGAAAGCTGAACAACGCTTCCCCAACATCCAAACTTTCAATAACCAAGGATAATTGACAAACTTGAGCCTGATATGAACCAAAATTCCACACCACAATTGAGGGTAAACATACCCAGAGACCAAAGAAAATATAAAACATACGAAACTTGACAATAGGTTGACGCCTCCATTAAACTTTAACTGGCACAACTCGAAACTTTAAAAGAACCGTTGCCTTATATATGATGAAAGAAATGACCAACGATCGAGGATGCATTTAAAATTAATCCCATGACCCGATATACTATTGAAAAAACCCATGTCGAACTAAATATACCAACTCTTAAACTAATCGATCGATTAGTAATTGCCAATCCTAGACTATAGATATCAAGATATATAACAGGCTAAAAAATCTCTCGACAATCGATACTCAACCTGAGCGACCCAAAATACTCTTGATTTATTCCTTGATGCTTCCAAAAGGAGCCACTGGATACCACAAGCCCTTTGTTTAATAGCTTCTTGTCGCGGAGACGACTCTTGGAGTCCTGTCCACATACATCTGATGGCAACTTGCTCTACACTCCTATCTTGCCTAAATCCTGAACCAAAGTTTCGCATACTCGAACCATAATTCCCTATGAACCACTCTTCTGAAACCAAAAATTGAAGAGGTCATTGATCCTCTAAACAGAACATCCAAATCTCCCCTACTTGGGTTCGAACTACTAGCAACTGACCTTGCAAACAACCAAAAATCCTAATCGACTCACCCAGATACATATCATCCCTGATCCTTGGAATATATCTCAATACAAGATAATCGTCCAGATAGAGATTAAGCAAACTCAAAAGATTCTAAATATCATATGGACACCTCGAAAACTCCTCAATCATGGTTGCCTCTAACATCAAGAATTCCCTACAAATGCACAAGTGAAACACCTACTTCCTATCTAGAAACAAATGGAATACTACACTCCTCGCCTTAAAACCATCAACTAGCACCTAACCTGCCTATATCCAAAGAAAGCAAACCTTTGATCTCATCTCAAGCAACCATACAACAAGGATCCTCTTGTGCATTCTGACACCACCATACTGTCGCCAAAAACTGCAATCATCTAGCCCAGTGTTGGCTCTATCCCTAACTCTAAAGATCACACGTTTGCTCTGTCTTTCCTTTGAACACAACAAGCTGGAAGAACATAACCTCGTCGTGGATAACGACATTCCAATCCATATGTCAACCACTCAGCCTCCTGCTGAAATCACCGAGCGGATCATTGACAGTTGCTTCTTTCTTGAGTGTTGTGACGTAACTGGCATTACCTTGAGCAAGTCCCTTAAGACCTCAAATTCAAATAACTCACCTAGGTCATCACCATTCAAACCCAAACTGACATGGCTACTAAGGCCCAAACAACCACCATAACCATTATCAGTCTGGCAACCATCACCAATCAGATCAACAGACACGAAAACACTTGCACTGGGTCAAGGTATCAAACCATGCTATCTTCTCCGACCAGCTCCTTAGAATTGCCAAAATCTTCCTCAATTCGATTACGGATCATATGCTTCCAGTAGTACGGGCCTAATACTACCTTCCACACATATCCATACTTTCCTCAAGAATCACCACGGGTCCTCTAAGTCACATACTCATAATAATACTCCCAATACCTGCTCAACGGCGTAGAAACCGCACTAAAATACTTCCTAGGCTCTCCTAGGATTCCCCACCTCCCCTTTCATCAGCTGCTGAAGAACCCCTACAAATGTCAACTAACCACTTCTTGAATACATTACATGCAACAAAGCTTAAATAGTCTTTCGACTAAAGGAGTCAACACTATAAAGGTGAGACTCATAGTAGAACTGCGCAATACGACCAAATGCTTCACTTTAATATTATTTAACCTTCGTAGCATGTAATTTAATGTATTCATTTGAAAGTTAACTAACATCAATATGAGTACTACAAAGCACGAAGCAAGCAACATTCGAGCAGTAGAGTCGACTAACACTAGGACATAATAAAAATGAGGCAGATCCTCATACGAAATTCCCGACCTCTAGGCCCAAGCATCTTGGATACACCCTCATCCTATCCTCACTCTATCAAGAGTGGCTAATCTTTCCTCAGCTGACCTGATATGAATTGTACCTACTCATGAAACTTCCACCGGCCCTGCAGCCACTCGTGCATGCTAACCATACATAACGTTATATCCCATAGACAACCAAATACTTGACTCTACCCTAAGCCCTTAATCAGAAAAGAACAGGAAATAAAGCTAAATCAAATATTCTCATTCTATAGAATCTTTGTTATGTACAACTATGAGGCACATACTAAGCAACTACTGTAATGATGTAATTCCATACAAGAAAGAATCCCAGGCTATCAGGAAATTCTATCATCCAATTCATAAAGATCCCTAGCCTATCACTAGCATGATGTTCTAACATAAACATAATATCAAATAACAATGTGGGTAATTTGGGGTATACTTTCTTGCTCCGGATGATCATACACATCTCATCCTTCCTTGGTTACTTTTGAAAATAATTTGAATTTAATTTGAAAATAATTTGAATTTAATTTGAAAATAATTTAAAAACTTTCACAGATCCTTAGTTTGAGTTCGGATTCACATGAATGTTCATCCAATTCACTCAAACTAGGGCTCACATACCAACTTGTAACACCCCAAAAATCAAAGAAATTTAAAATTATCAAAATCAACCATTAACCAACATTGTTTAAAAAGGAGTCATTGTTTCCAAAAAAATTATTTCAAAATCAGAGTTTTCCTAAGACCCAGTGACATAAAACAAGAATATGTGCACGGTCATGCCTTTGCCTTCCCACGATCCTCAGAAGTACCTGAAACAATAAACTAAAACTGTCAGTTAAAGCTTAAAAAGAATATGTGCACGGTCATGCATTTGCTTTCCCCCAAAGTACCAACATACACATACATATAACAACATATACTGGGTCCACAGCTTAAAAAGACTAGATTACCCATGAGACCATAGTATGAGTCTGGCATGCATATTGGGCCTTCAACTCATATCTGGATTGCTCCTGAGCCCACAGTATGATTCTGGCATGCCTAACGGGTCCTCAGCTCATATCTAGATTGCTCCCGAGCCTACAACATAAGTATGGATTGCCCCCGGGGCCCACAACTTATGTCTAGAGTGCTCTGGGTTTGTTGGCTACCGCACAAAGCGGTACAACCTCAACCCAACACAATATGTCGACATATGGAACAGATAAACATAACACATAACCAATATATATATATATATATATATATATATATATATATATATATATATATATATATATATATAATATAATCATATAGATCTACTTATCAACTACAAACTAGCATAATACTATCCTAACCAGGATAAATAATCTAGTAGGTCGGCATTGGTGCCTTCGACCCACGGGTATAGTGAGGAAAACTAACCTCTCAGTCCGAATAAATAGCTGAATAAATCTCTGGTCTGAATACTGGCTCTTCCCGTTACCTATTCTTCGAATCATGGCCCAACTTAATATCAAAATACCTAAAATACCCTTTGGTCAAAATTGGTCAAATCCTAGTAAAAGTACAAAAGTCAACCGAGTCAACTCAGTTGAGTACGCCGAACCTACTCAGCTTGTACACTTAGCGTACATAAGGTCCAAAATCGGGGCTCTTATTGCGTATGAGCGGTGTACGCTCATGTACGCTGGCTAAATGACATCCTTCGGTTTAAGGGCTTATTCCACTAAGTCTTTTCGTCCAAATGTAGATCTTGCCCCCCAATATCATCTTAAGTAAAGTTTCCAACTTTATGACTATGCATGGCTAGGAGGTGCTCAAAACTAAAAGCCCTAACTTCTTAACCCATCAAGGAATTGCAACTCTTGCATGGAAGTGATAGAAGGGTCAACATCACATTTTTATGGTTCATAACAGCTCCATAGTGGATAAAGTTTCCAACTTTATCCATTAGAATGGTCCTAACAAACAATATATAGTCTTTAAGTTTCAAAGAGACCCAAATTGCATCTTTTTTCAACTTAATCCATTAAGTCCAAGTCTCTAACCATCATATCTTAATCGAAATGATGTTTAGATGGATAAAGTTTCCAAATTTATCCTTAACAAGGTCACAAACTTTCAAGATCTAAACTTTATGCACTTAAAGTAACCAAAAGCTCATAATACCTAAAACTAGCAAGATCTAACAATTTAATCATCAAGATTCAAACTTTATACCTCTAGAAGAAAGATCAATGTGAACAAAGTCTGGATCTACAAGCTCCAATGCAACCAACACTTCTTCAATGAGTTCCTTCTTGTCCATGGTGAACCAAGAACACTCCAAAGCACTTAAAAACACCTTCCTTTTTCTCACAAGGATGAATCTAGGGTTAGGGTTTCAAGGGAGGGTGTTGGAGAGGTGGATGCTGAGAATGGAATGGGTTTGGTGGAGGTAAGGAGCTTAAATAGGGCTTAAACCACAAAATTAGGGTTTGGGCACTGATCACGTACACCCAATGTACTCCTAGTATGCCCAGAATACTAGGGATGCCCTAGTACGCCCAACATACTGCCCGTACGCACAACGTACATAGCTAACCCAAAAATCGCCCTAATTTCAAACGGTTGTAACTTCTTCGTTCTAACTCCGTTTCTGACGTTCTTTATATCCATGGAAAGGTGTTGAAGAATTCTAAAATATAATCTAAATAACTTGGACTAAAAACTTCTTGAATAAAAATCCATATTTCATGCAAGAACTCGCCCTATGATTTTTCCCTTTCTACCCTTCGGCCCAAAACTCAATTCAAGGGTAAAATCCCTTAACTAACATTACCTCCTTCAACAAGGACTAAACTTTGCCTCATTAAGGCTCAAATCCTTCAACAATCAACTTCCGGCCCACATCTCAGAAATTACAGAAAACAAGATGTTACAAAACTGATGTTTGGGGGCATTGGACTACTATTTTAGACTCCGTCTACTATTTGACAACTCATTAGCCCAAAATATATAAAGTTAAAATTTTCGGTTTGGTTCATTTTTTATTATTTGAAGCTAGAGAAACTCTCTCAATGGCAGCTCGGAACAACAACCAATTATTTTCTCGTATTCTTCCGTTTTTTTTCTTTTTGTTTTATAGTAGAAATCTGTTAGAAATGTTTAAATTTTTTTGGAAAAAATATATAAAGAAAAAAACGAAAACCATAGGTTTTGTAAGTCACCTACGGTGTACAATTTGTTAATGCATAAATTGTGCATTAATAGCTTGTACACTGTAGGTGACTTTCGAAACCTTTGAGTTTTATTAATTTTGTGGTTTGGGGAAAAATATATATAGAGAGCATACGTTGGTGATTTTTCACCTACGGTTTCATATGTAAAAATGAAAAAAAAAGTAACCACTGATCTGTAGCCCATCCATGAAACAATAGGTGTTTTTTTCTTTTATTATCATTTTTTTAATATCAACGATTTCCTTGCCCATTTTTAGCTAGTTAAAAATTTTGGCTATTAAGTGAAAAGCAATTAGGAAAATTGGCTAGATTTGTCATTGTCTCTTTATTACATCCTACATGGGTTAATTAGAATTCTATCGTTATTACATCCTACATGGGTTAATTAGAATTCTATCGTTGTTAGGGAACGAATTACATGTTAAACATTGTTTTAAAATAACATATCAATCATATATCATTAAAAGTCATTTCCCTATGGTTAGATCGATTTGGATGATAGTATGGGTTGTTCACTTGTTTGAGGGTTTTTTGTTTATATATGCAATATATGGGTGTTATACGTTCATGTGAATCCCTAGTGTTATTTTACACGATCATGTAAAACATTATAGGCTTGTAGCCTAGCGGTATCATATGTTGGTGGATAGGTGACCCTCAATCATATGTTGAGGTTTAAGTCTTAGTGGAGACAAAAGAAGTATTTTAGGAGTAGTATTTATCGGGAGTGTCTGTGTGTATGTGTGTATTTGATGTTGTAACGCCCGTAGATCCGGGCTAGTCAATTTAGAGACGATAAGCATCAAAAATGACTTTTTGATAGAATATTATTTCGAAGGATTAATCTTAACCAAGTTTTAGTATATATTTCACAAGGTTTCCATGCATATAAAGAACGCCAAAATCCGAGTTATAACGAAGAAGTTATGACATGTCGAAGTTTCGCGACAAAACCGACACGACCCAGCGCGGCCCAGCGCGACGTAAATAGTGAATTTAAGGTAGATATATATATCTATCCATAGTGATCTAAACGAGAGTCAGAGATTTCTTCGATAGTAGTCCAACGATAAAAAGACAGACGAAAATGGAGTTCAGATGAAGGAGTTATGAATTTCGAACGGAGTTTTCCTGTCCCGGCCTACTAAAGATAATATATAAGTAATATATTTATAATATATTAAAAATAAAGTCAAAATTAGCCAATGGAGTCTACACGAGAGTTGTAGAGCATAATCTCACCTACGCATCAATATAAAGAACGTCGAAAACGGAGTTCGTATGCGAAAGTTATGAATTTCTAAAGTTCGGGCGCGAAACCCCAAAACTGTCAGATACCACGACATGGCAAGCAGTGCCACGACGTGGCAAGTCTTCTGACACCTCCGGGAGTCCGCCGGATGCAACTTGAAATGACGCATGCAGTGACGACCAAGCCCACGACGTGGAAAAATGTGTCACGACGTGGCAAGGGCAGATTTTGCCCTATAAATAGATTTGAAGGGCCATCCGAGTTTGGTTGCTCATTCTCTCATCTCTCTTCCATATTACATCGTTTTACGTGCAATTTTAACCCCCCGAAGCCCCGGTATCACCCCGAGACCCGAAGCAAGTCCCGAAGCCCGAAGATCCCGAGAAGAAAAGAGTTTCCGAGCCGAAAGTCTGCCCGCGAGAAACCCGTTGTGTGAAGTGATCCCAGTTTCACCGAAGAATACTACCATTGCAAGTCGTAGTGTTGTCCGATCATGTTCTGATCAAGTGAGTGTGTGGTCACTTTCTTCTAACACATAAATATTAAGTATTTGTTATGAAATATGTGTTATGTGTTTATATATTGTTGTTTATTTGAGATGTTGGTGGAATGGATGAACTATATAGGTTTTAATGAGTTAAACTGTATATGTATTTTGTAACTACAAATATGTTGGGTAGGACATGGGTAGATGAGATCCCTGAGTATGGATCAGATCAAGAGATTAGTTTAGATCCGTGAGTATGGATCAGATTAAGAGGTTAGTTTTAGATTCGTGAGTATGGATTAGACTAAGAGGTTAGTTTTAGATCCGGGAGTATGGATCAGGTAAAGAGATAAAGCTTGTTATTGGTCCAGGAGTATGGATTAAGACTAAGTTAATTGTCCCTAGTCCGGGAGTATGGATTGGGCACAGTTTAGATCCGGGAGTATGGATCAGAACAGGATGTAGGTATAGTAAATTATCCCTAGTCCGGGAGTATGGATTGGGCACAGTTTTAGATCCGGGAGTATGGATCAGACCAATAGGTAAACTTGTTATTAATCTGGGAATATGGATTAAGACATAGTTAATTGTCCCTAGTCCGGGAGTATGGATCAGACCAAAAGATTAGTTTAGATCCGGGAGTATGGATTAGACCAAGAGGTTAGTTTTAGGTCTGAGAGTATGGATCAGGTGGAGAGATTAGTTTAGATCCGTGAGTAGGGATCAAATAAAGAGGAAAATTTTAGATACGAGAGTTTAGATCGTGGCGTTGTGAGGATCGATGGGGTGGGATAAGAGTTGCTTTTATATGGTGAAATTATATAATTTTGGATGTTCTATATATATTTATGTGATATAACATTGTGGGATGAAAACCATATATGCTCACCAGGCTCCCAAGCCTGACCCACACAGTTTCCTTTGTATCGCAGGTATCGATACGAAGATATATTTCACAAAGAGATTAAAGGAGATGTAAAATCTTTAGTGTAAATAATGTAAGTTCTGTTTATGCTTATGTGTCTGTATCGGAACATGACATCCCAAGATTTTGTTATATAATGAAAATACATTTTTAACGCCTGTGTTTCCGGGCTTGCCATTTTTAGCAATGTAATAGTCTAGGTTAACCTCTGTAACCCGTTTTGAAATAATAAAGATTGTATTATTTAAGTATTGTGTGTTTTGTGCTTAATTGCTTAATTATGTGGTTTGATTAATTAAGAATAAAAATAAGCGTCAAAATTTAAGTGTAAAATAAACTTAATATATTTGAATAATGTTGTAGTAGTTGAAACGAGGTTTCCGAATATATATATATAGAACGCCCAAATCTGACTTCGTATGAGGAAGTTATGATTTATCGAAGTTTCGGCTTAGCAGTGTGCAGCCTGTTTTACTCGATTTGAGATCAAGCGGTTTTTAGCCGAAGCAATCTAAATGAGAATTGAAGATCTCATTGTTGGTATCGAAGCGATAAAAAGTTAGGCGAGAACGGACGTCAAACGAAGAAGTTATGAATTTATAACGAAGTTTTTCTGTCGCGGCCTATTAAAAATAAATAATAAAAATAAAGTCGAAATTAGCTGACGGAGTCTAAACGAAAGTTGTAGAGCGTAGTCTCACCTTCGCGTGGATATAAAGAACGTCGAAAACGGAGTTCGTATGAAGAAGATATGAATTTCCGAAGTTTATTAAATATTTTGTAATTAAATTTAAATGGAAATTCGGAAGCATTATCCGAAGGCGAGTCACCGGTCTGATCCGAGGTACGCCCCGCGTACTCCGAAGAGTGTCGACATTTCAGATGACGCATGCAGTGACGATTTCGGAAGCAGTACGCGCTGCGTACTGCAGTACGCCCCGCGTACTCCGAGGCTCCAGCCTCCTATAAATAGGATCCGAAGGCAGCCGATTCTTTTGTTCATTTTCTCTCTTCTCTCTCCCGTTTTGCATCGTTTTGCGTGCCAGAAATATCCCGAAGCCCCGGTATCATACTCGAGCCCCGAGGCAAGTCCCAAGATCCCGAAGATCCTGCGAAGTGCGGTTCCCGAGCCGAAGCTCTGCCCGCGAGAAGTTCGATTTTTGAAGAGATCTTCCAGATCTGCTGAGGATTACTACTTCTGCAAGTCGTAGTGCTGTCCGATCATCTTCTGATCAAGTGAGTGTATACTACCTTTCATAAACACGATAATAATACAAGTTTGGTTCGAGTGTATTAAGTATATTGTTGTTTATAAGTGTGAGTGTGTAGTTACTTTCTTCCAACACATTATTATAAAGTATTTTATATAAAATACGTGTTATGTGTATAATATTGTTGTTTATATGTGTGAATGTGTATTCACTCTCTTCTATCTCATAGATATGATTTATTCTCTATGAGATAGGTGTTATGTGTGTGTGTGCCTCATCTGTTATGTGAAATATGTGTTGATCAAAGCATGCTATACATGTTTTTAAACTATGTATAAAAATGTATATTTTTATCTACTAATATGTTGGGTAGAACATGGGTAGATAGTTGGTGTGTAATAAACAGATGAGAGGCCTCGTTGTTGTTTGATTGAGTCATCTAGCGGAGTTTAGATGACGACAACTGACTATTCTAGACAGTCTTGTGGAAACATTAGCAGGTTCGCCACCTGTAGGTGTTAATGAACTTGGGTGTTCATTCGTTGTACTCCATCCCCCTCATGGTTGCCTTATTTGACTTATATTGCTGAGGTACCCCCGAAGCATGTGTTGTTGCCCCGATGAAATATTCTTAGACTAGGTCCCTTGTGTTAGTTGTTGTAGGGACATAAAGTGAGAATAACGGGAATGGGTAATTGGGTTATTGTTGGTTGGTGAAAATTAAATATGATTATTTATTGTGGGTTGAAAACCCTATATGCTGGAAGTGCCGCAAGGGCATGAGATGGATGAACCATCAGTTGTTTTGTTTACAAGTCTGTATATGTTTATATTTGTTGAATGACTTGTAATGTTATCGTTTATGCTTATTGGTCTGTATCGGAACATGAAACCCCAAGTTTTGATATTAATGAAAATACATTTCTTTTATGAAATGCTTTGGTAAACATTGTTTTATCGTGTTTTGTTTTTGGGAACAAATTCCGCAACTCTTTCAAATCAAAAGGATTTACTCTGAAAATATTTTAAAAGCATAAATGAAAATCGGTCTTTTATGGCCGAGATTTTGGGGATGTCACAACATTTCTTTAAAGAAATGTTTTGATAAATCTTTATCATATTTTGGGAACAAATTCCGCAACTATTTTCTTTAAAAGATTACTCTGATTTTAAAAACAAAGCATAAACAAATCGGTCTTTTCTGGCCGTGAAATTGGGGATGTCACAGTTGGTATCAGAGCATTAGTTCAAGCAAACTAGGAATTTGTAGGAAATTTCCACTACTAGAAAAACAGCCTTTTACGACGCGCAATCAATGACACGCGCTAATAGAGGACACGCATTTGTGCTTGCCCTAAAAATTGATGTCAGATTTCCAAAATATGAAGCATAGTGGACACGCATTTTTGCGTCCCCAAAATTTAGTGTCTAATAAAAAAACACGGAGGGCACCTTAAATAAAATGTGCGTCGTCTAGCTATGTCGCTTTATAAATTTTAATGAAACACGCGTTTCATCCAAGGGGGAAATGAATTCCAAAATTTAAAAAGCCCGCTTTGTTTCCACCGGCTAAAAACCCTAACTCATCCCCACTGAAAACCCCCTTTCTTTCTTTCTTCTCTCTCGATTCTCAAACCTCCACCGCTTCACTTCCCACAAGTTCGCATCTTCGTCGCTTATTCATACAGAATTCAATAATTTCTATGGTTTCGATTATTGGGTGAGGTACATGGGAGGTGTAATCATTTTGGACTCTTTACTAATTGACTTGAAATTGAACCCTAAAAACTCAATTCACACTTCGAACTTCTCTGATCCTCTCTTCTTCCACCCCCCCCCCCCCCAATCTCTGATTCCACTCCAATCGAGCTCTACGAAGGCTTTGATTGGTGGTCATCGATTTGCACCATCACCTCCTTGTTCGTTCCTAAAATAAAGACCTTAGAACAGTATCCATTCCCCAATCACTGATTCCACGCCAATCAGTTTGTCTCTTAAAAATCAAATCGTTCATTAAGGTGTACTTGGCCTTGCTATGTATATCCTTTTTTCTGAAGAGAATGGATCGGTTGTGCTTCAGCAAGGAGTAGGTCACCTCATAAATTCAATAGGTACTGTTCTTGGTCCTGTATGTGTTGAATTCTCGATTTCTTTTTTAATTTGGTTTCCTATCACGTGAAACTTCCAATTTGCCTCTATAATCAAATAAAGCTTCAATTAGAGATATTATTCGCTAATTACTAATCAGATGCGATCCATATGATTGCTAATGGTCATAGCATGGGCGGATTATGTATAGGGCCAGGAGGGGCTTTGGCCCCCCTGATATTTAGGTTAGAAATAGCAAATATATCTTCAAATTTTTTAATTATAGGCCTGTTAGTGTAGAAATTGGGTTGTGCCCCTCCCGATTTCAGTCTGATTTCCAAACCTAGCGACAACAAGTCAAAATCAATTTGTATCTTACGTTGTTACCCAGTTCCTCCCCCATTGTCGCTAGTCGCTACCTCCTTACCTTGCTCAGTCGCTGCCTGTTTGTCTCGCCGTTCACTACCGCAACAGCTGTCACCGGAAATCAGGTATGTTCTTCTCTTGTTCTCCCGTTCTCTCAATCTCTTGGATTCAGCTCTTCTTGAAATTGGAATATTAGAATCAGTAATTAGAATTTACAAATCTGAAAATTTCATAGAGCTCCTGCTGTTGCAAATCTGAAAATTTCATAAAGCTTCTTGAAAGTGGTCTCGCCATTCACTACCCTTCAATCACTTGAACCTGTTGTTGCATCTGGCGTTCCATGTTGCAGGTGTGTTATTTCTTTGTTCAAAATTGAATTTCACATTCTAAACTTCCTTTAGAAAATCTCATACACGATGTTCTTAATAGAAGATGTGCTCCTTATGATTTCATTGGCCTTCCACACAAGGTCAGTTTAGGACATAAATTATGCTATTATTTTCCCTTTGATAGTGTTTATAAGTTTTTTTTCTTCTGGTTGCAACGGTTGACAAGTTTCAAGGTCAACAAAATGATTTTATTCTTTTGTCTCTTGTGAAGACACGATTTGTGGGGCACCTTCGTGATGTTATAAGACTGATTGTTGCAATGTCACGTGCTCGATTGGGACTTTATGTGTTTTGTAGGAGGTCACTGTTTGAGCAATGTTATGAACTGCAGCCCACTTTTCAGCTTTTACTCCAAAGGCCAGACTTGCTTGCACTCAATCTGCATGAGGTTGCACCTGCTACTGATCGTCCTGTTGAAGACACCGGGCCCAAAAATTTTGTCAGTGGGATTAATGAAATGGATGGAATTGTTAACTTTAGAATGCATCAAGTCTATCAGGTAATAATTGTATTTTTTTAATGAGTTGGAGTGAATTTAGTGATATGAATTTTTTTTGGATGTTGGTTTAGGCGAGAATGATGGGCAACCAGTTTTCAGATTATTCTGGAGAAATGGGTACAGGAGGACCTCGAGGTGAAGTTATGTCACATATTATATCATGTCCCTATTCGTGTCAATAATACCTTCGGTAGTTCTGTTGGTTCTAGCTTCGAAAACTTTTATCAGGTTTTTGGTCTAGAATCTTTTAATACTTCATTTGAAATTGCAATTGACATTCGCCTCTTGTAGTATTCTGATAATACTTCATGAATGAAATTGATTGGTTGTAACAATGGCTCCTATGGCTTTATTCTCATAACATCTTTTTTATATATGGAATCTGAAATGTTCAGGGACTAATTCCCACTCCTTTTAGAGCTTGCAAACTGAAGAGGTGTAAAACAAAATCCAGAGTTTTCTATAGGCTGCAAAATGGTATGTACTATTTAGTAGTCCTTTCAATGTGTTACCTTTTTTTTAAAATCTTTTTTTCATTTTTTAAACTTTTTCTCTAATCTATGCAGGTTGTGGATGCACCAGAGATTCTGAATGTGATTGGAAAGATTCCATTTTTATCAGAATTTATGAACTCTCTGTACAGGTGTCAATACAAATCATTATTCTTTGCTTTTGGTGAGTTTATGTTATAACTTTTACATGTTGATGAGGGTTATTTTGGTTGTGGTTTAATTTAATAATTTATAATGATATTGTTTATCTGCAGCTGGGATCACTGAGCATATTAACTTGGATCGATATTTGCATCCACACTTCCGTTTTTACATGAGAGAGATGAGGACAGTTTGTTCCTATCTGTATCATGAGGGTATTCTGGTCTTTTTAACAATGTGTGTGTGATTATTTGAATTTGGTGGGGGAAACAGGGAGCTGTCATGATTCATTGCAGCAGGGAAGCTTCATTACAAGATCCACAAAGTAGTAGGTGTTTTGGAAACCAACCGCCCGGATGCAAAGAATGCTCTTTATCATATCTTAGTATAGTTCTTTTCTAACAGTTCCAAGAACACCTACAAAAATAAAAAAAATCGTGATCATCAGGGATGCAACTGTCATAATACCAATTGCTTGAACAGAGAAAATATTGCAAATTTAGGTTTGATGATTCAGCCTTATTTAATTTCTTATGCTTTTAATTCTGGATTTAAACCTGCTTTATTAGATTTTGCCTTAATTGTTGCTGATAAAATCCTTCTCTTGGATTCATATTTCACTATTGTTGTCTTTCATAGATCCACCATTGCTCAAAGGTAAAGTTGGCTACCAAAATATTGCAATCATCAATTGGTAACTCAATGTTTTACTCTCATCATTCAGCCATGAAATGAAAATAGGACCTTTGACTGAGGACCAGAGAGTCAAAATGCTATCCCAGTCACTTCACCTTATCCCTGAATTGCTTCCAGATATAAGTAATAATATTAAACGATATGAATGAATCTAGTGTAAAGCTTACCAAGCATAGTCAAAACGTGAAACCCTTTTCAATGTTGATTCTTTTTTCAAGGTTTTGGTCCTTGGAACCTTTGAAATAAGGACCAAAATGAAGAAAGATTTCATTTTTGGACCAAACGCGGTTAAATCAGAAATCACAGGGACCATTTTTGTAAGTAACTTATTTATCAATTATTTCTAATAATGCAAACATTTTGTTCCTCAGGAGGTGAAGGTGTTCAATGAGCTTGTTGTTTCATACACATCGAAAGGTCTTGTTCATATATTCTTTGCACAACGTGCAATCTCAAAGGTAATTTAAACCTTTTTCTCTTATTTTTTTTCTGAAATATCAAAATTTTCACAAATCTAAACTTGGTTTTCTTTGATTTTACATTTACAGGTACCTAAAGTTACTGATGTTGGTCTAAAGCCAAGTGTGAAAAAGTTGTTGTGATTGATGGAGGTTTAATGGGGTCTGGAATAGCAATTGCCCTTATCCTTGGTAATATAAAAGTTGTTCTCAACGAAGTCAACTCTGAGTATCTTCAAAAGGGAATAAAAACAACAGAAGGTAGTTAGTTATCTCTTATATTTTGTAGCCATTTTATTATGTGACTTATTGGTTATATGTTTGATGACTTTTTCAGCAAATGTTAAAGGATCGGTTGCAAGGAAGAAGCTACCACAGGGCCTAGGTGAAAAGGCGTTGTCCAATGTTAATGGGGTTTTGGATTACTCATAATTTAAAGATATAGATATGGTTATAGAGGTATGATCTTTAAAAACACATAAAATGTAAACTTTATAAAAGACATAATTTGGCAACTCTATTTGTGAATACAGGCTGTAAATGAGAACATTCCTTTAAAGCAAAAGATATTTAGTGATATTGAAAACATTTGTCCCCCTCATTGCATTTTAGCAACCAACACATCCACCATTGACCTCAATTTAATTGGAGAAAAAACAAAATTTCAAGATCGAGTTATTGGGGCACATTTCTTCAGGTTACATGAGAAAATCCATATGTCTACATCTTATAGGCAATTTTGAACTCATATTAACTTTTTTTTTAATTTTTTCTTATTAAATGATTACAGTCCAGCTCACATGATGCCACTACTGGAGATAGTTAGAACAGAAAAGACATGGAGTCAAGCCCATTAAAGATGTTTCATGTGTTCCCCTGGTTCATTGTAGATTTTGGACTGGGGTCCTTGTCAGTAAATTTGGATACCCCACAATGCATCTTATAGCAGAGGGTAAGTCGTCATTTTACAAGCCCATTAAAGATGTTATTGTCAGGAAAATGGTCTTAAAGATAAAATAATAAAGGATATTGAAAATTAGAATATATGTGGAAAACTCAAAACCCAGTGAAAAAAAATCCAATATATGACAAATTATTAGTCACATCTACTTTGTTGTGTCGTTTTAAAGTTTGTTTACTTGATCCCTTTCAGGGAGAAAGGAGGTTTCTTCTTTGAATGGTTTAGAGTGAAGGATAATGGTAATAACAAGGAGAAACTACATTCTGAAGGTGAGTTTATTTCCTAATATATCTTATCACGTACATGCACAGTTGGCTACCCTACCCTGATGACTTGCTAACCAAGTGTTTTACATACATTCTTAACATATCATTTGGATTTGACTCTAGAGGAAGTAGGACCATGTGAGGATAATGCTCCTGCTGATCCTAAAGGTGTCAAACTTGTAATCATGTTTGGCATCCCTTTACAGTAAGAAACAGAGTTGTATGATTATTTGTTATTTTTATAGGAATGTATAACCCATGTTAGCAATGTATTATTTTTGTTTAACATTTGAATGATTCTTTGTATGACATTATAATATGTGCAATTTATTTTATTTTTTGAGTATGAAATTTTATTTTATATTATGCAATGGATTGTATTTTTTCTATATGGTATTTTATTTCTATTATGAGAAATTAAATGCAAATTTAATTTAAAAATTAATAAATATAAAAATTTATTTTTTTAAAACATTTAAATTTACGATACGCAAAAATGTGTGTCATATTCATTTATGACATGGCCTTTCTTGACAGGGCCCTTTTTGATATGCATTGCGTGTCATTAACACGCGCGTCGTAAGGTTACGACACGCGAATGCATGTCGTCTTCCTTTATGACAGGGCCTTCCTTGAAACGCATTGCGTGTCGTAAACGCGCATCGTAAATGCGCGTCGCCTCTCTTTATGACAGGGCCTTCCTTGACGCGCATTTGCGCGTCGTCTGAGCCTTTTACGACGCGCAATGAGCGTCATAAAAGGCTGTTTTTCTAGTAGTGTTCTAGACTTAAACTTAGAATGCTAAGTAATGATTATGAGGAGTGTGTCTAAAATATGTTAGGTAGTACACCTAAATTGACACAAGCACTAGTTTATTTTAGGAATGATGCTTAAGATGCTTTTATGTGCTAAATGTTTTGTGTGATAGCTATATTGATGCTATTATTTGTTCGGATCTATGGTCTGTTGCCGACCGCATCTGGAAACCTTATGTGTTTAGGATTCTAAGCGTACGGTTACGATATTAGAACTAGCATGTAAACGTTTTGGAGTGATAAGGAGGTTTATACATCTATTGTAAATAAAACTTTCTTATCTTAAATTCTCGTCCGGTACACCGAACGTCTGCTTGGATGTACAAAAGGTCATGGTGAAGACTTGTAGAGAATTGAGTAAATGAAGGAAATGAAAAGGGCTTATGATAGTGAGTGACACCTATCGAAAGATATCGTAAGAGTGGTGTCATGCCTTTATTTTATGTCTGATAAAATAACGGAACGTTGAGAGGAGTACGGTACGTTTGAAGTACACCTTCGATTGGCAGGATGATGGAACGGTTGGTGTAATTCTTGAAGTTGTCCCATCGTCTAGAATTTCCATCACCAATCGAGTTGAAGTAGAATTGATGATATTAGATTGAGCAATGAAGAAATCCTACTAGAGTCTAGGGAAATTGTTTATGATTATTTGGACACATTCGTATGTTTTAAATTGTTTTGTGATTTTCTTGTATGGTGACTTGGTCGACTGCGGGACAATACTTGGGACGAGTATGAGTAGGTGTGAAAGGTAGTAGATGCATATACTACCGGAAGCACATGACTCACACTTGGATCAGGGAAAGTCACAAGGTTACCAAGAAGCTAGTAATTGATTCCGTTTTGTTCAAGTGTGTCATTACCCTTGTTTCGCTAGTGACTAGTAAGATGGTTGTTATTCCGACCCTAGTGATCATATCAAATTGAGTCCGACTATGAGGAGTTTGTTACATGGTTCATAGAACCAAGTTTGAGGTAGCATATGACTCAAGTCAGAAGATTGAAATCAAAGCGATTGATAGTATCGCGCTCGTTAAAAAAAAGGAGTTTGTAGCTAGGCATGCTACATGTTAAAAATGTGATTATATCACAATAGAATATGAAGGAAGGTATATTCCATTCTGGAATTTGACTCTAAGAGACTTGAGTCTAAGCGTTGCATCATACGATGGATCAGGTGGAGAGATTAGTTTAGATCCGTGAGTAGGGATCAAATAAAGAGGAAAAGTTTAGATACGAGAGTTTAGATCGTGGCGTTGTGAGGATCGATGGGGTGGGATAAGAGTTGCTTTTATATGGTGAAATTATATAATTTTGGATGTTCTATATATATTTATGTGATATAACATTGTGGGATGAAAACCCTATATGCTCACCAGGCTCCCAAGCCTGACCCACACAGTTTCCTTTGTATCGCAGGTATCGATACGAAGATATATTTCACAGAGAGATTAAAGGAGATGTAAAATCTTTAGTGTAAATAATGTAAGTTCTATTTATGCTTATGTGTCTGTATCGGAACATGACATCCCGAGATTTTGTTATATAATGAAAATACATTTCTTTAAAGAAATGTTTTGATAAATCTTTATCATATTTTGGGAACAAATTCCGCAACTATTTTCTTTAAAAGATTACTCTGATTTTAAAAACAAAGCATAAACAAATCGGTCTTTTCTAGCCGTGAAATTGGGGATGTCACAGATGTTCTAAAAAAATGTAAATCACTATTAGCCATTATACAAGATTTTCAAAATGAATTAGTTGGACGTTTAGATGGTACAAATTGGTTATGTAGACATATACGGGAGTGAATAAGAGTTGTTTTTAGATGGGGGTTTTGGATAGAAAAACTTATTGTTTATTAGCTTATAACTTATTATCTTATTAACTTATAAGTTAATAAGTTAGAGTAAGGTAATTTATAAAAAAATGATTTATTAAAGGAGATGTAAAATCTTTAGTGTAAATAATGTAAGTTCTGTTTATGCTTATGTATCTGTATCGGAACATGACATCCCGAGATTTTGTTATATAATGAAAATACATTTCTTTAAAGAAATGTTTTGATAAATCTTTATCATATTTTGGGAACAAATTCCGCAACTATTTTCTTTAAAAGATTACTCTGATTTTAAAAACAAAGCATAAACAAATCGGTCTTTTCTAGCCGTGAAATTGGGGATGTCACAGATGTTCTAAAAAAATGTAAAACACTATTAGCCATTATACAAGATTTTCAAAATGAATTAGTTGGACGTTTAGATGGTACAAATTGGTTATGTAGACATATACGGGAGTGAATAAGAGTTGTTTTTAGATGGGGGTTTTGGATAGAAAAACTTATTGTTTATTAGCTTATAACTTATTATCTTATTAACTTATAAGTTAATAAGTTAGAGTAAGGTAATTTATAAAAAAATGATTTATTAAAGGAGATGTAAAATCTTTAGTGTAAATAATGTAAGTTCTGTTTATGCTTATGTATCTGTATCGGAACATGACATCCCGAGATTTTGTTATATAATGAAAATACATTTCTTTAAAGAAATGTTTTGATAAATCTTTATCATATTTTGGGAACAAATTCCGCAACTATTTTCTTTAAAAGATTACTCTGATTTTAAAAACAAAGCATAAACAAATCGGTCTTTTCTAGCCGTGAAATTGGGGATGTCACAGATGTTCTAAAAAAATGTAAAACACTATTAGCCATTATACAAGATTTTCAAAATGAATTAGTTGGACGTTTAGATGGTACAAATTGGTTATGTAGACATATACGGGAGTGAATAAGAGTTGTTTTTTGATGGGGGGTTTTGGATAGAAAAACTTATTGTTTATTAGCTTATAACTTATTATCTTATTAACTTATAAGTTAATAAGTTAGAGTAAGGTAATTTATAAAAAAATGATTTATTAGCGGTTTCCACCTCTATAAGCTGTTTTTAATCAAACAATTTTTATATGTATTTTTCATATATATTAGTTTTTATACATATAAAGTTTTTATATGTATTTTTCATAATAATTATAAAATTTTTATAAGTATATAAGTGTATTTATACTATTTTTTATGTATTTTTTTAATAATATTAATATAGCGAGTATTATGAAAAATATGAATAAATACATTTAAAATGTATTTATATAAGAATATTCATAAAATTGAATTCAAAAAATAATTTACTTATTTATTTTTAATAATAATAAGAACAATAATAATATTAATAATACCAATAAATCTTAATATTATAATTAAAATTATTATTCGAGTTTACTAGCTTGGTGGTTAAGTGATGGGTTATGGAGGTTATAAAAACAGGTACTAAGCGGAAAAACATTTAACAATCAAATGATTAGGACACATGCAACCTAAGAAGGATCTATGTCTTTCACATAAAGGCAACATACTATGAACTATCAAACTACAAAAAATTCTATTAATAATGAGTGTCGAAATTACTAGGGGTTAGCCCTTTTATATAGTGCAGAAACGAAACCCTAGATAAGCTCATACCCAATATAATAATATTATCTTGAATTGGGTAATTATCCAGCTTCCTAATTATCCATCAAGGATAATTCTAGAAACCCTAAAGTTTCATCAAAACCGTCTAAGGCTTCAAGGAGGTTCTACAATGCCTCTTGTTCAACTGTTGAACAAATCACATTTTGGTCCCTGCACTTTCAATCACAAAATTAATTCCAATTAATTTCTATTTAAATATTAATTAAATGTTACTATTTCTAATTTATATATTAATTTCATAGTATCTTAACAAATTATTTATTTCAATTTATTAATCAAATAATAAATCAACCTCTCTCTCCAAAATATCTAGTCTAATTGCTAGGTTTGAGGCCAACCTAAAAGGATTGTGCTACTATCAATTCAAGCTTATATCAATTATAGTTATGAGCTTAGACAGCTAATCAAATATCAAGGTGTTTAGTTTACATGTGTGATGTTTTGATTTCGAGTCTACTCGTCTTCATTTTTCACATTTATTGTTCAGGGCTATTAGCGGTATATAAGTGAAATCAATCATTATTTCATGAAAACATCTACAACCTAGCGGTAAGGGCGCATGTGCGAGTCACCAGAAGTTGGGAGTTAGATCCTTTTTCCACTCATTTTCTTCCTTTGGACGAATTCTTTTGTTTTCAACTTAAGATGTCATGTCACACACACTATAGATCCACTTTGGCAGTCCACCTTAGTAGGTGGCCTATTGAAAAGGCCACTGATGGCTAAATTGTTTAAATTATCTGGTTTTTTAGGTTTTTTATTCAAAAGAAAAAAAAATAAATTTTTTTAAAACTTTTTCCAAAAGTTTGAGATTTTTCCTGATAAAAACCCGTTTAATAATTTGTGATGAGTTCATTTTGGTATTACACTCAATTAGCAATTGTAGGCGTTCATTGACCTTCTAGATGTTTGGAAAGCATTGTACGACAACAAACTAGCAAATGTGAGTACATAGTATTCATTGAGTACATATTCATTGATGACATACATTTTATAACTTAAATGGTTTTATTGTGGAAAAATGGTGAAATATACTAGGGATACGAATTGTAGTTAAAACTTTATTGTTCAAATATGGTGAAAACTTTATTGTTCAAAGATGATGAGAACCAAAATGTTCAAATATGGTGAGAACTTAATTGTTTAAATATAGCGAGTACTTAATTGCACTGATATGGTGAGTACTTACTTGGACAAATATGGTGATATAGTCATTTTAGTGATTGTGGTGATTTGTATAGATTTTGAACATTTTATACACATGGTAATGTATGTTTATAACTGTGATGATTATATCATGTCTAACCTCATAGCTTCATAGTGTAACATAATTATTTTTTATGTGATTTAAGTGCAAAGTGGATTATTTAGTACAGTTCATGGAAGGAAGAATAGCGAAGAGACTTTGGGGATATTTTGGCTTACAAATAATAACAGACAACTATATTGATGGAGTATTTGTGTTTGAGTCTGGTAGGATTATCCCTCATACTATTTAAACAATAATTTTATTTGTTTTAAAAATGGTTAAAATGTAAGATTTTGTATTTTGGTGACAGAATTCCTTTACTTTGAAATGTTTTTTAAAATACTATTTTAACAAGCCCATGCCACGTGTTTCGGTCAAATAAGAGGGGTTTGTTAATCTTAATTTGTTAGCTAGATTTGATGATGAATAAAAATGCAATAAACTGACAATTGTCAGACTGACCCTTGTAAATTTGGACAAACCGACTCATTAGCAGTTTGGACCGATCATCGGCTTTTGTTAGTTTTTTGGTTAAGTCAGATTATATAATCTGACTTGTAATTGACATGTTGCCAAGTTGTTAACTTGAACCAATTTGTTCTAAGCATATTCGGGTTAACTTATCATCTAACCATCTCATGAAGATTATACTGATGTGTCAAGGAATCTACTTTCTAACTAGATGCGGGTATGTGTATTGTTGTTTGTGATTTTCTTTATGTGGGAAGTTTATAGTGTCTCTTATTGAATTTGATCTTTTCGGAATAGAATGATTGTTTTCAATTCCCCCCAAGGAACTAGTCGACGTTTTGAAAATGAGAAATTACATTCCTAAATTTTATTTATAAATTTTGATTTGGGTATTTTTTTAATCGATTGTATTCACTCCCGCCTCCACATGAACGTGAGACATCTTGTGTGGATTATCATTTATCACCTTGCAATATAGTTTCTCAAATTGAACTCGCTAATGTTCTAGAAGTCATCTATTAAAACCTTACAAGTTGTATACAACCCTCATAAATTCATCGCTCAAATCATTAAGCTTTTATGTTTAATTGTTTTGTTTTCATTTTCTGTCATCGTGTCTTCTATTTCACACCCGCTTGCAATTCACTTTAGCCACACACGCATTCGTAAATGAATGAATATAGGAATGACATGAATAATAATAATATCTTACTTGATCAAATGGTTATGGCATTTACACCTACAAAGAACCATGATTTTATTTAAATTATATCGAGCGAATATAATAATAATAATAATAATAATAATAATAATAATATCTTAGATGTGATCAAATGATGACATTAGGCTGGGAAAGCTAAAGTTGGAAGATTTTCCAGCTCATGCTGCCAAAGAATTCAAAGAAACTCAACAACAAACAACTTTAACGAATAAAAAATAAATAAATCAACAAAAGAGACATTTAGGAGGCAAAAGACAAAAGCATCTGCCCACAAATCCACTTCTATATATATTTTGTATAAAATTTTAAAATTTTTACTTTACTTTTCTTGGTCCAAAGGTCCAACAATGCAACATAGTATTTGTAATAAGTAAAGCAATTCAAAGTTCAAACCCCAAACAGACAAATCCCCAAAAAGAATCCCATGTAAAAAGATTCCAAGATAAATATAAATCCATGAATAAAAAATTTAATAATATAATATAATACCCCACCAAAAATGAAGAAAAACCTATTTTGGTAATTTCACAAACAGCCCCTGGTTCTTGTTCAGTATTGATGGTGATGTGATGGACACAAACAGAGCTTAATCAGAGCTCACTTTTGTCTTGCTCCTGTACAAGACCTTCTTCTTCTTCGACGTCTGGTTGTCGAACGTGAGCACCACTTTCCCCGGTTCACCGCATTTGAAGCTGCCACAGATCACCGGCTCGTCGGCGGTGGCTGTAATTTTTCTCGACTTTTGAATGATGACTGTGTACCCGTCTTCCGCCGCAGGCACGTACTCGGCTCCGTATGTCACTTCATAGCCGACCACTCTGGCCTCCCATACGAATGTGCAAGTCTGTGAATTTTTAACAGGAATCTTTTAAAATCTCAATAATTTATAAAATCTGACATGATTGAAATCACACAAGGAGCAAGTACCTCAGGAGCAGGGAATTCGATTGTATGTTTGGTTGCAGGTTTGATGATTTCTTCTGTGACTGTGTCGGAAGAGGTGAATTCTTGTTCGCCTTCACGGCTAAGTCCGCCGTATTGGACTGGAACAAGCTCTGGTGCGATGTATCTGAGATTTATACAAACGGAATAATAAGTAATTAAGTACTATTGAACGTCTGAAAGAAGAGATTGAGATTAAAGGATTAAGAACATACTTGAAGAGGGTTTCAGCGGTTTTTGAAGGGCCAGCGAAGACAAACTTGCTCTTGGTTCTTTGAGTGAAGAAAGGATTGATCATTTTGTAGAAAGCAAGGTACCACCATGGAACGTTGATGAATACCTTCAAATAAAAAAAACATTCAATCAAACACCTGCTGCGCAGACGCCATAAAAAAAACTTTGAATAATTGAATTGAATTGATTCAAGGATATACCTGTCTAGCGACGAATTCAGGATAATTGTCTTGGAGCAATTGAAGGGCTTGATTGGTGGCTTGACGGAGCTCTCTCTTGAAAGGTCCGGGAGAATTTTTGAGATCGTTGACTTGAACAATTGTGCAAATTCCATCTGGGCTGAAATCGAGCTTCCTGATGCTCTTTTCCAGGAACTGAATCCTCCATCGGAGGAACTTGGTGCGTTTTTCTTCATCGGAGAAGGTGGCGTTATATAGTTCCTTGTTCTGGTACTCTCCGTATGCGTTGTAGCAGACTGGGTGGCCTTCTTTGTCGACTCCATGCATGTAAACCACTTTTTCTTGCTCTGTTCCCAGATCTTCTTCCAGCAATGATTCGATGCCGAACTCCTTTCTCCAAGCCACCACGTTTTTGAGCATGGTGAAGGCTTCTTTCACCTTGAAGTCTCTTGCTCGGAGGAATTTCAGGAGAACAACGTCGCTGCGCTCGTCGGCGAGCAAGGGGATTCCCCAGATGGAGACCTCTTCAGGTGGAGGTGGAGGAGCGGCAGGGGTCTCTTCAGTCGCCGTCTCTGGTGGTGCTACCTGCTCGGCTTCCTCCGTCTTTGGTGGTTCAGAAGAAGTCGCGACTGCCACAATTGTTTCCTGAATCGCTTCGATCTTCTTCGCTCCGTCTTCGTCTACGCAGGTTTCAGCTTTCTCGACTACTTCAGTCACCTCCTTCACCGGTTCCGGTACCTCGGCTGCTGGTGCTAGTGGAGCCGGGGTGATCTTCTCTTCTTCTTTGCACTCGGCCGCAGGTTCCGATGTCTCCGCGGTCGGTGGAACGGCCTTCTCTTCCTTACTCTCAACCACAACCGTCTCCGGCTCTGGTGTAGATTCTTCCTTCGCAGCCGTCTCATCACAAGCCTTACCTTCTTCTTCAACGGCCTTCGCAGCTTTCTCCTCTGCCGGCTTCTCCTCCTTAACAGGTGCCGGAGGAGCGGTAAACTCATGCTTGTTAAGCGCCTCCTGAACCAACTGTTTCAGTTCATCCAACGCCTTCTTCTGTGGATCAGGAAGCTCACCGGCAACATTAGATTCCTCCTTGAACGAAGCCGATTCAGTAATCTTCTCCTTCTCCTCTTCCACAACTTTCACAGGCTCCTCGACCACAGCCTCAGGTTCCGGTGGCCCATCTTTCTCACAAACGACAGTTGCTTCAGCCTTCTCCGCCTCTGGAACAACAGCAACTTCAGCAGCCGCTACCGGAGCCTCCGATGCTGCCGCCGCCGTCTTCAAAGTCTCTTCCGCCATGTATAACAACAACTAATTCGATTAAAAAAATCTGAAAAATGGAGGTTTTGATGATTTTGAGAGCGGTGAAAATGAAGGTGAAGGTGGGAGTGGGGGTAAGGAGTTGGGGTTTCGGGGGGCTTTAAAATCGACGTGAGGGCGGTTTGGGGTTTGAAACAGTCTGTCGTTTATTCATTTTTTTATTTTATTTTTATTTATTTTAAATGCCAGCTCAGAAACAGTGAAAATAGATAGGGGACCCACTAAATTTTTTCCAACCGCTATTTGACAACTCAGCAATGTACTGTATAACGAGACTATCTACGTGGTAAGGTGGGTGCAGTTATCGTGTGTGATTGATGGCCTTAACCCCACCGTAATTCTCGACCGTTAGATTTTTGTGGGCCTGCTGACTTGTTTCTGCGGTGTATATAATAATTATTTTGTATTTGCAGTTTAATTACGCAAGGGATTTGTGAACATAAGATAATATTTCATCATAATCATAAAATTACCATTTAATAATTATAACGACAAAATGAAAACGTGAACGTGAACGGTTGTTCATGCTTTTTATATGCCTAAGCTTTTTAGGATCGTGTATTAACAACCAGTTCCAGTTGTGTAATTTATAACCATCATTGTGTAATTTATAAGATTTATCTTTTATTGATTATATATAGACGATTTTATAGTTTTTGATTTATAGGAAAAATAAGCTTTTAAAAATTGTGTAACCATAAACTTATTCTGGGATTAAAACATTTTACAAACTAGTCAGATGATGAAATATCGTTATATGTAATTGTATTTCAATCGATATTGTGTTATGAGCAAAATAGCTAGTTCTAAATCTAATCACAATATTACAAGGAGATACCAGTAGCAAACCAAAAAAAAAAAAAAAAAAAAAAAAAAAAAAAAAAACTTAAAATCATGGAAACTAGGAAACATATTGTCTAATATCATTTCAGTACTGATTTACTCCTCATGTATCCAAGGTCATACAAGATCTGCGGGACAGTTGCCGCATATTTTTTTTCCTCCTTACATGATGGCCAACCATGTATAGAGGTTGAATCACCAAGGTTCTAAATCCATTTGATTCACAACCGTTGTACGACTTGGAAAAGTTCCATACATATTTCATATTGTTGTTAATGTATGTTTATTGATAACAACGATTTTTTCTCAAGTGCTTGGAGTCTTTAAGCACCAAAATCAATTTCTACATAAGGTTATATACTCGAATCCATCAAAGACAATAAGGGGATACTGAAACCATTATTCAAACTTGATAAAAAATCAAATCCCCAAAATTCTCATTGAAATCAATGATTTCTTCTCATTTTCGTAGAACTCCGAAACCAAATAAAAATGGTTAAAACTTCATACATTTATGATCTTTAATGGATTAATCACATCCCAATGATGCTAATGCTCGAATTTAATCTCATACAATGGTCGATTTAAATTCTTGAATCGATTTGTTGGATTTTGAATAACATTAGCCGATAAAGATGTATTGTTACATGATATAATGGAAGGAAAACAAAAAGGTCGATGTAATAAAGTTTGTGAAAATTACTTATGAATTTGTGTTCCATAAAATCCTACTTTATAAGGTTATAACCCACAAAAAGTAATGTTCACCGTAAACTATTTGAGATCAATAAAAACGCAAAAGACCTAGTAAGGTTACCTCATTGAGAAAGGTACATCGCGGAATTATCTTGCAATTCTAAACGTCATTTTCTTTAAAAATTCTTAAAAAAAACAATCCAATTTCAATTATATTTGGTATGCACGTATAAGTAAACTTACTTTTTTTATGCTTATTGCAATTTAATATTTTGTGAGACTACAAAAGTAACTTATATTAATTTATAATTTATAAACTAGCTTATAAGCTAACTTTTGATAAACTGCTTGAAAGTAACTAATAGTTGAAAGTAGCTGTTAAGTGATAAAAAATGATTTTTTTTTAAATTTAACTGATAACGTAGTTGAAATATGAAAAAAAAATGAAAATTAAAAACATATAGAACAATGAGTTTTTATAATTAATAAAGAATATATTTGAAAGATGTAAAAAAAACATAATAAACGTATTGAAATGCTATTCTAAGTAGGGTTTAAAAAAAATATTTCATAAGTTCACTTACAAGTTCCTTTTTAATTTGAAAAAGTAACAACATTAAAAAAAAAAAGCTCAAAAAAATAAATAGTTGTAGAGTGTCAAGATAAACTAGTTTATAAGGTAAAATTTAGTTTTTCAATAACCTAGTCCTTAAAAAAAAGGATAAGATTTGATGCGGTTGGGCTAGAACTTATACGTTAATGCATAATTGCATATTGCAACTCTTTGAAATTATTTAAGAACAATATAACAACTAATCTAAAAAATTCAAAATTCAAAATATTATATTAATTTAAGATTTTCTGTAAAATGTGGGTGAATAAATAATTAAAACTCATCTCGTTCTTGTACATAATCCAGCTTTGAGACTTCCCGTATTTGGATGACTATTATATTCAAAATGTAGATTTTTAGAATATTTTCTAAAGAATTAATTAATACTTTATTAAGTTTTATAAAATTGGAAAATTCATCCCTAGACTATTTGTTAATGACAAGTTGTAATCAAATAATATGAGACGTGGCTTGACGGTAATGTCAAAGTTAAGTCATAATGAGTCTTGACGAATTATGATGTTTTTCAAAACGTGACTATTTTATATATATATATATATATATATATATATATATATATATATATATATATATATATATATATATATATATTAAAAAATTAAATCGTATAGTTATTGAATTTTATCAAATATATCAAATTTATAGAAATGTTATACTAATATTTAATATAAAAAAGTTAACAAAAACTCAATTATTTTAAACTCGATAAAAAAACAAAAAAAAAATTCGCGCTTTGAAAAAATACTCATGTCATAGTACGATAAGACGCGTTTTGACACGTTATTTGGACGTCACACTTAACAAAACCCGCATTGAACGTTTTCATAACGGCTACATCACGCCTCGCACCATGACAAGCCTTAAGGTGCGCCATAATACGTTTTTTAGAACCATGATTGTAATAACTTGATATATAGGCCAACATATTTAGTTATTTTTTTTAATAAAGATCACATGGATTAATTTAATTATCATCGTACAACAAGTGAGATAACAAACAAACAACAAGCTGCGCCGCTAAGTCTTTTTGTATAGCAAAGCTCAATCTTTTAAAGACTACATTCATAGAACTAGGGGATATACCATTGCAATGCATGATCCGTTGTACTCTATTAAGAAGCTCTACCGCATCCGGTGCGATTAAACCAAACGTATCAAATGCAAATGGTATGAACACGTGTTGATTTTTCATGCACAATTTATTATGTTTGGTGACTTTACATGTAGCAGCTTTTAAAGCAGCCAGTCCTGCCGTGAAACCCCCCGCCCTCAAGCCCACGAGAGGGGATACCCCTGTAAGGTCCACACATGCATGTTTCCTTCTAACCCATCCAAAAATCAAAATGTCAGCCGGTCTAAGGGTTGACCTTCCTTCTGTCGGGTCAGTCAAGAAATTCATAGATGCCTCTTTCTTAGCGGAAACTTCGACACGCTTAAATATATCGAACAAAATATCTCTAACCATATCGTGCCTGTATTTGAACCCCGGGAGTTCTTTACAGTGAACTGCATGCTCTCCAAAGAAGTCCAAACATGCCTTGCGACACACCAGACATATCTATCAGCCGGGAATATTTAGTCATTTGTCATGAATTTTAATAGTACATTTATACACTTACCATTGCACTTGTTATTAATGATTTCTTTAAAAGCATAACCGAATAGAAAGTGGTATTATGTTATTTTAACAAGTGTAATATCTTTCTTAGATATTTACTATATCAAGAATATCAACACCCCTCTCTCAACGGACTACATACGGATCTTAGTCCTAGTATGTTGGACAAAAAGATGAAAAATAAAAAATGCAAGGACTAAATTAATGAATTAGTAGTTGTTGATGGATGATATCCATAAAATTAAGCAGGCGTATGTCTCCATGATATACGCAAATCATACCCTGTCAAATGATTGAGTTCTAAGTTCTTGCCATTATACCAACGGATGTTCTCCCACCAAACCTTTTTTAATGGTTTTTAGATTTAATTGACCATTAATTATAGGTTGTCGAATCTTTCTTATAACTTAACAAGAATATGTGTATGTACAAACCGGGCCAAACTGGTCCCCCTACCCTAAGGCGAAGATAACACCAGGACCGTAACAA
Source organism: Lactuca serriola (assembly GCF_051521515.1). Classification (NCBI taxonomy): domain Eukaryota; kingdom Viridiplantae; phylum Streptophyta; class Magnoliopsida; order Asterales; family Asteraceae; genus Lactuca; species Lactuca serriola. The sequence continues at coordinate 32,072,998 of NC_136408.1, forward strand.
GTTTTAAAGACCGTAACCGTACCTTTGTTAAATGTATTCAAATAATTAGTCAAATATTATGTTTAAAACGAAATTTGTTACTATGATAAGATAAATATTTATTCAATTTAATCATAAAATACAAAAAAGAAAATATTATAAAACTTAACTTTGTCTAAAATGATCTTATTTATCTTTGTGTCATCGTTGTCTTAATTGCATTGCCTTAAAAATCTTTTTTTGTTCCTAAACACCTTCTTCATCAAAATTGTAAGTATGGGTGCAAACGAACCGAGCCGAGCCCGAGCTCGGTCGTGCTCGTTTAAGTTATGCGAGGCTCGAGCTCGAGCTCGCTCGATTCGAACTTTATTGTACCGAGCGCGGCTGGAGCTCGTAAATAATTATACAAAATCGGCTCCGACTCGAGCTCATCATGGTTTTTTTCTAACGTGCATAAATAAGCTTAAGCTCGGTTCAAGCTCGTTAAAAAACTTGTTTACTAATACCCTAAATCCCTAATTTCCCAAATATTTTTTATTTTAATATATAAATATAATAATAAATTATATATATATATATATATATATATATATATATATATATATATATATATATATATCGGCTCATTTAGGCTCGCAAGCCTATCGAGCTTAGTGATATAAGCTCGAGCTCGAGCTCGTTTAATAAACGAGCTTAATATTAAGCTTGAGCTCGGCTTTGGCTCGTTTAAAATCCGTTTTGAGTCAAGCTTTTACCGAGCCGATACCAAGTATGTCACGAGTAGCTTATCTCGTTTGCACTCTTAATTATAAGTACTATAGGACGATGATCAAAACTTATGCTCTTTTTAGTTTTAGTATATCATTTGATATGAAAATGACTTATAATCCCAACGAAGTTTCCAAATCGTTCAAAAAACTTCAATTATGTTTTTTCTGTTCATGAAAACCCAACGAATTTAAACTTATGTCTAAAAAAAGCTCAACTAACCTACACTTTTGTTTAATTCTCATTAGGGTCAACCGGCTAATGAAAGTCAACGAAGGACACAACTTATGACGTGAAATTAAATATCGAAAAAATCAATTGTAAGACCAACGAAGTTTTGAAACCGATCAAAAAACCTCACTCATGTTATGTCTGTTAAAAAAAACTCAACGAACTTAACATTTTGTCTAAAAAAGCCAAACGAATTTACGCTTTTGTTCAATTATCATTAGAGGCAACCATATTCATTAGGTATACAATTAGTTGGCAATGACATGACATTATATTTAAGGACACGGAATAAACATATTAGAATTGTCCTTTATATATCGATTTAGGTTTTGGAAAAGAGAAAAATGAACGACGTCCGTGTTTGATATCTTGTAAATTTTAATTGCTACTTTTTCTTCTTCCTCTCAATCGTTGATATCCAACTCAATATCTACAAAGAAGATATTTGATGATACAGGCCCTTGAGGATGTGGACACTCTTCTCGGATTTGGGCATATAGAACAAATGGTCATCCAGAGAAACAGAATAGGGTTTGTTTGAACAGATGGATAAGTGTAATTGAAAGCTTTATCATGTCCATCTTCTATTTATTTGTTTCGTTCCTTCAAAAACAAGAACTTATTAAGATAATCAACCAAATAGATAGAAGATGGACATGATAAAGCTTTCAATTACACTTACCTATCTGTTCGAATAAACCCTGAACTTTTTCTCTAGACGATCATCCTTTCTAGATGTCCAAATTCGAGAAGGGCCTACACATCCACAAGGGTTTGAATCATTAAATATCTTCTCTGTAGATCTTGAGTTGGACATCTATGATTGAAAGGAAGAAGAAGATGCCATTACAAGAGATCGAACACAGACACCATTCGTTTTTCTCTTCTCCAAGCTCTAAATTGGTAATTCGGTATAAAAGGAAATTCTAATATTTTTATTCCATGTCATTAAATATAATGTCATGTCATTTGCTAACTAATTGTATACTTAATGAATCTGGTTGCCTCTAATGAGAATTGAAAAAAAAAAAAAAAAAAAAAAAAAAACGTAAGTTTGTTGGGTTTTTAAACAAAAGTGTAAGTTTGTTGGTTTCTTTTTTTAACAGAGAATACATGATTGAGGTTTTGTGAACGGTTTCGAAACTTCGTTGGTCTTACAAGCATTTCCTGATATTTAATTCCACATCATAAGCCATAACATTAGTTGACTTTCATCAACTGATTGACCCTGATGAGAATTGAACAAAAGTGTAAGTTAGTTGGACTTTTTTTTAGATAAAATGTTAAGTTCGTTGGGTTTTTTTGAACAGGCAAAACATAATGGTGTTTTTTGAACGGTTTGGAAACTTCGTTGGGCTTATAAGTCATTTTTTCTTCATTTGACATATCTAATTATATTATTAGAAGCCCTCATGTTACTCGACGTTCTATTACACATAATTAATCTTTTAATTATATGTATACAATATTGTTCACCCATATCCTTTGGAATATAATACCATGAAACTATAGAAGTTTGGACTGTAACGTCCCAAAAATTCATGGCCACAAATTTCATTTTTGTTTCAATAATGCCATTAACGAAACATGTTTATAAAAATCATAAGGGAAATCAGAGTATGTCAATAATCATCCAAAAGTACATATGAATCATAATAAGTGGAAAATCATGGTGTGTGCAATGTAATCATCATTAGCTCTTCCCCTTCGAACCGGAAGTATCCGAAACATAAACTGAAAACTGTAAGAAAAAAGTTTAGTGGGTTCCCAAAAATACCACATACCATTCATAAATGTCAACTCAAGGCTGAACCGGGTCTGTTTTACCCTTGGGTCTATTTCACCCCCGAATCTATTTCAACTCAACCGACAGCTCAAGGCTGTATTGGGTCTATTTCACCCCGTGTCTATTTCACCCCACATACTTTAAGCAAACAGGCATACAAGCATACATCAAGAGTCACAAATACAACAAGCACATACTACCCTAGTATCCTACAGTATAGTGAGCAAACTCACCTCGATCCGCTGATAAACAATTAGATGCTCGGGCTGCTGAACAGGAGAATCCCCGCACTAATCAATCAAATAATTTCCTAATTAATAGTTAGGTCATAAACCATAACCGAGAATCTAATTCCTTAAACCCGACTCCTTAGGGTAAAAAGGTTATTTTACCCATTCCCTTAATCGACCCAAAACCGAGACCCAACCCAAAAGCAACCGAAGCCTAAAATGGCCCAAAACCCCTTAAGCCCATAGTAGGGAGTATGTTGAGCGTACCTATCTCGTACGCCCTATGTACTCTCCCTTGAACAACTTATAGGGTTCAAACCCAATACGCGCAATGTACATGGAAGTACGCCCAACGTACTGGTCTATGAGCCAATCCTTCTTTGGATGGCTTAATCCCTTAAGATCTTTTCGTCCAACTTTCAGATCTACTCTAAAACAAGGTCTTAATCCATGAAGTTGGAAGCTTTAAGCTCATGCATGGCTTAATAAGCCCCAAAAACCAACTTTAACACTTTAACCTCATGAAATGAACATCAACTTTTGCATGGTTGAGTTAAACTCATAAAGCTACAATTTTTATACACAAGGGACCTCATAAACACTAAGAGCTAACATCCTAAGCTTCTGGGGTAGCTTATACTCACAAGAACAACTCAAGGGACTAAAATATGCCAAAGACTCCAAACTATTTAGATCTAAAAGATGAATCAACAAGGTTGCAACTTTATACCTTATGGGACATGCCAAGATGATGAAGATTCTGGATCTTCAAGCTCCAGTCCAACCAATTCTTAATCACCAAGCTCCTACTTCTTCACAATGCATAAAAACCACCAAAAGTTTACTTCCAAGGCTCAAGAACACACAAGGAAATGCTAGGGTTTCGTGGGGGATATTTAGAGGGAATGAGGTTGATGAGGGGGCAACCTCATAGTCCATAATGACATTTAAACAGAGGCCAAACCCTAAAAATTAGGGTTTTTGGTATGCTTATGTACGCCTGATGTACGCATGGGTACGCCTAGCGTACGCCTTCAACACCCGCAACCCACTTAAGAGAGTACATCCAACGTACCCCATGGTACGCCTAACGTACTCAGGGACCAAAAATGCAATTTTTTTTTTCTAAAACCAATTTCAATGTTAAAGAGTACCTGAAACTCGATCGTTACATGGATGATTAGTAGTTTAAATGTCAAAACATTCAAGATCAGAAATTTTGGTTCTGTATCTTTCCTCCATGTCAACAAATATTATTTTTTAAATTTATTGATACCCGTAAACTTTTTAATCTAATCTCAGTTTTTATTTATTTATTTATTTATGATTTTTTTTTTCCAAAATGAGCATTCTCATTTTTAATTGGCTTCCTTGAAGGTGGTCCACAATTTGGTGAAGACATGGAGACATTTTGTCTTGCTTTGCAAGCGATGTTGTGTTACCCTTTCGACCACCTTTAATTGAAGCCTCCCAAGATTTGAACTTGAGTCTCTTATACGGAGAAGCTTACCAAGTAAGCCACTTGGTGATCTTATATTTTTATTTATACAACTAAACGATTTATATTAACAAGTTAGCAAAAAACTATCAAAAGAAGAGATTACAGAGGAATAACGATAATCGGGTTTTGCAACAATGCCCCTCCAAATAGTGTTTAACTTTCTATTTCTTTTAACAAACCAACAATAGGAGAGATCATTGAGGATATCATAGACCATTTATTCAATCTTTTTTTATAGGTGAGGGGGATAAACATGTGTAGAAACCTTAGTCGGTTTGGGTAGCTTTTGCATGTTTTCTTGATGTTTGAACTTTTGCTTTCTGTATTTCTTTGTCTCCGTTAGCGTTTTGCTAATACGATTCGTATAAAATTTTGTTGATCGAAAAAATAAGAAAAATCAATGATCAAGTCAATTAAGAAATCTATTCTAGGCTTAATATCCGGTAATAACAACTCTTTTTGGATATTCCAAAAACCCAATATTAGGTTTGAGTTGAGACTCCTTGCATTGAAACCATGATGCTTCCTAATTTTTCCTTTTGTATTATAGATAACTAGTTTTGAGACCCATGTATTATACGAGTTAATTTAAAAAAATAAATAAATATGAAAGTCTAAATAATTGAGAACTTTGAATTTATAAAAAATAAAAAAAATAATGAATTATTAAAATTGAAATGTTTTTTATTTTTTAAGTTTAAATAAATAATTCAAATAAATAAACAAAGAAATCAATAAACTTTAGTTTAAAATTTTTGAAATTAGAAGAAAACTCACTAGTGAAATTGATATTCATTTATTATTATATTTATTATAATTATTACATTAAAATATTATATTGCATTTAATAAAACATAAAAACCTATAAAATAACATGTGGAAAAAAAATTAATTTAAAATTATCATAAATTGACATTTGTCAAATTGAAGGAAAACATGTATGCCAAAAAATTCTTTATTTATCAGGAAGAAAGTTTAAATAAGTTTAATGGCTATAAGTCTATAACCGTAAATTGAGACTAATTCAAATGGATTAACTAGAAAACAATATTACGTTTAACATCTACAGTTTGAACAAATTATAGTTTCGAAATTTAACGTTTAACTTACACAAACACATCTGAATATTCCAAAACCTCAACATCTATTTGTTACAATCACCATCCTTAATATCTGCCGGCCTCTTGTAACCTCAATCTTTCATCATACGGGACATTTTGTGCCTCAAGGTTTCACCTAATATCAAATTAACCCCTTACACTTTAGTAAAATGCCAAAAATATTCGTTTTTAAGGCTACGCAACAGTAAATATTGGTTATCTACCTAATGCTTGGTTGCAATAAAGTAAAATTCTATTTGTATAAGACATTATATTATAAATGTAGATTTTGAATCTAAAACTTCTAGATCGGCATGTCTTGGTATTAACCAAACAAAATTTTTAATTATTTATACTTCACCTCCCAATAACAAGAATATAAATATTCAATAAAATTTAAATATATTATTCTATTCTTGTACTTTCATTTGGATCATGTCATATGTCGTCATCTGGTTATATAACACAATTTAATTTATATAACTTTTAGATTATAAAACGCTACAAATTATTTTAGAATACACAATCACATATTCGACAAACTATGTAATGTATATGATACACAAACGACATATGGCATGACAAACAAATGATATACGCTTTTTATTTATTTACTTCTGAAAAGAACATGCATTACCACTGCAAGGGGACCTAAATACAAGATATTTATTTATAAGGAAAAATTACACGTAAATTTCAATCCATTTTCATTTTCAAAGATACATATTTTTATAAACCTTATGTTTTAAGTTATAATTAGACATTGAACCCGACTGTTTAATATATAAATTGTTTTTGATAATGTATGTCTTCATATGTTAATTATAAAATTACGTTTCTAGAAAATAAACTGAGTGAAAATATACGGATTTTATGTATTATTTGTCATATCTATCACATGCTTAATATTTATTTAAGCTAACCAATTATCTACAATATCCATTTTAAATCCTCACAAGAATAATTTTACTTTTAAGATAAATACTTTAAACTTCCAGATATATTAAAACAATATGAATCCTTTATAAAACATAAAAGTACATATGAATTATGATTATGATTGATTGCAAATTGTAAATATTTAAATTTAGGTGTTAAATCATCATGAATTAGGAAGTGCAAGTGTGCATTGGTGTATTGTGGGCCTTGTTTGAAAGGAGAAAGCAATCCATAGTGAAAACGGCTGGTAGCCTTGTATTTCTTTGCTGTCCCTTTCTTTAATTAAATTGTGATTATCTGAAAACCTTTCCAACTTGACAACAAGTGAGATATTATTTTAATATGTCAATAAATGTAAATATTTTGTATTTAATATTAAAGACTTCTTATTATTATCATCATCTTTTGTCATGGGTTGTGTTAGTGTTTTTATGAACAAAAACATTGTGGGTCTAAAAACTATGTGCTAGCATACACAAATCATGTAGTAGATTAAGTCTATCAACGATTATATACACTGTTGTTAGGATATTATTATATTAACATATTAATAAAAGTAATCTTTTTTTATTTTAGTTTTTTTGTCATCAAGGCGAAGTGAACGTAGACTCAACGTTATTTGTATCTAAACAACAAACATACATATTGAGATTATCTGAATATGATCATATTGATTGTTTGAAAGTGATGTTAAACCAATGACACATCAATTTCTATGCCCCATCAAAATTGTAAATATCAAATTTAGACAAAAATGTTAGTTTTATATTTATGGAATTAATACTTTCCTTTTCCTCGTGTGGAATTAAAAGATCATGTGTAAGTAATTTAATAAAAGTTCTACTTATTGGTTATTATTTTAATAAAAGTTAAAATGATTTAAAAGTGACTAAAGTAAACATAATAACGTTTACGAATGCATGGTAAAATCTTTTATCTCCGTATGGAATGCTAAAAAAAAATAAAAAAATAAAAAAAAAAAATAAAAAAAAAAAGATAAAAACAATTACACCATAGTTTTTTCCCAAGCCAAGGAGCTAACGTGGAAATACGATGAGAAGAGATTTGAAATTTCTCTTGTTTCAAAAAAAAAAAAAAAAAAAAAAAAAAAAAAAAAAAACTTTAAAATAATATACTCAAAAGTCAAAAACACCGATAATTTAGAAAAAGACAAATAATGCAACTTCCATTAACAACTTAATGTAATGTGTATTGAAAGAGCTATCTATAAATAAAGTCCAAGGTAAACAGGCTTTTTTTCGTTTATTATCAACAGAGTGTTCTAGTTGACAAAATGAACCACGGGGGCCTACATTCTCATTTGGATAAAGCTTAGAGTAAATTACATTTTTGTCCTCTGATTTGTTCCCGAAAATATTTCCTATTAGTTTTTTTTCTTTATTTTAGGTTATGGTAACGTTTTTGTTTCCCTTTTGTTCTTTATTTGAGGTAATCGTAATATTTTTCATTTTTTTTCCGTGTTCCAAAATAAAGAGGTAATATCCTAATGTCATGGTGTGGTCCAAATGACTAGAGTTTTAATTGATATTTATTGAAGTTTGTAACTTCTTTTCAAAGTGGATGTTGGTTATAATTTTCTTTGTCTAAACGTTTTGAATTCATAATTTTCTATTTAGGGACCACAGTGCACATAGAAAAGATGCAAAATGTTTCTAAGTTTCTCTGACTTTAGTACTCACTAGTTGTTTGACAAAATGTCGCAATGAAACCTTGCTTTACTTCGTTACTTTTGTTTCTTAATCCAATTTTTGCGTTTCAATTGTAAAACCTTAGAAGTACCAGCCAATAATTACTTAAATATTGAGGTAACAACCACCATATCTTCATAGGAACTGTTGCATCCAGATCATCTAGTAATCCGTGATCACAGGCAATTTTGAGTCTTTTTGTCTCAATGAGAGCTGAAACCACTGTTAAAGCGATGGAAATGAGGATTCCGATTCCAATTCCGATTCACTGAAGCATGGTTATACTGGATGGTTTATTTGTGATGGATCTGGTAGATTGGAATCAGGATTATGATTGAGGGGCCGATGAAAGATTGGAGTGTTGCGGCTGGAATTTGGAAGTTTGACTGCTTTTCAAACAGGTAACCCCATTGCTATAATTGTAGTTTTCTTAAACAAAAAAATTCAAAAATTTGAAATTAAATTATTATTTCTTGAGTCTAACCCAGGATACTTTAAATATGTATATGTCAACTAAATAATTTTAAGAGTTAAATGCAAGACATAAATAGCAATACTATACTTTCATTGATTTAATTGTTATAGCATCATCATCCTTCCATTTCTTCCCATTACAGTGTTGTACTTTGAAAAATCTATTCAATTTGTTTGCAATGTCACCACAACAAGAAAAGAATTGAAAGTACAATGTTATAATTGGGTAGATTTATCAAAGTATAAAAGGTTTAGTTCATTTTTAGTTACTGAACTTTTCTGAATGGAGTGACTAAAATTTTTGGAAAAACAAAAATTATAGTTTTTTTAATTTTGTATAAATGATAATAAAAAATAGAGTGACTAAAATGGAAAAAATAAAAAAGTTTAGTGACCAATGATAGCTTAAACAAAGTATAATGACTAAAATAAAACACCAAGAAAAGTTAATGACTAATTATAAGTTTATAACCTTGACAATGTTATATATCACTGATTAGAGTGACCAAAATGACTAAAAATAAACAAGTTCAATGACCAATCACCAATGGTAGTTTAAAAAAAGTACAATGACCAAAAATAAAACATTCAGAAAAGTTCAGTGACTAAAAATGAATCATAATCAATCCAAATTACATAATTAGCATGGAGCATATCATATTTGAGTGTACATACAATCTGCAAAATAGGTTGAAAGTATATTTTGAGTTATACATAGAGATGAAGAGATTTCAAAATGTATAAGAAAGGATTTGGAAGATTTTGTTTACATGGTAGGTACATTTGGATGTGATGTTGTAAACTTAAAATATAATCTGTTATGGTACTGATAGACACATGGACTAAGGTCCCCAAAAAACAGAATAAGATAAAGAAGGTAAATATGTATTATTTAATTTAAATTAAATTAAATTGTGTCCGCATTACAATTCAATTCCTTTTCATCGATTTCCATGGCACGCAATATCACCACAAGGGCAATCGACAATAATAGTAGTTGACATATATTTTGGTTAGCACATAATGTCCATGTCGATAGTATAGAAACTAAATCTGTACATATGTATATTTGAAGAAATCATGAGCTTTCTAAAGAAATCTACAATCTACATGAAACCACCACCAACCACCTCTCACCCAACATTCAGTTTGGATGATATCATCATCACCAATAGTGACACTTAAGGTATTATTTGTATCAAAAGTCTCAAAGTTCTTGCTTTGAGATGAAAGATTTGGAGTTCTACATTACTTTCCTGGTCTTGAAATCCTCTATGACACTTCGTGTTTCTACCATATTCAGATTAGATTTTAATTATTTGGTTCAATCAATTTAACTAACCTTAGTCATATTCCGCTGTAGGTTAGAACCCCAAAAGAAAGGAGTACAACTTCCCGACCACGGATTCAATAAATATCAGAGACCATAATGTAGTTTTTGTATTACGTGATATTGTTTCCTTCATTACAGAGAAGAAATGCAACGCCTTAAATAAGGAAACATAACAGGAAATAGGAAAAGATAACCAACCAAAAATAAGTAAAGGTGATCCCTAAACTTAAGGGATAATGCTAGGGAAATATTAGGAATGAAATCAGCATCAAATCTCAACATTCAAAGACATGTTGATCATAACTGTTTAAACAAAAAACTCTTTCGCAAGGTAAAATCGTTCAAAAAAAGAGAGAGAGAGCGAGAGAGAAGATGACAAACAGCAGAGAAGCAAATAAAACTGTTAGGAATCGACCGAGAAAAGCATCAGCAATAAAATCGCCAAACGAGGGTAAGAAGCGATGCCATCCCAGTCCATGCGTTCACGTTCTCGGCCACCGTTGCCGGGACAACCCCAAGGATCCTGTCAAGTATGTGGTCAAATTTGAACTAACGCCATAGTAAGCAAATCTCTCTGCATAAAACATCAAAAGTTGAAAAAACCTTTTCACGACGATTTTGATTTCGGGAGGCGAATGGTTAACGTTACCAATAACAAAATATGCAGATCGCCATAAACCGGATTTAGAACTGACGGCTGGACGACCTCTGTAGTCAACAGCGCCGTCGACAAAGTTGTTGAGCAGCGGAGTGTGGACTCCGGTGGAGTAGCTGGTGGTGGCGTTGTCATCCATTTCAGTGGCACGCTTATCAACGCATCCTCATTTTGGACCTCGATTTCAATTTCAGATTATTTTATACAGAGTAGTAAAATACAAATTGGCCCATGTGTTGTTATACTAAAAATTAAAAACTAAAAACCGGCAAGTTTGATTTATCGCAATTTGTATCCTGCTTGTTTCATTTTGACCAATATCGTCCTAAATTTTTAAATCTAAAAAAAAAAGTTCATAGAATTAGGGTTCTAACAATTTGATAAAACCAGGAGACTTTGGGATGAAAGAAATTCCATTGGCTTTGCTAAGATTTCATGATTGGCTCAAATATAAGTTTATCTGAAGTAATTTGCCATTAGTAGAAACACATATACAACAATTATACATCCAATTGTCAATACAACCATTACAAATTTACAACAATGACACCATGTTTCATAATTTTTCACAGAAACCACTTATTCAGCAACATCACAAGCCTCTTTCTCGATTATAAACATAAGATCTTGCGACATATATGTACATCACAAACACCCCCACACTAATTCCCGCAAGAAGATAGTAAAAATAATCAATATGTCCTCCATTCATGTTATCACATATCCAACCATCTTCACCATCGCCACCTGTCATCTTCCCAACAATTGAGATCAGAAAGCTGCTTAAGAAGCTACCAATCCCTATAATACTGAGGTAAAGCGCTAAGCCCATGCTCTTGAGATCACTTGGCATTTGGTCATAGAAGAATTCTTGCATACCCACAATGGCAAAAACATCACCAGCTCCAGCCAACAGATATTGAGGTAATAACCACCATATCTTCATTGGAATCGTTGCATTTGGATCATCTAATAATCCATACTCACGAGCAGTTTCGAGTCTTTTTGTCTCAACAACAGCTGCAACCACCATAGAAACAATGGAAATGAGGATTCCGATTCCGATTCTCTGAAGCATGGTTATACCTGATGGTTTCTTTGTAATGGATCGTGTAAAAGGAACCAAGATGGTGTCATAGATGGGAATTAGAATCATAACCGAGAGACCGATGAAAGATTGTAGTGTGGCGGCTGGAATCTTGAAATTTGACCCGATTGACCTGTCCATGGTGTTGCCTTGTTTTGTAAATAAGGTGGTAGTTTGAGCAAATACAATTGCATACCCTAAACAACTAACCCATATTGGAGCTAGTCTAAGAACTGCCTTTGCTTCTTCCACTTCATCTATATTACAAACAGTTCCATCTTCGTTTGATCCCTTAAACAAAGCTTTGTCCAGAAATCTGAAAAATATATTAAGAACCCAATAAAACGACATGGAATTCAAGAATATGGAGTTCTAATTACTCATACCTGAATTGTTGAGAATCTTGATGAGGCAAGATTCCAGTAGCTTCCTCTTCCGATGATATTCTTGAAGGTGTAGTGTTCCAATTCCTAGCTGCTTTAACAAACACGTGGCCAATTCTGAGAAAAGCACTTTTCTCCTCGGTTTTCTCTCCAAATCGATAAGTGACGGTTCCAATCAAGAATATGACGATGGCAAAAACCATGATGATGCAAGGAATCCCAAATCCGAGAACCCAGCTAAGATTGTCTTGAATGTAACTAACAACAAAGATTCCCACAGCTGGACCAGCGCACAATCCAAAATACCACCAATTGAAAAATGAGCTTTTGGCTTTGCGTTCTTGTGGATTGTCTGCATCAAATTGGTCAGCCCCGAAAGCTAGAACACAGGGTTTGTGGCCACCTTGGGCAATTGCGACAAGGTATAGTGAGATGAAGAACAGGATGACTTGGAGTTGAGGAAAACATGGTGAGGCACCATTTGCGGTTTCACAATTGGAAGGAATCAAAGTGGAAAGAGCCAGAAACGCAAGCGCCTGTTGATTGTAATCATATATTTTTACGTTATTAGGGTGTTATTTTGCATCGGAAGCCACTGGTTCGTTAGTATCCTTTGATCTACATTTCTCAAAATTCAATTCATCAAATTCGATAACCGGTGATATCAACGGAGCAACGAATTCATGATTTATTCCAATTTGTTTAATCTAGTAGTAATTGCTGATGTAGTTTTAGCACAGGGTAGACGAATGTGTAGAATGATTCAAACTAAAGATGAAAAGATGCAAACCAGAACATATAGCAGAGAAGCAATGATGATCGTTAGGTATCGGCCGAGAAAAGCATCAGCAATGAAAGCGCCAAGGAGAGGAAGAAGCGACGCCGTTCCAGACCAGGCGTTGACATTCTCCGCCGCCGTAGCCGTCGATTGCCCCAAGGGACCGGTCAAGTATGTGATTAAATTTGAACTGACGCCATAATATGCAAATCTCTCCGCCACTTCAACGCCTGCATAAAACGTTAAATGCTGAAACATTTTTACTAATTTTAGAATATTGCTGAGAGACTTGACGTTACCGATGATGAAATATGCAGATCGCCAGCAACCGGATTTGGATCTGAGAACCGGACGCCCTCTGTAGTCGACAACGCCGTCGACGAAGTTGTTGAGTAGCGGTGAGTCAATCGCGACGGGGTGGGTGGCGGTGCCATTGTCAACCATATCAACGGTTGTTCAAACTTGTCAACTTATTCCGGTTGTTGTTTGTTACTCAATGTCTACAACATGGCTGTGTAGTCGTTGCTCTATCAATTGCATATTTTGCGTAAAAGTTAAAACTGTATATAAAGTAGATAAGATTATAAAATTTTCAAAGATGGGTGCGAGTTGTTTAACAAATAACGTAAACGGGTGGGTCCTGAATTTATAGTTGTATATCCTTAAAAAGTATGGTTGAAATTTGGTCCTTTCCCAGGGTTCGTTATCAATTCCGAATACCCATTCCAATTAAAATTATTATAATTACCTTTTTGTATTTTTTTTAAATAAAGATTGTCGTTATCGCTAAAACATCTTTAAACTCATCAAGAATAATTCAATGACTTCAAAGAATGCAATATGTTTCTAATTTCTAATACCTAAATCATTTCAAAATCCAAAACATCTACAAGTCAAATATATGGAATACCAATATAAAAGTACCACATACCACAATAATACTTGAAAGATTCAAATGTTACAAACAGTGACTATAATTTCAATACATTGGGGCATAAAATATATCAAATATTTTTTTTCCAGTTGTAAAATATTCTTTTTTTTCCAGCTTCGTAAAACCATTGGATATAATAAACTATGGACTTTTTTTTAGTCTTTTTGATAGCTTGGAGTGGAGATGACTTTTTCTTTTCTTAATCTAATTTTGTTGATGTTATTACAATAAATAAATTATAATTAGGCGTTTACCTCCCGCTTGTAAATAACACTTATAAATTGATGAGTTTTATAAGTTATATTTAAAATCATGTAGCGGAAAAATGTAACCCTTAAGTTTACATGCAACTTATTTGGATTTAAGTTTTCTCTATTGATAGTTAATTAGCTATAATCTATGAACATCAAAGAACCCTAGGAAAACCCTATTATTATCGAAATTCACAAAGGGATTAGGGTTTACACACCTTTTTTATTATTGTTGTAAATAATTAATAAAATCCTTCTTGAACAAACTCTAAAAAGCAAGCGTCATAAATCTCGTGCCTTAGATGGTTTGTACCCAAAACCTAGCAATTAGAATACTTGAGGAGAGATGAGAGGGGAGCTGATTTTCGACAATCCTTCTTGGAGTAATGGTGGCCGAAAATCACAAGGTTAAGACCCTATTTATAGTTGATAGGAAAACCTTAGATAACCCTAAGGAGCCTTTAAATTTTCGGCCTACCCTAGAATATACCAAAATCATTCTCTCTTTCAACTATTGAACAATTACAACTTAGGTCCCTACACTTTTAATTAATCTAATTAATCCCAAAATTAATTCCAATTAATTTCTGATTAATTATTAATTAAATAATATTATTTCTAATTAATATATTAGTCTCATAATATATTAATAAATTATTTATTGCTATTTATTAAGCATATAATAAACCAATAAATGAATCTCTCTCTCCAAAAGTCATTCTAATTAATTACTAGATTTGATGGCAACCTAAAAAGATTTTGCTTTTAATTCAAGTATATACCAATTTAGTTATTAGCTTAGACACCTAATCCACCAGTCTCTCACTTGGATAAACCTATAACTATAATTGCAAGTACAACTTCTAAACCAAACAACAAAGTGTGCTTTCCAAAACAACTACCAGACTCTGATCTGATCAGACATCGATCCTAAGATAATTGACCAAATATTTCTCCGTTTTACAAGATATTGTATGGACATGAGACGTGGATTAGAATCAATCTCTTGTCTAAAATTTTGTTTTTTGATTTCCTGATTTGTGATGACCTCATAAGACTACTATTTGAACACATCAATTCAGTCATGGCTGGGCCCAACACTATAATGTCAACACCAAATCACCGAGGGGCCCAAAGATATCACATTTCCCGTCAAGGAAAAAGGAACGAATAAACTTCGACTCATATGCTTGTATTTTTTACTCACCAAATCATTCATGTCACTATGTTTTATAACATCACGTTACTGATGCATTTTCGTAACACCAATGCATAACCGACTTGTAAATTACAACTCATATGTCTCTATTTAAAAAATATAAGATATTATCATCTCAGAATTACTTGTGATATAATCCATGAAATAATTATTTGAGCGTGGGTTTATCCAATACCAAAAATCTCAATTTTTCTAAGTACTCATGAATATTGTAGCAACCGTTGCAATATCTAATCTCCATAGACAATCTAAAATCCATTCATGGCAGTCATAAAGTTTCCAACTTTATGACTTTGCATGTCCATTAAGTGCTTAATACACAAAATCCCAACTTCTTAATGCCTTAAGACCCTCTAGAGCATGCATGGAGGAAAATTAAGCACCAAGACCACATTTTTATGACTTAAGACCCCTCATAAGGTTTGAAAGGATGACTTATTTTGTCAAGAGCATGCCATGCTCAAGAATCACCATATTTGGGACCAATAGTGCCATAAATAAAGAAAATGCTAGATCTACAAGATAGGGTAGTCAAGCAATGAGCCTTTTACCTTTTGGAGGTAGCTAACAAGTGAAGAATCCTAGATGCAAGCTTCTCCCAAGCTCCAAGGTCCTTGCAATAACTTCTTCTTCTTCTTCAAGAACAACATCAAAGCACACAAATGAGCTCAAAATGCATTCTTCTCACTTAGGGTTTTCCAGAGGAGCGTTTTCTCAGATAGGGGCTGATGAGGGAATAATAAATGAAGCTATAATGATGCTTATATATGTATCAAACCCTAAAAATTACGGTATGGAGTTTCTCCACGTACGCCCTGCATATATGGTGTACGCCCATCATACTAGGGTTGGCCCTACTACGCTCAACATACAGGACGTATGCCCAACATACTACTGTTGGAATAGTGTCTAAGGCTACAACTATATTAGGCAAGTATTTGACCCGGTTAAGCATGGTCCTTTTGGGTTGCCTTCACCATAGCAACTTGACAGGATGATTTATAATGAGAGAAGGAATATTATTAATATATTATAAGAATAATATAAGGAGTAATAATATTATTATTTGATTAATATAAGTCATAAATTAATTAGGAATTAATTTGGTGACTTAAAGAGATTAATTAAATAAAGGGGTATAAACTGTCAATTGTTTGATAGTTGCACTTTGGGCTATATATCCTTTATGGATAAGGGGTGGACGATTTCTAGGGCTAAGGATAGCCATAAAATCGTCCAAGGCTTATCATAGAAAGGATTTGGATTGCTTAGGGCTTAAGTTATCCAATTAGGGTTTAAGGGTGAAACCCTAGGAGCCTTACAAATATAAATAGACCCCAAGGGCTAAGGGATTCCGTGACTTGTGCTTAGAGAAGAAACCCTGGCCGAATTTCTCTTCCCTCCTCTCTCTCTCAAATCATCCTCCTTGCTAGTTGGT
Source organism: Lactuca serriola (assembly GCF_051521515.1). Taxonomy (NCBI): domain Eukaryota; kingdom Viridiplantae; phylum Streptophyta; class Magnoliopsida; order Asterales; family Asteraceae; genus Lactuca; species Lactuca serriola. The sequence goes on from NC_136408.1 coordinate 32,089,793, forward strand.
GTTTGTAAGCCATTAGAGGAGTGACAATTGTGACTCTAAAGCCTCAAGGACAACAAGATCAAGCAAGTGATTCAAGGTAAACTTCTAATCTATGATTTCATATTATTGTTATTGTATATTAGCCATTAGAAGTCTTGGATTCAATGTATGTTCAATTAGAGAAACCTAGATCCAAGCATTACGGTTACATGTGCACATAGGAATGTTCATATGGCCAAAACCCATCAACTACCCCACTGCCCAAAATCACCATCATGCCACTATAGGCCATTTTACACTCTTTCTTATACTCAAGGAACAAAATGCAATATTTATCCATATATAGGGCTAAAATTGAAATTACCTCAAATTTGGGATGTTAAAATTCTCCCCACTTGAAGTCAGCTGCTGCAAATAACTCAGGATGATGCTCCCATATCTCAACCTCCGACTCCTAGGTCCACTCGGAGCCTTTCTGATGTTGCCACTAAACCTTTACCAGGAGTATCTCCTTGTTGCACATGACCTTCATATTCCTCTCCATTATTGCTACTGGCCTCCTAATATAATTCAGGTGCTCATCGACCTGGATATCATCCAAAGGAACCACTGCCTCATCATCTAACACGCAATTTCGCAACTGCGAAACATGGAAGGTGTTGTGGATCTGATAGAGCTCACTCGACAAATCCAATCGGTAGGCCACCCTGCCTACCTTGGCGATCACTCAGAACGATCCAATATATCGGGGACCCAATTTCCCTTCTTCCTGAAGCGCATGTGTAACGACCCAAAAATCAAGGGTAAAAATTTCATTTTTAAATGTAGCTAAAGCATTGATACCATTTATTTCGAACATTTCAAATCATCATTCTGTAAAATATTTATCAGAGTTTATCCCAAAATCATTCATTGTGGAAATCATAGGTGTGTGCACTGCGATCAACCCGAGCCCTTCTTTTCCAAATCGATGATACCTGAAACCATAAACAAACTGTAAGCACGAAGCTTAGTGAGTTCCCTAGAGCATACCCCACACAATCCACATAACCACATAATCCATATCAGTTATAACAGCTACATAAACCGTAACAATCGCATTAGCATGCATATACACATATAAAGATGCCATGGAAACCCTCCAAGGTCTTATTCACATACTCACGTAAATCATATCAACTACACAAGCCATGCATATAAACATATAGGAAAGCCCTGAAAACCCTCCAAGGTCTTACACCGTGTGCCCTGGAAACCTTCCAGGGTCTTAGGCCACTGCCATGGGAACCCCCACATGGTCTTCACTAACTACCAATCAAACCATACATACAAACGTATAAGCTAAACATGCAAACACATAAGGATGCCCTGGAAACCCTCCAGGGTCTTACACCGGGTGCCATGGGAACCTCCACATGGTCTTAGCCCAATGCCACGGGAACCCCCACATGGTATTAATTAAGGATGCCATGGAAACCCTCCAAGGTCTTACACCCTAGTGCATCGGGAACCCTCCGAGGTCTTTACCTAGGATGCCATGGAAACCCTCCAAGGTCTTACACCTAAGTGCCTCGGGAACCCCCCGAGGTCTTCCATGTAAGAATCACAAAGACAGATACCATATCACGTACCGCATAATCAATTAGAAAACCACATAGCACACAACCAACTAGCACATCACATAATACATAATGGGCCGGCCTTGGTGCCTGCGACCCATTGGTATGATGAGGAGACTCCCCTGGAACTGTCGAAGTCCCGCGAATAAAACTCTAGCTACCGGATGACATATTCCCAAACTATCAACACCAAACAATACCCAAATTAATAATTGGGTTCCAAGCCCAAGGTCCAACTCACATTCTAAATCCCAATAGAAAAGTAATGGGCTAAAGCCCAACATATGGCCCAATTTTCAAATAGGGCCCAAACCTCTACTTGGACTTTCTTTAAGGCCTAACCAATTATTCTTGTCCAAACAATTGGCATTCTTATGGCCCAATAGCTAATAATCCTTAAGGCCCAAATTTCCATATTGGGCCCAAGCCTTTCCAATGGCCTTATCCTAAAGCCCAATAATTTCCTTAGTCCATAAATATGTTCCCAATTGGCCCACCAAGGCCCACATTAGCTTAGTCCAATAAATGGCCCAATAAGAACCTAAAACCCAATTAGGGTTTTTCACATGAAATGAAGATTAGGGTTAAGTGTTCCTTCTTAATCCATTAAGTCCAAACATTCAATGAAATCGGGTTTGAGTCGTATCTACACTCTAATGGTCCAAAAATGTTGGTCCCGATAAGTCCAAATCAATAATTACAAAATTAGGGTTTTCTAAACTCTAATTAGGGTTTCCAACCCATTACAATCCAATTAGGCCCAAAAGCTAAGTCCTTAGGCCCATTAGGGTTTCATTAGAACAATTAGGGTTTTCCTAAATCATGCACCACCCACTACTACCTCGGGTAGTGGTGGTCAACGGCGGCACCCAACGGTGGTTACGAGTTTCTGTTATTATTATTTCGGGCACCATTTACAATACACAACACAAGATCCCAATTAAACATACATACACACTAACTAAACACACACACACACACAACCACCCTAGTGGTGGTCGGTGGTGGTACACGGTGGCAGTAGTCCTCGACATGGCGGTGGCTACGGTGATCCTCCGGCTTCAACAGGTCAAGGGAGGTGGTTGGAAAGATGAAGGTAGTGAGAGTGGCGGCTGAGGTTTGCATTAGGTTTAGGGTTTGATACCCAGTGATATTGGGTTTATTACCCAGTTCCATAAGATTTATCCCATAATAACAAAAATGGTCCCTCCTTGTATTATTTTTTTCAAAACAAATCCCTAATTTACCATTCAAACCCTACTTTCTGAAAATCTTTCCAAATCAAGTCCTGAAATTACACTTTACCCCCCCCCCCCCCGAATAATGCAAATTATAACATTCGGCTCCCCAAAACCAACAATCCGCTAAATAATATAGATTTAGTGCGACTATTCGTTCATCAGTTTTTATCTATTTATTTATTAAATAAACAGAATGTTACAACTCTCCCCTACTTAAATTAGATTTCGTCCACGAAATCATTCCTTACCATCTCTTACACGCCCGACAACTTGGGCAACATGGTCACAATCCTGGGAACACCCTAGCCTTCCCAGGGTGACTGTGACCAGCCTTTGCAAGGTTTTAGAACCCGAAAATGAACGAAATTCCTGCAACAAGAACACATCTACTTTGTCCGAATTCCACAGTCTCGAGAGGGTCTGTCTCCCTGACCGAGCGCTCGCACTGAATCATTGTTGAATTCATTACACTTTTCTCCCAACTGGATACGCAACTTCTGATAACCTGGGGTTCTCACTAGAAAATAGAGTCACAGACCAAATTTCCCTGCAATATACTTATATCTCACCGAAGATCAAATAATTCCTTGAAACAATGGACATCTAACCGATTGTTGAGCCAAATCACACTTAGCAGTCCCATGTGACCTCTGAAGGATACTTCGTCTGAAAATAACTGCCCTAACTATACCGCCACTCATGAATCATCTAATCCTCCTGATCCCTCCGATCATGATAGGTTGGCTACCCATCGCCACTGAATCCAACGCAAAGAAGTGAATGCTACCAGAATAACTATAATCTTACATCATACTCGGTCCCCTACGACCTACCATTTCCTTATTCCAATTATGTTACGACCTACTCACAACCTTGCGAAATGACCCACACTTACCTAAGTTATCCAAACGAATCTGTGAATGTCACAGCTACCCTACAGTATGTATGTATCTCCTACACTATCTGGCTGTTGTGAATGATGGGTTTTAGCCAAAAGAACATCTTATGTGCTCATGCAAACCCTAAAGCTTGGATCTAGGTTTCTCTATTATACATGCAATTCATCAAAGACTTACAAACCCTAGATCTAGTAATATAAGTCAAAATAGACATAAGAATACAGATATAGATGATTACCTCTTCTTCAATGGTTTGAATCTTCTTGTCTTGGAGCTTAGAGTCACAAGTGTCACTCCTCTAATGGCTTACAAACACCATAAGCAAGAGAATGACTTATGAGAAGGAGGAGGAGGCACCAAAAACTTCTAGGGTTCTCTTAGAAGTGTTAGCCACGTTTTTGGGGCCTCAGGGGTTCCTTATATAGTTAGGCTATTAGGGTTTTCAACTAGGAAACCCTAATTTGACTGCTTAGGCTCTAAGCAGCCCATGGACTCCCTTTGGAACACCCCTTGGGCGATTTCTTTATGGGCTTCCCATAGAATTCGTCCAACCTATGTTCCAAGGTGATCCATAGCCCAATTGCAATTATCTTATAATTACAATTTCGGTCCTTTAAGCTTAATTAATGTCTTTTAGTCACAAAACTAACTATCAATTAATTCTTCACTAATATTAATTAAACAATATGATTTCTGCTTTAATATATTATTCATATAATATATTAATAAATCCTAATTAATCCTCTTTCTCCATAAATCATCCTATCAAGTTGCTTTGGTGAAGGCAACCCAAAAGGACCATGCACAACCGGGTCAAGTACATACCAAATATAGTTACAGGCTTAGACACTAATCCAACAGTCTCCTACTTGGATAAGTCTAGTAACTATAATGTAAGTGCAATCCGATTAGAAATCATAGCTCTCAAAGACGCTGTCGAACTCTGATCTTATCAGCAACCTGTCCATTAGATAAGGGATCATATATTCCTCCATTCTAGATATCGTATAGACACGAGACATAGATTATAATCATTTTCTCAGTCTATGCGTTGTTTCCCGATTTCCAATTTATGATGACTTACAACAGACTACAACTGAACACATCAACTTAGTCCCGGCTTGGCCAAGCGCTTAGGGTGTCATCACTAAATAATCGAGGGGCCCACAGATATTGCTTTTATCCCACTTGGGGTAAAAGGAACGGATAAACTTCGACTCAATGCTCGCGTGTACTCACTCACCGAATCACACACTGTAACACCCTGAATTCAGGAGGCCAAGAAAGGAAAGGAAACCTCGAATGAGGAAGTGACTCATCGAGTAGATGGGTGACTTGACGAGTAGGAGCGTGATTTGGTTGCGGGTTTAATGACCTACTCGATGAGTCAGAAGACTAACTCGACGAGTTGGCCAGGTTTTAGGAAAACCCTAAATGATGGACTTGCACCCCATTTAAGGAACATTATAGCCTCCATCAGCCCCCTTGATACTCTCTCAAGTCTAGAACGAAAGCCTAGAGCCTCCCTTGAGTTTGTGAGCCATTTTTGTGAGTCTTGGAGCATTTTGAATCTTGAAGGAACAAGAAGGAGGTTGGAGGTTCAAGGAGGAAGGAGTAGATCCAGAAGATTCACTCCATTTGCTGCTCATTTTGGTAATCAAGTTCCTTCCTTGACTTCTAGTTTGTTAGATCCATTTATGTCCCTTTTTATGAAGTTTATGGACCAAGAATGATGTCTTGTGGGATTTGGACGTCCTCAACCTAGATCCTTTAAAATCTAGGGGTGTCTACACATGCAAAGTTTAAGTCGTTTTTATGGCCTTTTGAGTAAAAATGGCCATGCATGGATGCAAAGTGATAGCTTTATTTTATTTACTTCTTTTTATAGTTTATTTTAGCACATTTCATTCGCATTTTAGTTAATTTCCATGCATATTTTCCCTTTTATTATTTTTATGACCATTTCAGGGTACTTTCTAGTTTCTTGAGCATTATTGCAGATTTTCTTGGAATCTAGCGGGGCGACACTCTTGGGAGGCGATTGGGCTTGAAAGGAATTGGGAATTTCATGCTTGATGGCTATGGAGGTGATTCATGGAGTAGGCTTGTCGATTGCTCGAAGGCGCAGAAGTGTTGAACTTTAAATTTGAAAGGGCGTGCAAGAATTCTTGAGTGTGCAAGATTGATGTTTAAGAGTTTGCGGAAGTTTAGAATGATGTGGATAGACAAATTGGGCTTTAATTGAAGTAATATTGAAGAAAAATGGTCTAGGAGTTGATTGGATTCGAACTGGGCCAATGGATTAGCTGTGGGGGCCCAAAACTTGAAGAAGCCCAAAATCACCCGTCAGAGCCCGCGGCCCGCGTAAGATTCCCCGCGGCCCGCGTGGGTTCCTGACTAGGGCAATTTCGGGATTTTGCTTAGAGCTCTATTTTGGGAAGTTGGGTGTGCTTCTTTTATCTTATCTTGAAGGTCCAATTTTCATACTTTCTCTCTGGAGTTTGGAGCATCTTTGGAGGCCAAGAACACTTGAAGAATATCTTCTTTTCATCTCTTGAATCTTGTCAAATGTTTGGTATAATCTTATCTAACTTTGTTCATTTGAGTTTAGCCATGCTTGGCTAAGCAAATCTTGGTTGACTTTTTGTTGAATCCTTTGAATTTTTGTTGAATGTTGAAGAATCCATGAACTTGTTCTTAAATCTTTATGGAAATGTTTTGTGTTTTATCATATTATCACTACTAGTATGTTTTTATTCATGAGTTTAAATGTGTTTGTGGTGATTAGTTGGCTAATTTATTGATTAAGTAAATGATCCTCAAATTAGCAAGCAACAAATGATTTTTGTGTTGTTTTTGCTTCACACAATCATAAAAACATTTCCTCCAACATGGTAGTGAAAGAAATTGACTCCTCTTGGATTTGGTGACTTTTTGGTTCTTAATGCTAGTTGACTTTCACTAATTACATGCTATTTTGGAATTAATGACTTTGACTAAGGAAATTGTTATGAGCTTCTCTAGCCATTTAAACAATTAAGAAAAGTCTAGGTAATCTCAGGCTTCTTGGATTACTATAACCAAATTAAGGATTTAAATCAAAGTATTGCACCATTGGATTCTAATGATATGTTCATCAAAAGTCAAAGTGAGGAAACTTTAAGTCAACCATTTCTCCTTTATTGATTTTGCATCAAACTCTTATTTTTGTTGCATTTGTCTATTTAAATCATAGTTAACTCTAGTTTGTTTCAAGTATTTCAAAACACCAAAACCCCCCATTTTATTTTTATTGTCATTTTACAAGTATTTTTACAAAGAGATTTTTCATAGAGTTATAAATTGAACCAATCTCCGTGGATTCGATCCCTTTACCACTATACACTATTTTAGTGTGTAATATTTAGGGTTATTATTTGTGTTGGCCTCGACAACCACCAAAGTTTTGGCGCCGTTGCCGGGGATTGGTTTATTTTTAATCAATTTGTTTCTCTATGCCCAGATCTCAGCGTACAGGTGACTTGATTTACAATCCGGAAATCGAAAAAGAAGCAAGGCGTTTGGCGAAGGAAAAGCGAATTGAACGTGGTCAAACTTCTAATCCTCACGGGGACCCGGAGGTTGAAACCGAGTCATTAAGTGATATAGAACCCGATTCTAGTCCCGACCCTCGCCAAGAAATTCCCGAAACACCACCCCTACAACAAAACCCACCCATTATTGAACCAATTGCAATGGCGGACGGAGGAGAAGTTCCCGAAAGGACTTTGAGGCAAATGATGGAGACCGATGTTACACAAACTCCAACCGGTATCAATTACCCGGTTTTGGAAGGAGGCTCAAAGTTGAAGTCAAGTTTAGTCCATCATCTACCAACTTTTCATGGATTGGAGAATGAAGACCCTCATAAGCATTTGAAGATGTTCCACATTATTTGCACTAGCATGAAGCCACAAGGGTCAACCGATGACCAAATCAAGCTAAGGGCATTCCCCTTTTCATTGGCCGATAGAGCGAAGGATTGGTTATTCTATCTTCCACCGGGGTCGATCAACTCATGGACCGACATGGCAAGAGCTTTCCTTGATAAATTCTATCCCGCCTCAAGAGTCTCAAGTCTTAGAAATGAGATTTGTGGAATCCGCCAAGGTCAAAATGAGACTTTCCATGATTATTGGGAAAGGTTCAACAACTTGTGCTATAGTTGCCCACAACACCAAATTCCGGAACAACTCCTCATTCAACACTTCTATGAGGGATTGTTGCCAATGGAGAGAAGACTAGTTGATGCTTCAAGTGGTGGAGATGTCTTTAGTAAAACCCCACAACAAACAAGACAACTTTTCAACACCATAGCCGCAAATTCACAACATTTTGGCCCTCGCCAAGACATGAAGAGAGACACACAACACAAAGTCAATGAAGAGGGAACATCAAGTCTTGAGTCTCAAATAAAAGATCTAACCTCCGTTGTCCAAAAGCTAGCCATGGGACAAACTCCACAAGTGATGGTTTGTGGAATATGTGCAACAATGGGACATCCTACTGATATGTGCCCCATCCTTCAAGAAGATGCGGAACATGTGAATGCCACGGGAGAGTTCCAAAACTACCACAACAAACCATCCGGCTACCAAAATGCATATAATTCGAGTTGGAAGCCAAATCCCAACATGAGCTACAACTCAAGATCATTGCCTCAAAATGCATTGGTTAGACCGTCCTATCCACCACCGCAACCTCAATACCAACATCAACAACCACACTATCAAACCAAACCACACCCTCCACATCATCATCAACAACCTCCTCAACCTCAACCAAGTAGCTCCGGAATGTCTCTTGAAGACATTGTCAAATCTCTAGCCACTAGTACCCAACAATTCCAAAAAGAGACAAGGACTAGTATCTCCAACCTTGAAGCACAAATGGGAGATATAGTTACGTCTATAAGCAAGTTGGAATCCCGTGGTAAACTCCCTTCTCAAACCGAAAAGAACCCAAATGTCAATGTGGTGACCTTGAGAAGTGGCAAACAAGCCGGAGAAAGTACTTCAAAGAAGAAGCCAAGGGAAGAAGAGGAAGAAATATAGATCATTCCCATTGAAGAACCCATAGTCAAGAACGATGCACAAGTCGGAGCCCCAAAGAAGACTACCCCTTTAGTAACACCGATAGCCACTCAACCACCGTTACCCTCCCGACTTGCAACTTCAAAGAAGAATATGGAGGAGAAAGAGATTTTGGACACCTTCCGAAAGGTGGAAGTAAACATCCCTCTACTTGATGCAATCAAGCAAATTCCGAGATATGCAAAGTTCTTGAAAGAACTTTGCACCAACAAGAGGAAGTTGAAGGGAAATGAGAAAATTTTGATGAATGAAAACGCATCCGCGGTTTTACAAAGGAAACTTCCACCCAAATGTAAAGATCCCGGGATGTTCATGGTTCCTTGAAAGATTGGAGATGTCACTTTTAGTAGTGCTATGCTTGATCTTGGTGCCTCTATCAATGTCATGCCCTATTCGGTGTATGAATCATTGAATGTCGGACCCTTAAGTGAAACCGGTGTCATTATCTCTCTTGCGGATAAATCAAGTGTCTTTCCTAGAGGTGTTTTGGAAGATGTCCTAGTGCAAGTGAACCAATTGGTCTTCCCGGCAGATTTCTATGTGATTGACTAGATGAGCAAGTATCATCCAAATCGACTCTAATCTTGCTTGGGAGACCGTTCTTGAAGACGGCTAGGACAAAGATCGATGTGTATGCGGGAAGTTTGACAATGGAGTTTGATGGTGAAACAATAAGTTTTAATATTTATGATGCCATGAGATATCCTAGTGATGTTTCATCTTTATACTTTGTTGATGTTGTCGAGCCAATTACTCAAGAATTGTTCGAGTTATCCAACGGTGATATATTGGAGATGATCTTAAGCAAAGGGTTCGATTGTGGAAAGCTAGCCGAGCTATTAAAGCTTTATTATTTGGATCCGGAAGTTGAGAAGCTAGTAAATAAAATGGAAATGAAGAAATCCACAAGATTAGATGTCATGCAAGTTGAATTGCCCCCAACTCATACAAAATTGCCCCCATCCCTTGTTCAACCACCCGAATTGGAATTGAAGGTCTTACCTCAACACTTGAAGTATGCCTATTTGGGAAAGAATGAAACCCTTCCGGTTATCATTTCAACTCACCTAACCGAATTTGAAGAAGAACAACTTATCAAGGTGTTGAAAGAGCATAAAGAAGCCATGGGATGGACGATTGCGGATATCAAGGGATTGAGCCCCTCCACTTGTATGCACAAGATCTTAATGGAGGATGAATGCAAGCCGAGACGGGACGCACAAAGAAGGTTGAATCCGCCAATGATGGAAGTGGTCAAGAAAGAGATTTTGAAGCTCCTAGATGCGGGGATGATCTATCCAATCTCGGATAGCAAGTGGGTGAGCCCGGTGCAAGTCGTTCCAAAGAAGACGGGAATCACGGTGGTCGAAAACAACAAAGGTATGATGGTCCCCACCCGTGTGCAAAACGGGTGGAGAGTATGTATTGACTACCGCAAACTCAATGCAAGCACACGAAAAGATCATTTCCCATTGCCTTTCATTGACCAAATGTTAGAAAGGTTGGCTGGGAAATCCCATTATTGTTGCCTAGACGGGTACTCTGGTTTTCACCAAATTCCGGTGGCACCGGAGGACCAAGAAAAGACAACTTTTACATGTCCATTTGGCACTTTCGCATACCGTAGAATGCCATTCGGATTATGTAATGCCCCGGCCACTTTCCAACGTTGTATGGTTAGCATCTTTTCGGAATATGTTGAAAACATAATTGAGGTTTTTATGGATGATTTCACGGTATATGGCAACTCTTTTCAAGAATGTTTGACCAATCTCACCAAAATTTTAAAAAGGTGCATTGAGACAAATTTGGTTCTAAATTTTGAAAAATGTCATTTCATGGTGAGTCAAGGTCTTATTTTGGGTCACATTGTGTCTAAAAAGGGAATTGAGGTAGATAAGGCCAAAATTGATGTTATTCAAAGCTTACCTTACCCGACTTGTGTTCGGGAAGTTCGTTCTTTTTTGGGCCATGCAGGTTTCTATCGAAGGTTCATCAAGGATTTTTCAAAGATAACAAGACCAATGTGCCAACTCTTGCAAAAGGAGGTTGACTTCGAGTTCAACGAGGCGTGCAAAGAAGCTTTTGACAAGCTCAAAGAGTTGCTTACATCCGCCCCCATCATGCAAGCACCAAATTGGGATCTCCCCTTTGAGATCATGTGTGATGCAAGCAATTACGCGATAGGTGCCGTCTTAGGTCAAAAGAACGGGAGGGCATCCCATGTGATCTATTATGCATCAAGAACACTAGACAATGCTCAAAGCAACTACTCTACCACAGAGAAGGAGCTATTGGCCATAGTGTTTGCTCTGAGGAAGTTTCGACAATATCTACTTGGCACCAAAGTCATAGTGTATTCGGATCATGCGGCTCTCAAGTACTTAATGACAAAGAAAGATGCAAAGCCGAGACTCATCCGATGGATCCTACTGTTACGAGAATTTGACTTGGAAATCCGGGACAAGAGCGGGTGCGAGAACCTTGTGGCCGATCATCTAAGCCGGATCACTTCAAACGAAACTCCTCTCCCGTTGCGGGACGAGTTTCCGGATGAGCATCTCTTTTCCCTTACTCAATCTATTCCTTGGTATGCCGATATCGTTAACTTTTTGGTCACAAAAAGGTATCCCGACACATTCACACGTGCTCAAAAAGACAAGTTGAAAAATGATGCAAAATATTATGTGTGAGATGAGCCTTATTTGTGGAAACATTGTCCCGATCAAATCATTAGGCGATGTGTACCCCAACAAGAGCACCAATCCATTTTGCAATTCTGCCATGAATTCGCGTGTGGGGGACACTTTGGACCTAACCGGACTTTGAGAAAAGTCCTTGAGTGTGGATTATTTTGGCCAACCATGTCACGCGATTGTTATATGTTTTGCAAAAGTTGTGAGCGATGCCAAAGGACGGGAAACATTTCACATAAAAACCAAATGCCCCAAAATCCAATCCTTGTTTGTGAGATTTTTGACGTATGGGGGATCGATTTCATGGGCCCATTTCCCGTCTCATTTGGCAACGTTTACATTTTACTCGCGGTTGACTATGTTTCTAAATGGGTTGAAGCAAAAGCCACAAGATCGGACGATGCCAAAACAGTTACCGAGTTTTTAAAGTCTAATGTTTTTGCAAGGTTTGGTGTGCCTAGGGCTTTGATTAGTGATAGAGGGACACACTTTTGCAACAAAATGATGGAGGCTCTATTGAAGAAGCACCACGTAACCCATCGTGTTTCCACAGCCTATCACCCTCAAACGAATGGTCAAGCGGAGGTTTCAAATCGTGAAGTGAAGTCCATTCTAGAGAAAACAGTGAATCCAACAAGGAAGGATTGGAGTTTGAGACTTGACGATGCCTTATGGGCCTATCGGACTGCGTACAAGACCCCGATAGGAATGTCCCCGTTTAGGTTGGTCTTTGGAAAGCCATGTCATCTTCCCGTCGAGTTAGAGCACCGTGCATTTTGGGCGGTCAAGCAATGCAATTTCAACATTGACGAGGCGGGAAGGCATAGGAAACTTCAACTCCAAGAGCTAGAAGAATTGAGAAATGACTCCTATGAAAACTCAAGGATTTACAAGGAGAAAACGAAGCTCTTCCACGACAAATCCATCACCCGGAAGCATTTTGAACCGGGGCATAGGGTCTTACTATACCATTCACGGTTGAAATTATTTCCAGGCAAGCTAAGGTCAAGATGGATTGGACCTTTTGTTGTGATTAAGACCTTTAACCATGGGGCGGTGGAAATTCAAAGCGAAAAGACAGGACAAATTTTCAAAGTCAATGGGCACCGGTTGAAGCCATTCTATGAAGGTTTCAGTGCTAATGCCCTTGAAATCATCCATTTGGGTGTCCCGGTGTGTTGAAGAAAGCTAGGAGGACGTCTCGCCAAAGACGTAAAAGAAGGACATTTTTGGAAAGCAATGCGCTTTCACCATTTTTTTTTTCAAATTCTAATAAATCATTTTACTCCAAATTTTGTCAAATTTTTGATACCGGGCATTAAGGGGATCGTTTTGGCTCAAAAATCAAGTGTTTTGGAACAAACCTCATTTTTGATGTGCAGGAACACCCGCGGCCCGCGTGGATTTCAGGCTTAAGGATTGCGCGGCCCGCGTAGGACAAACATCATATTGGGGAACAGCACCCGCGGCCGGCCCGCGGCCCGAGCCTTGCCCGCGTGACGATTCGTAGCACTTAGTATTTTTCACGACCATCCAGTACCCGCGGCCAGCCCGCGGCCCGCGTTCCACCCGCGTGTAAGAACAGAATGCAACAGAAATCTCGAACAGGCTAGACGCGGCCAGCACGCGGCCCGCGCCCAGCCTGCGTGTTGGTCGTTTGACTGGGATTTTGAGCTGTTGACTGCCTTGACTTTCTTTGACCAAGAAGATTTAATGAGTTGACCAAACATTGACCGGGCTTGACCTTCCTTGACCAAAGATTAAACACCTCCAGCACCCTTCTTCTTCATTCTAACCTAACACATTCCTCCATTTTCTTTCTAGAAGCTCAAGAACACTAAACCCACTTCTCACTAAAATCCATTTTCCCGGAGTTCTACCGGTCGGAATCTCACGAAACCACCGCCATTCTTCTCCATTTTTCATCCTCTACAAACCCCACCCAAATTCCGGTCCAATCTGTGGCCGGAATTCCGGGCGCCACCACCACCCACCACCACCTTTTTTCGCGTTTTCCGGCCAATGCCGGCCACCATTTGAGAATCCGAGCACGGGGTTTTGTTTCTCTCATCAAGAGCTTTCTAGTTATACCAATCTTCCCACAAAAACTCACGAAAAATTTCCGTCTAATTCCGGGTGCCGCCACTCCATTCGCCGGAATGTCATTTTGAAGCTAATTTGTGGGGTCGTTTTCGCGATTAAAGTGTGAAATACGGAGCAAAATCGCAAGCTTGGGGTATGTCTTGACGAAATCTTTTTGGTGACACTAATTCTCCCGAGTCTTATAAATTGGGTTATTTCATTCCTTTAACTTATTGTTTACATCCCAATTTCTCATTTGTTGTTGGTATTGTGTGCTTTTGTGTGGCTTGAAAGTTATTGTTGGTAAAATTTTGTCCCGATAAAATGTCTAAACGTGCAAAAACGGGGACGGGAGCAACTTCCTCTAAAGGAGGTTCGAAGGGAAAATCCACGGATACCCCGTTTCGTTTGTTGAATCGTGAGGACCGTAAAACCTATGATTTTCTTGTTTCAAATAAGCGTCAAGTCAAGTCAACGAAATTCCTCCATAGGGAATCTTTTGCTAGTCTTGGGGTGCTCGATGGAGTCCAAGCATTGTTTAACAACATCGGGTGGGGTCAATTCCTCTATAACCGTGCCGCCACCTATGTTGAACCCACCTTGGAATTTCTTACCACATTCAATCCAGAGGAGGAAGCCCAAACTGTCACCTTCCAAATGCTCGGTGAGAAACGATCCCTGCCACATCGGGTCGTGAACGCCCTAATGGGCGCACCAGTGGACAACTTGTATTACCAACAAGACCCATGGCCCGGAAACTTCAATGAGCACCACTTTTGGCAGCAAATTACCAACGAGCCATAATATTCATCATCTTCGTCAAAGGCCTCCTCCATAATTCACCCATGTTTGCGCCTAGCGCATCGAGTTCTCACATGTACCGTTTTCGCCCGCTCCGAAGTGGGACAAATTTCAAAGGCGGAATTATTTTTTCTTTGGTGCATGACTCGTGAGAACGGTCCGCGGCCGGATTTTGCCTCCTTTTTCTTCACCAAATGTTACAACCTCACAACTATGGACAAAGGAGACATTTTCATTGGGGGATTGATCACCCTCATTGCATCCCGGCCACCGCTTCAACTTCATCTCTCTACTCTTCCATTCGAGAAGGCTCCCGGCCCCTCTAGCCTTGACAGCAACGCACTTCACCGAATGCAACTCATCCGGGATTCGGTCGTCGGTCCCATGTGGATCCTTGACAACCAACCATACCTCATTCTCCCCCATGAGTATATAGGGAGTTTTGAGCCGACCGATCCCGAGCAATGGATCATTCCATCAGACTACCCTCCACCTGTAGATGATGAGTATGACCAGTTTCAGCCTGCACAGCAATTCGTCGAGCCTCAGTTCCAGCCGCAGCAGCAGGGGGGACACGAAGTTCCACCATATTTCCCCCCTACGTTCTTTGATCAATTTGCCACAATGTTCTCCACAGTGCAGCGCATCGATGCTCAAACGCAAGAGAATACGAGAGCCATCCAAGATGTGGCGAGTCGCGTTGATCGATTAGAACAATCCTTCCCTCCTATTTCCCGCCAGGTTCAAGATATATGGGACTACCATTATCGCCACGGGCATTTCCCGCCGCCCGAACCTCCGATTTAGGTCCTTTCCCCCCTTTCCTTAAGCATTGAGGACAATGCTTGTTCTTAAGCTTGGGGTGGGGCAGCATTTCCCTTATCTTTTACTTTTTCATGCATTTTTTTTAGCTAGGTTGCATAACATTCTAGTATTAAGCTAATTTTCATTCATTTTTTTTTATTTATTTAAAATTCCAAAAAGATTTTATTTTCTTCTTTTTCACCTTTTATATTTTTGCATAACATTTAGCCTAAGGCATTAGCATTCATGCATTTTTGTTGTCTGTTTATTCTCACCTCTTTTGGATGCCATGGAACAGGTTCACAGTTATTGTATCATTATTGGCCCAGGATCTTGTTGCCATCTCACCCATCAAACCGGGACCACTAGCTGCAGTTTGGGATTTCATACTTGGGATCAGATGCTGGTAGCTTGAAGGGGTAAGTGATCATGACCAGGTAGTTTCATGAAAAATTGTGCATACAATACTAACAACTGTAGGATATACTATAGCAATGGATGTTCTTAGCCTTGCGGTCACTACCGCCGAGAGGATCACACTTGATCATGTTTGAACTGTTAGGATGAAGCATTGGTGCTTGTCCCCGAGTAGAATCCATATCCAGTCTCTTTACATCACCATATTTTTTTGTGATTTTCTTAGAATTTTAGAGAGTCTTTTAGTCCACATTTGGACATTTTCATTATCTTTGAAAAACCCACAAGTTCGAAAAGGAGCTTACATTACATCTTTATGCTCCACACATGGTCAATTTCACACTTAGACCATTCGGATTATATCATTACCCTTTCGGTCCCATCTACACACCTTTGGGAACCAAATTTTGAGTCAAAAGGTTTCTTGCTTAAAAAAAAAAATAAAAAAACAAAATAAAAAAAAATAAAAAAAAATAACAAAAAAAAAAAAGAAGCATGCAAATTTTCAGCTGCAACTATCTTAGATAGGTGGCCGGTTCAATTATTGAACAAATTTCCCAACATCTTGGTCACCCGACGTTTGATATTCATTTGTATAGGTCTGTTTTTTTTGTATATAGATCGAGTTGTTATTTTTTTTTATTTTTTTTTCGCAAATTGGTGATGTTAGGGAGACTGTCGAGTCGGATACTACGGGAGGTTTGGGACAACACTAAGTGAACCGATTCCTACAACAGTACCCGAGCGATTAAACCTAGTTACACATGAGAGAAACCGACAGACGTGAGATCAAAGTGTGCACTCAAAGAAGAGCTCCACCCGAGCCCATCCAGTTGCTCTCTCCCTACTACAGATGTTCTTTATTGTATGCATGTTTCATTGAGGCTGCGACTGCTCATCCCTCCTTACTCACCTAAAGGAGTTGTCCCGGCTGTGGTTTATGGTCCCATTGTCATCGGATGAAAAAGTTGTGAGACAGCAGCAAGATCAATTCTGACCATGTTGACTAACATCGAACATGTTCCATGGTTCTATCCATTCTTTTTATTTCTAGGGTAGTTCGTCCCAAGTTCATTTAGTCTTGTCTTACTTGAGGACAAGTAAGGTTTAAGCTTGGGGTGATTTGATAGCTTTATTTTATTTACTTCTTTTTATAGTTTATTTTAGCACATTTCATTCGCATTTTAGTTAATTTCCATGCATATTTTCCCTTTTATTATTTTTATGACCATTTCAGGGTACTTTCTAGTTTCTTGAGCATTATTGCAGATTTTCTTGGAATCTAGCGGGGCGGCACTCTTGGGAGGCGATTGGGCTTGAAAGGAATTGGGAATTTCATGCTTGATGGATATGGAGGTGATTCATGGAGTAGGCTTGTCGATTGCTCGAAGGCGCAGAAGTGTTGAACTTTAAATTTGAAAGGGCGTGAAAGAATTATTGAGTGTGCAAGATTGATGTTTAAGAGTTTGCGGAAGTTTAGAATGATGTGGATAGACAAATTGGGCTTTAATTGAAGAAATATTGAAGAAAAATGGTCTAGGAGTTGATTGGATTCGAACTGGGCCAATGGATTAGCTGTGGGGGCCCAAAACTTGAAGAAGCCCAAAATCACCCGTCAGAGCCCGCGGCCCGCGTAAGATTCCCCGCAGCCCGCGTGGGTTCCTGACTAGGGCAATTTCGGGATTTTGCTTAGAGCTCTATTTTGGGAAGTTGGGTGTGCTTCTTTTATCTTATCTTGAAGGTCCGATTTTCATACTTTCTCTCTGGAGTTTGGAGCATCTTTGGAGGCCAAGAACACTTGAAGAATATCTTCTTTTCATCTCTTGAATCTTGTCAAATGTTTGGTACAATCTTATCTAACTTTGTTCATTTGAGTTTAGCCATGCTTGGCTAAGCAAATCTTGGTTGACTTTTTGTTGAATCCTTTGAATTTTTGTTGAATGTTGAAGAATCCATGAACTTGTTCTTAAATCTTTATGGAAATGTTTTGTGTTTTATCATATTATCACTACTAGTATGTTTTTATTCATGAGTTTAAATGTGTTTGTGGTGATTAGTTGGCTAATTTATTGATTAAGTAAATGATCCTCAAATTAGCAAGCAACAAATGATTTTTGTGTTGTTTTTGCTTCACACAATCATAAAAACATTTCCTCCAACATGGTAGTGAAAGAAATTGACTCCTCTTGGATTTGGTGACTTTTTGGTTCTTAATGCTAGTTGACTTTCACTAATTACATGCTATTTTGGAATTAGTGACTTTGACTAAGGAAATTGTTATGAGCTTCTCTAGCCATTTCAACAATTAAGAAAAGTCTAGGTAATCTCAGGCTTCTTGGATTACTATAACCAAATTAAGGATTTAAATCAAAGTATTGCACCATTGGATTCTAATGATATGTTCATCAAAAGTCAAAGTGAGGAAACTTTAAGTCAACCATTTCTCCTTTATTGATTTTGCATCAAACTCTTATTTTTGTTGCATTTGTCTATTTAAATCATAGTTAACTCTAGTTTGTTTCAAGTATTTCAAAACACCAAAACCCCCCATTTTATTTTTATTGTCATTTTACAAGTATTTTTACAAAGAGATTTTTCATAGAGTTATAAATTGAACCAATCTCCGTGGATTCGATCCCTTTACCACTATACACTATTTTAGTGTGTAATATTTAGGGTTATTATTTGTGTTGGCCTCGACAACCACCACAAAGGCAGCAGCTTTGTGTGATATCCCGACCCTAGGAGGCTAGATCTGGGTCTTGGATGCGTTGAGCTTGTCTGAAATCGTCTTAATAGTGTTGGACATTGAGAGACTTGGCGAGTCGGTTATGAGACTCGGCGAGTCAGGCCATTTTTTTCCCTAAAACCTTTCTGTTACGGGTATGAGTTGAGTTGGAAAGGGACTCAGCTAATCTGTGTCCATAATGGTCATGAAGTCCATCATACTCGACGAGTTCAAGGAAGAACTTGGCGAGTCCAAGGCAATCTTCTTAGTTATGAAGATGAACTCGACGAGTTGTTCATGCAACTCGGCAAGTCATGCCCTAGACATTCATATGTGGATGATGAACTTGACGAGTTCAAGGATAAAATCGGCGAGTCGGTTGAAGATGGTCCCGAGTGAATGGTTGAAGGAGAACCCGTCGAGTTCTTGCCAAATTCGACAAGTGGAGTCGGGGTTGTTTTGGGATTGGAGGATTATCTCGACGAGTTGGTAGAACAACTCGGTGAGTCGAGTCAACTGGAAGTTGACTTTGACCAAGTTAGACTAGGGTTGACTTTTGGATTATTGTTGTCTAAATGTAATTTTGGGTATTGACAGTTCGGGAAGCCAAAGGGTCAGTGGTTCAGAAGTTGCTGGTTAGCAGTCAGAAGTGTTCAACGAGTTTTCAGCAGTGCGAGGTGAGTCTCCTCACTGTGTGCATGGGTCTATGGCCATAATGCCAGCCCATTATGTTCATGTTCATGTTTACGCTTATGTATAGAAGGAAGACCCCGGGGGTTAGCCCTAGGCACTTATTGATATATGTTCCGGGTTACGACCTGATGCCGGGCGAGGCCCGATGAATGTTAGGATGCTATAGGTCTTTGTGATTCTTGCATGTGTCGATATGATAGGATCCGGACCGAGGGTCCGATGTCGGGGTAAGCCCGAAGTACGTTAGATAATAGTACGTTTCCAGGCCAGGGATCTGATGTCGGGGTATTCTCGAGGAAGATTCTTATGTAGTGCGTTAGATTATACTTGTTGTCTTCGTGACATTTGTATGTGCTTGGTAGGGAGGTGAGTGTGGGCGAGGTACCGTATCTCATCACTAGTTGAGTATGGATGGGGTTCCATATCTCGATATTAGCAAAGCAGGGGCGAGGCCCGTGATAGGAAGGATGTGAGTGTGGGCGAGGGCCTGTATCTCACTACTAGTGGGAGTGTGGACAGGGTTCCACTACTGTAGTAGCAGACCAGGGGCGAGGCTCAAGTTAGGTGAGGACTTAGATCAGGGTATGGTTAGGGAATGTTATGTATGATTCAGTATGTTTTTTTGATAGTATGTATGTGTATTGGCGGGCGAGGCCCAGAGACAGGCGGGGCCTTAGGGAAACATATATGTATACCGGGCGGGGCTTGATGCCAGGTGGGACCTGATGCCAGGCGGGGCCTGATGACGGACAAGGTCCGATGGCGGTCGAGGCCCAATGTTGCGGGCGAGGGCCCAATATGTGGTTATGTGCTCAGTATTATGTATGCCATGTATGGATCAGTAGATATGTATGGTATGTAGTAGGTTGGGGAACTCACTAAGCTTCGTGTTTATGGTTTTCAGTTTTGGTTTCAGGTATTCAGTTTTCAGAAGAGGAGCTCAGGAGGGTTGCAGTGCACACACCATGACAAGTTAGCCTAAGATGTTTACTCTGATAATTGAACAATTGTTTTGGAAATGAAACTCTGATTTGTATTAATGACTAAGGTTTTGGATGGATGGATTATATTTATGACATGATTAATGATCTAAAAATGAAATTTTTGGACCTGATTTGTAGGACGTTACAAGTTGGTATCAGAGCCTTTGTTTGAGGGATTCAGACATGCTTTCGGGTGTGTCTGAACTCAAACTGAGGAATTGGTATATAAATTTTCAAAAGGAAAGCAAATCTCGTAAAATGGATTTTTTAGAAAAAGAGTTTTAGGAAAAGTGAAAAGAACTTTGAGAATAGAGAAGAACTTTGAAAAGAGATAAGGCTGTGGTGCATGGAATCAGCCGAGCGTAAGTAATTTCTCCCAAATTACCCATACAAGTTTATGTTATGATATGATTATGTGATCAACATGCTAGAATTAGGGCTAAGGATCTAGGATTATGCCTTATGTGCCTGTTATATGCGCTTATTGAGCTATATGATAGCATTGTTTAGACAGTGGTAGGATAGCCTGTTTAGGTTATGCCTGATTATGTGAGCTTATATTGCATGCTAGTACAGATTCTTGTATTTGGATATAACTGCTTGATTATTTTCTGGTTAGATTTTCCTTTGGTCTGAATGTTGTCTGCTTTGTGCTTTGTGGGACTCTGAGTGATGGGAGTTAGCTATTAGGTGAATGCGTTAAGTCACATGTGACCAGGGTTGAATAATCTTAGCATGCTGGATTTGGCCCTATTGTACAGCTCTTGTCTGAGTCCAACCGTTGTAGGGACGAGTCCTTACTCGAAGGATTATCTAAGCCTCATTACATGTGATGGTATTCAGGTGATGGTTAATTGGCATTACAAAGAGACCTTCAACAGTTGAGGACTGGTTTGGGTTAGAGATTTCCCTAGGGTAGGCCTAGGATGAGTTTAGTGCTGGGAGTTGTGGGGGTAGTGAAAGGGACTTGGTGGAGTTGAGGCAACTCTTGAGGAAAGTACGAATAGATGTGGAAGGTATTATGGGACCGTACTACTGAAAGCAGAGGATCCGTACTTGATTCAAGAGGGGCCGAGATAAGACAGGGAACTTGTAGAGTGTGTGTGATCCCTCGGCAGTGATGTGTATTTTGATGATTGTCATGGCATGTTTTTAAGTATGGAGACATTGAAAGATGGACCAGTGGATGGGTCAGATGTCAGAGAGGGATCAGGCTCGGGTTTAGGGACCGAGCAGCTCGAGGAGTAGATGAGGGAGTTTGTATCAGTAGAGGTAACACGCAGTATTTTAGAGTAGACTCCTGTGATCTTTGGCACGGTCAAGGAGGGCATCCTGGAGATTTTGGATGAGAGGCTTGGAGCCTTCCGCACAGATATGATTGCATTGTTGGGAGCGCGCAAATTAACATTCTGGGAGTTCAGAGCTTGTGGAGCTCCAAACTATCATGGGGCTAGGAACCCATTGATAGTGGCAGATGGTTGGCTGATGTCGCCAATGCTTTTCATTCCAGCAGGTGTCCCGAGGGGGACAAGGTTCGACTCGCCTCCTGTCTTCTGAAGGACAGAGAACGGGATTGGTGGGAGGAGGTTGGTCATGCTATCGGGGATGATTCCGCGTTGGACGCTATGAAATGGAGTGACTTCTCGGGAAGGTTCGAGTCCGAGTTTGCACCGGTGATTGAGGTGCAACAGTTAGCATGGGAGTTTTAGGATCTAAGACAGACTACAGAGGCAGTGGCAGAAATCGCCGCCAAGTTCAGGGAGAGAGCCCTTCTGGTTCTGTAGTATGTGGCAGACGAGGATATGAAGAAGGGTCGGTACCACGAGATGTTTAGAGCTGACATCAGGGAATTTGTGAGTAGGCCCATCAGGCCAGAGAGAGAGAGAGATTGATCTTGAGCAGATCAGGAAGAGGAAGCCATATGAAATTCAGGTAGCCACATGTTCGGGCAAAAGGCCTAAGGGGTCAGATTCGAGATCGATGGATTATCATAGCCGCAGCCGGTGCGGAAGTGTGGCAGGACGCACGAGGGTGCGTGTAGGGGTGGCAGTGGTGGTGATTCTGGCTGCTTCAAGTGCGGCCAGACTGGTCATTTCAACAGAGATTGTACTGCTACCACCACCCAGGGATCAGACCTGATATGTTTCCATTGTAGTCAGAGGGGCCACAAGAAGGCCCAATGTTTGAGTTTGCATTTAGCAGGACAGATGATGGCACCTGCCCCTGCAAACTTGAGGATCACCGACAGCCGTCAGGGCCGGGCAGAGGCGCCTGCAGCAAGGAGCAGGGCGTATAAGTTATTTTCAGATGAGGCATGAGCAACCCGATGCATCAGGTACATATCTTCTTTCATTTTCCCTATTAGCTTATGTTTGATGGGTTTTATACAAACAATCCTATGTGTGCATGCAACCCTAGAGTTGGATCTATGTTTTCACTATTAGTTATACAACTTTATGAACACAAAAAGAAACGTGGCATGCTACTATTATTTTTGAAATTCATATATAAAAATAGAATACATACCTTTTGTTGTTATATAGCAATAACAACTAGTTCCTTGAATTTCCTTAGCTCTTGAAAGCAAGTACCACAAGTGTAGTACCTCTAATGGCTCACAAACACACTAGGTGAAAGGATGAATATGGGAAAGAGGAGAGAAGGGTATATTGCCCTAGATTTCATCCCTTTTAGGGTTTCCCAAGGCTTGGAAGAAATCTTAGTGCCTTAGGGTGCTATTTATACTTAAGGCTAACTAGGGTTTCAAGGTGTAAACCCTAATCCCTTGGCTTAGGGCCTAAGCAAGTCCATGGACTCCTTTCCTTAAGCCCTTAGACGAAAAATCCTAGATCCTTCTAGGATTTTCGTTCAAGCCTTAATAAAGGTGATCCAATGGCCCAAAGCCTCAACTATTGAATAATTACAAAATAGCCCCTACACTTTCAGTCAATTCCTTTAATCCCAAAATTAATTCTAAATTAATTCCTGATTAAATACTAATTAATAATATGATTCCAAATTAATATATTATTCATATAATATATTAACAAATCATATTTATACCCTAATTTATTATTCTTAACAATAAATCGGCCTCTCTCCTCAATAATCATCCTATCTAGTCACCAGTGTGAAGGCAACCCAAAAGAACCATGCACAATCGGGTCAAGCACATACCAAAATAGTTATGGACTTAGACACTAATCCAACAGTCTCCTACTTGGATAAGTCTAATAACTATTCTACGTATAACCTCAGATCCTGATTAGCAATCGTAGCTTTCAAAAGCCGTTGTCAACTCTGATCTTATCAGAAGCGTGTCCTTTAGATAAGGGATCATATATTCCTCCATTCTTGATATCATATAGACTTGAGACATGGATTTTGATCCTTCTCTCAGTCTATGTTCTGTTTCCCGATTTCCGATTTATGAAGACTGACAACAGACTACAATTGAACACATCAAATTAGTCTCGACTTGACCAAGCGCTTAGGGTGTCATCACTAAATCATCGAGGGGCCCACATATATCGCTTTCATTCCACTTTGGATAAAAGGAATGAATAAACTTTGATTCAATGCTTGCTTGCACTGACTCACCGAATGACACACAACAATATGTTTTATGACACCAAGTTACTGGTGCGTTTACATATTATCAATGTGTAACCGACTCGCAAGATACAACTCACACATCTCGGTTTCAAGAATATAAGATATTATCGTCTCACCAATCACTCGTGATAAAATCCAGGAAGTGATTCTTGTGAGCGTGGGTTTAATCCAATGCTCAAAATCATATTCATAAGCACTCACAAACGTTGCAGAAAACCTTTGCTATGTCTAATACACTTTAGACAATCTACAAACCAATTCATGACAGTCTTCATTCATACCTACTTCCAACATATGAACGACTGTGGACCATTCGAATAATTTGATTATTCTGAAATAATTAATTATTTAGGAAGTCAAAACATGCAAAGTGAAACACAAGAATAATACTAATCCTATATGGTCCCAAACCTTTGAGTATAAATAAACACCTTTTATTTATCACCATATCGCTTACTCATTATTTGTTTTTTCGGTTAATTAACTTATTACTTGAATTATTACTACAATTGTCCCATGCTATGGTCCTTACTTTGTGAAATAGATCAAATGAACACATTTCCGATCATACTCATTTCACAACTCCCAATTCTTATCATAAGTATAAGAATATCAAATTCTTGTCACTTATAGAGTATGCTAGATTCTAACATTTTATGCAATGATCCTTTCGTAAAGTCATAGCTCAAAATCATCAAGACTTGGCCAATCTCTATCAGAAACAATTCTATAGATATGATGTCTCTCACTCAAAGTACATTCCTTTGAACATCCTTCTTGCATAAAAGTTTATAATCTAGACATAGACTCTCAATATCCAACTCCCAATATGGAAACATTTCCATATTTGCCATATGACAACTCATTCTTAATAGAATCTTATCTATTCATAATAATGTCGATATGGTCCATCCAATACCATACTTCCAACTACTCACAAGCAACCAATCTTCAGCGAACTTTGGATCGTCCTTTGATAGTTGTTTAATTATTTTAGTCAAAACCGATTCTAGTCCTTTTTCCCTCTTAATGCGCTAGACATTTGGAAAATTTTAGAATGGTCAAATATTATAGCATTTGCAATCGATCCTATACCCGAAACGTATGGGACACGATGCATAATGTCTTACATAAAGATACGATACTTGATCAACCTTCTGCCATAATATCTTATGTGTCACGTTCTTATAATTCGAATTATGAAGAGGGATGCCATAATCATAATCGAAATTTTGAGAACGTACTATGTATCCTTGACTAAATTTGTTAACATTCCACAACCTAAGCCTTTTGATTTGAAATGAAGCATAATATTCTCTCCCTTAATTATAGCAAAACAACTTTTCAACCCTTACGACTTTGCAAAGTATAACTCTTGTTTTCTATAATTAATATTGCTAACTTGCAATACTTGCCATAATAATCATACAAGCATAACATTTATGCTCCCACTATCATGATGATTATTATCATATAAGCATAACACTTATGCTCCCACTAGTTTTGACATGTATTCAGAAAACAACTTAACTTCCAGAAAAGAATACCTATTGAATTTCTTAAGTTCATATTTCTAATACCTAATGCTTTGATAATCCTTTATCCAAGCTTCTCAAACTTATACACCTTTGCCTTAGATAGCTCATATGTGTGTCTAAACAATTCAGACTAATTGCCAAATCTCACAATTCGAATCATGGAAAGGGATACCGTAACCATAATCGAATTCGAGAATACAATTTTTCACAATCACTATCTTCTTAAAATCTCTCTTAGTGAAAGCATTTCCTCATAATCATTTTCATGAAGGAGGGAATCTTATGACACTTAGATTTTAATGGTGTAAGTGTTCCTATCCATGCGAATTTGTCAAAACCAAAGTTTGCGACAAATCCAAACTCATATGGACCGAACTTTCTCAATCTTGATTTCTTGCCTTATGGTAACACGAGTGCCCACCATGTATTCCAAGTAGTTAAGCAGCTCATCCTTTCCTATCAATGTACTTTTCATTGATCAAGGAGTTTGCCTTTTATGCATTCAAATGAGAACTCATAGAACTCACATACATAATTAACTCAGTTGGAATGGCACAGAAGCAAAATAATGTCAACACGATAGGTTGTAAACCTCAAGTCGTGTGCTAGTGATGATCGATAAGGTTTATTCTTGATTTGTTCTTGAAACCTTTCAAGACCATTAAGACTCCCACTGACTCCTTGACATATAAGATTCTCTTGTCAAGAAACATTCCTTGACAAAACAAATATCCAAGAGTTAGTGTAGTTCTTATCAAGACAAAACACTTCACAAAATTGGTCCTAGTTGGTCTTTATCTTATCACAACTTTCCACATTTGATGAATGTTATAAACCTTCTTAAGACTTGTCACTCAATGTCACAATCTTAACTCTAAGACTTGTTTTTGGAATGAAGTATGATTGACTTCTTGATTTAACCATTTCTTCAATTCTTGATTCCTCTTCTTAGACATACAATTGTACTAAGACTCATTTAGAGGATCAATTGAGATATGGTTCTTAATCATCAATACCTATCATAAAACACAATAAAAGGTACTCTCCCTTCTTCTTAGAATAGAGGAACTTTTATCTTTCTGCCTACTTGATTCTTCTTATCCGTTCTGCTATTGATTGAAACTCTTTCAATCAACTCAGAATTACACTTAATCTTATAAATATAATCATATTTACTAAACTTTAGTAAATCATGACGAATATCTTTGTCACTCTTGTGGTGGACTTGATCAACACACAACTTTGTGTACTCGATCTCCTAGTCCTTCACTTTACATTTTGTCAACGAATTAGTCTAATTTCCAAATATAAAATTTCTCATTCATCATGCAACCAAGTTGTATGATTCCAAGTTTCTATCCAATTTAAACTTGGGCGATGATAAAACTTTCCCTATTTAGTAACTTTTTGACATTTCCACAAATAACATAATTAAGAATCAAATCCATTATTTCTAATAATAGAAACCTTCAAACATCAATTTTTCATACACGCCATTGCAAGGATAAATAAATAATATAAAATCAAAATTTATTTTATTGCGGAAAAATTTGTCCTTACAATGCAATTCAATTGAAAAACTATGTTAATACATATTTCTTAGCAATCTTATTCTAACTCTAAGTAGTAGCTTAAGAATCTAATCTTCAAGCAATGCGATCGAAATCCATTTCTTCACGATTAGATTCAGCTTACTTCTTCCCTTAAGCTTCCCTTCTTTTCTTCGATCCTACAAAACATCGAAATGTAATCTTATCACATCATGTATTAATAATCTAGAATAGGAGCTTAAAAAAGTTAGTTGATGGATTTTACCTAAAGTAGAGCCATACGTTTTGACTCTCCCATCTCTTAGATCTCTTAGGTAAATAGGGCAGCTTCGTCTCCAATGCCCCTTCTCTTGGCAATAAAAGAAAATTGACTCTTTTGGAATAGCACACGAAACTACTTCTGACTTTGCCTTTCTCTTATGATCAAACTTCGATCATGGCATGCCTTTCGTTGCCATTGCCTATATCCATAGAGGTCTGGAAGGCAGATCCACCAATCAAATTTGCTTTTCCAGTGCGCCAAATCATTGTTGATTCAGCAACAATAAGCATATAGGTGAGATCGATGAGGGTTACGTCGTGGTTCATCATATAGTACTCTCTTATGAACTCAATATATGAGTCAGGAAGTGACTGAAGAGCCCAGTCAACAGCCAGCTCCTCACAGAGAACAGATCCTAACATTCTTAACCTATCAATGTGTGACTTCATCTCTAGGACGTGTGCACACACTGACTTTCCTTCTTCATGTTTACTTGCCAAAAGGGCTTGAGTGAGTTTGAACTTTTCAATCTTTTGACCTTGTGGGTTACGGAGAACAATAGGAGGAGGTGGAGGAAGTGAAGCATGATCTCTTGTTCCTCGATCATATCGCAAAATATCATCTTCGTTTGGAAAGCTTGTTCCATAAGATTTGGGAAGACCATGATTGTCATTACTAGACATCTACAAAATGGGAGAAAATTCAAGTTAACTTGATTAGAATCCTTGATGTGACACCCAAATGAAACATCGAGGCTAGGATCCAACACAATACTCTACAACCTAGAAGAGGGATGCCGTAATCTAGTTGCAGAATATTTGAAGGTAGGTAAATGACGATTTACCAATTTCCACCATGAAAAACGAAAAGGAAACTTAAGTTTTAAATGTATTGAAAACTCCTAGATCTTTTGAGATTCATTGAATTTTTCAATGGCATGTTTAAATCTCGACATTCCCCTCGATTTGTGACTAGGATGTCGAGGATCACAAAACAGGGTGTGAATAACCATGCAAACTTACATAATGCCCCCAATGTTACAGTCACCTATTCGATGTGCCGGTTAACCACACACGCTCCATCGAACTATGACAAACATTGAGTCACCCTTTGCTACCTCTGCTTAGAACCATTTAGTGTGCCGATTAACCACACGCGCTCCACTAACGTCTTCGCAAGTGCACAAAGTGTAATTTCATGGAATTGCATCGATTCACTTTTGCCTAAAGTAACTAAGATTGGGAATTTTGTAAAAACATTTAGTTACTTTATACTTCATTATACTTTTAATGGAAAAGGTTTGCCCTATCCGACCCGTTCGGCTAACGACCCTCCACCAATCAAGGAAGAGGTGGGTGAGAGTGGAAACCCATTAAACGGCCATTTTATAGGGCATAACCTTATACCCCCTTATAGATCGGCTTCGTGAATTGGGCCTACTAACAGTAAGACTAGCATTTAAGTTATACATATATAATATTAGACTTTTAATGTTATACATGGTATAAGGGTGTATTTTACACTTTTAAAATACTAGGTGGTTTAATTTTATAAATTACACTTTTAATTTAATTAAATATAAACCATATCATTATGGATTTATTAACTCTCTTTTAATTATACACTTAATTAATTTAATAAAACCATAAGGGTGTAATTTGAACTTTTCAAAATTAGGGTTTTAGAATTTAGACTTTTTTCAAAATTAAACCTTTTAATCAAACAATTTAAATTCCAAAACTTGAGGGCAAGTTTTGAAACTTTTCAAAACATAAGCAAGAATATTCTAGATCAAATTACAAATAATAATAATTAACCAATTAATTAGTAATTATCTAAATATGACCTAATTCAATTTCTTGCAAGATAATCTATCAAATAATTCAAATAAATCAAGTTTATCACATAAGGAAATGATTATCTAATTAATTTGACAAGTATCTTTTATTTTGGTAAAGATATCTTTTAAATTAAACAATTAATTTAATCTAATCCCTTAAACCCCCTAGATTTCGAAATTATGGGATGGGATAAATCAAAATCTTTAATTACCAAATTTAAACATTTAAAGGATAATTACAAGATATGGCATTATCCAAATCCCTAAAATTTAGGATCTAACCTAGGGAAGGAGCCAATTTCGAAATCCAAGGGTTGGATAACCCTAGATTTCAAAATCTTGGAGGCTAAGGAAAGGGTTTAAAACCCTATCAAAAAATCGCCAACTAGGGTTTTGCAACCCTAATTGCGAAAATTACCAAGCCCTAGGGTTTACTAGCAATAAACCCTAATTTGTCAAGTTTATACATCTGAATAAAGCTAACTGAAAACAAAAACCAATGTCTCTGATACCACTAATGGGTTTTATACAAACAATCCTATGTGTGCATACAACCCTAGAGTTGGATCTATGTTTTCACTATTAGTTATACAACTTTATGAACACAAAAAGAAACTTGGCATGCTACTATTATTTTCTAAATTCATATATAAAAATAGAATACATACCTTTTGTTGTTATATAGCAATAACAACTAGCTCCTTGAATTTCCTTAGCTCTTGAAAGCAAGTACCACAAGTGTAGTACCTCTAATGGCTCACAAACACACTAGGTGAAAGGATGAATATGGGAGAAAGGAGAGAAGGGTATCTTGCCCTAGATTTCGTCCCTTTTAGGGTTTCCCAAGGCTTGGACGAAATCTTAGTGCCTTAGGGTGCTATTAATACTTAAGGCTAACTAGGGTTTCAAGGTGTAAACCCTAATCCCTTAGCTTAGGGCCTAAGCAAGTCCATAGACTCCTTTCCTTAAGCCCTTGGACGAAAACTCCTAGATCCTTCTAGGATTTTCGTTCAAGCCTTAATAAAGGTGATCCAATGGCCCAAAGCCTCAACTATTGAATAATTACAAAATAGCCCCTGCCCTTTCAGTCAGTTCCTTTAATCCCAAAATTAATTCTAAATTAATTCCTGATTAAATACTAATTAATAATATGATTCCAAATTAATATATTACTCATATTATATATTAACAAATCATATTTATACCCTAATTTATTATTCTTAACAATAAACCAGTCTCTCTCCTCAACAATCATCCTATCTAGTCACCAGTGTGAAGGCAACCGAAAAGGACCATGCACAATCGGGTCAAGCACATACCAAAATAGTTATGGACTTAGAAATTAATCCAACAATGTTATGTTCTTATTGTTATGGTTCTGCATCGGTATTGATAATGATATTTTGGAATTTTGTGGCCTGTTGGTGATTGAGTTATATGTCATCTGCATACCTTGGATTTTATAATGATAGTAGGAGGTCGCCTCCTTTAGACTTTAGAGTAGGTTGCTTTGGATGAAGTAAATGTAGCATGCATGTGTGGGGCTCGGTAGTGTCTCTCTAGTTCGGGAAGGTGTCGTTAGGGGATAGATCGGTTAGATGCCCAGCTGTGGCGAGCTCGGGTTTTCAGCATGAGGAGCCAGAGGATGGTAGGGTGAATTGGTAATTCTCTCAAGCTGTGAGCTGTGAGGAGCCAGACGAATTGAAGTGGAGGAGAGCCACTTGTGGGGCCAAAGATAGAAGTAAGTGCAAGAATGAGGTGGTTCCGCAGTCTTGGTGAGGAAGGAAGCAGCTCAAGTGGCTGTTTAGATTGAGGAGAAGTTAGGTTGGAAGTTAGGGAAACTTCCCAACCTTGAGTTTGCATCTTCGCGAGTAGTTGATGGTTGGTTCAGGGAGACCAGATCAGGGAGCCTTCGATAGATGCGAGTTTAGTCGGGATATAAGGCTACGAGATAGTAGCAGCATTCCCTAGTAGCGAGTCAGTGAGGGAAGTGATGTAAGACTGCGGTAATCCGTAGCATTCATTAGAAGCTTAGTTAGCAAGGTGTGGGCGGGGGGCCGTAACTCCTAGTTCGTGAAGTGTGGGTGGGGGCCTGTATCTCCGAGTTAGCATGATGAGAATCAGGAAAGTTCAGCTAGTTGAGGTTAGAAGAGGAGTGGGTCTGCATAGCCCTGGATAGGTGAGACCTGTGGGAGAGGCCGCTCCGAAGTATAGAGGGGTGGGACCCGTGGGCCAGGCCTGTGTTCTTTTAGCAACAGGAGGGACCTGGTAGAGACCTTAGGGTAAGGTAGGGGATCTGGGATCCTAGATCTTCTAGAGCCAGAGTGGCTGGGTTAGTAGAGCAGTTCAGGTAGTCGCGATATCTTTATGAGTCGCTGAGAGCGACTGAGGGATTGTTCTTGCGTTCGGTAACCGGTGGAGGACCGGTATTTTGGGTAAAGGTAGATCGTTTGGGACCAGGGTGGTCTCGATTCATCCGGTAGGCGGATGGGGGTCAGCAGGACTGCAGGCAGGAATGATGGTGATAGATTTGGTGCAAGAAGCTGTGAGCTAATCGGGAGATGCTAAGTTGCTCACCGCGGAATCAAATGATCTCCGAGTAAATGATTTGGCTCGGTGATGCCGTTCTTGTCTGAGCCTTAAACGTAGCAGAGAGGGATCTGCTACTTAAAGGATTATCTGAATTCTCATGATAGATGGAGTTTTTAGTATTGGAGCACCGTAAGTGGAATTATTTTGTGAGTACTGATGTGATAATCGGCACTGAGAGTGGCTGGGAGTGCGGATTCATCAGAAGATTTGTTCTTGATGGAGATCGGAATGATCGTTGCTTATAGGAAACTGCCTTGGAAGGCCAGTGGCAGTGCAGGGTAAAAGGGTAAACCCCTTGTATATCAGTGTAAGTGCACTGGGAGTACCGGTAGGGTAAAAGTGTTGTACTCGAAGGTGGTAATGATCAGATTATTCTAAGGATGATATTTCCAGGGTTTGGACCTAACGGGTGAAGTGCGTAAAGCTGTAAGCGGATTGTAAGGTAGTTGACCGTGGCAGACTTCAAGGACGAAGTCTAGTTTAAGTGGGGGAGAGTTGTAACACCCTGAATTCAGGAGGCTTAGAAAGGATAGGAAACCTCAAATGAGGAAGTGAATCGTCGAGTAGATGGGTGACTCGATGATTAGGAGCGCGATTTGGTCGCGGGTTTAATGACCTACTCAACGAGTCAGAAGACTTACTCAACGATTTGGCCAGGTTTTGGGAAAACCCTAAATGCGGGACTTGCACCCTATTTAAGGAACATTATAGCCTCTATCAGACCCCTTGATACTCACTCAAGACCAGAACGAAACCCTAGAGCCTCCCTTGAGTTTGTGAGCCATTTTGTGAGTCTTGGAACATTTTGAAGCTTGAAGGAACAAGAAGGAGGTTGGAGGTTCAAGGAGGAAGGAGTAGATCTAGAAGATTCACTCCATTTGCTGCTCATTTTGGTAATCAAGTTCCTTTCTTGACTTCTAGTTTTTTAGATCCATTTATGTCCCTTTTTATGAAGTTTATGGACCAAGAATGATGTCTTGTGGGATTTGAACGTCCCCAAGCTAGATCCTTTTAGATCCAGGGGTGTCTAGAGTAGTAAAGGCATAAAGGTGGAAGCTTTATGTCAATAGAACTCCCCATGCAAATTTTAAGTGGTTTTTATGGCCTTTTGAGCAAAAAGGGCCATGTATGGATGCAAAGGCAGCAACTTTGGGTGATATCCCGACCCTAGGAGGCTAGATCTGGGTCTTGGATGCGTTGAGCTTGTATGAAATCGTCTGAATAGTTTTGGACATTGAGAGACTCGGCGAGTCAGGCCAGTTTTTGCCCTAAAACCCTTCTGTTACGGGTATGAGTTGAGTTGGAAAGGGACCCAACCAATTTGAGTCCATAATGGTCATGAAGTTCATCATACTCGACGAGTTCAAGGAAGAACTCAGCGAGTCCAAGGCAATCTTCTTAGTTATGAAGATGAACTCGACGAGTTGTTTATGCAACTCGACGAGTCATGTCCTAGACATACGTATGTAGATGATGAACTCGACGAGTTCAAGGATGAACTCGGTGAGTCGGTTGAAGATGGTCCCAAGTGATTGGTTGAAGGAGAACCCGTTGAGTTCTTGCCAGACTCGACGAGTGGAGTCGGGATTGTTTTAGGATTGGAGGATTATGGACTCGATGAGTTGGTAGAACAACTAGGCAAGTCGATTCAACTAGAAATTGACTTTGACCGTTGACTTTGACCAAGTTAGACCAGGGTTGACTTTTGGATTATTGTGGTCTAAATGTTATTTTAGGTATTGATAGTTCGGGAAGCCAAAGGGACAGTGGTTCAGAAGTTGATGGTTAGCAGTTAGAAGTGTTCAACGAGTTTTCAGCTGTGGGAGGTGAGTCTCCTCACTGTGTGCATGGGTCTACGACCACAATGTCGGGCCATTATGTTCATGTTCATGTTTATGCTTATGTATAGAAGGAAGACCACAGGGTTAGCCCTAGGCACTTATTGATATATGTTCCGGGTTACGACCTGATGTCGGGAGAGGCCCAAGGAATGTTAGGATGCTAGAGGTCTTTGTGATTCTTTCATGTGTCGGTATGATAGGATCTGGACTGAGGGTCCGATGTCGGGGTAAGACCGAAGTACGTTAGATAATAGTATGTTTCCGGGCCGGGGGTCC
The DNA here is from genome assembly GCF_051521515.1 of Lactuca serriola. Classification (NCBI taxonomy): domain Eukaryota; kingdom Viridiplantae; phylum Streptophyta; class Magnoliopsida; order Asterales; family Asteraceae; genus Lactuca; species Lactuca serriola. Next base: position 32,123,381 of record NC_136408.1, read on the forward strand.
GATGCCGAGGTATTCTCGAGGAAGATTCTTTTGTAGTGCGTTAGATTATACTTGTTGTCTTCGTGACATTTGTATGTGCTTAGTAGGGAGGTGAGTGTGGGCGAGGTCCCGTATCTCATCACTAGCTGAGTATGGATGGGGTTCCATATCTCGATATTAGCAGAGCAGGGGCGAGGCTCGTGATAGGAAGGATGTGAGTGTGGGCGAGGGCCCGTATCTCACTACTAGTGGGAGTGTGGACGGGGTTCCACTACTTCAGTAGCAGACGAGGGGCGGGGCTCAAGTTAGGTGAGGACTTAGATCAGGGTATAGTTAGGGAATTTTATGTATGATTCAGTATGTTACTTGGATAGTATGTATGTGTAGTGGCGGGCGAGGCCCAAAGACAGGCGGGGCCTTAGTGAAACAGATATGTATATCGGGCGGGGCTTGATGCCAGGTGGGACCTGATGCCAGGCGGGGCCTGATGACGGACGGGGTCTGATGGCGGGCGAGGACCAATGCTGCGGGCGGGGGCCCATTATGTGGTTATGTGCTCAGTATTATGTATGACATGTATGGATCAGTAGATATGTATGGTATGTGGTAGGTTGGGGAACTCACTAAGCTTCGTACTTACGGTTTTCAGTTTTGGTTTCAGGTATTCAGTTTTCAGAAGAGGAGCTCGGGAGGGTTACAGTCCACACACCATGACAAGTTAGCCTGGGATGTTTGCTCTGATAATTGAACAAGTGTTTTGGAAATGAAACTCTGATTTGTATTAATGACTAAGGTTTTGGATGGATGAATTATATTTATGACTTGATTAATGATCTAAAAATGAAAATTTTGGACCTTATTTGTGGGACGTTACACACACAAAAATACTTTTTATAACACCATGTTACTGGTGCGTTTACATATTATCAATGTGTAACCGACTCGCAAGATACAACTTACACTTCTTAGTTTCAAGAATATAAGATATTATTGTCTCACCGATCACTCGTGATAAAATCCATGAAGCGATCCAAGTGAGCGTGGGTTTAATCGAATACTCTAATCTTATAGCAGCACTCATGAACCCTGCAACAAACGTTTTCTTTGTCTCAAACACTTTGGACAATCTACAGTCAGATTCATGACAGTCTTCTTTCATACCTACTTCCAAAGGATGAGTGACTGTGGAGGGTTTGAATAATCTTATTATTCGGGAAGTCAAAACATGCAAAGTGAAACACAAAAATAATACTAATCCTATATGGTCCCAAACCTTTGAGAATAAATAAAACATTTTATTTAATCACCATATTGATTACTCATTATTTGTTGTTTCAGGTAATCAACTTCCTACTTGAATTATAATAACAATTGTCCCATGCTCTTAGCATGCACACTTTGTTTTCCTATGGTCCTTACTTTGTGAAATAGTATAATTGAATAATATTTTCAATCACACTCATTTCACAATTCCTAATCCATTAGTGTAAGAATACAAAATTCTCGCCACTACTAAAGTATGTTAGATTCTAACATTTTATGCATTGGTCCTTTCATAATATCACAGTGCTAAAGTCACCAAGACTTTGCCAATGAAATTACAAAGTGCCCTATTGGATATTGTTACAAGACCATTCCATAGTCATGAAGTCTCACATTCAAAGTACATTCCTTTGAACATCCTTCTTGCATAAAAGTTTCTAATCTAGACATTGATTCTCGATATCCAACTCCCAATATGGAAACATTTCCATATTTTCCATATGAAAACTCATTCTAAACAGAATCTTATCTATTCATAATAATGTCAATATGGTCCATCCATAACTATACTTCCAACTGTCCACAAGCGACCAATCCTTGGCGAACCTTAGATTGTCCTTGACATCTGTTTAATTATTTTAGTCAAAACCGGTTCTATTCCCCTTTTCCCTCTAAATGCCGTAGGCATTTGAAAAATTTTAGAACGGTCGAATATTACAACATTTGCAATCGATCCTATACCCGAAACATATGGGATACGATTCATAATGAAAAATGTGATACTTTACTAGTTTCTTGCTATAATATTGCCATAATATTTCTAGTTTCTGAGTTCTCAAAATTCAAACTATGAAAAGGGATGTCGTAATCATAATCGAACTTTAAGAATGCAAATAATAAATATAGCCTTGACTAAATTCAATTAAATTTCTCGATCTAAGCTTTTAGATTGGAAATGAAGTATAACATTATCTCCCTTAATTATAGCAAAAACAACTTTTCAACCCTTGAAACTTTGCAATGTGAAACTTTTTTTTTCTATAATTAATATTGCTAATTTGCATTACTTAAAATAATAATCATGCTCCCACTAACATGATGATTATATCCATTTCAGCATAACTTTTATGCTCCCACTAGCTTTGACACGTATTCAGAAAACAGTTGGACTTCTAGAAGACAATACTTATTGACTTCCAAAGTTCATCTTTCCAATATGATGTGCTTCGATAAGCCTTAATCTAAGCTTCTCAAACTCATACACCTTTCCTCAGATAGCTCACATGTGTGTCTAAACTAATTCAGAACTTATATTACTAAGTCCCAAATGTTTAGACCAACTGCCAAATCTCACAATTCGAACTACGAAGAGGGATGACATAATCATAATCGAATTTGATAATGCAATTTACATAATCGCTATCTTCTTAAAATCTCTCTTAGTGAAAGAGTTTCCTCACAATCATTTTCATGAATGAGAGAAAGCTTATGACACTTAGATTTTTATAGTGTATGTGTTCCTTTCCATGTGAATTGCCATAACCATAATCGTAAGATAATGTTTGTGAAAAAATCAAACTCTTATGGATAGAACTTGTTCATTCTTAATTTCTTTCCATCAAGGGTCCCATCATTCCTTCCAAGTTATTTAGCAGCTCACCTATGCTATTCAATGTACTTTCATTGAACAAGGTGTTTGCCCTTATGCAACCTATTGAGAACTCGTAGAAATCATATGCATAATCAACTCAACTGGATTGGCACAGAAACAAGAATACGTCAACACGATAGGTTACAAACCTCAAGTCACGTACTAGTGTTTAATAATAGGTTTAGTCTTGATTAGTTCTTGAAACTTTTCAAGATCATTTAGACTCCCACTGACCTCTTGACATAGAAGATTCTCTTGTCAAGAAAACATTTCTTGACAAACAAATATTCAAGAGTTATCATTCTTATCAAGACAAACACTACACACAATTGGTATTAGTTGGTCTTTGTCTTATCCAAGACATCACAATTTACCAATTTCAAACGTGCAAGAGTAAGAAAAACAATTTTCTACTTCACATTTGATGAGTGTGTTAGAACTTCTTAAGTTGTATCACTCAATTCACAATCTTGGAGTACGACTCTAAGACTTTATTTTTGGAACGAAGTATGACTCATCCTTTTGATTTAACCATTTCAACAATTTCCGATTCCTCTTCTTAGCCATACTAGTGCACTAAGATGTCCTTAGAGGATCAATTGTGATATGGTTCTTAATCATTAAGACGGTCATAAAAACTGATACAAAAGTACTCTCCATTCTTCTTAGATTTGAGAAACCTTTTATCTTTATGCCTTCATTGATTCTTCTTATTCGTTCTGCCATTCATTGAAACTTTTCAATGATTCAGAATTACACTTAATCTTGTAAGTATAACCACATTTACTAGACTTTTGGTAAATTATGATGAATAGTCTTATTGTTATTTGTGGTGGACTTGACTAGTGCACAACATTGTGTTCTAGTCCTTTAGTCCTTCACTTAAGTCACATACTTGTGTGATCAAGGAATTAGTCTTAATTTCCTAAGTACCAAGATTTCCATACATCACATGATTCAAATCATATGATTCCAAGCTTCTGTCCAACCGAAAATTGGGCGATGAGAATCTTTCCATACTTAGATAAATTTGACAATTCCATAAATAACATAACTAAGAATCACATCCATTTATAGAAATACACAAACATCAATTTTTCACAACGATTTCATTGCAAGGATATATATAAACAAGACAAATCAAAAAATTTATTTTATTCATAAAGCAGCGGAAAACGTGTCCTTACAATGCAAAATCAACTAAAAAATTATGTAATCAAATATTCCTAACAAATCTATCATAACTTTCTAAGCTCAAAATCTGATCTTCGAATCCACGTGATCATGATCCATTTCTTTGTGATCAGACTCATCTTTCTCTTCCATCAAGCTTCCTCTCTTTTCTCTGAGCCTGCAAAACATTCAAATGTAATCTTATCACATTATGTATTAAGAATCAATGAATAGGAACTTAATGGAGTTAGATAGTGGATTTTACCTGAAGTAGAGCCAAACGTCTTGACTCTCCCATCTCTTAGATCTCTCAGGTAGACTGGGCAGCTTCGTCTCCAATGCCCCTTCTCTTGGCAATAAAAGCAAATTGACTCTTTTGGAACAACACACGGAACTACTTCAGACTTTACCTTTCTCTTAAGATCAAACTTTTCGACCATGGCATGCCTTTTGTTGCCATTGACTATGTCCATAGTGGTTTGGAAGGTAGATCCCCCAATCAACTTTGCTTCTCTAGTGCGCCAAATCATTGCTGATTTAGCAACAATAAGCAAATAGGTGAGATCGATGAGGGTCACGTCGTGGTCTATCATATAATACTCTCTTATGAACTCACTATATGAGTCAGGAAGCGACTGAAGAACCCAGTCAACAGCCAGCTCCTTACAAACAACGACTCCCAGCATTCTTAACCTATCAATGTGTGACTTCATCTCTAAGACGTGTGTACACATTGACTTTTCTTCTTCATGTTTACTTGCCAAAAGGGCTTAAGTGAGCTTGAACTTTTCGAGCCTTTGAACTTGTGGGTTAGGGAGAACAATAGGAGGAGGTGGAGGAAGTGAAGCATGATATCTTGTTCCTCGATCGAATTGTGGAATATCATCTTCATATGGAAGGCTTGTTCCATGGGATCTGGGAAGACCATAGTTGTCATACTTTGACATCTACAAAACGGGAGAAAATTCAAGTTAGTTGATTGACTGATTCCTTAATTAAACACCCAAATGAGATATTAAGGCTAGGACCCAACACAATACTCTACAACTTGGGAGAGGGATGCCGAAACCCAAATTGCAGAACATTTGAAGGTAAGTGAATGACGATTCACTAATTTTCCACTATGAAAAACGAAAAAGAGATTAATTTTCAAATGTATTGAAAAACTCCTAGATCCTTTGAGATTCATTGAACTTTTCAATGGCATGTTTAAATCTCGATATGCCCCTCGACTTGTGACTGGGATGCCGATGATCACAAAACAGGGTGTGAATAACCATGCAAACTTACATGGTGCCCCCAATGTTACAGTCATCTATTCGATGTGCCGGTTAACCACACACGCTCCACCGAACTATGACAAACATCGAGTCACCCTTTGCTACATTTTCTTAGAACCCATTTAGTGTGCCGGTTAACTACACACGCTCCACTAATGTCTTAGCAAGGGTAAAAAGTGTAATTTCATGGAATTGCATCAATTCACTTTTGCCTAAAGTAACTAAGATTGGGAATTTTTTTGTAAAACATTTAGTTACTTTAACATTCATTATACTTTTAATGAGGAGAGGGTTTGCCCTATCCTATCCGTTCGGCTAACGACCCTTCACCAATCAAGGAAGTGGTGGGTGATAGTGGACACCCATTAAACGGCCATTTTATAGGCCATAACCTTGTACCCCCCTTATAGATCGACTTCGTGAATGAGGCCTACTAACAATAAGACTAGCAGTTTAAGGTATACATATATAATATTAGAATTTAAATGTTATATATATAGTATAAGGGTGTATTTTACACTTTTAAAATACTAGGTGGTCTAATTTGATAAATTATACTATTAATTTAATTAAATGTAAACCATATCACTATGGATTTATTAACTCTCTTTTAATTAAACACTTAATTAATTTAATAAAACCATAAGGATGCAATTTGAACTTTTTAAAAAATTAAGGTTTTAGAATTTAACAATTTAAAATTAAACTTTTAATTCAAATTTAAATTCCAAAACTTGAGGGCAAGTTTTGAAACATTTCAAAACATCAGGCTTTAGAATTCAAATATTTCAAAATTAAACTTTTAATCAAAAAAGTTTAAATTTCAAAACTTGAGGGCAAGTTTTGAAACCTCTCAAAACTATTAGATCAAAATACAAATAAGACAATTAAACAATTAATTAATGATTATCTAATTATGACCTAATTCAATTTCATGCAATATAATTATCATATAATCCAAAAAATTAACATTTATCATATAAGGAAGTAAATATTCAATTAATTTTAAATTATCTTTTATTTTGGCAAGGATAATCATCCAATATCAATAAAATTTGTAATTTATCAATAAAAAACTATTTGGCAATTATCCCACAGCAAAATAGGCATGAAATCCCGAGAATCCCTCTTTCTGACAGCATGACTCGCCGAGTTCCCATAGGGACTCGCCGAGTTCATCCTGCTCGACGAGTTCACTTTGGGACTCGATGAGTTTGTCAGTCAGAGGATAAAAAAATCTATTTTCTAAGCATGAATGAAACACAAAGCATCAATACAATAGAAACCAATCAAGGCTCTGATACCACTGATAGGTTTTAGCCAAAATAACATCCTATGTGCTCATGCAAACCCTAAAGCTTGGATCTAGGTTTCTCTATTGTACATGCAATTCATCCGAGACTTACAAACCCTAGATCTAGTAATATAAGTCGAAATAGACATAAGAATACAGATCTAGATGATTACCTCTTCTTCAATGGCTTGAATCTTCTTGTCTTGGAGCTTAGAGTCACAAGTGTCACTCCTCTAATGGCTTACAAACACCATAAGCAATAGAATGACTTATGAGAAGGAGGAGGAGGCACTAAAAACATCTAGGGTTCTCTTAGAAGTGTTAACCACGTTTTTGGAGCCTTTATATAGGTAGGTTATTAGGGTTTTCAACTAGGAAACCCTAATTTGACTGCTTAGGCCCTAAGCAGCCCATGGAATCCCTTTAGAACACCCCTTGGACGATTTCTTTATGGGCTTCCAATAGAATTCGTCCAACCTATGTTCCAAGGTGATCCATAGCCCAATTGCAATTATCTTATGATTACAATTCCAGTCCCCTAAGTTTAATTAATGTCTTTTAGTCACAAAACTAACCATCAATTAATTCTTGACTAATATTAATTAAACAATATGATTTCTCCTTTAATATATTATTCATATAATATATTAATAAATCATAATTAATCCTCTTTCTCCATAAATCATCCTATCAAGTTGCTTTGGTGAGGGCAACCCAAAAGGACCATGCACAACCGGGTCAAGTATATACCAAATATAGTTACGAGCTTAGACACTAATCCAACAGTGAATGCTACGGCTCCCCCGTAGTCTTACAACACTTTCCACACTATCCGACTACTAGTGAATGCTATGTTGGATTAGTGTCTAAGTCCATAAATATAATTGGTATGTACTTGACCCGACTTGGCATGGTCCATTTGGGTTGCATGGCATTGTGCATTTGGATAGACTAAAATGAGAGAAATAACACTTAAGGTTTATTAATATATTATAAGTTCTAATATATTAATAAGATTATTTAATTAGTATTGATCAAGAATTAATCTAGAATTAATTAAGTGATCAAAAGAAGACTAATTAAATATATGGGTTGATTGTGTAAATCATCCATACTTGTATAGTGGGCTAAGACTCCATGGATTATCAAGTTGGGCTAAAACCCATAGGATGCTCCATGGATGCTCCATGGTGTATTTGAACCCATGGATCCAAGGAAATGGAAAGCCATGACAATTAGGGTTTACCCTAATTGTGACACTATATAAAGATCATATTCTTGGGAAAAATCGGCCTCAAGTGTGTGAAGGAAAGGGCAAGCCGATTTCATGAAGTATCATTTCTCTCTAAGTCTTTCCAAGTGCATATGATGTTGTGTGAACCATTTGATGTGTCACACTTGGGGCACTAGGCTCTCGAGCTTCATGGAGTTAAGCTACATCAACAAGGTATGTATTCTATCTATTTTATTACCCAAGTATCAAGGAATTGTATGCTAGTTAGGGTAATACCTTGGATATTCATATTTGCATGTATAATAGAGAAAACATAGATCCAAGGTATTTAGGGTTTCATGTACACTAAGGAGTGTTAGAATGCTCAAAACCCTACAGTGGTATCAGATCCTAGGCTTGTTTTCTTGTTATACTTGCAAAATTGGCTGAAAAAACGAATTTTGTTTCTGTCTGCTCAGCAGACTCACCGAGTCCATAAAGGGACTCGACGAGTCCAAGGCTAAATGCATCCAACTCGCTTAAGTTACTTTAGGAAAATGTGAATTTGATTCTAACCCATGAAATTACACTTTACACTTTGCTTAAGTCGGTTAGTGGAGCGCGTGTGGTTAACCGGCACACTAGCTTGATTTAACAAGGTAGGAAAATCATAACTTAATGTTTATGAGTGTATCGATGGAGCGCGGGTGGTTAACCGGCACATCGATTGAGGGGTAAATATTAAGGGTACCAAGTATATTTGCATGGTTATTCACACCTTGTTTTGTGATCCTCGGCATCCCAGTCACAAAACCTGAGAGGGCACAATCGAGATTGAAACATGCCATTTAAAAGTTCAATGAATCTCAATGGATCTAGGAGTTCCAAATACAATTAAAGCCTAATAAATTATTTCGTTTTTCATGGTGGAAATTGGTGAATCGTCATTCACCTACCTTCAAATATTCTATAGTTTGGATTACGACATCCCTCTTCCAAGTTATAAAATATTGTGTTGGGTCCTAGCCTTAATATTTTATATTGGGTGTTATATTAAGTACTTTAAATCAACTGTCTTGAATATCTCCCAAAAGATGTTTGGTTCAAACATCTATGATCTTCCCCAAAAAAACTCTTGGAACAAGTTTTCCTAATGAATATGATGTCTCGGAAATCATTCTTTGCTCCCTCCACCTCCTCCAATTATTCTCCCTAACCCACAAGTTCAAGGTCACTCAAGCCTTATTGGCAAGCAAGGTCTATGTGTGCTCACATCTTGGAGATGAAGTCACATATTTACAAGCCGGGAGAGTTGCGTGTCAAAGTCTTGAGGAAGTTGGATGTTGACTAATCACTTCCTAAGACACATAGTGAGTTCTTTATGGACTACTATGTAAAAGACTATGACATGACCCTTAATGATCTTATCTATTTGCTTTGTGTTATTGAATCAAAAATGATTTGGAGGACTAGTAAAGCAAATTTGGTTAGAAGATCAACTTCCCAAACTACAATGGAAATTGGCAATTGGTAACATTGGATATCTAGAAAAGCTTTCTCTTCCCAATGGAAAGGGATTGGCCATAGTCAAATCGGTTGACCAAATGGTAAAGAGAAAGGCTAAGTCTGAGATAGTCCTGTGTGCCATTCCCAAAGGGTCCATATGTTTTTGTTGCCAAAGGAAGGGGCATTGGATGCGAAGCTGACTTAACTACCTGAAAGATCTGAGAGGTCTAGTCAAAAAGCTTGACTCTGCTTCAGGTAAGTCCACTATCTAATTCTCTTAAGTTTCTATTTGAAGATTCTTAATACATTTTTAATGTATGGCAGGATCAAGCAAAGGGAAGGAAACTTAGAAAAAGAGTATGCTGAATCTAATCGCGAAGATGGATTTTAATCGCATGGTTCGAAGATTGGATTCCTAAGCTACTACTTATAGAGTTATGATAGATTTAAAGGAAATATGTACTAGCATAGTTTCCATTTAAAGTTGCATTGTAAGGAAAGTTTTTCCGCATTTGATAAATAAATAAAATTTTGTTTTATTTTATATGTCCTTGCAATGGTACTTATGGAAATTGATGTTTGTATATTTCTAGCAATAATGGAAATATGAATTTGATTCTTTCATTTGTGGTAGTGTCTAAATTTACCAAATAAGGAAAAATTCTCATCACCCAGGGTTTCAGTTGGATAGAAACTTGGAAATCATGCAAGTTGTATAGTAGGATGAATGAGAATTTTCATCTTTGGAAAATTAAGATTAATTCCTTGTTCACATGTATATGTGAGTCAAGTGAAGGACTAAGGGACCGAGTACACATTCTGGTGCACTGATCAAGTCCACCACAAAAGATCGATAAGAATATTCGTCATGATTTACTAAAGCCTAGTAAATATGGTTATACTTACAAGTTTAAGTATAATTCTGAAACACTGGAAAAGTTTTGATGTATGGCAGACCGAATGAGAAGAATCAAATTAGGCAGAAGGATAAAAGTTTCTCAAATCTGAAAAGATGGGAGAGTACTTTAGTATCATGTTTTGTGATCATCTTAATGATTTAGAAATCATGTCACAATTAGTCCTCTAAGGACATCTTAGTGTATTCTTATGACTAAGAAGATGAATCTTGAATTTTTGGAATGGTTAAATCAAGAAGATGAGTCATACTTCGTTCCAAAACAAGTCTTAGAGTCATACTCCAAGACTGTAAGTTGAGTGACATATCTTAAAGAGAGGTATATAACACTTGTCAAATGTAAGAGTAAAAGTGTCCTACTCTTGTACATTTGAAATTGGTAATGTGACATCCCCAAAATCACGGCCAGAAAAGACCGGTTTCATTTATGCTTTTTAAAATAATTTCAGAGTAAATCCATTGATTTAAAAGAGTTGCGGAATTTGTCCCTAAAACAATACTTGATAAAATAAAGTTTATCAAAGCATTTCTTAAAGAAATGTATTTTCATTATATATCAAAACTCGGGATGTCATGTTCCGATACATACACAAAAGCATAAACAATAAAACATAGACCTTACACATTTATATATAACTACTGGTCTATAAACAAAAACATCTTCACAAGTTCTCCAACTTATGCTCTCGCACCACTACCTGTAATACAAAGAAACTAAGTGGGTCAGACTTGGGAGCCTGGTGAGCATATAGGGTTTTCAACCCACAATAAATAAGTATATTTAATTTCACCAACCAGCAATAACCCGATTACCCATTCCCGTTATCCTCACTTTACGTCCCTAAAACAACAACTATCACAAGGGACCTAATCTAGGATTTTCATCGGGACGAACACTACTGTAAAAGGGGTTTCCTCAGCAATGAATGTCCTAAGGCAACCATGAGGGGGATAGAATACATCAAATGAACACCCAAGTTCATTACACCTACAGGTTATGAATCTGCCAGCATTCCACAGGATAGTCTAGAAAGAGTCCGTGGTCGTCATCCATATTCTGCTGAATGAATAGATCACAATCACATCGAGGCCTCTCGTTATTTTTATTTCATCACACATCACCATCTACCTATGTTCTACCCAACATATATGTAGATAATATATATATATATATATATATATATATATATATATATATATATATATATATACAACATAAAACATGTATAAGACATTCAACCGATACTCATTTCAAATAACACATAACATATAAACACATAGCACGTATTTTATGGAAATACTTCGTATTGATGTGTTAGAAGAAAGTAACTACACACTTACTTGGTTAGACGATTCTCATACAACACTACGGCTCGTAAAGTACTATTCTTCGGTAAAACTGGAAGATCTTCACACACCGGGCTTCTCGCGGGCAGAGCTTCGGCTCGGAAACTCTTTTCTTCTCAGGATCTTCGGGCTTTGGGACCCGCTTCGGGTTTCGGGATGATACCGGGGCTTCGGGGAGGGGGGTTGAAATAGGGCTTAGAGAGAGTATCAGGAGTGAGAGAGAAGACATTGAGCAACCAAACTCGGCTGCCCCTTGAATTCTATTTATAGGGCCATTTTTTTGGATTCACGTCGTGAGTTCAATAGTCATCAGGTGCGTCATTGCAACTTGCATCTGTCAGGCTCCAGAAGTCATAAATACGGAGTTCACGTCGTGAACTCTGACAGTTTTGGGGTTTCGCGCCCCGAACTTCATAAATTCATAACTTTCGCATACGAACTCCGTTTTCGACGTTCTTTATATCCATGCGTAGGTAAGATTATGCTCTACAACTCTTGTTTAGACTTCATAGGCTAATTTTGATTTTACTTTTATTATATTTTCATTATATTATTTTTAGTAGGTCGGGACAGGAAAACTCCGTTAGAAATCCATAACTTCTTCGTCTGACGTCCGTTTTCGTCTGTCTTTTTATCGTTGGACTACTATCGATGAGATCTTCGATTCTCGTTTAGATCGTTTCGGCTAAAAATCACTCAATCTCATATTCGAACTTCGGTCTACATACTGCTAATGGTGAAACTTCGAAAAATCATAACTTCCTCATACGAAGTCAGATGTAGACGTTCTTTTTTATGCACGCTCTCGGTTTAACATATTCTACGAATTTCATTTAGATCGATAAGGCCAAATATCGCTCTAACATAAATTCACTATTTACGTCGCGCTGTGTCATGTCGATTCTGTCGCGAAACTTCGACATGTCATAACTTCTTCGTTATAACTCGGATTTCGGCGTTCTTTATATGTACGAAATCCTTGTAACATATACTATAACTTAGTAAAGATTAATACTTCTAAATAATATTCCATCAAAAAGTCATTTTTGATGCTTATCATCTCTAAATTGACTAGCCCGGATCTACGGGCGTTACAGGTAAGTTGTGATGTTTTGGATAAAACAAAGACTAACTAAGGCCAATTGTGTGAAGTGTTTATCTTGATAAAGAATCTACAATATCGCTTGAATATTTGGCAAGAGATTCTTATATGTCAAGAGGACAGTGGGAGTCTAAAAGATCATGAAAGAATGTCAAGATCTAATCAAGAATAAAACCTGTAGTTTCTCACTAGCTCACGACTTGAGGTTTATAACCTATCATGTTGACATTTTTCCTATTTTTGTGCCCATTCCAGTTAAAGTTGGCTTTGCATATGAGTTCTGAGAGTTCTCAGTTGGCTCCATAACAACTTAGAAGCAACAGCAGGCCCTTGTGCTGCCAGGTGGCAAGAAGTTAAGACTGCACAAGTTTAATCCATATAAGTTTGGATTTTTCACTAACATTGTCTTGTAATTATGGTTTTGACAAATTCACATGGATAGGAACACATACACTATAAAATCTAAGTGTTATAAGGTTTCTCTCCGATTCATGAAAATGATGGTGAGGAAACGCTTTCACTAATTAGATTTTAAGGAGATAGCAATTGTGATATTTGCATTCTCAACAGTCGTTAGTGGAGCATGTGTGGTTAACCGACACACTAACTTGGACCTGTGAGGAATGGCAAAGGTCTAACCAATTGAGACTATGATTACGACATCCCTTTTCATAGTTCTGAAGTTGTATGATTTTGATAAAGTTTTGTCAAAGTATTTCGTATCAGAAGTCTGAACTTTGGTAAGAAAGTCAATAAAGTATTGACTTCTAGAAGTCCAACTGTTTTCTGATACATGTCAAAGCCAGTGGGAGCATAAGTGTTATGCTAATAATCATCATGTTAGTGGGAGCATGATAATTATGATAAGTATAGCAAGTTAGCAATGTTAATTATAGATAACAAAGTTTCAATTCTTGAAGTTGAAGGGGTTGGAAAAGTTGTTTTGCTATAATTAAGGGAGAGGATATACTTCATTTTAATTCTAAAAGCTTAGATTGAGATTTTAATCACCTTTAGTCAAGGATATATATATATATATATATATATATATATATATATATATATATATATATATATATATATATATATATATAAATTTTATGTTGGAATGGTTCAACATAAGAAAATTATATATATTGTGTTCTCAAAATTCGATTATGATTACGGCATCCCTCCTCATAGTCAAATTTTGAGAACATGACGAATAAAAATTTTATAGCATGAATCGTGTCCCATATGCTTCGGGTATAGGATCGATTACATGTGCTATAATATTTATCCTTTCTAAATTTTCCAAATGCCTGGGGTATTAAGAAGGGAATAGGTCTAGAATTGGATATTACTAAAATGATTAAGAAATTGTCGAGGACAATCTAAGGTTTACCAAAGATTGGTTGCTTAGGGACAGTTGGAAGTATGGTGTAAATTTTTGGAGAGGACCATACTGACATATTCTAAAAAGAGGCAACTCTTGTTCAGAAATGATAGTCAAAATGGGAATATGGAATTATTCTCATAGGTGGAAGTTATTCAATCTGTGTAGGATTATAAAACTTAATGCAAGAAGGATGTTCAAAGCAATGTAATTTTAATATGAGACTTCGTTTCCATGAAGTTGATCTCCATCAGAATACTCTATAATGTCTGGTGACAAGTCTTTATGACTTTGTGCATAATCATTATAGAGGATCAGTGAATATAAGTTTAAAATCTCCCAGATTTCGGTAAATGGCAGGAATTTGGAATTCTTACAATTTTCGTTAAGGATTTGGGAGTGTGAAATGAGAATCTTTGGAATTATGTTCAATCGATATATTTCACAAAGTAAGGATCGTAAACAAACATAGTGTGCATACTTTGTGTATGACATAAGTGGTGTTTAGAAAAACATAATGTACATGCTTGGAGCATGGGACAGCTAGTGTTTTTTAAATTCAAGTATAAAGTTGATAAAATCGAAACATTGAATAATGAGTAACCAATATGGTGCGTAGATAAAAGGTGTTTTATTTACTCTGAAAGTGTTGGGGCCATATAGGATTATTATTATTCTTATGTTTCACTTTGCATGTTTTAACTTCCAGAATAACTAGGTCATTCTTCCCGAATGACTAAGTTATTCAAATCATCCACAGTCGTTAATACATTGGAAGTAGGTATTAAATCAAGACTGTCATGAGTTGGCTTGTATATGTCTAAGATGTTGGACATGGCAAGAGTTGCTACAACACTCATGAGTACTCATAAGTTCTGAGTATTGGATTCAACCTACGCTCATTTGAATCACTTCATTGATTTTATCACGAGTGATCACGAGACGATAATATCTTATATTCTTCAAACCTAGAGATATGAGTTGGTTATACATTGATTGCACGAAAATGCATTGGTAACTCGATGTCATAAAAAGTGCCTTTGTGTATGATTCAACAAGTAGTAGAACAAACCATATGAGTCGAAGTTTATCCATTCCTTTTTAAACTTAAAGTGATAAAAGCGATATATGTGGGCCCCTCGATGATTTAATGATGACACTTGTGAGTGCTTGGCCAAGCCAGGACTGATTTGATTTGTTCAATCAGTCAGTCGTCATAAATTGAAAATCGGGAAACAACAAATGGATAGAGAGAATGATTATAATCCATGTCTCAGTCCATATGATATCTAGAATGGAGGAATATATGATCCCTTATCTAATGGACGCGTCATTGATTTGTTCAGAGTTTGACAAAGGCTTTAAGAGCTACGATTGCTAGTCGGGTTATGAAGTCGTACTTGAAATAATAATTTTAGACTTATCCAAGTGGGAGACTGTTGGATTAGATGTCTAAGCCCATAACTATTATTGGTGTGTACTCGAACCGAGTGTAGCATGGTCCATTTGGGTTGCATATCATCAGGACAATTTGTTAGGATGGACTTTTGAGAAAAGGTAATTTATGGTTTATTAATATATTATAAGTTATAACATATTAATATGAAATCATATGTTTTAATTAGTATTGATCAAGAATTAATTTGGAATTAATTTAGTGATCAAAAGAGACTAATTAAATCTATGGGGACTAATTATGATAATTAGTTATATTTCTATGTGTTGGGCTTATGATCCATGTTGGACCAAGTTTATGTATGGATACATAAAGAGTTGGGCCACATGAACCATGGATCGTAAAACCCATGGGGTATGGATTTGGGTTATACCCATGACCCTTGGAATCCACACATATAAATACATGCTCTTAGCCTCAAAAACGCCACTTGAGTCATTCTTGGAGTTCATGGGTGTTTTTCGGTGCATGAAATTCTCTCTCAAGTTCTACCTTTGTCCATGATGTGTTGTGACTTCATTTGAGGCTTCCATACTATTGGGGCTAAGCTCTCTAGGCCAAATACATCAAGACTTCAAGCCACATAAAAGGTATGTTACCCTAACTAGTATATTATATGGTTTATGTCAAATGCATGCTAGTTATAGGTTTAATGCCTTGGAAACCATTTGCATGTATAATTAGTGAAAACATAGATCCAAGGTATTTAGGGTTGTATGTGCACCATAGGATGTTGTATTATACCAAAAACCCAACACTTGAAATGATGCCACACTCATATCTTGAAGTCCAAATAATCAATGTCAAGACCAAAACCTCAACAGTAAACCACTTCCCCTTGCGCTTCCAAAAGCCGACTCGAGCATAACGACCAAGTCACCGATCCTGCCCATAGGCCTTCTGCATCAGGTCCCTTAACCGCTCTCAACCCTAGACCCAGATAACATTGAACGCTCCAAACCAACAAAGAGGGAAACAACTTTTTACTAACTACCCCGAACACACGGTATGCAAATGGCATATAAAAAATGTTTGAATGTATAGTCAAAACACAAACAGGGCAACGCGCCTTCAGAGATACACTTACTAAAACCCTCGAAACGAAAACTCCCTCATGCAGTTTCCTGCAAGTACCGCACTAAATCCGGCCCTAGTGGCCTTACACAACTAAGTCGAACCCTTGGGTCCCTTTCCGGGACCCTCCAATGTATGTACCTGATCTGATCCCCTCTTCTCAATGTGCTCCAAATCAATCCCTGCTCTCGAGATCTAGAAATCATATCATTCAGGGTTTCGCACCCTAGCACACTCCCCAACTCAATTGTCAACAACTGAACTGCAATATTTGGATCAACCTCTAATCCGTACCAAGCCACTAACCATCCCCAAGACATAGTTTCTAATCCTGAAAGTGAAATAGAACACACAATCAATCTGTGCCGTCCAATACGAGAGATCCACGGCGAACTGAAAACCATGGCGATCTTTCCACTAACTGGCTCACTACCAGAGTCGGGACCAAACCCTGGTCCTTCCCCTTGCATGCTCATCCGCATTCTGCATAGCAACTATCCCCACTATCATAACATAACCAAGAATTCCCCTTCCTATCAGTTTCTTAGATTCTCCAAGACTCTCACTGATTCAAGTATGGATCCTGTTCTTTCAGTAGTATGGGCACATACTACCTTCCACACCTATCCATACATTCCTCAGCAATCCTCCTGAATCCTCTAAGTCACCTAATCCACTGGTGCACCAAATATCCGCTAAACAACAACACAATACCTACCACAACAACTCCTAGGCTCCCAATCTCACTGAACTGCCCCAACTAACTCACTGGAGCATATCCTAGGCTTTCCTAGGTTACCAACCTCGCCCTGCCATCAGCTGCTGAAGAAATCCCCATGATGCCAGTCATCTACCTCATGGATATCGTCACATCCGCTTAGTAGCTGACTCCCATCACTTAAGAGTTCCACAAAGCACAAAGAAAGAAGAATTCGTGCAGTTGCACTCCGACCCAAAGAACTTCCATAAAACATTCAACCCATATATCGCAACTCGCGCTATCTACATCCATCCATCCTCACTATCGGCTACCTTATGCATGCAAATTATACACAAAACAAGATCTAATAGATTGTCGAATAATAGACTCTACCCTAGGACCACAACCAAACAAGGAACATGAAATAAGGCCAAATCAATTATTCTAAGGATATAAGATCCTAACCGTATACAATTTTAAAAGAATACACATAGCAGTTGCAAATACCAATTATCATTCTCAGTACAACATGGCATCCAATATTCTTGCGGATACAAGCATCACATATCAGGTCAACCTATTGCTGACTACTCAGCACTATCATGCAAGTCTACCAGCTCATATAACATACACATGTATCTCCCCTAGCCCTAACTAGCATGCGGTTCGCAGATTCATAATCAAATCGTAACAGACAACATATGTGGGTATTCTGGGAAACTTACTTGAGATCGGCTGATTGCATGCACCACACCCTTTCTTGTCTTGTAATTTCTTTACTTAAAAACATTTCCTTTTGAAAACTTTACAGATCCTCAGTTTGAGTTCAGACTTACCCGAAAGTATGTCATAATCTCTCAAACCAAGGCTCTGATACCAACTTCTAACGACCCAAAAATCAAGGGTGAAAATTTCATTTTTAAATGTAGCTAAAGTATTAATACCATTTATTTCGAACATTTCAAATCATCATTCTGTAAAATATTTATAAGAGTTTATCCCAAAATCATTTATTGCGAAAATCATAGGTGTGTGCATTGAGATCAATCCGATCCCTTCTTTTCCAAATCAATGATACCTGAACCATAAACAAACTATAAGCACGAAGCTTAGTGAGTTCCCCAGAGCATACCCCACACAATCCACATAACCACATAATCCATATCAGCTATAACAGCTACATAAACCGTAACAATTGCATTAGCATGCATATACACATATAAAGATGCCATGGAAACCCTCCAAGGTCTTATTGACATACTCACGTAAATCATATCAACTACACGAGCCATGCATATAAACATATAGGAAATCCCTGTAAACCCTCCAAGGTCTTACACCGGGTGCCTTGGAAACCCTCTAGGGTCTTAGCCCACTACCATGGGAACCCCCACATGGTCTTCACTAACTACCAATCAAACCATACATACAAAACTATAAGCTAAACATGCAAACACGTAAGTATGCCCTGGAAACCCTCCAGAGTCTTACACCGAGTGCCATGGGAACCCCCACATGGTCTTAGCACAATGCCATAGGAACCCCTACATGGTCTTAACTAAGGATGCCATGCAAACCATCCAAGCTCTTACACCCTAGTGCCTCGGGAACCCCCAAGGTCTTTACCTAGGATGTCGTGGAAACCCTCCAAGGTCTTACACCTAAGTGCCCCGAGAACCCTCCGAGGTCTTCCATGCAAGAATCACAAAGACAGATAGCATATCACGTACCACATAATCAATTAGCATACCACATAGAACACAACCAACTAGCATATGACGTAATACATAATGGGCCGGCCTTGGTGCCTTCGACCCATTGGTATGATGAGGAGACTCACCTGACATTGCCGAAATCCCGCGAATAAAACTCTAGCTGCTGGATGATAGATTCCCAAACTGTCAACACCAAACAATACCCAAATTAATAATTAGGTTCCAAGCCCAAGGTCCAACTCACACTCCAAATCCCAATAGACAAGTAATGGGCCAAAGCCCAACATATGGCCCAATTTTCCAAATAGGGCCCAAACCTCTACTTGGACTTACTTTAAGTCCCAACCAATTATTCTAGTCCAAACAATTGGCATTTTGATGGCCCAATAGCTAATAATCCTCAAGGCTCAATTATGGCCAAATTTTCCAAATTGTTCCCAAGCCTTTCCAATGGGCCTTATCCTAAAGCCCAATAATTTCCTTAGTCCATAAATATGTTCTCAATTAGCCCACCAAGGCCCACGTCAGCTTAGTCCAATAAATGGCCCGATAAGAACCCAAAACCCAATTAGGTTTTTTCACATGAAATGACGATTAGGGTTAAGTGTTCCTTCTTAACCCATTAAGGACTTAATCCATTAAGTCCAAACATACAAGGAAATCGG
This sequence comes from Lactuca serriola, assembly GCF_051521515.1. Classification (NCBI taxonomy): domain Eukaryota; kingdom Viridiplantae; phylum Streptophyta; class Magnoliopsida; order Asterales; family Asteraceae; genus Lactuca; species Lactuca serriola. The sequence continues at coordinate 32,143,090 of NC_136408.1, forward strand.
GTTTGAGTCATATCTTCACTCTAATGGTCCAAAAATGCGGGTCCCGATAAGTCCAAATCAACAAGTACAAAATTAGGGTTTTCTAAACCCTAATTAGGCTTTCCAACCCATTACAATCCAGTTAGGCCGAAAAGCTAAGTCCTTAGGCCCACTAGGGTTTCATTAGGACATAGGGTTTTCCGAAATCGGGCACCACCCACTACCACCTCGGGTAGTGGTGGTCAACGGCGACACATGGCGGCGGCCACCACCTCACGGTGGTGGTTACGAGTTTCTTTTATTATTATTCCAGGTACCATTTACAATATACAACACAAGATCCCAATTAAACATACACACACACTAACTAAACACACACACACACAACCACCCTAGTGGTGGCCGATGGTGGTATACGGTGGCAGTAGTCCTCGACATGGCGGTGGCTACGGTGGTCCTCCGACTTCAACAGGTCAAGGGAGGCGGCTGAAAAGATAAAGGTAGTGAGAGTGGCGGTTGGGGTTATATACCTGGTTCCATAAGATTTATCCTATAATAACAAAAATGGTCCCTCCTTGTATTATTCCTTTCAAAACAAATCCCTAATTTACCATTTAAACCCTGCTTTCTGAAAACCTTTCCAAATCAAGTCCTGAAATTACACTTTAACCCCCAGAATAATCCAAATTATAACATTCGGCTCCCCAAAACCAACAATCCGCTAAGTAATATAGATTTAGTGTGACTATTCGTTCATCAATTTTTATCTATTTATTTATTAAATAAACAGAATGTTACAACATGACACCCTTCCAGGGTGAGACCTTTAGTAGAACGATATCGCCGACCTAAAATTCCAACTCTTATCGGCGCCGGTCGGCATAACTCTTCTGCCAACTCTGAGCTATCTGCAGTCTCTTCCTGGTCTGCTGAATAAGCTCCGTTATCTGAAGGACCACCTCAGTCCTTCCCATGACTCTATGGCCAACCCCCCCCCCCCCACACACACACACACAACAAACTGTGGTACGACATCTCCAACTATACAGGAGCTCAAAAGGCGGGGCACCAATGCTAGAGTGATAACTGTTGTTGTAGGAAAACTCCGCAAGTGGTAGGTAGGAATCCCAACTCCCACCGAAATCTATGACACAAGCCCGCAACATATCCTAAAGTGTCTGAATGGTCTGCTCACTCTGGCCGTCGGTCTACGGATGATAAGCAGTGCCGAAATGTAGTCTCGTGGCGAGTTCCTCCTGGAACTTCATCCAGAATCGAGAAGTGAACCGAACATCTCGGTTGGATATAATGGAGACTGGAACCCCATGGCAAACAATAATATCCCGAACATACACGTCGACCAACTTTTCAGCCGAGGAGCTCTCCCATATGGCCAAAAAGTGGGCATTCTTGGTCAATCAATCCACGATGACCCATATAGCATCAAATCCCTTGTCAGTCTTCGGTAACTTGGTGACAAAATCCATGGTGATCTGTTCCCACTTCCACATGGGAACCTCCAAAGGCTGTAACTTGCGATGTTGCCTCTGATGCTCGGCTTTGACCATCCTACAGGTCAAGTACCTCTCAACATAGTAGATTATCTCCTTCTTCATACACAGCCACCAGTAACTTAGTCTCAAATCTCGATACATCTTGGTGGCTTTTGGGTGGCTCGAAAAGCGAGACTTATGAGCCTCCTCCAACACTATCTGCCTGATCCCACCAGAAACCAAAACCCAAACCTTACCACACCGAGTCAACAATCCCTAACTACTGGTGACAAACCTGTCGATCTCACCCCTTATCCTCTCATGTTTCTAGTTCTCCTTCTTGACTCCTTCTGCCTATGTCCCTCTGATCAAATCCAAAAGTAGGGTGTGTATGGGGCGGTTTGGGGTGGTTAATAGCAAAAACTGAGTCATAACCAAATTATTCGGTTACTACATTTTGTTAACCATTACTAGGTGGTTAAAATCGGTTTTGTCCTATGAACTGTACAATCAAAAAGTACTAAACGACAAGAAGCATTAAATGCTTGTACATACTCAATAACATCTAAAACTAGGAATATCTCGGATAAGTCATTATCTCGGATAAATCTTGACTTCGGAATCCTTCACATCTCAGAATGCACTTCGACTTTGGTTTTGGTTTGGCTCGGATTGCTAGAGGTTCACTTTTATGTGTCAACATGTGTAATTTTTTTTTGAAAAAAATTAACGAAAGAAAGTTATAAATTAAAGTCGAAACGTTGATCACCTTGAATTATACCGACAAAAATATAAAAATAAACACGTAAAAATAGTTTTTTTAGGTTAACGAATGAAATTTATTAAGAAAAATCAAATTATATATAATACAAGGTTTAACACGAAAATTTAGAAAATGAAGTGATGAAAGTAACATTTTTCAAAGTTCAAAGTGATATTTTAAAAAGTAAAAGGGATGGAAAAGTCACAAACCCATAAACATAATATATATATATATATATATATATATATATATATATATATATATATATATATATATATATAATGGTTCATATGGTTTACCCATAGTCACAAACTTGATAGTTGAAAAGACCAAAATACATTGACATTAACGGATGAACAATAACGACGTCAGCAAAAAAGTTCATTCACAAGAATTTTGAAAACCATAGGTACTATGTTCGTCAAAAAAATTAGCAGCGAGTAAGTTTATAACCTTTTATAAACTACAATAATCATTTTTATAGTTTTGTCTAATATTTATAATCGGCAAGATATTATTATCCAAATATGATGTCTGACTTAGTTGACATTTATCACTCCAAGTCCCTTATAGATTTTCGTCATATGTCAAGATTCTTACAATTTAGTTTTATATTGTTAGGTGAACTTACTTAAATGTCATTTTTTAATTCTGTCCTAATGCTTTTAACTTCAATTTTTACATACCATGGGTTAAATTTAAATTTAAATATTTTAAGTTAATTAAAAATGAAAGTTGAAATCAATTATTTTTATTTAATTTACTTTAAAAATCTTTTATAAATTAATTCTTAAATAGTAAAACTTCTAGTCCCGAATTGTGGGTGCCACGTAGATGACTTTTATACAGCTACCATCAACATTTTACATCTTAATCCCATGCCTTTCTTCAACATATCACAACCAATACCGACGAAAAAAATTCTATGCATATTAGGAAAAAAAGCTCACGTCTCTCTTTAACCCACATCACGCTTACCTAAGCTTAAGCTCACCAAACACATAAAATGTACAAAACTACATATAGTCTATTAGGATAAGTTAGAATTAAAAAAAAAAAGCAATATAATTTTTCCATGATTAAGATTGATTACAAACATAGTAAGTGGCTTTTTTCAAACATTTTCAAAGGATATTGTTATAGCATTTATTAAGGAGTTCAGACACAATATGAGTTCGAGTATTTAGTTTGATCGAGCTTTGGTTTGTTTTAGTCGCTATGACTTGTAATGAGGAAAAATCCTTGAATCCCCACCACATATAGAGATGGGGACGAATTTTTAATACCTGACCAAGATGGGGGCGTTTATAGGGATAGTTCGGTTATAGGGATCGATATATAACCCATGGTATACCCGTCCCTGTTGGTGTCTCTACTAGTGTCGTTATCCATTTAAGTCTCATATATCAACACATTTTCAGTTTATGATGAATAATTTCAAGTTAACCATAAATTTCAATTTGATATCATTTTACTAAGTAAATTATAGAATGGTCCATGCCTTATAGGAGAAATTATAAGTATAGTTTAAAGTTCTATTGGCTTTGTTACCAATATTGACCATCGGATGTTAGATTAAAAAATGAGTTAGTCACAAGTTGTAACACGAGTATTTTGGTAAAATCAAAGAACTTTGTAGGGTTGTTAGAACATCACAATACATAGTTGAATAAAAAAAGTTTAACAAGATATAGTGTTTAGTTGACATTCAAAGAATTACTCTCAACAATAGTGATGAGAGTGGTATCCAACAAATATAGAGTTCAATAGTAATAGATGAGATGACCCGGTGTTATCTAACACATAAATTTCAACGGCATTGAACTTTTCAATAAAAAATATATTTTTTTGTAAGTTTAAAATAAATGTTTTGTAGATATTTTTAAAGTTTAATATACTATAAGTAGTAATTGATGGTAGAATTTATAAAATATAAAATAATAATATATAACAATCCAGTTAAATCGTATTCACTTCAATCGACCTTAAATGCCCTGGATAAAAAGATAAAATTTCATAAGTTAACCCATAAGTATAGTTATTTAAAGGGTTCTATATATAAACTATTTCATTAAATAAATGGTCAATGCAACCATTACAACAATATATCATGCTACGTGCCTCAGCTTCAATTCAAACCAAATCTAAACCCAAAGCACTTAATTTAGCAACATCACAAGCCTCTTTCTCGATTATAAACATAAAATCTTGCGACATAAATGTACATCATAAACGCCCCCACACTTATTCCCGCAAGAAGATAGTAAAAGTAATCAATATGCCCTCGATTCACATTATCAGATATCCAACCATCTTCACCATTTCCACCTGTCATTTTCCCAACAATCGAGATCAGAAAGCTGCTTAAGAAGCTACCAATCCCTATGATACTCAGGTAAAGTGCGAGGCCCATGCTCTTAAGATCACTTGGCACTTGGTCATAGAAGAATTCCTGTATACCCACCATCGTAAAAACATCACCAGCTCCAGCCAACAGATATTGAGGTAATAACCACCATATCTTCATTGGAATCGTTGCATTTGGATCATCTACTAATCCATACTCACGAGCAGTTTCGAGTCTTTTTGTCTCAACGACCGCTGCAACCACCATTGAAACAATGGAAATGAGGATTCCGATTCCGATTCTCTGAAGCATGGTTATACCTGATGGTTTCTTTGTAATGGATCGTGTAAAAGGAACCAAGATGGTGTCATAGATGGGAATTAGAATCATAACCGAGAGACCGATGAAAGATTGTAGCGTGGCGGCTGGAATCTTGAAATTTGACCCGATTGACCTGTCCATGGTGGTTCCTTGTTTTGTAAATAAGGTGGTAGTTTGAGCTAATACAATTGCATACCCTAAACAACTAACCCATATTGGAACTAGTCTAAGAATTGCCTTTGCTTCTTCCACTTCGTCAACATTACAAACAGTTCCATCTTCATTCGATCCCTTAAACAAAGCTCTGTCGAGAAATCTGAAAAATAAAAAATGAAAGATAATTTAAACCCCCCCGAAAAAAAAAACGAGGAATTCAAGAATAACGTGTTAAATGTTAATGTACTGTTACCTGAATTGTTTAGAACGTTGATGATCAAAGATTCCAAACGCTTCCTCATCTGAAGACATTATTGAAGGTGCACTTTTCCAATTCCTAGCTGCTTTAACAAACACGTGGCCAATTCTAAGAAAAGCACTTTTCTCCTCGGTTTTTGCTGCAAATCGGTAATTTATGGTTCCAATCAAGAATACGATGAGGGCAAAAGCCATGATTATGCAAGGAATCCCAAATCCGAGAGTCCAACTGAGGTTATCTTGAATGTAGCTAAGAACAAAGATTCCGACTGTAGGGCCAGCACACATTCCAAAATACCACCAGTTGAAGAATGAACTCTTGGCTTTACGTTCTACTGGATCATCTGCATCAAACTGGTCTGCCCCAAAAGCTTGAACACAGGGCTTGTGGCCACCTTGGGCAATTGCGACAAGATACAGTGAAATGAAGAACATGACGACTTGGAGTTGAGAAGAACATGATGATCCGCCATTGGCGGTTTCACAGTTTGAAGGAATAAAAGTGGAAAGAGCCAGAAACCCAAGCGCCTGTCAATTGTGATCAGACATTAATTATCAAAATGATATCAACAGAGCAACCAGTTAATGATTTATAATCCGAATTGTTGAATGTAGAAATAATTGCTGATGTAGTTTAACACAATTGTGTAGGTACGTACGGAAATTCTTGGAAAAGTAAAAAATGATTCAAATTAATGAGGAAGAGATGAAAACCAGAACATAAAGCAGAGAAGCAATTATAATCATCAGGTATCGACCCAGAAAAGCATCAGCAATGAAAGCGCCAAGAAGAGGAAGAAGCCTCGCCGTTCCAGTCCACGTGTTGACATTCTCGGCTGCGGTGGCCGTCGATTGCCCCAAGGGACCGGTCAAGTATGTGATTAAATTTGAACTGACGCCATAGTACGCAAATCTCTCTGCCACTTCAACGCCTGCATGAACATTAAGAGGTTGGATTTTTTTACTGTTTTTGGAAATGTTTTTGCGAGGCTAAGCATTACCAATGATAAAATATGCCGATCGCCAGCAACCGGATTTTGATCTGAGAACTGGACGTCCTCTATAGTCGACAACGCCGTCAACGAAGTTGATGAGTAGCGGAGACTCGACTCCGGTGGAGTTGGTGTCGGTGCCGTACTCATCCATATCAACGTAGGTGGAGTCTTTTCCACTTAATACGTTGGTTATTTGTTACTCAGTGTCTAAAAGATGACTGTTAAGAGGGTGTTTAGTCTTCTTACAAAATTGCGTCTTTATGTTTTTAAAACCTTGTCTCCTTATAAATGATGACAGTTATTTATTTATTTATTTATTTTTATGTTTAGTTTTTTTATTTTTTATTTTTTTTTAAGGATAAAATTATGTAAATGGCCCCTATGGTTATGTATTATTTTTAATAAGTCCAATCTTTTTTAATAGAAAAGTACACTCCACAACTTTTCTTTTTTGCTTCAAAGCAATAAATCATCACGGTTCATTAAAAAATTATTTGTGACACCCCAATTCTAACAGAAAAGTACACTCCACAACTTTTATTTTTTTACTTCAAATCAATAAATGATCATGGTTCATAAAAAAAACAAATCAGCAACGGTGTGCTTTCATAACATCAAGGCTAACTAATTCATATTGTAAATGAAAACTAATATACATTATGGAATAAACCACATGAACTATATAAAGTTATAAACATCTATCGTACAATCTCTATCGTTTGTACATTATCTTGTTACGTGTAAACATAAATCACACACAACTATAAGCTAAATAGCTTAGTGAGCAAAATCTCATCCCAATATAAGTTTCATAAGGTTACATACTTAACTAGTAATATATTTTTTTAATTTCGTATTTACTTTATGAATGTATCAGTTTTACAATTTATATTCAAGATGAACCCCTCCTTATTTCATATACTTTATCTCATATTATGTGCACACAATTCACATATAAGTTCATAATCATTTATCAACATTCTCAAGTAGCTTGAACCAATTGTTATCTGCTTTCATTTAGAAATGCCATTGCTTGCTCATTTTGTCACAGATTAAGCTACCACTTGCATTCATCTTCAATATTATATGTATGAATTTATAAACTATCAAATATCTCGTATCTGGAAACAAAATACCACTTCTCTAAATATTTCAGGTTAAAAAAATAATAAAAATAATAAATAAATTAAAACAAGATAAATAAATAAATAAATTAGAAAGACAAAAAAAGGTAAAATTGAATCATTATAATCTCGATACAACATGATATATAAATAAAGTACAATTTTGGTTTAGAAAGAATACTTTTAGTGATGAAGGGTAAAATGTGACAAGTTGGTGAAACTTGTGTTTGACTAGAGAGTTGACCAAATTAGTGCTTAGGACTAAGGTCATCTCCAATGCATTGAACTCTTAAGAGTTTAATGGATTGCCACATCAGCATTCCACTAACTATATCATTTTATCCATTAAACTCTACACTCCATTAAACCCTTAAAAGTTTAATGAATTTCCACATCAACATTTAATTATATCTTTTTATAAATAATATTGTAAAACTGTAATATTACATTAATTAGAAATTAAAAGTTACAAATTGTAAATTATTAATTAATGATTGTTGTAAATTACAAATATTATAATATAAATTACCTTGATGATTTAAATTATTCAATATAACATAAAGTAAACTACAAATATTATAAATAAGAAAATAATGACATATACCTTGTGTATATATGTAGGGTGTAATTATTTAAATAAAAAGTTTTATTGGTGAAATGGTTTTAAAAAAAAAAAAGAAAAAAAAATTGCATACCACCGTTCAATGGGGATTAAACCCCACTTCATTGAACTCCACCCACAATGGTGGGTTTATGTATTCAACTCCCTTTTTCCCCATTAAACTCACCATTAAATTCCCATTGGGGATGGCCTAAGTTTGTATATTTTATTATGGGGAAAGACAATATATTAGTTATTACAAGTTTTTAGCTAGTTTGGGGATCTTTATTGAAAGAATTATAGCAAGGAGAGAGTATAGTTGCATAAATGACTAAAGTTATGTTATCTAAGGATATCCTCTTCTCTGCTCTTCTCATTCATGTAATCAACCAAGATCACTCTCCTCCATGGTAATTTCCTTCTCTAAATAAATGGAAATTGATGCTTGAAGTTCGGTCAAATTCTCTATTAATTTAGCATCCAGAGGTAGTTTCTTCTTCCATCATCTTTCAAATTTGTGTTAGCATTGCGTGTTTGTACAAATATGAATGTAATGTTCCACTTATAATGTTCTAATGATTTTTCTGTTGTGATTTCATTTCTAGATCCATCTCCAAGATCTAATTAGCTAATATTTGTGAGATTTGGAAATTTGGAATCTTTTGATGAGTTTTCTTAACCATCAATGGTGGAATCCGAATTTTATGATTTAACTTGAGGATTCATGGTGTTTTATGTTCATGTAATGTATATATTTCATTAATAATCATTATAATTGAAATCATACTCTCATTTGAGTTAATTGATTTCTGTTCATAATTTGGGTTTTCTAGTCCTAAGGGTTCTAGCCAAAATCCATGAATCATGATGTATTAGGAAGTTGTTTTGTGTTTCTCTTTGTTTAATCAACAACTTTGAGGTCATGTTAGTAATCCATTTCTTTAATGATGTTGATTGATTGGAAAAGTTTATCTTCTTTGGAGTTCATGTGAAGATTTGAGGTCAATCTTAATTGAGGATTGAGTTCTAATATTCCATGACTTCATGATTTTAATATTTTTTAAGCTTCTATAATGATATTAGGTCATTTGGCTGCATTCCATCTTCACACATAGCGATTTGGTGCAAATTTAAGTTCGTTACTCTCATTAAGCTTGTATGTGAAGTTTATGAGATGATTTCGTGATTGATGTCTATTCTAAGGATACGAACCATGTGGTGATTCTTTCTTATGTTCAATTGTAGTGTTTTAACATGTGTTTTAAGCTATTGAGTCAATTGATTCAAATTTGAGGTATTATATAAGAAAAATGGTGAAATAAGAAAATAAACCAAAAAACATGATCTATTAGGCGAAAATCACAACGTGCCTCGTTATGAAGCATGGCATACTTTCAAGTCCATCCCATTTTTTAGTATTGTAATTTTGTGTGTCTTGAGTTTAGTGTTTTCCTTTTCTTTTCTTTGGCTTACATAATTAATAATAGGAAACTTAAGGTGCATTGGGAACTTAGTATGATGAGTTGACCTAGAGAAGGGTATATTAGTTTTTGACAGCCTTATGATGATGATATTATGTGTTGAGTTGGAAGCACAAGCTTGGTGAACTGTAGAAAGAGTGTGATATTGCAAGCATTATACTAAGGCGAGTTTACCGGGAGCATATGTCCCAAACTATGAGCTTTACTTTAAAAAGCTTTCATGTGATATGATTTGAAAATATGCTATAATTTGTTTTTGGTGATCCTTATGTGTTCTTACATCCTATATGCTTTCTATAAATTCTATTTGGGAATTTGATAAGAGAAAGATTTTGGAAACTAAAAACGGTTTTCCTTAAAAATGAAAATGGTGATAAAAATGACTAACAAAGAATTATTGATATGTTGTTTGAAAAGGTTTTTATTTAAAAGAAAAATGACATTTTATTACAATGTGATAATTTTAGGATGAAATGATGGTTTATGATGAATTGATATTTTATGATGAAATTATGTTTTATGATTAAATGATGGTTTATGATTTAGGGAATTTAACATGTGCATACATTATAGGATGGGTTCCCGTGTGAGTCCCCCATTATATCCATACTAGATTTGGCCATTATGATGTATGATGACATTAAGCGATTTCTTGGTAGTTCTTACCATGCACAAGTGGGATAGCTACCCCATGTGTGGTGTTCATGTGATGCTTCATGAATACCTAGCTAATGATGTGGACTTGGGAAATGTTTGTTTGGAATACGCTCCTTCTTACCTCTTCCCCATTAGTTGTGTTTGGAATACGTTCCTTCATAACCGTAGAATGTATGTTTTGAATACGCTCCGTCATACTTAAATCCCAACTATCAAATTTGTGAGATTAAACTTCTTAAGAGAAACTTGGGTTTTGGGATAGTTGCATGTTGCATAACATAAATACTTTTATTTTCTTATCCCATTTTTGTACTAAGTTGATCTTTGATTTTTGACTAACTAACAAATGTTACTTTAATGTGGTTGGTTGTTTTGAAAAATTGATATAGGTCATTCAATCCTAGCTTATTTGAAATGTAACATCCCAAAAATACAGATGGAATTTTGTTTTTAAATTCATTTAAAACATACGATAATCATATCAAAATAGTCAAAAGTATATCATAACAACATGTTACTAGAGTAAAATTCCCAAAATCTCAAAATGCGGAAACCTAGGGTGATGCGGTGCGATCAGGTCGGACACTTCCCCTTCGAACTAGAAGTACCTGAAAGATAAACTGAAAACTGTAAGCACAAAGCTTAGTGAGTTCCCCCAAAATACCTCATACCATACAAACATACAGCCAAGTATATATGGGTGCTTGAAATCCCTTTCGGTCTATTTCAACCGGATACTGTCAAGCATATTTGGGTGCTTGAAATCCCCTTCGGTCTATTTCAACCGGATATTGTCAAACATATATGGGTGCTTGCAATCCCCTTCGGTCTATTTCAATCGGATATTGTCAAGCATATATGAGTTCTTGCAATCCCCTTCGGTCCATTTCAACCGGATACTGGGTCTATTTCACCCCTACCACTATCATATAATAACATAACAAAGAATCACATAGCATCAAGCAAGTACAGACATAACCGACAGTTGTCACAAAGTCAACCGTCATACTACAACATCAACTAGTGGGCTGACATTGGTGCCTTCCACCCACAAATATAGTGAACGAAACTCACCTCAGACTGAAGGTATCAAATCGAACTCAACGGATGACTCGGGAAATCCTCTCCCTAAGGCATAAGTATAAAACGTTAATTAGAAATCAGGCCAATATTCTAATATAAAAGTCCAACGCTATTTCTTAACTTAAAGCAAATAGGGTTTCTTCACCCTTGCCTCATTGGGCCTCCCTCCCACCAAGGCCCAAATCCATACAAGTCCAAAAATGCATCCAAGCCCAACTACAAGGCCTTTAAGGCCTAATATGGCCTAAGAGCACCCAACATGGCCTAAAGGCCAAAAATGTCTTGCTATTAGGTGGGTCTGAGGCCCAATCCTAAACAAGTCAAAAGCCCAACAAGACTCAAGCCCAAAAATCTCCTAAGTCCACAGATTGCGTACACACGACGTACATGGCTCGTACGCCCGACGTACGTTGATGATCCGGATGCAGGGCACTGGCCCAGTACGTGCAGCATACTTTAGAATACGCCCGACATACTGGTCAGTCAACCTAAAATTGCACCCATGATTTAATCCATTAAGCTCTAACATCCAAAACTTAGATCCAAACTCATAATAGTGTCTTAAGCCATAAAGTTGCAAACTTTATGCTCTTGCATGCCTAATTGGGACTCAAACCATGAATTAAGCCCACTAATTCTCTTAGGTGGTCACCAATACATGCATGGATGAGTCTTAACCTTCAAGATATGATTTTTATGACTTCATGAACTCCTAAGAGTCCAAAAAGACAGCTCAAATGGCCTGGAGTAGTCCATACTCCAAAAGACCAAGTTATGGGACCAATAGATGCTAAAATCTCCCCTAAACCTAGATCTAAGCTTAGAATGAACAAGTTTTAGACTTTATGCCTTCAATAGGCTAGAAATGATGCACAAAATCTAGATCTACAAGCTCCATCTTCTCCTTTGGTTCTCCTCAAGCTTCATTCTTCTTCAAAACCACAAAAGAACACCAAACACTCTACGTAAGCTCAAAAATGCACTCATGATGGCTAGGGTTTTGAGATTAGCACTAAAAGGCAATGGAGGCTGAAAGGGTGATGCACTTTAAGGACTTAAGGATCTTAAAGTGAGTGCAAACCCTAAAAATTAAGGTTTGCCCGTGGCTTGAGTACGCCCAGTGTATGCCAGGATCACCTCGATGACGCGCAAGCAAGGAGTATGCAGTGCGTACCTAATGTACACCAATGTACTCACGAACCCTTCACCACCTATTAATTAAATTAAGTATAATAATAGATTAATTTCACACTTGGCGACTCGGGCGCTACGTGAAATGGTTTGCTTAATTTGATATGGGTCATTAAATCTCAACTTCCTTGAAATGTTTTGCTTAATTTTATTTGAGTCATTAAATCCCAAATTATTGAAATTGTTTTATTAAACTTTGTTTTGGGTTATGAAATCCCAATATGTTTGAAACAATTTTTGATAATAATTGATTTATGGAACCCTTATACCTTTTGGAAAATGATTTTAAACAAAAATGGTTTTTGGAGGCGGATTTGAGTAAACTAGATTGCTATCTTCTTACTAAAAAATGAATCTACCTTCATATTCTCGCTAGGCAAATCTGTAACGCCCGTGTTTCTGGGCTTGCCATTTTTAGCAATGTAATAGTCTAGGTTAACCTTTGTAACCCAATTTGAAATAATAAAAATGTATTATTTGTAAATTATGTGAATTATGTGTTTATTTTCTTAATTATTATAATTTAATGAATTAAGAATAAAATAAGCGTCAAAATTAAAGTATTAGATATGCCCGATATCTTTGCATAAAGTTGTAGTGGCCGAAACGAGGTTTCCGAATATATATAGGACGTCCAAATCTGACTTCGTATGAGGAAGTTATGATTTTCTGAAGTTTCGACTGGGCAGTATGCAGCCCGAATACTCGATTTGAGATCGAGCGGTTTTTAGCCGAAACAATCTAAACGAGAATCGAAGATCTCGTTGTTAGTAGTGAAACGATGAAAAGATAGGCGAGAACGGACGTCGGACGAAGAAGTTATGAATTTATAACGAAGTTTTTCTGTCCCGGCCTCCTATAAATAAATAATAAAAACAAAATCAAAATTTGCCGACGGAGTCTAAACGAAAGTTGTAGAGCGTAGTCTCACCTACGCGTGGATATAAAGAACGTCGAAAACGGAATTCGTATGAAGGAGATATGAATTTTTGAAGTTTAATAAATATTTAATATTTATTTTTAATTAAAACCTCCGATATTATCCGAAGAGGAGTCAGCCGGCCTATCCGAAGTACGCCCCGCGTACTGATGTACGCCCAGCGTACAGCGAAGGATGACGAAGTCAGCACTCGAGTACCTCCGATGACGCAAGTGCTTACGATCCGAGGCGTACGCCCCGCGTAACCCCGAGGTCCAGCCTCTATAAATAGAATCCGAGGCAGCCTTAGTTCTTTTGCAAATTTCTTCCTTCTCTCTCTAGCCTTTGCCTCGTTTTGCGTGCCGTTTGTACCCCGAAGCCCCGGTAATATTCCCGAGCCCCGAGGCGAGATCCGAAGATCCCGAAGAGCGTTATTCCCGAGCCGAAGCTCTGCCCGCGAGGAGCCCGGTTTTGTGAAGATCTTCCAGATCTACGGAGAAACACTACTTCTGCAAGCCATAGTGCTGCCCGATCGTCTTCCGATCAGGTGAGTGTATAGTCCCTTTTCAATACGCGATATTATACAAGTAATCGTTAAACGTATTTAAGAATACGGGATGTGAGTGTGAAGTTATTTTCATTCCAACGCAATATTATGAAGTATTCTATATAAAATACGTGCTATGTGTATATATTTTGTTGTTATATGTGTGAATGTATATTCACTCTCTTCTATCTCATAGATCTGATATATTCTCTATGAAATATGTGTTATGTGTGTATGCCTCTTCTGTTATGTGGAATATGTATTGATTAAAGCATGCTATACAGGTTTTTTAAACAATGTATAAAAATGTATATTTTTATCTACTAATATGTTGGGTAGAACATGGGTAGATAATTGGTGTGAAATAAACAGATGAGAGGCCTCGGTGTTATTGGTGTTATTCTAGTCATTCAGCAGAGTATGGATGACGACCACGGACTATTCTAGACTGTCCTATGGAACACTAGCAGGCTCATTACCTGTAGGTGTTGTGAACGACGTGTTCACCGATGTACTCTATCCCCCACATGGTTGCCTTTAGGGCACTTATTGTTGAGGAAGCCCCTCTGCAATAATGTCCGTCCCGATGAAAATCCTGGATTAGGTTCCTTATAATAGAAGTTATTTTAGGGACGTAAAGTGAGGATAACGGGAATGGGTAATCGGGTTTATTGTGGATTGTTGAAATTAAATATAATTATTGTGGGCTGAAAACCTATATGCTCACCAGGCTCCCAAGCCTGACCCACTCAGTTTATTTGTATTACAGGAAGTGGCGCAAGAGCTTAAGATGGGCGAATCATCAAGTTGTTTTGTTTACAAGTCTGTATATGTATATATTTGTTGAATGACTTGTAATGTTATCGTTTATGCTTTATGATCTGTATCGGAACATGACATCCCGACTTTTGATTATGAAATGAAATCATATTTCTATATGAAATGTTTTGATAAATATCTATTTTATCATGTTTTGTTTTTGGGAACAAATTCCGCATCTCTTTTAAAATTAAAAAGGATTTACTCTGAAAATGTTTAAAAAGCATAAATGAAAACGGTCTTTTCTGGCCGAGATTTTGGGGATGTCACAGTTGGTATCAGAGCATTAGTTTAAGCGAACTAGAAATTTGTAAGATTTCTAGACTTAAACTTAAGATGCTAAGTGGAGATTGTGAGATGTGTGTCTGATAAATTTAGACACGAGCACTAGTTTATTTTAGGAAAGTTGCCTAAAATGCTTTTATGTGCTAAATGTTATATGATATTAATTGTTCGGATCTACGGTTTGTTGCCAACCGGATCTGAAGTTTTATGTGTTTAGGATTCTAAGTGTATGTATACGATATTAGAACTAGCATGTAATCGTTTGGAGTAACAAGGATGATTTAATTATCTTATCGTGAAAGAGGATCTAATTTCACCTTATTCGGTGTATAGATCAAAAATGGTGAGAACAAGAAGCGGAGTTGGAAATGCTGATGAAAACAGGAATCAACCGCCTGTAATTCAACAAATACCTGTCGTAGCAGCTGCACCTGAGCCGATAACAATGGCTGGTGTACAAATGATGATTCAAACGATGTTGGATCGTCAGATGGAAGAAACAAGACGCCTGCTTAGGCAGAATCGTGAAGAACCGTCAATTCAAGCGGAAGAGCCCGAGGAGAATGGAGGGCAGTCTGAAGGAGAAAACTTTAGCGGGATCATTGGTCAAGACGAACAACCAGTGGTTAGACGCAATAACCAGTATGGAGGAAATGATGGTCGTGGGTGCAAGTATAAGGATTTCATGGCATCCAAACCACCATGTCTATCCGGAAGCCCGACGCCGGTACAAGTTATGGAATGGGTCTCCAAAATGGAGACTATGTTTGAAAGTTGCGAATGCAGCAACAGGCAGAAGACCACTCTTGCGATCCCTCTGCTAAAATCTGGCATGTTGAGTTGGTGGAAGCTATTAGCCGACTCTATGCCCAAGGGAGAAGCAAGCAAAATGTCTTGGGAAGACTTTGTGGAACAACTAAAACTACAATACTGCTCCGAGCAGGACCTTCTGGAAATCAGTAATGAGTTTCGAAATTTGAAGAAAGGGAAATTGAGCGTTATTGAATACGCTGCAAGTTTCACAGAGAAGATGAAGTTTATCCCATATTTGGTGCCTACCGAACTCTCTAAGGTCAACAAGTTTGCCCTTGGACTACCAGCGGACTATGGTCCAATGGTTAAGCAAGCAACCACATTGAAAGCCGCCATCTGGGCTGCTAGAAATGTTGAGACCCAGATCAGGGAAAAAGGTCTAGAAAGGTCAGAGGTTGGTGAGAAAAGGAAAATCGATGGATTTTCAGGGTCCAGCAAGAAAAGTAAATTCTCGAAGTCTAGTTCGAGAGGAAGTGGAGGAAAGGTAGAGGCGAAATGGTGCGAAAAGTGTAAAAAGAAGCATCATGGGAAGTGTGGCGGGGAAACCACATGCTTCAAATGTGGAAAGCTAGGGCATTATGCCAATGACTGCACCTTTACCAAGAATGTTTGTTATGGTTGTGGTGAGGAGGGGCACATCTCAAGGGATTGTCCGAAAAAGAAGGAAGCAGCAAGACCCAACATTCCGCCAAAGACAAAGGCGAGAGCATTCCAGATGACACTGGAAGCTGCTAAAGATGAAGCTGATGTCGCTTCAAGTACCTTTCTCGTTAACAAATTGCCCGCCCAAATTTTATTTGATTCTGGAGCCAACTACTCCTTTATATCACATGAGTTTGGTAGAAAACTAGCTTTGCCTGTTGATAGACTAGATGATGCCTTATTAGTCGAAGTTGCTAGTGGCAAATTTGTACCTGTTAGCCATCGTATGAAAAACATCTTAATTGATCTGAATAGGAATAAGTTCCACGAGGAATTATTGTCTATCGAACTTAACGGATTCGACATCGTTTTGGGAATGGATTGGCCTAGCGCCAATGATGCCGAAATTTTATGCAAGAAGAAAATAGTGAAAGTGAACGCGCCTGGGAAGGAATCGTTTATGGTGTACGGAGATAAACGTAGAGTAAATTCTGGAATCATTTCTCTAATGAAAGCCAGAAAATGTTTGACCAAGGGGTGTACATCATACTTAGCATTCGTGATCGATGCTATGAAGGAAAAGAAGGTGATGCAAAATATTCCTATTGTGTGTGATTATCCGGAAGTATTTTCAGAAGATCTTCCTGGATTACCCCCCGATCGGCAAGTAGAATTTCGTATCGACTTGTTTCCTGGAACAACGCCAATTGCAAAAGCACCTTATCGATTAGCACCGACGGAGATGAAGGAGCTAATGATGCAACTTCAGGAGTTATTGGACAAAGGTTTCATAAGACCTAGTTCATCACCCTGGGGAGCTCCGGTGTTATTCGTAAAGAAGAAAGATGGAAGCATGAGGATGTGCATTGATTACCGAGAGCTAAATAAGGCAACAATAAAGAATAGATATCCGTTGCCGAGGATTGATGACCTATTCGATCAACTACAAGGTTCAAGTTATTTTTCAAAGATCGACCTGAGGTCAGGATATCATCAGCTGAAAGTAAGAGAGCAGGATATAGAGAAGACTGCATTCAGAACGCGATATGGACACTATGAGTTCTTGGTTATGTCGTTTGGACTAACCAATGCTCCAGCAGCATTCATGGATTTAATGAACAGAGTTTGTAATCCGTTCCTTGATAAATCTGTGATAGTGTTCATAGATGACATTCTGATTTATTCAAAAAGCCAAGAAGAGCATGGCAGACACTTGCGAGAAGTGTTGGAAGTCTTGAAGAAGGAGAAGCTGTATGCGAAGTTCTCCAAATGTGATTTTTGGATTCGTGAAGTCCAATTCTTGGGTCACGTGGTCAACCAAGAAGGGATAATGGTTGATCCAGCGAAGATCGAAGCTGTGATGAAGTGGGAACAACCGAAAAGTCCCACGGATATCCGAAGCTTTTTAGGATTAGCCGGATATTACCGAAGGTTTATCCAAGGTTTTTCTTTAATCGCTAGTCCATTAACAGCTTTAACCCATAAAGGAACTACTTATGCTTGGAGTGATAAGCATAAAGAAGCATTCGAGAAGCTAAAGAAGAAACTATGCGAGGCACTGATACTTTCTCTACCCGATGGAGTTGAAGACTTCGCTGTTTATAGCGATGCGTCTGGGGTTGGATTGGGTTGCGTTTTGACCCAAAGGGATAAGGTGATCGCATATGCGTCTCGACAATTGAAAGAGCATGAAAAGAACTACCCGACTCATGATTTGGAGTTGGCAGCGGTAGTTTTCGCACTGAAAATATGGAGGCATTACCTCTATGGCATGAAGTGCAAACTTTTTACTGATCATAAGAGTCTCCAATATCTCTTTGGTCAGAAAGAATTGAATATGAGGCAACGACGCTGGTTGGAATTACTTAAAGACTACGACTATGAGATACTTTACCACCCCGGTAAAGCCAATGTTGTTGCTGAAGCTCTCAGTCGGAAAGTCAATCTTGAAAGGAGAAGGCCAAGAGCGTTGAGAATTGAAGTTGTCTCGACTATTTTGAAAAGTATAAAGAAAGCTCAAAGCGAAGCTTCTGAGAAGAACGACCGGAAGGAGGAACGTTAGGGCAAAACGTTGGTGTTCGGTGTAAACAGTCACGGACTGAAGGTGTTCCAAGATCGGATTTGGATACCTAAGACAGGAGGAGTCAGAGATCTTCTGATGGAAGAAGCTCACAAAACCATGTACTCGATTCATCTCGGTAGCACAAAAATGTATAGGGACCTGAAACCCTATTATTGGTGGCCGACGATGAAGCTCGACATTGCGAAGTATGTGGCCGAGTGTGTGACTTATGCAAGAGTCAAGGCACAACATCAGAAACCATACGGGAGTTTAGAACCATTACTTGTGCCTATGGGTAAGTGGGAAGACATTGCTATGGATTTTGTCACTAAACTACCCAAAACAAAAAGTGGTCACGGCATGATTTGGGTGGTCGTTGATCGATTCACTAAGAGTGCGCATTTCATAGCAGCCAATGAGAAATGGTCTATGGAGAAGCTGGCAAATTCTTACGTGAAGGAAATTGTGAGGCTTCACAGTGTTCCGCTAACGATTGTGTCGGATCGTGATAGCCGTTTCACCTCGAGGTTTTGGAAAAGTCTATAAGAGGAATTGGGTACCAAGTTGTGTTTAAGTACAACTTACCATCCGCAGACTGATGGTCAGAGCGAATGGACGATACAAACACTTGAAGATATGTTGAGAGCGTGTACCTTGGAATTCCTAGGTAATTGGGATGAACATTTACCTTTGGTAGAATTTTCCTATAATAACAGTTTTCACTCGAGCATAAAGATGGCACCTTATCAAGCATTGTATGGACAGAAGTGTCGTACGCCGTCTTGTTGGCTTGAGGCTGGGGAAAAGCAGTTTATGGGGCCGGAGATAGTCCATCAAACTGCTGAAAAGTTGAAAATAATTAGGGAAAGAATGTTAGCAGCTCAGGACCGTCAAAAGAGCTATGCTGAAAAAAAGCGAAGACCGATGACTTTCGAAGTTGGAGATTCGGTTTTGCTTAAAGTCTCACCGTGGAAGAGACTTATAAGATTTGGTAAAAGGGGAAAGTTAAGTCCAAGGTTTATTGGACCGTTTAAAGTTCTTCAGAGAATTGGGAACCAAGTTTACAATCTCGAACTACCCGAAGAACTGAATGGAATTCATAACACTTTTCATGTGTGTTACTTGAGGAAGTTCACGGGAGAAGTTCCCGACATAATTCCACTTTCGGAGTTGAGGATCGATGAGAACAAAAGGTTGATTGAGGAACCGGAGGCAATCGTTGACCGAAAGACTAAGAAATTGCGACGTAAGATGGTTGAGTTAGTGCTTGTCCGTTGGAAACACACGAATGGGCCGAATCTCACCTGGGAGACGGAGAGTAACATGATGAGTTGCTATCCGCATTTGTTTGCTGGTGTGTGATTCCGGGGACAGAATCATTCTAAGGTGGAGAGAATTGTAACGCCCGTGTTTCTGGGCTTGCCATTTTTAGCAATGTAATAGTCTAGGTTAACCTTTGTAACCCAATTTGAAATAATAAAAATGTATTATTTGTAAATTATGTGAATTATGTGTTTATTTTCTTAATTATTATAATTTAATGAATTAAGAATAAAATAAGCGTCAAAATTAAAGTATTAGATATGCCCGATATCTTTGCATAAAGTTGTAGTGGCCGAAACGAGGTTTCCGAATATATATAGGACGTCCAAATCTGACTTTGTATGAGGAAGTTATGATTTTCTGAAGTTTCGACTGGGCAGTATGCAGCCCGAATACTCGATTTGAGATCGAGCGGTTTTTAGCCGAAACAATCTAAACGAGAATCGAAGATCTCGTTGTTAGTAGTGAAACGATGAAAAGATAGGCGAGAACGGATGTCGGGCGAAGAAGTTATGAATTTATAACGAAGTTTTTCTGTCCCGGCCTCCTATAAATAAATAATAAAAATAAAATCAAAATTTGCCGACGGAGTCTAAACGAAAGTTGTAGAGCGTAGTCTCACCTACGTGTGGATATAAAGAACGTCGAAAACGGAGTTCGTATGAAGGAGATATGAATTTTTGAAGTTTAATAAATATTTAATATTTATTTTTAATTAAAACCTCCGATATTATCCGAAGAGGAGTCAGCCGCCCTATCCGAAGTACGCCCCGCGTACTGATGTACGCCCAGCGTACAACGAAGGATGAAGAAGTCAGCACTCGAGTACCTCCGATGACGCAAGTGCTTACGATCCGAGGCGTACGCCCCGCGTAACCCCGAGGTCCAGCCTCTATAAATAGAATCTGAGGCAGCCTTAGTTCTTTTGCAAATTTCTTCCTTCTCTCTCTAGCCTTTGCCTCATTTTGCGTGCCGTTTGTACCCCGAAGCCCTGGTAATATTCCCGAGCCCCGAGGCGAGATCCGAAGCCCCGAAGATCTCGAAGAGCGTTATTCCCGAGCCGAAGCTCTGCCCGCGAGGAGCCCGGTTTTGTGAAGATCTTCCAGATCTACGGAGAAACACTACTTCTGCAAGTCGTAATGCTGCCCGATCGTCTTCCGATCAGGTGAGTGTATAGTCCCTTTTCAATACGCGATATTATACAAGTAATCGTTAAACGTATTTAAGAATACGGGATGTGAGTGTGTAGTTATTTTCATTCCAACGCAATATTATGAAGTATTCTATATAAAATACGTGCTATGTGTATATATTTTGTTGTTATATGTGTGAATGTATATATTCACTCTCTTCTATCTCATAGATCTGATATATTCTCTATGAAATATGTGTTATGTGTGTATGCCTCTTCTGTTATGTGGAATATGTATTGATTAAAGCATGCTATACAGGTTTTTTAAACATTGTATAAAAATGTATATTTTTATCTACTAATATGTTGGGTAGAACATGGGTAGATAATTGGTGTGAAATAAACAGATGAGAGGCCTCGGTGTTATTGGTGTTATTCTAGTCATTCAGCAGAGTATGGATGACGACCACAGACTATTCTAGATTGTCCTATGGAACACTAGCAGGCTCATTACCTGTAGGTGTTGTGAACGACGTGTTCACCGATGTACTCTATCCCCTACATGGTTGCCTTTAGGGCACTTATTGTTGAGGAAGCCCCTCTGCAATAATGTCCGTCCCGATGAAAATCTTGGATTAGGTTCCTTATAATAGAAGTTATTTTAGGGACGTAAAGTGAGGATAACGGGAATGGGTAATCGGGTTTATTGTGGATTGTTGAAATTAAATATAATTATTGTGGGCTGAAAACCTATATGCTCACCAGGCTCCCAAGCCTGACCCACTCAGTTTATTTGTATTACAGGAAGTGGCGCAAGAGCTTAAGATGGGCGAATCATCAAGTTGTTTTGTTTACAAGTCTGTATATGTATATATTTGTTGAATGACTTGTAATGTTATCGTTTATGCTTTATGATCTGTATCGGAACATGACATCCCGACTTTTGATTATGAAATGAAATCATATTTCTATATGAAATTTTTTGATAAATATCTATTTTATCATGTTTTGTTTTTGGGAACAAATTCCGCATCTCTTTTAAAATTAAAAAGGATTTACTCTGAAAATGTTTAAAAAGCATAAATGAAAAAAGTATTTTCTGGCCGAGATTTTGGGGATGTCACAAAATCCATACCTAACCTATTTTGAAATATGCTTAGGTTGAAGATAAAGTCATGAAGTAAAAGACTTTAGCTTGGATTTTGAGAAGAGCACAACTTGTGTTGTAAGATTGAACAAGTGTTTTTGATAAGTTTATTGTTAACAACCTCTCTAATTTAAACTTAGGTTTTGGATAGTTGCATGTTGCATAACATTAACGCTTTTATTTGCTTATCCTATTTTATAGTAAGTTGATCCTTGACTTTTGACTAACTAACAAATGTTACTTTAATGTGGTTAGTTGTTTTGAAAAATCGATTTAGGTCCTTAATACTAGCTTATTTGAAATGTTTTTCTTAATTTGATATGGGTCATTAAATCCCAACTTATTTGAAATGTTTTACTTAATTTTATTTGATTCATTAAATCCCAAATTATTGAAATAGTCTTGTTAAACTTTGTTTCGAGTTATAAAATCCTAATATGTTTAAATCAGTTTTTGATAAGAATTGGCTTATGAAACCCTTATACTTTTTGGAAAATGATTTTAAACAAAACTGGGTTTTAGAGGCTGCTTCGAGTAAAGCTAGAGTGCTATCTTCTTACTAAAAAAATGAATACACTTTAAGTATTCTCAATAGGGAAATCAATTGCCTAACCTGTTTTGAAATATGCCCAGGTTGAAGATAAATTCATGAAGTATAAGACTTTAGCCTGGATTTTGAGAAGTCCACAGCTTGTGTTGTAAGATTGAACAAGTGTTTTTCATACGTTTATTGTTAACATCTTTTATTTAAACTTAAAAATGTCTAAGTTATTTTGGGATAGTTTAAATTTTGCAAACTTTACTATAAATTAATTGGGAGTTGCAACTTGTAATATTTTATTAAATGTTTTTTCAAGTAGACTCTATAGTATACCTCATCAATAATCCGTAAATTCTCAATAATCCTTCTTAATATGTGTATAATCAAGAATATCAACGTACTTTAGCTTGTAGACTCTATATTTGCCCATTTGAACATTTTGTCCCCGAATACCTAATGGATGTACATATTTATATGTAACTCCACTCAACAAGCTATAAAAACTTCTAATATAGATCACAAATTACACTTAGTTTGCTTTCATCAATTGTAGATATCATATACACCTTACAAACAATACACCACTTTTTCATATATTCCTCATTATAATAATGTACTTTGTCAAGACTCTTATTTAAGCGATATATCAATACTAGAATACACTTATTATATATATATATATATATATATATATATATATATATATATATATATATATATATATATATATATATATAGAGTCTGGATCTGGTAAGACAAAAATTAGTAGGAACTGCGATAACTATTCTCCACCAATCATTTCGTCAAGAGCACAAACGTCAAACCTATTTACTTGGTTGTGACATGTTCGCACGCGGCACACGTGCAAGAAACGTAATACGGACTCGACAGAATAATCATGCACGGCAAACGTCCATGGAACGTCATTTAAATGAGTTTTCCTTTTCTTTTTCATTTATTTTAGTTTTTTTAATTATTTCTTAAATTTTTTGTTAAAAAAAATTCAAAAGTTTTTTTTTCTTAAATAGATGCTCGGTTTTAATGTTTTTATATATATTTTTTCGTTTTTATTAAAAAAAATTCGTTTTTTTAAATATCTTTACTATATATACTTGAAGATGGTAGGGTTTTTTCTTCTTTTGTTTGTTTTTATTTTTTGATTTTTTTTTTATTTTTTAAATTAAATATTTTAAATAAGAAGATAACTAAGGATCATAATATTTTCCATTCATAATTTTTTTTTGAATGATATTATTTTTGGATCATAAAATTTTGAATCATAACGATATTATGCATTATATATTTTTGGATCATATTAATTTGGATCATAATATATTGAATTAAATAAAGTTTTTTTTTATTCAATACAACATTTGGGTCATTATAGTTTCTGAATCATAGAAAATACAATAATTAAGAATCATTAAATATTTGAATCAAAACATTTTTAGATCATAACAAGTTAAAGATCGTAAACATATTGAATCATAATATTCCTAAATCATAAATATCTTGAATTATCTCTATTCGCATCATATTATGTTCAACATTTTTTAAAAAACTTTTAATATTAAAAAATCAAGTTTGGTATCTAGAACACCTTATTTTTAATTTTTTTTACAAAGTCATTAGAATAGTGAGTAGAAGTATTCCTTCAATTTTTATATTTTTTGGAGAATTTTTTTTTCTGGGTTTTTTTTTATAAATATAAAAAATTTAAAAACTTATATATATATATATATATATATATATATATATATATATTTCAAATTTTCATGATTATGCTCATTTTGTAGAGAATTAAGTTTTAAAAAATTTGGTTTTTCCAGATTTATTTTTCAAAGAAAAAAAAAGTTATGGCCGAAGAACTAAGCAGGTGGAAAAAAACTCACCAGCCAATATGGGTTGGACACTTGTCATGCTAGGGGTTGGGGGCACGTGTTAACCCCTGGAGAGGCTACATGGGATGTAGCCTGATACGTCGAGAGGTGCTTGACCTGCAGGAAGGTTAAGGCCGAGCACCAGAGACCTCACGACAAGATGCAATCATTGGACATTCTCGTGTGGAAGTGGGAGGAGATTACCATGGATTTCATCACTAAGTTGTCGTGGACGACGCTAGGAGTCGATGCGATATGGGTCATCGTGGATCGATTAACCTAGAGCGCCCCACTTCATTTTGATCCAGGAGAGCATTTCTGCCGAGAAGCTGACAGATATCTATATCGGGATGGTTATGGCTCGACACGGGGTGCCGGTTTCTATGATTTCCAACAGAGATGTGCGGTTCACTTCCAGATTCTTGAAGAAATTTTATGACGGGCTGGGTACTCGTCTGCACTTCATCACAACCTTCCACCCGAAAACGGATGGTCAGAGTGAGCGGACCATCCAGCCATTGGAGGATATGTTGCGGGTGTGCGTTCTAGATTTCGGTTGTAGCTGGGATACATATCTCCTGTTGGCTGAGTTCTCTTATAACAATAGCAACCACGCCAACATCGACCAGCCTCCCTTTGAGATGCTTTATGGGAAGAAGTGTAGAATCCCGATATGTTGGTGTAAGGTCGGTCAACGAGTCATGGAGAGTACCGCAGTGGTACTCAAGATGAGCGAAATGATCCAACAGGTCCAGAGTAGACTGTAGATGGCTCAGAGTAGGCAGAAGAGCTACGCTGACAAGCGCCAATCGGACCTGGAGTTCCAGTTCGACGATATATTCATCATGAAGGTGTCACCTTGGAAAGGTGTCATTCACTTCAGGAAGCGAGGTAAGTTGGGCCCCATGTATATCGGACCTTTCAGGATTATAACCCGGGTGGGCAATATGGCGTACCGACTAGACCTTCCGGAGGGGCTCTGACAAATCCATAACACTTTCCATGTCTCACAGTTGCGGAAGTGTTTGGTTGATGATTCCACGGTGATTCCTTTGGAGTACATTCAGGTGGATGACTGCCTGAACTACATAGAGAAGCAAGTAACAATTCTCGACAGGAAGACAAAGGATCTAAGGAACCAGAGGGTTGAGCTGGGGAAGGTGCAGTGGCAGCACCGTAAGCAATGTTTTAAAAACCGGTTTTTTAGTTGAGCCGGTATGATCATTGGTTCCCGTTTTAACCGGCTCGACAGCCGGGTCAACCTGTTTCTAGAATTTTCATCTTTTTTTTCTATTTTCCTACACATACATAGATATATAAATCATGAATTTGACATTTACAAGTTCACACATTAAAAATACATATAAAAATAAGTTGTAGATCAATCTAAATACATTAAAATAACACAACCATAAGTTTTAGTGTTTTACATCAATCTATATATGTAAAAAATAAATAAACTATAATACCAAAACAAAATATAGTTTTAAATGAATACAAACACATCAAAAAACTTTAAAACATTTATCATATATTTTTATTTTGAGAAAACTAAATAGATTTGAAAAAAAATCACAAAACGTTTATTATGGTAATGATTCTTTTATATGTGTTTTTATTCGGTTTAACTGGTTTAACCAGTCTATTTTGACTAGTTCCACCGGGTTTTTCTAAAAAGCGGTCGGTTCAATCCGGTTCAGAAATCGACGTAAAACTGGTGATAGTTGAACCGCTCTCTCCTCCGGTTCCCGGTCCAACCGGTTCGACCGGCCGGTTTAAACTTGTTTTTAAAACATTGACCGTAAGGGCTCAGAATGGACGTGGGACCCAGAAGACAAGATGAGGGACCATTACTCGAAGCTATTCACAGCATCAACAACAGACTACAAGGACGAAGTCTAATTCAAGTGGGGGAGATTTAGGGATGTCAACGTGTGACATCCCCTAATTTCTAGGCCAGAAAAGAACGATTTAATTTATGCTTTTTAAAATAAAATCAGAGAAATCTTTTTAAAAAATGTTGCGGAATTTGTTCCCAAAACAAAACATGATAAAAGTTTATCAAAACCTTCTTTAAGAATGTATAGTTTCATTTCATATCAAAACCTCGGGATGTCATGTTCCGATACAGATCAAAAGCATAAACAAGACATTATAAGCCTTTCAACAGTTATTTACAACTACTGGCCTATAATCCAAAAATCTCTCGTCGTCCTCCGACTATGCTCGGGGTCCACTATCTGTAACATAAAAACCTGAGTGGGTGAGGCTTGGGAGCCTGGTGAGCATATAGGGTTTTCAACCCACAATAATAATAAACTTATTAAGTTTACCAACCAACAATAACCCTGATTACCCGTTCCCGTTATCCTCACTTTACGTCCCTAAACACTTTTCACAAGGGACCTAAACTAAAGAATATAATCGGGATGGACACAACTGCTAAGGGGTTTCCTCAGCCATACATGTCCTTAAGGCAACCATAAGGGGGATGGAGTACAACGAATGAACACTCTAGTTCATTAACACCTACAGGTTGCGGACCTGCTAATGTTTCCCACTGGACTGTCTAGAAAGTCCGTGATCGTCATCCAAACTCTGCTAGATGACTGGATCTCAAAACACATCGAGCCCTCTCATCAATTTTATTTTATCACACATCACTATATACCCATGTTCTACCCAACATATTTGTAGATAAAAATACTTATACAATTTAAAACTTGTATAAAACATCAACTCAACAGTCACCTCAAATAAACAATTAATATATTTACACATAGCACGTATTATAAGGTAAATACTTCATATCTATGTGTAAAATGAAAGTGACTATACACTCACATGATTTGATGATAATCGGGCAGCAATTCGTTTCCTAAAACGATCGTTTCTTATAAAACCGGGAGTTTTATTGAGAAATCGGGCTTTGCAAAGGTCGGGCTTCGAAACCGAAAAGATAAATTTTCCAGGCTTCTCGGGCACTTCGTGGAGTATTCCGGGCTTTGGAATAAGTACTAGGGCTTCGGGGGATGTGAAAATGGCCAAAATAGTGAAAAGGGGGCCAAAATTGCCAATTTCTAAATTCTAGCCGAGAGGGTTCGCACCTTTCTATTTATTAGGGGAGGCTTCTGATCCAAGGGCTGAGAAGAGGCCACACGTCGCAGATCTGAAGGCTCGCAGGGGGGTGGCTCGCACCTGCGAGGGGCTCGCTGTCAGTCTGTGATTGGACCGTGGTCTAGGTCCGAAGTTGGTTCTGGTGGTGGGGTCCGCAGGCGAAGGTGCGCAAATGGCATCACGTGCGAGGGTCTCGGTGGCGGTTGCTGATTGGACCGCGGTCTAGCAGTCCATGTGCGAGGCTCGGACTAAGGCGTGCGAGGTTCGGATTGGGCCTCCCTTTGGTCAAATCAGAATTCGACACGTGGCTTCGCATGACTCACGATTTCTGACACGTGGCACATGCGAGGCGAGGGTGACGTGGCAACTCGTGACTATGCGAATTTTCTCGATTTTCGCGCCAAAACTTCTAACATCCATAACTTTCGCATACGAGCTCCGTTTTTGACGTTCTTTATATGCACGCGTAGCTAAAAATACGCTCTACAACTTTTGTTTAGACTTCGTCGGCTAATTTTGACTTTAATTTTTATATTATTATTTTTAACAGACCGGGACAAGAAATCCGTTAAAAATTCATAACTTCTTCATCCAACGTCCGTTTTCGTCAGACTTTTTACCGTTGTGCTACTAATGATGAGACCTTCAATTCTCGTTTAGGTTGTGTCAGCTAAAAATCACTCAATCTAAAATTCGAGTTTTTAGCTGTCTACTGCTAAGCTGAAACTTCGAAAAATCATAACTTCCTCATACGAAGTCAGATTTGGGCGTTCTTTTTATCGAACTTCTCGGTTTAACGAATATTACGACTTCCGTTTAGATCACTAAGGCTAAAAAGTAGTTTATCAAAAACTCACTTTTTACGACATTCAGCACCATGCCGGTTTTGTCGCGAAACTTCGACAGGTCATAACTGCTTCGTTATTACTCGGATTTTGGTATTATTAATATCCCTGAAATCCTTGTTTCGACCACTACAACTTTATATAAAGATATCGGCTTTATCTCACACTTTAATTTTGACGCTTATTTTTATTATTAATTAATTAAACCCTAATAATTAAGCATAAAACACATAATTCATTTAATATTCACATAATTCCTTTTCATTCCTTCAAAATGAGTTACAAAGGTTAACCTAGATTATCACCTTAATATAAATGCCTAGGCTAGAAACACAAGTGTTACAATTCTCTCCCCCTTAGGATGATTTCGTCCCCGGAATCACATATCACCAAACAACTGCAGGTAGCGACTCATCATGTCACTCTCAGTTTCCCAAGTGAGATTTGGTCCATTCGTATGTTTCCAACGCACAAGCACTAAATCGACCATCTTGTGTCGCAACTTCTTAGTCTTACGGTCAACGATTGCCTCAAGTTCTTCAATCAACCTCTTGTTTTCATCCAACCTTAACTCAGAAATCAGAATTATGTCAGGCACATCTTCCTTAAACTTTCTCAAATAACACACATGAAAGTTGTTATGAATACCCTCCAGTTCTTCCGGTAATTCTAGCTTGTAAGCTTGATTCCTGATCTTCTGAAGAACTTTGAATGGTCGAATAAACCTAGGACTCAACTTTCCCCTTTTACGAAATCTTATAAGTCCCTTCCACGGTGAGACTTTAAGTAAAACCAAATCTCCAACTTCAAAGGTTATCGGTTTTCTTTTCTTGTCAGCATAACTCTTTTGTCGATCTTGAGCAGCTAACATCCTTTCCCTTATCACTTTCAACTTTTCAGCAGTCTGATGGACTATTTCAGGTCCCATAAACTGCTTTTCCCCAGCTTCCAGCCAACATGACGGCGTTCGACACTTTTCCCCATACAAAGCGTGATATGGTGCCATCTTAATGCTTGAGTGGAAACTATTATTATAGGAGAATTCTACTAGAGGTAAGTGTTCATCCCAGTTACCTTGGAATTCTAGGGTACATGCTCTCAGCATATCCACCAATGTTTGAATCGTTCGTTCGCTCTGACCATCGATTTGTGGATGGTAAGTTGTACTCAAACACAACTTGGTACCCAATTCCTCTTGTAGACTCCTCCAAAACCTTGAGGTAAAACGGCTGTCACGATTGGATACAATCGTTAATGGAACACCGTGAAGCCTCATAATTTCCTTCACATAAGAATTCGCAAGTTTATCCATAGACCATTTCTCTTTGGCTGCTATGAAATGTGCACTCTTAGTGAAGCGATCAACGACCACCCAAATCATGTCGTGACCGTTCCTTGTTCTGGGCAGTTTAGTCACAAAATCCATGGTGATGTTTTCCCATTTACCCATGGGTACGGGTAAAGGTTCTAAACTCCCATACGGTTTCTGATGTTGTGCCTTAACTCTAGCACAAGTTACACACTCGGCCACATACTTAGCAACATCGAGCTTCATCGTCGGCCACCAATAATAGGGCTTTAGATCCCTATACATTTTTGTACTGCCAGGATGAATCGAGTACATGGTCTTGTGAGCTTCTTCCATCAGAAGATCTCTTACTTCACCCGTCTTAGGTACCCAAATCCTATCTTGGAATACCTTCAACCCTAGGTTGTTTGTACCGAATACTAACGTTTTTCCCAAACATTCTTCCTTTCGGTCATTTTTCTCTAAAGCTTCCTCTTGAGCTTTCTTTATGCTTTCCACAATTGTCGAGACAACTTCAATTCTCAACGCTCTTGGCCTTTTCTTTTCAAGGTTTACCTTCCGACTGAGAGCATCAACAACAACATTTGCTTTACCAGGGTGGTAAAGTATCTCACAGTCGTAGTCCTTGAGTAACTCTAGCCAGCGTCGTTGCCTCATATTCAATTCCTTCTGATTAAAGAGATATTGAAGACTCTTATGATCAGTGAAAAGTTTACACTTTGTTCCATAAAGATAATGCCTTCATATCTTTAAGGCAAATACTACCGCTGCCAACTCCAGATCATGAGTGAGGTAGTTCTTTTCATGCTCCTTCAATTGCCTCGATGCATACACGATCACTTTATCCCTTTAGGTTAGAACACAACCTAACCCAACTCCAGATGCATCACACAATCTCTTCTTCAACTTCTCAAAGGCTTCCTTATGCTTCTCATTCCAAGCATAAGTAGCTCCTTTGTGGGTCAAAGCTGTTAATGGAGTAGCAATCGAAGAAAAGTCTTGGATAAACCTTCGGTAATATCTAGCTAATCCTAAAAAGCTTCGAATCTCCGTAGGGTTTTTTGGTTGTTCCCACTTCATCACAGCTTCAATCTTTGCTGGGTCAACCATTATTCCTTCTTGGTTAACCACATGACCTAAAAATTGGACTTCTTGAATCCAAAATTCACATTTGGAGAACTTTGCATATAGCTTCTCCTTTTTTAGGACTTCTAGCACTTCACGCAGATGCTTTTCATGCTCCTGCTTGCTTTTCGAATAAATCAAGATATCGTCTATGAATACTATCACGGATTTGTTGGGTTTTGAGCAATCTAACACT
Source organism: Lactuca serriola (assembly GCF_051521515.1). Lineage (NCBI taxonomy): Eukaryota > Viridiplantae > Streptophyta > Magnoliopsida > Asterales > Asteraceae > Lactuca > Lactuca serriola. The sequence goes on from NC_136408.1 coordinate 32,174,241, forward strand.
CCTAAGTGTACATGCAACCCTAAATACCTTGGATCTATGTTTTCTCTATTATACATGCAAATATCAACTTTCCAATGTATTGTTCTATTCTAGCATACAAAACTTTGAATAACACAAGTTAGAATAACATACCTTTTGTTGGTGCTTGTCTTCATGAAGCTTGAGTGCCTAGTGCCCCAAGTGTGACACCTCAAATGGTTCACACAACACCATAAGCACTTGGAATAACTTAGAGAGAAATTAGAACACTTCAAGAATCGGCTTGCCCTCCATGCATATCTAGTCGCCGATTTCTCACATCAATAAGATGCTTATATAATTGTTACAATTAGGGTAAACCCTAATTGTCATGGCTTTCCATTTCCTTGGATCCACGGGTTCAAATACACCATGGAGCATCCATGGAGCATCCAATGGGTTTTAGCCCAACTTGATAATCCATGGAGCATTAGCCCACTATATAAGTATGGATGATTTACACAATCAACCCATATATTTAATTAGTCTTCTTTTGATCACATAATTAATTCTAAATCAATTATTGATCAATACTAATTAAATAATCTCTATTAATATATTAGAACTTATAATATATTAATAAACCTTAAGTGTTATTTCTCTCATTTTAGTCTATCCAAGTGCATGATGCCATGCAACCCAAATGGACCATGTCGGGTCGGGTCAAGTCTTACCAATTATAGTTATGGACTTAGACATTAATCCAACAGTCTCCCACTTGGATAAGTCTAAAACTATTATGGCGTATGACTTCAAGAACTGACTGGCAATCGTAGCTCTCAAAAGCTTCGGTCGAACTCTGACCTTGTAGATGAACTCTGACCTTTGTCAATGACTTGTCCATTAGATAAGGGATCATATATTCCTCCATTCTAGATATCATATGGACTGAGACATGGATTATAATCATTCTCTCTGTCCATTTGTTGTTTCCCGATTTCTGATTTATGACGACTGACTAATTGAACAAATCAAATCAGTCCAGGCCCGGCCGAGCACTTACTTTTGTCATCACTAAATCATCGAGGGGCCCACAGATATCACTTTTATCCCGAAGGTAAAAGGAATGGATAAACTTCGACTCATATGCTTGTACTAACTATTTGTTGAATCATACACAAAGTCACGTTTTATAACATCGAGTTACCAATGCGTTTACGTGCAATCAATGTATAACCAACTCATAGTCAACAACTCATATCTCTAGGTTTGAATAATATAAGATATTATCGTCTCATGATTCACTCGTGATAAAATCCATGAAGTGAATCCAAATGTGCGTGGGTTGAATCAAATACTCAGCCCTTATGAGTACTCATGAACGTTGTAGCAACTATTGCATTGTCTAAAGCACTTTAGACAAATCATACAAGCCAAATTCACGACAGTCTTGATTCATATCTACTTCCAACATATGATCGACTGTGGATAGTTTGAATAACTTGGTCATTCGAGAGAATGACCTAGTTATTCTGGAAGTCAAAACATGCAAAGTGAAACAAAAAATAATACTAGTCCTATATGGCCTCAACACTTTGAGCGTAAATAAAACACCTTTTATCTAAGCACCATATTGATCACTCATTATTCATGTTTCGATTAATCAACTTAACACTTGAATTGAAACAATAGTGATGCCATGTTCCAAGCATGCATACTATGTTTCTCTAAACAATAGCTATGCCATACTCCAAGTATGCACACTATGTTTACATGTGGTCATCTCTTTGTGAAATGTATATCAATTGAACATGACTTCAATGATTCTCATTTCACAATCCCAATCCTTATTGTAAATGTAAGAATACCAAGTTCTTGTCATTTACCACAATCTATGCAATGATCCTCTTGTAATGATATTCACACAAGTCACAATGCAACAAACATTACAAAGTATTCCAATGGAAAGCAATTCCATGGAGATGAAGTCTCAAATTCAAAGTACATTCCTTTGAACATCCTTCTTTGCATTAAGTTCTTTAATCTTACACAGATTCAAAGAATAACTTCCACCTATGGAAACAATTCCATGTTCCTATCTTGACCATCACTTTTGAACAAGAGTTGCCTCTTTCCAAAATATATCAATACGATCCTTCCAGAATTATCACTATACTTCCAACTGTCCTTGAGCAACCAATCTTTGGTAAACCTTAGATTGTCCTCGACAATTGTTTAATCCTTTTAGTCATATCTAATTCTAGACCTTTTCCCTTCTTAATGCCCCAGGCATTTGGAAAATTTTAGAAAGGATGAATATAGCACATGCAATCGATCCTATATCCGAAGCATATGGGACACAATTCATGATGTCTCACATAAAGACTAAACCAGTCCTTTGCTATAGTATTTCCATTTGAATTTGCCAAGTTCTCATAATTCAGATTATGAAAAGGGATGTCGTAATCATAATCGAATTTTAGAACGCAAATAATGGACCCATATATTAGAAATTCCTTATGTTGAACCATTCCAACATAACATTCATATATATTCTTGACTAAAGTTGATTAAAATCTCAATCTAAGCTCGTAGAATTGGAATGAAGTATAAATTTCTCTCCCTTAATTATAGTAAAACAAATTTTTCAAAGCGATTTGAAACCTTTTATATTCTATAATTAACATTGCTAACTTGCAACATAATCATCATGCTCCCACTAGCATAATGATTATTATCTAACTAGCATAACACTTTATGCTCCCACTAGCTTTGACATGTACCTAGAAATTAGTCAGATTTCTGATACTAGATTGCCTTGATAAGACTTTATCAAATCATACACCTGGAGTCTAAACCTTTCCTTAGATAGCTCACATGTGAGTCTAAACCTTTGCCATTCTCATTAGTTAGTGTGCCGGTTAACCACACATGCTCCACTAACGACATGAGAATGCAAACTTCACACTTGCTATCCACTTAAATCTACTTAGTGAAAGAGTTTCCTCACCATCATTTTCATGAATCAGAGAGAAACCTTATGACACTTAGATTTAATGGTGTATGTGTTCTTATCCATGTGAATTGTCAAAACCATAGTCACAAGACAAGGATAATGACAAATCCAAACTCATATGGACTGAACTCAATCTAATTTCTTGCCACCTGGTAGCACAAGGGCCTGCCATTGCTTCCAAGTTGTTATGCAACCAGTTGAGAACTCTCAGAACTCCAATGCAAAACCAACTTTAACTGGAATGGACACAAAATATGTCAACACGATAGGTTACAAACCTCAAGTCGTGGTTTAGTGATTAACAAATCTCTTGATTAGTTCTTAAATCTATCTTAAGATCCTTTTAAGACTCCCACTGACTTCTTGACATATAAGATTCTCTTTGTCAAGAACCATTCCTTGACAAAAACAAATATTCAAGACTTAGTGCAGATTCTTATCAAGTTAAACACTTCTCACAATTGGTCTTAGTTGGTCTTTGTTTTATCCAAAACATCACAACTTACCAATTTCAAATGTACAAGAGTAAGAACACATTTTACTCTACATTTAACAAGTGTTTTAAACCTTTCTTAAAATTATGTCACTCAAGGCTTAATCTTGGAGTATGACTCCAAGATTTAATTTTGGAACGAAGTATAATTTATCTTTTGATCTAACCATTTCAACAATTCACGATTCCTCTCCTTAGCCAAACAAAATGAACTAAGGTGTCCTTAGAGGATCAATTGTGACATGGTTTCATAATCACTGAGATAATCATAAAACAAGATACTCAAGTACTCTCCCATCTCTTCAGATTAGAGAAACTTTTATCTTTCTGCTTTTTTTGATTCTTCTTACTCATTATGTCTATTATTGAAACTTCTCCAATGATCCAGAACTATACTTAAACTTGTAAGTATAATCATATTTACTAAACTTTAGTAAATCATAATGAATAATCTTATCAACTTTGTGGTGGACCTGATCAGTGCACACCCAAGTGTATCCGATCCCTTTGTCCTTCACTTGATTCACATATACATGTGAACAAGGAATTAGACTTAATTTCCCAAATATATAAAAAAATTCTCATGATCATACAATACAAGTTGCATGATTCCAAGTTTCTATCCAACTGAAACTTGGGTGATAAGAATCTTTCCTTATTTGGTAAATTATGACACTTCCACTGATGAAAGAATCAAATCCATTTACCCATACTGCTTATCAATGGAAACATATAATCAACAATTTTTCATAAATGCCATTGTAAGGATACTTAAAATAAATAAAATCAAAACCATTTTTTCTTTTTATTTTAAAACTTTGCGGAAAAATTTATCCTTACAATCCATATGGAAAACTTGTTGTTATCTATTCCTAAGCAATATATCATAACTCTTAAGTAACAACTCAAAATTCTGATCACCGAACCATGCGATCGAAATCCATCTTCGCGATCAGAATTAGCATATACTTTCCTTTAAGTTTCTTCACTTTTTCTTTGATTCTTAAAACATCAACATGTGACCTCGTCACATTATGCAATAAGAATCTCAGAATAGAAACTTAATAGAGTTAGACAATGGACTTTACCTGAAGTAGAGTCAAACCTATTGGCTTTACCATCCTTAAGATGTTTCAGGTAAATTTAGCAGCTTCGCAACCAATGTCTTTCCTTTGGCAACAGAATCATATGGACTCTTTGGAAACGGTACATGGGACTATCACAGAATTAACCTTTCTCTTTACCATTTGGTCAACCGAGTTAACTATGGCCGATCCCTTTCCATTGGGAAGAGAAAGTTTTTCCTGGACCTCCAATGTCACTATTTTCAATTTCCAAATAGGTTTGGAAAGTAGATCTTCCAATCCAATTTGCTTTACTAATGCTCCAAATCATTGCTGATTTAGCATCATCAAGCAAACATGTAAGATCATTAAGGGTCTTGTCGCGACCTGTCATCAGGGAGTGACTGAAGAACCAAGTCAGCAGCCAGCTACCTCGAGACTTTGACACCCGACTCTCCCGACTTGTCAATATGTGGCTTAATCCCCAAGATCTAAGCACATATGGACTTTGCTTGCCAATAGGGATTGAGTGACTTAGAACTTATCAAGTCTTAAAACTTGTGGGATAGGGAGATTTATTGGAGGAGGTGGATGAAGTGAAGTATGATTTCTAGTCCCAAAAATGCCCAACAAAGGGATTGATCTTTCACCTTGATTGCCATTTGGGATATCATCTTCATTAGGAAGCTTGTTCCTAAATATTTGGGAAGACCATAGCTGTCTAAACTAGACATCTATAATGGGAGAAATTCAAGTTAGTTGATTTAAAGTCCTTAATATAACACCCAATATGAAATATTAAGGCTACGACCCAGCAACCTATTTATAACTGGAAGAGGAATGCCGTAATCCAAATTATAAAATAGTTGAAGGTAGGTAAATGACGATTTACCAATTTCCACCATGAAAACGAAATATTTTATTATTAGGTTTTATTGGTTTTGAAACTCCTAGATCTTTTGAGATACATTGAACTTTTCAATGGCATGTTTGAATCTCGATTGTGCCCTCGCAAATTTGTGACTGGGATGCCGAGGATCACAAACAAGGTGTGAATAACCATACAAATTGACTTGGTACCCTTAACAATATTACCTAATCGATGTGCCGGTTAACCACACACGCTCCACCGATCTATAATAAAGTCAAGTTACCCTTTGCCACTCTTACTAGTCCATGTTAGTGTGCCGGTTAACCACACACGCTCCACTAACGACTTGGTAAGGTACAAAGTGTAATTTTATGGGCTAGCACCTTTTCACATTTTCCTAAGTAACTAAGATTGGGAATTTATAAGTGTTTAGTTACTTAGTATTTTTCATTATACTTTTAATGAAGGGAGAATTATAGTCCATTCCTACCCGTTCGGCTAACGACCCTCCACCAGTCAAGGAAGCGGTGGGTGAGAGTGGACACCCATTAAACTGCCATTTTATAGGCAGTAACCTTATACCCCCCTTATAGACCGGCTTTGTGAATGAGGCCTACTAACGGTAAGATTGACTTCCTCTTATACATATCTATATAATTAAAATTATAATAATAGTATAAGGGTTGAATTTTAAACTTTTTAAAATTTCAATGTTCAATTTGGAATTAAAGTATACATGAGGTGTAACTTTTCAAATTCCAAAACTTGAGGGCAAGTTTTGAAACTATTTCAAGACTCTTTAAATCATAACTTATGAGTTTAATGGTTCATTAAAATGAAGACTCTTCATTTTAATGTAACCCCTTATTCTTTAAAAACAATTTAAAGAAGTGTCTCTTCAACATCCATAACTTGAGGACAAGTTATGGAGTCATTAAACTATTTAATGGAAAAAATCTTATATTTTATGTAACCTACAAAACTTTTATGAGTTTTTAAGATTCATAAATATGACTTTTCACATAACTTGAAGACAAGTTACAAAAACATATTTTATGAACTTCTTTTAGACTAATATGGATTGAAAACAACTAAAACATAATTTTTTCATTATCAATCTAAACTAAATCATAAATCAAGGAAACATAAAATTCTTGAAAATTCATAACTTGAGGACAAGTTATGAACTCCATACAATTTTCAACAAGATCATGAATTATATCAACAAACAATTTGCACACAATTCCTATGATCTAGCAAAACTCATAAGCATGATCATTCATAATCAACAATTTTCAAGAATAACATGAACACATATAAACTTGAAACTTTTATTATAGCATTGAAATTGGTTTAACATAATCATTACCACATTCAAAACAAGTTTTATAAGCCCAAAACAGTCAAAGGTAATGATTCTAGACCAATTCCAGCGCCAAAACTCGAAAATATGTTGTCTGGGGGTCCAACTCGTCGAGTGCGTGAATAAACTCGGCGAGTTGGATGCATTTTGCCTTGGACTCGTCGAGTCTCTTCATGGACTCGGCGAATCTGCTGGGCAGACAGCACCAAAAGTCGATTTTTAAGCAGTTTAAGCAAGTACAACAAGAAAACAAGCCTAGGCTCTGATACCACTGTTGGGTTTTGAGCAATCTAACACTCCTAAGTGTACATGCAACCCTAAATACCTTGGATCTATGTTTTCTCTATTATACATGCAAATATCAACTTTCCAATGTATTGTTCTATTCTAGCATACAAAACTTTGAATAACACAAGTTAGAATAACATACCTTTTGTTGGTGCTTGTCTTCATGAAGCTTGAGTGCCTAGTGCCCCAAGTGTGACACCTCAAATGGTTCACACAACACCATAAGCACTTGGAATAACTTTGAGAGAAATTAGAACACTTCAAGAATCGGCTTGCCCTCCATGCATATCTAGTCGCCGATTTCTCACATCAATAAGATGCTTATATAGTTGTTACAATTAGGGTAAACCCTAATTGTCATGGCTTTCCATTTCCTTGGATCCACAGGTTCAAATACACCATGGAGCATCCAATGGGTTTTAGCCCAACTTGATAATCCATGGAGCATTAGCCCGCTATATAAGTATGGATGATTTACACAATCAACCCATATATTTAATTAGTCTTCTTTTGATCACATAATTAATTCTAAATCAATTATTGATCAATACTAATTAAATAATCTCTATAAATATATTATAACTTATAATATATTAATAAACCTTAAGTGTTATTTCTCTCATTTTAGTCTATCCAAGTGCATGATGCCATGCAACCCAAATGGACCATGCCGGGTCGGGTCAAGTCTTACCAATTATAGTTATGGACTTAGACATTAATCCAACATGATTTATCTAGGAATGATTTACAAACCCTATTCATCAAATCCATGAAAGCTGCAGGGGCATTGGTTAGTCCGAACGACATAACCAAAAATTCATAGTATCCATATCTTGTTTTAAATGCAGTCTTTTCGATATCCTTCTCTCTTACCTTTAGTTGATGGTATCCCGACCTAAGATCGATCTTCGAGAAATAGCTCGAACCCTGTAACTGGTCGAACAGGTCATCGATCCTCGGCAACGAGTACTTGTTTATTATCGTCACTTTGTTCAGCTCCCGGTAATCGATGCACATTCTCATGCTCTCGTCTTTCTTCTTTACAAATAACACAGGGGCTCCCAGGGTGATGAACTAGGTCGAATGAAACCTTTTTCCAATAACTCCTGAAGTTGTGTCATAAGTTCTTTCATCTTTGTTAGTGCTAATCGATACGGTGCTTTTGCTATCGGTTCCGTTCCTGGTAACAAGTCGATATTGAATTCTACTTGTCGATCAGGGGCAATCTGGGAAGATCTTCAGGAAAGACTTCCGGATAATCACACACCACCGGAATATTCTGCACCTCCTCCTTTTCCATCTTAGCATCGATCACGAACGCTAGATATGATGTACATCCCTTGGCCAAACACTTTCTGGATTTCATTAGGGAAATGATTCCAGAATTTACTCTGCGTTTGTCTCCATAAACCATAAATGACTCTTTCCCTGGCAGGTTTACTTTTACTATCTTCTTCCTACACAATATTTCGGCATCATTGGCACTAAGCCAATCCATTCCTAAAACTATGTCGAATCCATTTAACTCAATAGGCAATAATTCCTCGTGGAACTTATTCCCATCCAAGTCAATGAGGATGTTTTTCATATGATGGCTAACAGGTACAAACTTGCCACTAACAATCTCGACTAATAAAGCATTAACTAGCCTATCTACAGGCAAAGCTAGTTTTCTACCAAATTCATGCGATATAAAGGAGTAATTGGCTCCAGAATCAAACAAAATTTGGGCAGACAATTCGTTTACGAGAAAGGTACCTGAAGCGACAACAACTTCTTCTTTTGCAGCTTCAAGTGTCATCTGAAAGGCTCTCGCCTTCGGCTTTGGTGGTAGATTGGGCTTTGTTGCATCCTTCCTCTTTGGACAGTCTTTAAGAACATGTCGTACTTCATGGCACTCAAAACATACCCTCTTGTTGGACGGACACACGTTGGTATAATGCCTAGTCTTTCCACATTTGAAGCAAGTCACCTCCTCACTACATTTCCCAGAGTGCTTTTTCTTGCACTTCTCACACCATTTCACTTCACCTCCTCCTCCTCCAAACTTCTTGGACTTAGAAAATTTGGTTTTCTTGTTGGAACCTGAAGTTCCTTCAAATTTTCTCTTTTCACCAACTTCTTCCCTCTCCAGACCCTTCTCTCTGATCTGAACCTCAACATTCTTAGCAGCCCAGATGGCGGCTTTCAAAGTGGTTGCTTGCTTTACCATCGGACCAAAGTCCGCTGGTAATCCGAGGGCAAACTTGTTGACCTTTGAGAGTTCAGTTGGAACTAGATGAGGAACAAACTTCATCTTTTCCATAAAACTAGCAGCGTATTCAGTAATGCTCATCTTTCCTTTCTTTAAATTCTGGAACTCATTGTTGATTTCCAGAAGATCCTGCTCAGAGCAGTACTGCATTTTCAGTTGTACCACAAAATATTCCTTAGACATCTTACTAGCTTCTCCCTTGGGCATCGAATCAGCTAGTAACTTCCACCAGCTCAACACACCAGACTTTAATAGAGGAATTGCAAGTGCGGTCTTTTGTTTGTTGCTGCACTCACAACTTTCAAATATCGTCTCCATTTCGGAGATCCAATTCATGACTTCCACCGATGTCGGACTTCCAAATAGACACGGCGGTTTAGATGCCATGAAATCTTTGTATTTGCACCCGCGTCCATCAACTCCTCCATCCTGGTTGTCTTGTCTAACTATCGGTGGGTTGGCTTAACCAAGAGTCCCACTATAGTTCCCTCCTACTGATTGCCCTTCATTCAACACGGGCTATTCAACAGGTATCGTAGTCTCTTCCCTATGTTGTTGTAGTAATCGCCTTGTCACCTCCATTTGGCGATCTTACATCATCTGGATCATTGCTTGTACCCCAGCCATCGTCATTGGCTCAGGTGCAGCTCCTAAAACAGGTACTTGCTCAACTACTTGAGGTTGAGGCTGTTGATCCCTGTTTCCGTTTGCATTTGCAGCTCCACTACGAGTTCTTGCCATTACAATCTATATACCAAATAAGGAGAATTTAGGTCTTTATCCTTGTTAGACATATTAATTCCCTTATCACTCCAAAACGTTTACATGTTAGTTCTAATCTCGTAATCATACACTTAGAATCCTACACACATAAGGTTTCTAGATCCGGTCGGTAACAGACCATAGATCCGAACAAATAATGGCACACATGGCAAACACATGGCATTTAGCACATAAGGGCATTTTAGGCATCTTTCCTAAAATAAACTAGTGCTCGTGTCTAAAATATGGTAGACACTCATCTCACAATCATCACTTAGCATTATAAGTTTAAGTCTAGAAATTCTATAATTTCTTAGTTCGCTTAAACTAATGCTCTGACACCAACTGTGACATCCCCTAATTTCTCGGCCAGAAAAGACCGATTTAATTTATGCTTTTTAAAATAAAATCAGAGAAATCTTTTTAAAAGATGTTGCGGAATTTATTCCCAAAACAAAACATGATAAAAGTTTATCAAAACCTTCTTTAAGAAAAGTATAGTTTCATTTCATATCAAAACCTCGGGATGTCATGTTCCGATACAGATCAAAAGCATAAACAAGACATTATAAGCCTTTCAACAGTTATTTACAACTACTGGTTTATAATCCAAAAATCTCTTGTCGTCCTCCGACTATGCTCGGGGTCCACTACCTGTAACATAAAAAGCTGAATGGGTCAGGGTTGGGAGCCTGGTGAGCATATAGGTTTTTCAACCCACAGTAATAATAAACTTATTAAGTTCACCAATCAACAATAACCCTGATTACCCGTTCCTGTTATCCTAACTTTACGTCCCTAAACACTTTTCACAATGGACCTAACCTAAAGAATATAATTGGGATGGACACTACTGCTAAGGGGTTTCCTCAACCATACATGTCCTAAAGGCAACCATGAGGGGGACGGAGTACAACGAATGAACACTCTAGTTCATTAACACCTACAGGTTGCGGACCTGCTAATGTTTCCCACTGGACTGTCTAGAAAGTCCGTGGTCGTCATCCAAACTCCGCTAGATGACTGGATCTCAAAACACATCGAGGCCTCTCATCAATTTTATTTTATCACACATCACTATCTACCCATGTTCTACCCAACATATTTGTAGATAAAAATACTTATATAGTTTAAAACTTGTATAAAACATCAACTCAACAGTCACCTCAAATAAACAATTAATATATTTACACATAGCACGTATTATAAGGTAAATACTTCATATCTATGTGTAAAATGAAAGTGACTATACACTCACATGATTTGATGATAATCGGGCAGCAATTCGTTTCCTAAAACGATCGTTTCTAATAAAACCGGGAGTTTTATTGAGAAACCGGGCTTTGCAAAGGTCGGGCTTCAAAACCGAAAAGATAAATTTTGCGGGCTTCTCGGGCACTTCGTGGAGTATTTCGGGCTTTGGAATAAGTACCGGGGATTCGGGGGATATGAAAATAGCCAAAATAGTGAAAAAGGGGCCAAAAATAGCCAGTTTCTAAATTCTAGTCGGGAGGGTTCGCACCCTTCTATTTATAGGGGGAGGCTTCTGATCCAAGGGCTGAGAAGAGGCCACGCGTCGCAGATCTGAAGGCTCGCAGGGGGGTGGCTCGCACATGGCTCGCACCTGCGAGGGGCTCGTTGTCAGTCTGTGATTGGACCGAGGTCTAGGTCCGAAGTTGGTTCCGGTGGTGGGGTCCATAGGCGAAGGTGCACAGATGGCAGCACGTGCGAGGGTCTCGGTGGCGGTTGCTGATTGGACCGCGGTCTAGCAGTCCATGTGCGAGGCTCGGACTAAGGCGTGCGAGGTTCAGATTGGGCCTCCCTTCGGTCAAATCATAATTTGACACATGGCTTCGCATGACTCACCATTTCTGACACATGGCACATGCGAGGCGAGGGTGACGTGGCAACTCGTGACTATGCGAATTTTCTCGATTTTCGTGCCAAAACTTCTAACATCCATAACTTTCGCATACGAGCTCTGTTTTTGACATTCTTTATGTGCACACGTAGCTAAAATTACGCTCTACATCGTTCGTTTAGACTACGTCGGCTAATTTTGGGCGTTATTTTTATCGAACTTCTCGGTTTAACGAATACTACGACTTTCGTTTAGATAACTAAGGCTAAAAAGTAGTTTGTCAAAAACTCACTTTTTACGACATTCAGCACCGTGCCGGATTTGTTGCGAAACTTTGACAGGTCATAACTGCTTCGTTATAACTCAGATTTTGGTATTATTTATATCCCCGAAATCCCTATTTCGACCACTACAACTTTATGTAAAGATAACGGCTTCATCTCAAACTTTAATTTTGACACTTATTTTCATTCTTAATTAATTAAACCCTAATAATTAAGCATAAAACACATAATTCACATAATATTCACATAATTCCTTTTCATTTCTTCAAAATGAGTTACAAAGGTTAACCTACAATATCACCTCAATACAAATGCCTAGGCTAGAAACACGAGTGTTACACAACGGGACCAAACGGGAGCGGAAATAGCTGCCCCCGCCCCCGCTCCCGAAATCAGTTGTTGTCCCCACCCCCGCTCCCGCTCCCGGATCCCCCGTTTACATAGCCCCCTGTCCCGCCCCCGGTTACCTCCATTGCCCCCGTTCCCCCGGTTTATAGGCTTAAAATTTGATTTTTTTTCTAAAAAACTGCTTTGTTTTATGCTAAAAAACCTATTTTTAATATTTTTAAAAGCTTAAAACCTAATCTTTTTGAAACTAAAAAAAAAAATCCGACATTACAAAACGACAACTCCAACAATCTTATAAATATAAAATACGACAAATGCAACACTACAAATATAAAATACTTACATGTCCAAAAATATATGATCAATTTGCTACATATTCAACATCCATTAATTGGAAACGGGAAAGTGAAACCTACACTAAACCTAAAATTAGAAAATCTATTTTGTATATGTATTTTATATTAAATATATATATTTTACATAAATGTACAACCGGGGCCCCTGCGGGAGTACGGGACGGAAATACCGACTCCCGACCCTGTTCCCAAAAATAAACGGGGTTTAACTTTCCCCCCGCCCCCGCTCCCACTCCCGTTTTTTTTAAAACTTAGTCCCGTATGGTATCGGGGTCCCGCGGGAGCGGGGTCCCACGAGGGTTTTTGACATCCCTAGGGAGATTTGTAATGCCCGAGTTTCCAGGTATTCTCTTAATCAAATAATAATAATAATGATAATATTATGAGAAGGGGAGGACTGTACACTGGGCGTACATAGTTTACACACGGCGTACAAAGGTGAGGCGCAAAGCGGGGGAACCCCCTGCGTACGTTGGGTGTACCCCACGTGTACGCTAGCCAGATGCAAACCTTAAATTTTTGGGTTTGCACCTTATATAAAGACCTTAAGTTCGTCCCAACCTTCATTCTCTCAGCTTCCATTGTCCCTAAAGTGCTTCACTCGGACCCTAAGCCTCTTGCATGCATTTTGAGCTAATCTTCAGCATTTTTGGTGATTTTAAAGAAGAAGGAGTTTGAAGGAGTAAGAACGTGAAAAGGGATTGTAGATCCAAAAGTTTGGCATCATTTATGGCTCATTTGAGGTATAAAGCTTTAACATTGACCATTGCATGCTTAGATCTAGTTTTGGGGTGTTTTATGTTGCATTTGGCTCCATAGTTGAGGTTTCTTGAGTTTTAGAAGTTCCAGTCCATATGAGCTGTCCTTTTAGGCTCCTAGAAGTGTTTGGAGCCATAAAAATCCGGCCTTGATGGTTTTGCCTCAACCATGCAAGTGTTAGATGGCCACAAATTGTGTTTATGGACTTAAATCATGTCTTAATCCCCAATCATGCATGCAACAACATAAAGTTTATAACTTTATGGTTTAGGATGTCTTTAAGGTCCTGGATCTATGTTATGGACGTTAGGACTTAAGTGATTAAGTCACAATGAAGCTTCTAAGTGATTAAGTCACAATGAAGCTTCAAGGCTAGCGTACGTGCCAAGTACGCCGCACATATGCATGCAGTGGGTCAAATATGGTTTTTTGGCCATAGGATTTTGGGCCTCAAGCCCACCTATGGAAGCCTCTGGGCCTAGGCCTAGGATTTATGGTATTGGGCCTTAAAGCTTAGTTGGATGGACTTGGACATTTTAATTTGAAATTTGGGCCTTGGAAGGAAGAGGCCCAATAGGGCAAAGATTGGGGAACCTTTGCCTTATGTCATGAATCAGGGTTTGGGCCTTGGGGACAGGTTAGATCTAATGTCTAGTTAGTAAATTTGTTGTACTATATGGAGAGGAGTTTCGAGTCGTCCAAGGAGTATGATTTGACATTTGCAATTGAGGTGAGTCTCCCTTCGTGACTGTTACGGGTTGATGGCACCAAGGCTGACCCTTCGTTTATTTTATAGTATGATGGTTGTCTGTGTGATAATTATCATTGTTCACATATTGCTTGATGATCATATGTGATTTATGTGTGTTATTATATAGTAGTGGTAGCGGTGAAATAGACCTAGTATCCGTTTGGAATAGATCGAAGGGGCAGGTCGAGCACCCAAATATGCTCGACATTATCCGGTTGAAATAGACCGAAGGGGCAAGCCGAGTACCCAGATATGCTCGATAGTATCTGGTTGACATAGACCGAAGGGGTAGGCCGGCACTCGGATATGCTTGGTAGTATGTTTATTATTGGTGTGTGGTATGGTGGGGAAACTCACTAAGCTTTGTGCTTACTGTTTTAGTTTGTATTTCAGGTACTTCCAGCTCAAAGGGGAAGGGGCTGGCTATATTGCGTCGCATCACACTATGATTTTCCGCAATAGAGATTTTGGGACTTATGCTTTGATAATGTTTTTCCACTAATTGTCTTGATCATACATGATAACTATCTTGTGTTTAGTGATTTTGAAATCAATGATGTTTTATTTTTGAGTTTATGGTAAACTTAAAAATGGAACTTTTGAGTCGTGTTTTTGGGGACGTTACAATATATATATATATATATATATATATATATATATATATATATATATATATATATATATATATATATATATATATATATATATATATTCCATTCTAGGTTACTTTGACATTCACCTTATATTCTTATTTTTTTCATTTTTTCTAATAAGGAATTTTAATTTCATTTGTAATATATATATATATATATATATATATATATATATATATATATATATATATATATATATATATATATATATATATATATGATTTCTTTGTACTTTTGCATAACAATTCCACTTAGATTTCATATTTATCACTTTCCGTTCAAGACCACTAGGTTAATAAAAACTTGGATGTTACACACTTGGTGCTTGTGCTCGATGTCGTTTGCCTTGCCCACTTAACTCAAATCATATACCAAAAACATGTAAGAAAATCCATCATTTTATCCAACATTTTCAATTTCAACAGAAATCATCTTTTTTCTCTTTCACACTTCTACTTTGTCTTTCTTCTTTTTCATCGTTTCTCTTTACCTCATCCATAATGTCCATGTGATTTTTTTTAAAATATGGTTCACTTAAATCCATGTTAAAGTTATTATACTTAATCATAAATCTTATGTTAAATGGAACTTGCTCTAGTATGAGATATGTTGTTGACCCTGTAGTTGTAGTAGTTTTGGACACAATGTGACCACCGGCTTAGGCGCTGCCCCTAGGTCCCTTCAAGGGGTGCGACTGAGTGTTGTACAAGAGATTGTTGTTGCTTTTTTTCATCTATATGGTGAAAATGGATGATCACGAGATACACAGTATCAAGAGAAATGGCATAATACATATCAAGATGCCCGATGATATGGTTAGAAAACTCAGTTATTGCTTACGTGGAAGAGTAGCAATAATCAGATGATCATTAACCTTTCTTAATTTCGGTCGTAAGTTTTATGGTTGTTAAATATAAGCATGTAATTCTTTTATTCTCCAGTGTTTATACACATACATGACCATGACCTAAATTTTGAAAATTTAGGTGGCTCCATCAGTATCTAATACGGTGTACATTGTAATTCTAGGACTATTAAGATAAACTAATTCCTTTAAAGAATTTGTAGAAAAGCATTTGGTTGAAGTTAAAAGTTTAAAGTTGTACTTGTTGTGTAGCTATAATTTCTTTGTATTTTTCTTGGTTTTCCACGTAAAATAACCTAAATTTTGTGAACTACTTTGGAACTTTTTCTTAAAAAGAAATGAATAATATGTAATGGTAAATTGGTCATTTAATTAGGTTTATAATGAATATGAAGGTAATGGACACGGAACCGCATCATGTATGTTTCTTAATAGATATACACATATTTAATTTATGTTTTCTTTGTTGATTAAAGTGGTAAATAGATTGAATATATTGAAAATCATAGATTTGTAAAGACATACGGTAAAAAAAAAAGTAGAAAATATATAAAAACCCAACAATATGGTAAACCTACATTACCAAAGTGATATTTTTTTTACATAAATGACTTTGAAAACCATTATTGATATATAATTTTCGGCATCCAAACTAGATAACTTTTAGTTTAGGAATCCAACTTTGGCATCCATTTTGATAACCTACCGGGGAAATCTTTCAAAATCATTTTTGACAACCTACTTGTTCTAGGCATCTAATTATCATAAACATTTTTTTATAACTAGTTGTTTATGCATCCAACTTTGTCAACTAACATAACAACATTTTGTAGGCATTCAAAATACTAGACCAACATATATAAAATTTAAGCACCCAAAACATTAGAACAACAGTAACAACCTAATACAAAAACCATTTTACCCAAAACATTAGAAAAACTATAACAACCTAATACAAAAACCATTTTGTTTAAAACATGACAACTAAACATGTCATCAATACTTAATTAAAATCATTATACCAACATTAAAATAATAATATAACTAGTATTGTTTAGGGATATTATCATTTACCATATAACAAAAAAAACCACCACAACCATCAATTGCCAGGTTTGTGTACACCATCAACTTTCTTTACATGAACACTTTTCCTCGCCTTTTTTACTTTAACCAAATTTACTCTCATTATTACTTGCACCACATTGTACTTTTTAACTCTTAAGTTACCCCTTTTTATTTTTAGACTTGTAACATTTCACTAATTTTCTCTTTTTTAGGTCTTTCGATTTGTTTATGGTGATAAGGTAGGAACACAATGTTTGGGTTTTGTTACTTGGACCACATACTTTTGTTATTGATCAAATATATCTTTAAATGGTACATTTGTATCTATAAGTCTAACCAATATGCATACGGTGTCCAAGATTACCATCATCGTCTTTATTCTTCCTCAAATACCATATGGTAGCAAGTATATGTTTATATGTCATGATAGTTACTTTATATATTCTATAAGAATAAAACCTTTCTTTCATATTAACTACAAACTAATCATGCCAAGGACCTGTAAATTGGTTCTTTTAACTCGTAGTGGACACTATATTATACTCTGCAATTTCTTTTGATGTGTTTTATATGAGTTTCTCAGGATGTGGTGTTAGTGGTATATTTCACTTCATGATCACCTTTTAGATATTTGAAATAATTTTAGGTACTCCTTACTATAATCTGGAGTAGTTATAGTGAGCTTCTCTATTTTATCTAGAAGTTTTCTATTCAACATGTCACATATATTATAACTACACATCACAACATACTCGAATTATTAATTCATTATAATATTAGGCTCATTACATATGTGTTAATAATAACATTTACACTATTTTTAAAATAACATAACTACACTTAACATGAGAAATGCGATCTTGACCAATGCTAATGGGGGATTTATTTCAACAATTCAAAAGTACCATTATTCTGATTTTTAGCTCTTCTCATGCAATATATAAATCTTGGACTAAGAAGATAGTTACATATCAGTTGACCTACTTATTCTCATCAATATGTGTTAAGCAAAAACTCTATTATGCATAAGGAAATAGCTCTTTAATTGATAGGATCACTCCTACAAAACACTATTCATCATTAAACTTTATCAATTGATCAAATATTCATTGTCAATATTTATTGATAAAAAAAACATCAATTGGTCATTTAACCTTCATCAATCAATCAAATATTCATCATTGAACCTTCACCAATCGATCAAATATTCATCATTCAACATGTATCAATCAAATATACATCAACAGAACTGAACTTTCGTCAACTCTAACTTGATCAACATGTACGTGACAACCTCATTATTCATAAAATTTGATCTCGGTTTACTAGGTTGTCATCGATTTTGATAGAAATTTATTGGATTTGAAATTAGGTCTTAACGTCTTCACTTTTTCATAATAATATCTACATATATTAAACAAATGCATGAAGAATTAAAGAGCTATCAAATCATAAAAATGAATTCAATTTTAGTGAAGTTAAGTTTAAATAGTCTATATGAGAAGGTTTTTGCCATTGTTTTATAAGTTAGTTTGTGTACACTACAACTCTTTGATGAATGATCCATAGAGTTTTTTTTGTTTTTAATAAAAGAATAGGTTGGTTTTTGTAAATTGATTTATTATTCAGATGGGCATATCATATGGAGTTGTGCATCAATTTAAAAAACCCTGATATTCAAACTACAGTTATAACTTTATATATGTTATTCACAAATAACATGATGGATATTTATAGATTGAGTGATAATTTAGCTAATCAACACATTAGAAGAAAGGCACATAAAATTTTGTAACTTTGCATGTGGAAGCTTTTGTGAATTTTCATGTACATGTTTTGTGACTTTCCACATCAATTTTTATTCTCATGTTTTGTGACTTTGCATGTAGCAGCTTTTAAAGCATCCTGCCTCTCCTTAAACCCTCATCCCTCGAGCCCATGTGATGGGATACCTTTGTAAGATCTAGACATGTGTGTTTCCCTCCAACCCATCTAAAAACCAAAACATCACCCGGTCTAAGGGTTGACCTTACTTCTGTCGGGTCAGTCAAGAAATGCACAAGTGCATCTTTCTTGGTAGAAACCACGACACACTGAAATATGTCAAACAAAACATACATAACCATATCGTGTCGGTATTTAAACCCAAAGAGTTATTTACAATGGACCACATGCTCTCCAAAAGAGTCTAAATATGCCTTGTGACACACTGGATATATCTTGTCAACTGGAAATATTAGGGTCATGAGCCGATATTTAAGGATAGTATGATACTCCATAGGAGACATATGTTGACCAATCCCATGTATAGGGATAGACGGATGAAAATTTTATGCATGTGCTGCTCTTAAAATTTGACATCCCCATTTTTATAGCACCTTGATCCAAGTATTTTTCCATTTATACCCCTTAGAATGAAATTTTTTGCAAAATTGGTCCCATGTGGCACTTAGTTGAAACGCGCCACTTTGTGTGTACGTTGGGCGTACTCTTTGGTACGCAGGATGCACGTGTCAAATGTGTAAGCCCTAATTTTTAGGGTTTGAGAACTATTTAAGCATCCTTTACTCTCTAAAACCTTTTCCCTTATCAAACCCCATCTCCCAATTCGTCCCTAACAAACCCTAATCCTCTGTGTGAGCCTTTTTGAGTTTGAGAGTGCATTTTGATGTTCTTGAAGGAAGAAGATGTGACATCCCCAAATTTCACGGCCAGAAAAGACGAATTTGTTTATGCTTTATTTTAAAATCAAAGTAATCTTTTACCCCACCCCGTCAATCCTCTCAACGAGACTATCCATACCCTTGGACCTTAAATTTTAACTCTTACTCCCGGATCTAATCCATATTATCGAGTCCATGATTGTGTCCGACCATACTCCCGGATAAGGGAAATTTGGTTTATGTCTAAATCCATACTCCTGGACTAATGACATATTCTATGTCGTATCCATACTCCCGGACTAAGGACAACTGACTATGTCTTAATCCATACTCCCGGATTAATGACAAATGACTAAGTCTTAATCCATATTCCCGAATTAATGGCAATTAACTAAGTCCAATCCATACTCTCGGACTAGGGACGAATAACTATGTCTAATCCATACTCTCGGATCAATGAGATATTTTAAAGTTCTATTCTCCGTATATATCTCACTCGTACTCATAAAGAGACACTACCCCATAACCATTATAACAAACCTTAGGTTTACTCTTTAACCTAAGTTATGATAAACAATCATGTATGTTCTTTAACACGTAATTCAGACATCATCAAATAACTCACAAAAAACATATATTTAATACATTCAAGCAATACTTGTATTAAAATCATGTTCATGAAAGGGACTATGCACTCACTTGATAAAACAATTATCGGATAGTACTATGGCTCTTAAAGTAGTATTCTTCGATGAAACCGGGATATCTTCACGAACCGGGCTTCTCGCAGGCAGAGCTTTGGCTCGAAAACTCTTTTCTTCTCGGGATCTTTGGAGTGTCAGGATTTGCTTCAGGTGTCGGGATGATATCGGGGCTTCAGGGGTGCTTCAAGAGGGCTAGAGAGGGTATCAGGAGTGAGAGAGTGAAGGAATTAGTAACCAAAATAGGTTGCTCTTTGATTTCTATTTATAGAGCCATTTTCTGGATTCACGTTGTGAATCTCAAATATTCACATTGTGAGTTCAGTCATCATCAGGTGCGTCATCACAACTTGGGTCTAACAGGCTCCAGGAGACGTTATAATTGAGTTCACGTTGTGAACTCTGACACGGTGTTGAGGTTCGTGCCCAGAACTTTAGAAATTCATATCTTTCGCATACAAGCTCCGTTTTTGACGTTCTTTATATGCACGTGTAGGTGAGATTATGCTCTACAACTCTCGCTTAGACTCCGTCGGCTAATTTTGAATTTATTTTTATTATATTATTTTTAGTAGGCCGAGACAGGAAAACTCCGTTAGAAATTCATAACTTCTTCATCTGACATCCGTTTCCGTCTATCTTTTCACCGTTGCATTACTATCGACGAGATCTTCGATTCTCGTTTATATTGTTTCAGCTAGAAACCACTCGATCTCATATTCGAACTTTGGGCTGCATACTGCTAAGTTGGAACTTCAAAAAATCATAACTTCCTCATATGAAGTCAGATTTAGACGTTCTTTTTATGTATGCTCTTGGTTTAACGTCTTCTATGACTTTAGTTTAGATTACTAAGACTAAATATCACTCTATCGTAAATTCACTATTTACGTCCTACAGTGTCGTGCCGAATCTGTCGCGAAACTTCGACATGTCATAACTTCTTCGTCTCGGATTTTAGCGTTCTTTATATGTACGGAAACCTTGTGACATATACTAAAACTTGGTTATGATTATTTATTCTAAACACTCTTCTATCAAAAAGTCATTTTTGACACTTATCGTCTCTAAATTGACTAGCCCAGATCTACGGGCGTTACAGAAGAAGGAGAGGAAATCATCTTGGAAGCTCAAGGCATATTGGTTCCTGAAATGTTTCACCCTCAAGCATCATTTGGAGGTATAAACTCTGAAACTTGATGAGTTATTTGCTTAGATCTTGTTAGCCTTGAGTTTGTGTTCATTTTGGTCCCATAAGCTTTGTATTCATGAATATGGATTACTCTAACCATAAGAGCTGTAATTTTAGAAATTTTTAGGTGTTAGGAGTGATAAAAATGTGATGTTGGTCCTTTAAAACCTTTATATGCAAGAGTTATGATGTCTTAATAGATTATTAAGTTAGGGTTTTAGTTTTTAGACCTTTTCTAGCCATGGAAAGTCATAAAGGTGGAAATTTTATGACTTAGAATGATGTTATGGGTCTAGCTTTGAGTTTGGAAGAGAGATATTAAAGGAATAAGCTCTTAATTTGAAGCTTTAGGTTGAGATGGCCTATACCGAGCGTACCAAAAGGTAAGCTACGCATACTGGGCTGAACCCTAATGAATTGCTTATATTTCGACTACGCCCATCATAGTAGCCGAGTGCACGGGGCATAATCAGCCTACCTTGACTTTTGACTTTCTTACTTAACCTTTGACCTGTGATTTGACCAAGTTGGACCTATGGGAATTTTGGGTATTTTGAGCTGTATTTTGTGTCTAGGTCACTGTTTTTTGTTTAGGTGACCTGTAGAGTTGGCATTTGGAGTGACATTCTTTTGTGTTATCTTTTCAAACTATGAGGTGAGTCTCCTCACTGTACTCGTGGGTTGAAGGCACCAATGCCAACCCATTCGGTTATGTATCCTGGTATATAGGATGTTCTTATGCTGTAGTGATCTGCTAGATCTGTATGATTATCTATTTTTTGGTTATATGTTTATCTGTTGCATATGTCGACATAGTATGGTTTGAGGCTGTACTGCTTTTGGATTGTCGGATAAGAAACTCGATGGCAATCCAACCGGGAGGTTGTGAGACAAAGTGGCAATCCAATCAGGAGGTTATTGGCTAGTGGGAATCCAATAGGAAGATTGTGGGTCAAATGGAAATCCAACCAGGAGGTTGTGGGCTAGGGTAATCCAGTCGGGTGATTGTGGACCATCATGTATTTTGTATATTTTTATGGTTGTGTGTGGTATTTGGGGGAACTCAGTAAGCTTTGGCTTATAATTTATGTTTCATGTTCCAGGTACTTTAGATGATCGGGGCAAGGCGAAGGCTTGATCGTGCACATCCTTCCGTGTTTATGAGATTTGATTTTGGGATACTTTGATTTGTGATTTGGCACTTTGGAAACTATGTTTTGTAAACATTTATGGGTTTTGGTTGTTTTTGAAAAATGGAAAATTTACTTTGATTTTTGGGATGTTACAAGTTGGTATCAGAGCCCTGGTTTGAGCGACTTGGATAAGCATTCATGTGAATCCAGACTCAAACTTAGGATTTGTAAGAGTTTTCAAGATTCTTTTCAAAAGTAACCAAGGAAGGATGATATGTGTACGATCAGATGGAGCAAGAAAGTATACCCCAAGTTACCTACATTGTTATTTGTTTATGATGTTTATGATAGAACCCATGCTAGTGATAGGCTAGGGATCTTTAGGAATTGCATGATAGAATTTCCTGATGTATGATGTCTGATAGCCTAAGAGAACTTCTTGTATGTTAGATGAAATTCATATCATTACTGTAATTTCTTAGTATGTGCATCATAGTTGTACATAACTAAGATTCTATATCCTGAGAATGTTGGGTTTAGCCTTATTTCCTATTCCTCGCTTGGTTGTGGGCTTAGGGTAGAATCAAGTATTCGACTGTTTGTGGAATCCAACGTTATGTATGCTTAGCATGCATGAACGGTTGTAGGGTTGGTGGAATTTTCATAAATGAGTATGGGTGTAGTAGGACAGTTGAAGAATGATTAGCCACTATTGAGAGAGTGAGTATAGAATGTATGCGTATCCTAATTGTAGTTTAGTTTTCGGGTAGTTTGAGATGATCCATTCAGACGAATATGGGTAGGTATGGAAAGTAGTATGGGCCCGTACTACTGAAAGCATATGACTCGTACACGTAGCAAGGAAGTCATAAACCCTGAGGATTTAGTCTCTCTGTGATGGTTGTAATAATATGAATTGTGACATTTGTTATATATTTTGGTTCATTTTCAGTATGATGTTCACGAGAGGATTTGGTACTGGATCTGGAGCGGGTGGCCAGCATAGGTCGGGTTTGGCTAATGATCAGATACGGGAGTTGATTGCCACTGAAGTGGATACCACTGTTCTGGGTTCTATTCCAGAGCTATTTAGGTCTATCAAGATCATGATGATTGAGTTGTTTGATGATCGTTATGCTTCCCTTACTGAGACTGCTACTGATGTAGCCACCGTAGCCGTCGTTGTTGCGAGAGGCTGAGGAGGAGGTTTATTATAGTACCGGGACTTTAGTAACTTGAAGCCCCCAGAGTTCGATGGGGTCAAGGACCAAATTGTGGCTATGGGATGGATTTCAGATGTGGATGGATGTTTTTTCACCTGCTCCTGTCCAGAGGACTAGAAGGTCAGGTGCACCCTAAACCTCCTTCGACTAGGCACGAAGGACTTGTGGAACCTGGTTAGCATTTCCTATACTCCTGAGCAAAGGGATACTGTTACCTGGGAGTGGTTCTCGGAGATGTTTCACACGGGGTATGCTCCCCTGGTGGAGAGGGATAGATTGGCTCAAGAGTACCTAGATTTGAGACATACGACAGAGATGGTGATGGTGATCACCAAGATGTTCACCGAAAGGGCTCTATTCTGTCCTGAGTTTGCTGCTTCAGTGAAGGCTCATATGATGTGATACTTGAGACTTCTCAAGATTGATAATCGATAGTTTGTGTCTACCCAACGTTACAGTACCCTCTCCGAGCTTCAGGATACCGCCCGGGGAAAGGAGACTGAGATTGAGACCCAGACGAAGGAGCAGAGTTAGACTCCCGTTCATTTGCAGTTATAGCCAAGCAGTTCAATCTTGCTGACACACGATCTTGGGGACAGAGGGGGTCGCACTTGTGGAAAGTGTTGGAGAGCTCAAGATGGGATGTGTTGATCATCGATATCATGCCGCAATTGCAGTAGGGATGGACATTTCCCGAAGGACTGTCTCTAGCAGGCTTCGCCGCTGAGCTCTAGGATTTGTTACCACTATGAGCAGGTGGGCCATGTGAAGGTACCAACTAATTCTACACTTCGGATCACGGATAGACACTTGGGTAGGGTGGATCCCTAGATGGCTCGAGGTTGTGCTTCCCAGCTCACATCATAGGAGGCTAGGGCGGTGCCGGACGTCATCACTGGTACGTTTTCATTTATTATTCTGTTAAATTATTTTATGGTATGCTTATGTTTATGCATCTGCAAGGTACCGTCTTAGTGAACTCCTTATCTGGTCTTATGCTTTTTGACTTGGGTACGAGTTGGTCCTTTGTGTCTCAGTCCTTCAGTAGGAGTTTTGATATGTATATTGAATATTTTGAGTGCCCGTTGTGAGTTTCCATCGCCAACAAGAACGAGGTTTCTACATCAAGTGTTTTTTGGGGTTGTATATTAGAGATTTCCGGTGTGTCTTACCCGATTGTTTTGATCCTTATTCCTATGGGGGATGTGTATGTGATAGTAAGGATGGGCTGGCTGAGTAGGTTCGGTTCCATGATAAATTATGTGGGTTAGTGGGTTATAGTTCGAACCCCAAGTGGTGGATAACTGATTATTTATGGAGAGAGTACCAGAGTTGGATCAGCCTTTTGTTCTGCTGTCAGGGTTCGACAGTATTTACAACATGGGTGTATGGGTTACCTCGCATATGTGGTTGACACTCGGGTCAAAAAGGAGGTTATGGTTTCAGATTTTCCCGTAGTCAAGGAGTTCAAAGATGTTTTTTCTGAGGAATTACCCGGTGTGCCCCTTGATATGCAGGTTGAGTTCAGGATTAATTTGGTCCCCAACGTGGCCCTGATTGCTAAGGCGTAGTACAGATTAGCGCCACCAAAGATGGAGGATTTGTCCTCTCAGCTTCAAGAGCTGTTGGGAAAGCAGTTCATCAGACCGAGCAGTTCGCCTTGGGGAGCACTGATCTTATTTGTGAAGGATAATAATGGGTCCCACCGCATGTCTATTGATTATTAGAAGTTAAATAAGTTAACGTTGAAAAACCGTTACCAACTTCCATGGATTGATGACCTTTTCGATCTTTTGTAGGTTGCATCTTGGTTCTCCAAGATCGATTGAGGTCAGGGTATCATCAAATGAGGGTTAGAGAGGAGGACATGGATAAGACAACGTTTTAGACTCGTTATGGTTATTACGAGTTCTTGGTGATGCCATTTGGGCTCACCAATGCACCTGCGACATTTATGGTTTTGATGAATTGAGTGTGTAGATCGATGCTTGATCGATCAGTTATTGTTTTCATCATTGATATCCTGGTCAATTCCAAGACAAAGGAACAACACGAGGAGCACCTTCGAGAGCTGTTAGGAGTTTTAAGGATGGAGGGTTTGTATACCAAGTTCTTAATGATGGGATTTTTACAAACAATCCTATGTGTGCATGAAACCCTAGAATTGAATTTATGTTTTCACTATTAGATACACAACATTATGAACACATAAAGAAACCCTAATTCTAGCATATAAGTAATCATATTAACATAAGAATAGGTTTATAATATTACCTTGATTGTTATGTAGCAATAACAATCCCAAATCTCCTTGTATTGACTTTGGAAGGCTTAGAGTCACAAGTGTCACTCCTCTAATGGTTCACAAACACCAAGAGTAAATGGAGAAGCAAGAGAGAGAGGGAAGAGGTATAAAATTCGTTTCTAGGAACCCTAGACAAGGCATGGACGAATTCTTATGGCCTTAGGGTTATTTATATAGGTGTAGAGATTAGGTTTCAGTCCTTATCCTTATCTAGTTGCTTGCCCACCAAGCAACCATAAGATAAGCCTTGAAAACCCTTATCTTTTATCCTTTGGACGATTTCAAGGATCCTTATCTCCTTGAATTCGTTCAACCCATATTTATTATAACCAATACCATATTTTGTAACTATCACATAATTACAATTCAGCCCCTCTACTTTAATTAATTACATTTGATCACAAAATTAATTCTTAATTAATTATTGACCAATATTAATTAAACAAATATGATTTCTCCTTTAATATATTATTCTTATAACATATTAATAAATCATAATAACCTCTCTCTTTATTTATTTCTCCAATCAAGTTGCTTTGGTGAAGGCAACCCAAAAGGACCATGCACCATCGGGTCAAGTACATACCAAAATAGTTATGGACTTAGACACTAATCCAACAGTCTCCCACTTGGATAAGTCTAATAACTATTATGCGTATGACTTTAGATCCTGATCTGCAATCGTAGCTTTCCAAAGCCGCTGTCAACTCTGATCCTATCAGATACGCGTGTCCTTAGATAAGGGATCATATATTCCTCCATTCTAGATATCATATGAGATATGATTTCAAATCATTCTCTTTGTACTATATCTCGATTTCCGATTTATGACGACTGACTAATTGAACAAATCAAATTAGCCCTAGCCCGGCCGAGCATTTACGTTTGTCATCACAAAATCATCGAGGGGCCCAAAGATATCGCTTTTATCCTTATTTGGATAAAAGGAACGGATAAACTTTGATACAATGCTCGCTTGCACTCACTCACCAAATCACACACAACAATATGTTTTATAACACCAAGTTACTAGTGTGTTTACATATTATCAATGTGCAACCGATTCGCAAGATACAACTCACACATCTCGGTTTCAAGAATATAAGATGTTATCGTCTCACCAATCACTCGTGATACAATTCATGGAGTGATCCAAGTGAGCGTGGGTTTAATCCAATGCTCAAATTCATATTCATAAGCACTCATGAACATTGCAGCAAACATTTGCTTATGTCTAATGCTCTTTAGACAATTCACACACCAATTCACGACGGTCTTCATTCATATCTACTTCCAACATATGAATGACTGTGGCTCGTTCGAATAATTCGATTATTCTTAATAAACTCAATTATTCTGGAAGTCAAAACATGCAAATGTGAAACACAAGAATAATACTAATCTCATATGGCCTCAAACCTTTGAGTATAAATAAAACACCTTTTATTTATCACCATATTGATTACTCATTATTTGTCGTTTCGGGTAATCAACTTCTTACTTGAATTACAACACTTGTCCCATGCTCCTAGCATGCACACAATGTTTACCTATGGTTCTTACTTTATGAAATAGATCACATTGAACACATTTCCAATCATTCTCATTTCACAACTCCAAATCCTTTTCATAAGTGAAAGAATATCAAATTCTTGCTACTTATAGAATATGCTAGATTCTAACATTCTATGCAACTTATACTTTCGTAATGTCACTGCACAAAAGTCACAAAGACTATTGCCAATGATATTACAAAGTCTTTTATCGGAAATTATTACAAGACAATTCCTTAGATATGATGTCTCTCACTCAAAGTACATTCCTTTGAACATCCTTTTGCATAAAAGTTTCTAATCTAGTCATAGATTATCAATATTCAATTCCCAATGTGGATACATTTCCATATTTTCCATATGACAACATATTCTTAATAGAATCTTATCTATTCCTAATAATGTCTATATGGTCCATCCAATATGAAAACATTTCCATATCTTCCAATACTATACTTCCAACTACTCACAAGCAACCAATCCTCGTCGAACTTGGATTGTCCTTTGATAGTTGTTTAATTATTTTAGTCTAAACCGATTCTAGTCCTTTTTCCCTCTAAATGCGCTAGACATTTGGAAAATTTTAGAATGGTCAAACATTAAAGCATTTGAAATCGATCCTATACTCGAAGCGTATGGGACACGACGCATAATGTTTTATTTGCTATGTTCTCAAAATTCGAATTGTGAAGAGGAATGCCGTAATCATAATCGAAAATTTAATAACACACTATTTACCTTTAACTAAATTTATTAACATTTCTCAACCTAATCCTTTAGATTTGAAATGAAGCATAATATTCTCTCCCTTAATTATAGCAAAACAACATTACAACCCTTACGACTTTGCAAGGTATAATTCTTGTTTTCTATGATTAATATTGCAAACTTTCAATAGGTGCCTTAATAATCATATAATCATAACTTTTATGCTCCCACTATCATGATGATTATTATAAACATAACACTTATGCTCCCACTAGCTTCGACATGTATTCAGAAACAGCTTAACTTTCATAAAAACAATGCTTATTGAATTTTTTAAGTTCATGTTTCTCATACTTAGTGCTTTGATAATCTTTTATCAAGGCTTCTTGAACTTATACACCTTTGCCTTCGATAGTTCATATGTGTGTCTAAACACTTAAGACTAATTGCCAAACCTCACAATTCAAATTATGGAAAGGGATACCGTAACCATAATTGAATTCGAGAATGCAATTTTACAATCACTATCTTCTTAAATCTTTCTTAGTGAAAGCATTTCCTCACAATCATTTTCATGAAGGAGGAAATCTTATGACACTTAGATTTAAACGGTGTATTTGTTCCTATCCATGTGAATTTGTTAAAAACAAAGTTTACGACAAATTCAAACTCATATGGATCGAACTTTCTTAATCTTGATTTCTTGCCTTATGGTAGCACAGCTGCCCACCATGTCTTCCAAGTCGTTAAGCAGCTCACCTTTTCTTATCAATGTACTTTCCATTGATCAAGGTCCTTGCCTTTTATGCATTCAAATGAGAACTCATAGGATTCACATGCATAATTAACTCGATTGGATTGGCACAGAAACAAAATAATGTCAACACGATAGGTTGTAAACCTCAACTCGTGTGCTAGTGATGATCGATAAGTTTTATTTGATTTGTTCTTGAAACCTTTCAAGACCATTAAGACTCCCACTGACTCCTTGACATATAAGATTCTCTTGTCAACAACCATTTCTTGACAAACAAATATTCAAGAGTTAGTGTAGCTTTTATCAAACACTTCATAAATTGGTCCTAGTTGGTCTTTGTCTTATCCAAGACATCACAACTTTCCATATTTGATGAATGTTATAAACCTTCTTAATACTTATCACTCAATTTCACAATCTTAACTCTAAGACTTGTTTTTGGAACGAAGTATGATTGACTTCTTGATTTAACCATTTCTTCAATTCTTGATTCCTCTTCTTAGACATACAATTGTACAAAGACTCACTTAGAGGATCAATTGAGATATGGTTCTTAATCATTAAGACCCATCATAAAGCATAAAAGGTACTCTCCGTTCTTCTTAGAATGGAGAAACTTTTATCTTTCTGCCTACTTGATTCTTCTTATTCGTTCTACTATTGATTTAAACCTTTTTTCAATCAATCTAGAATTACACTTAATCTTGTAAGTATAATCACATTTACTCTTATGGTGGACTTGATCAACACACAACTTTGTGTGCTCGATCTCCTATTCCTTCACGTGACACTTTGTCAATGAATTAGTCTAATTTCCAAATGTGAAATTTCTCATTCATCGTGCAACCAAGTTGCATGATTCTAAGTTTCTGTCCAATTGAAACTTGAGCGACGAGAAACTCTCCCTATTTGGTAAATTCTCGACTTTCCATAAATAACATAATAAGAACCAAATCCATTATTGCTAATAATAGAAACATCCAAACATCAATTTTTCATATACGCCAATGCAAGGATAAATAAATAATATAAAATCAAAATTTATTTTATTGCGGAAAAAATTTTGTCCTTACAATGCAATGCATTGAAAAACTATGCTAATACATCTTTCTTAGCAATCTAATTGTAACTCTAAGTAGTAGCTCAAGAATCTAATCTTCGAGAAATGCGATCGAAATCCATTCCTTCACGGTTAGATTTTGCTCACTTCTTCCCTTAAGCTTCCTTTCTTTTCTTCGATCCTACAAAACATCAATTGTAATCTTATCACATTATGTATTAAGAATCTAGAATAGAAGCTTAAAAGAGTTAGTCAATGGATTTTACCTAAAGCAAAGCCATACGTTTTGACTCTCCCATCTCTTAGATCTCTTAGGTAAATAGGGCAGCTTCGTCTCCAATGCCCTTTCTCTTGGCAATAACAGCAAATTGACTCTTTTGGAACATGACATGGAACTACTTCAGACATTTCCGTTCTCTTATGTTCAAACTTTTCGATCATAGCATGTCTTTCATTGCCATTATCTATATCCATAGAGGTCTTGAAGGCAGATTCACCAATCAACTTTGCTTTTCTATTGCGCCAAACCATTGCTGATTCGGCAGCAATAAGCATATATGTGAGATCTATAAGGGTCACGTCGTGGTTCATCATATAGTACTCTCTTACGAACTCACTATACGAGTTAGGAAGTGACTGAAGAACCCAATCAACAACCATTTCCTCACAGACAATGGATCCTAACATTCTTAACCTATCAATGTGTGACTTCATCCCTATGACATGTGCACACACCGACTTTCCTTCTTTATGTTTATTTGCCAAAAGGGCTTGAGTGATCTTGAACTTTTCAAGCCTTCGAACTTGTGGGTTAGGGAGAATAATCGGAGGAGGAGGAGGAAGTGAAGTATGATCTCTTGTTCCTCGATCGAATCATGGAATATCATCTTCATGTGGAAAGCTTGTTCCACGGGATTTGGGAAGACCATAGTTGTCGAACTTTGACATATACAAAACGGGAGAAAACGAATTCAAGTTAGTTGATTGATTGAGTCCTTAGTAAATCACCCAAATGAGTTACTAAGGCTAGGACCCAACACAATATTCTACAACTCGGGAGAGGGATGCCGTAACCCTAATTGTAAAATATTTGAAGGTAAGTGAATGACGATTCACTAATTTCCACCACGAAAAACGAAAAAGAATTTAAGTTTTAAATCTATGAAAACTCCTAGATCCTTTGAGATTCATTGAACTTTCAATGGCATGTTTAAATCTCGATATGCCCCTCTTGTTTGTGACTGGGATGCCGAGGATCACAAAGCGGGTGTGAATAACCATGCAAACTTACATGGTGCCCTCACATGTTACAGTCATCTATTCGATGTGCCGGTAAACCACACACGCTCCACCGAACTATGACAAACATTGAGTCACCCTTTGCTACCTTCACTTAGAGCCATTTAGTGTGCCGGTAAACCACACACGCTCCACTAACGTCTTCGCAAGGGTACAAAGTGTAATTTCATGGAATTGCATCAATTCACTTTTGCCTAAGTAACTAAGATTGGGAATTTTATGAAAACATTTAGTTACTTTAATAATTCATTATACTTATAATTGAAGGTTTCGTCCTCTCCTACCCGTTCGGCTAACGACCCTCCACTAGTCAAGAGTGCGGTGGGTAAGAGTGGATACCCATTCAATCGCCATTTTATAGGCAATTTTCTTAAACACCCCTTATAGACCAGCTTTGTGAATGAGGCCTACTAACGGTAAGACTGACTTTTACTCATTCATATATATAATGTTAGACTTTTAATGTTATATATAGTATAGGGTGTCTTTTACACTTTAAAATACTAGGTGGTCAAATATAACAATTATACTTTTAATTGTAAACCAAAACTTTTATGGATTTATTAAACTTCTTTTAATTATACACCTTAATTAATTAATAAAACCACAAGGGTGTAATTTGAACATTTTCAAAACAATACTAGGGTTTTAGAATTTAACATCCTAATTAAACTTTTAATCAGCTTTTAAATTCCAAAACTTGAGGGCAAGTTTTGAAACTTTTCAAAACAATTTAGTTTTAATCTCTCTTAAAATTTTCGAATTTATGCCATATAAATTAATATTTTAAATATTAAAACTCTTGATTTAATAATTATCTTGAATTAGACTATTAATTTAATTATTAAATCATAAGGGATTATCTAAATCATGAGGATAATTACCATTTATACATTTAAGATATCCTAATCCCTTAATTATCTCTCTAGATTTTGAAATGATGATTAGGATAATGCAAAATCTATAATTACCATATATAACAACTAGAGGATAATTACAAGATATGGGATAATCCAAATCCCTAAAATTTAGGATCTTATCTTGGGGAGGAGGCTAATTTCGAAAATCATGGGGTTTTTCAAACCCTAGATTTCGAAATCTTGAGGCTTAAGTAAAGGATTTGAAACCCTTTCAAATTTTCGCAAATTAGGGTATAGAAACCCTAATCTCGAAATTTCTAGCCTCCTAGGGTTTATTGGCTATAAACCCTAATATGTCAAGTTCATACAATTGTATAATACTAACTGAAAACAAGTTAACCAAAGGCTCTGATACCACTGATGGGATTTGTACAAACAATCATATGTGTGCATGCAACCCTAGAATTGGATCTATGTTTTCACTATTAGATACACAACATTATGAACACATAAAGAAACCCTAATTCTAGCATATAAGTAATCATATTAACATAAGAATAGTTTTATAATATTACCTTGATTGTTATGTAGCAATAACAATCCCAAATCTCCTTGTATTGACTTTGGAAGGCTTAGAGTCACAAGTGTCACTCCTCTAATGGTTCACAAACACCAAGAGCAAATGGAGAAGCAAGAGAGAGAGGGAAGAGGTACAAAATTCATTTTTAGGAACCCTAGACAAGGCATGGACGAATTCTTATGGCCTTAGGGTTATTTATATAGGTGTAGAGATTAGGTTTCAGTCCTTATCCTTATCTAGTTGCTTGCCCACCAAGCAACCATAAGATAAGCCTTGAAAACCCTTATCTTTTATCCTTTGGACGATTTCAAGGATCCTTATCTCCTTGAATTCGTTCAACCCATATTTATTATAACCATTACCATATTTTGTAACTATCACATAATTACAATTCAGCCCCTCTAGTTTAATTAATTACATTTGATCACAAAATTAATTCTTAATTAATTATTGACCAATATTAATTAAACAAATATGATTTCTCCTTTAATATATTATTCTTATAACATATTAATAAATCATAATAACCTCTCTCTTTATTTATTTCTCCAATCAAGTTGCTTTGGTGAAGGCAACCCAAAAGGACCATGCACCATCGGGTCAAGTACATACCAAAATAGTTATGGACTTAGACACTAATCCAACACTTAAAGTGTGTGTTTGGTTACAGGAGATTCAGTTCTTAGGACACCTCGTTAACCAGAACAGGATTCTGGTCGACCTAGCCAAGATTGAGGCAATTATACAATTGGAGGTCCTGAAGACTCCTTCAGAGATCAAGAGTTTTCTAGGATTAGGAAGGTATTACCGAAGATTTATTCAGGATTTCTCCAAGGTTGCTATATCCCTCACTCATTTGATGAGGAAGGTCGTGGATTTTCGTTGGGGTCTTGAGTAGCAGGCTACGTTCGATAGAGTGAAATAGAAGTTATGTGAGGCCCCGGTGTTGATCCTTCCGGAGCGTGTGGCGGACTTTGTTGTTTATTGTGATGCTTCTATCACCGGTTTGGGGGCAGTACTCATGCAACCAGGGAGAGTCATTATATACGCTTCTAGGCAGCTGAAGCCGCGTGAGGTTCGGTATCCGACACATGACCTAGAGTTGGGGGCGGTGGTGTTTTCCCCCAAGAATTGACAACATTATCTTTATGGGGTTCAGTGTACCATTTACACTGACCGTAAGAGTTTGAGGTATCTCATGGATCAGCCAAATCTAAATATGAGACAACATAGATGGCTTGATGTGGTTAAGGATTATGACTGCGAGATTCTTATCACTTGGGGAAAGCGAATGTTGTCAATGATGCATTGAGCCATAAGACGGCTAGTTCTTCTGTTAGGAGCTTATGTATAAGAATTTTGATTGTTTCCGCTTTTGTACTTGATCAGGGAGGCTCAGGTCGAGGGAGTCAAGAAGGAAAATTGGAAACAGGAGAGAATCAGGGGCGAGATTGACAAGTTTTCTACCAACATCCATGGATTGTTGACCAGGTGTGGTCGGGTTTGGGTGCCATATTTTGGCGAGATCAGGCAGACTATGTTAGAAGAGGCACATAAGTCTAGATTTTTGATACACCCTAGAGCCACCAAGATGTATTGGGATTTGAGACTTAACTATTGGTGGTTGTGTATATAATTTTAGCTAAATACTATGTGTGAGATGAAAGTAATTACTATTAGTGGCCATGCATATAATTTTATCTAAATACTTCATACATATGTGTAAGATGAAAGTAACTATGCACTCGCTTGATAAAATGGATGATTGGTGAATTTGGCAATGCTTCGGCTAACACGTTGGTATTTCCTTTGATGTGACCTAGGTATAAATGTCACTGATTCTTAGTCTTATATTCCTAGCGACTAATGATATTCTAGATTCCTCATTAATCCCAATCACTACATAAAGATATATCAAGTAAGGAACAACATGTTAGGATCATATCGGACGTAGGTTCCATTCGGTATACATAGTATACTGTTTGGAAATCCCACTTTAAACACCTCACTAAATCCAGCCTAGATATTATCCCCATAAGTTGATTAATCAGTATAATGACTTGGAATTATTGATAAATCTTATTTATAGATTTATAATAACGACTATGAACGTAAATATAAATTACACTTGAAATAAATTAATTGTAGCTTAAATTACAAATATTTCGGCGAAAACCGAGAAATTGTATGGACAGAACTCTGAAACCTAAATCTTCTATTTTTCGGGCTCTCCAGGACTTCGAGACTCGGTCAAATAAGCCTAAATACTGAGAAAATTTGGGTTCAAGGAATGGAAATTCAAGAGGAAACGTTTAGAGGGTGTGAGGAACAAAATAGCGCTTCAAAAGCTATTTATAGGAAATTTTTCGAGGATACACGCCGCACACACCTACCAGGCGCACCGTGTACTTGGGTGGTGTTGTTGGGTGCCACATGTCACTTTCCTGGTAGAGTGTCGGACGTGCCACGCACCTTACCTATGAGCGCGCCTGTTTGTGCAATTTATAAGATTTTGAAAATTCATAACTTCTTCATACGAGATCCATTTTTGCCGTTGTTATATCCATGTATAACTATCAGTGAGATCTATAACTTTCGTTTATATTCTGTCGTCTAGTTCTCACTTTATTTTTAAAGTTGTATTTTTAACTGGCTTAGATTGCTAAACTCTGTTCAAAATTCATATCTCTTTTATATGAAATACGTTCTCGAATGTCTTTATATTTATGGAATTGTATCTTCAAGATCTTCAACTATTGTTTAGATTGTTTCGGCTATCAATCAACTGATCGTGATTTCAGTTTCTATGTCGTGCGTTGCTATACCGAAACTTCTAAAAATCATATCTTCTTCATACGAATTCAGATTTGGACGTTATCTTTATACACACTCTCAATTTTATGACTACTACGACTTTCTTCCAAATTGATTAGGCTAATAACCAACCTATCTAGAATTCATTTTTTACGAAGCGCATAGTTGCGTCGGTTTTATCGCTAAACTTTGAAGAAGCATAACTTCTTCATACGAAGTCAATTTCAGAGTTCTTTATATGTACAAAATCCTTTTCACACATAGTATAACTTTGGTTAAGGTTATTTATCCTAAATAACCTTCTATAAAAATGTCATTTTTATTGCTTATTTATATTTTAATTGTATTAGCCTGAATCCGCAGGCGTTACATAAACACTCGAAAACTGCTTGTTGCTGAAGCGTCATTTCAAAATGAACTTCCATGGCTTGGACAATTGCATTAAAAAGGGAACTTGCTAGTGTAGTGGGATTTATGGGGGTGTCCTTAATAGTGAAACTACTAAATTCAATGCTCGGAGGTATTTTACGGAGAGAAGCCAAGGCACAAACATAATCAGAATCCATACCGCGTAAGTCGCTATCCCATAAGATGTAGTATTGTAACATCCAAGATTAGGACCTTGAGGCAACAAAATCATATGAAGTAGCCTCTACTGCCAATTACAATCCTAAACTACCAAACCTAATGGGTAGGGAAGCAAGCAATTTGCCACCGTATGTCGCCAAAGAAAGGGCCACCACAAACCATGATGTCCTCTTTCGCCCCGCATAGTCCTTTGTCAAAGAACAACAAAACTTCTGTTATGTGAATGAGTTAGCATGTCCTCAATCCAAAGAAAATTTTTGTAATAACCAAACAAGACTGAAGCAAAAGGAGCTCAATATGGGGGTCAAGCAGTTGTGGAAGAAGGCACATCAAGTTCACAACGTTTTCGGCTTTCTTTATGGCTATGATGCTAATGAAACTATCGTCTCTACTAACAACTCCCCAAAGAAAGAAGTTTCACCACCAATAGCGGCCTCCCGATGTCAACTGGGAAAAGCCCACCACGAAGCTTTCTACATCACATGAGGGCCAGAAGATCTCGGTTTTTCATGATATTCAACTGAAGGCTTAATTTTGGACCAACCACTTTAATGATGTCCAATGCTTTCACCACTTCCTCCAAATCTCCAACAAGTGTCCCATCATCAGGGTACCATGCATGGAGAAGAAGCTTGTAGTTGTCTATTATATTATGCAATAGAGGATGCAATACAAGAGCAAATAGAAGTAGTCCCAAGGGGTCTCCTTATTAAACCCGAATGGTGGACCAAATATGTGTGTCTCATAGATACAACCTTGTTGGTTGACCATATAAGAATTCTATCCATAAGGATATAGAAGGGAACCTCAATCTAACCTCATGAAGTAATGCAGATATCTCTATAAGGTTAAATGCATTGTAGAAGTTCACAGTAAGCATGTAAAGAGACCCGTCTTCATGAAACTCACTCAACACCCTGTTAACACTATGTAATACATCTTAACACCACCCAAACTGGAAATCATTGAGATACTTGCCCATGTCTTTACCAACACCTTTCATAGGCAACTTGGAAACCAGACGTCTCCATATAGTGCTTACTGCAATAGGTTATATTTCATTGCCACATTTTAAGAGCGGCGTAAAAGGAGTAGGGGAAACAAATTCTGCCAAACTCGACAAACATCTTCCCCTATCCATAGATTAGCCACATATGTAATGTAGAAGGTCTTTTACTGTAAATGAACCTTCTCTACAAAGAGTATCCAAAATGTGTTGAACTCTAAACTCGTCTCTCCTATATGAGGTTCCTTTAGGGAATGACTTAAGTCACTTCCAAAAAACTTCTCCCTTTTTCCATTATAAAACCTATCGAATTTAACATTTTATTCGGAAGAAAATGATTTCTATAAAAGCTTCAAAAGAAGATGTGACCTTCTCTCTCCTTTTTATATTAAACCCAACGATTTGTGTTTGATGGTTTCATTTTAATGCTTTGAGTTTCAAGTTTGATTTCTTTGTCTTGCATACAACACTATGTGGTTTGATTTCAGAATAGATTTGCGGTATAATGTTAGGTTTTAAGTTTCAGAATATGGTTTCGATTTGGGTTTAGGATTAGATTTCAATTTCATGACATTTTATATTTTAGTTTTAGGTTTTAGATTTCAATTTCAGGTTTAAGATTTCATATTCAGCTTTTGATTTGAACATCGATGGTCTTTTTCCAGGTTTCAATGAGTTTTTTTTCCTGAGGTGGTGGTGGTCGATGAAAATGGTGGTGGTGGTGGTAGTATATAAATGGTGACGGTGGTGGCGTGGGGTGATGTGGCTACATATTTTGTTAAATAAAATTTTTTTATATATTAATAATAAATAAATAAATACTAAATAAAAAGATACATAGATAAAGTTAATATAGTATTTTTCATGTCTATAAAATCACACCATAAAAACGTTTTAAATATAAAGTAAAAACTAGGGACCAAATATGTAATTTTGATACATTTAGATAATTTACTCTAGCTTTTATTTAATATCTTATCATGAACGAAAAGAGTATATATATATATATATATATATATATATATATATATATATATATATATATATATATATAGAGAGAGAGAGAGAGAGAGAGAGAGAAAGAGAGAGAGAGAAAAGTTCAATAGATAACCATAATTATGGGTTCTTCAAGGAACCAATTTTTTTTTTCAAATTCTAGAGTTTATTCTTTATCGAAAAAATAATCTAAAAATATCTAAATTCATATATTTTAACATTGTGAATGTCAAAAATATTTTTCGGATTCACCGTGTGAATCCGGATTCACGTTGTGAATTTTCGAACATTCACATTGTGAATTTGACGTAAAAAAAATTCATATTTTATATCATTGGAAAAAGGATAAAAAGTTATGAATTTCTGTATTTTTAGTTTTTTTTTTTAATAAAAATTAAGTTATAAAAGTTGAAAAAAAAATTGGTTCCTTGGTAATTATGGTTCTCTATTGAACCTCACCCTATATATATATATATATATATATATATATATATATATATATATATATATATATATATATATATATATATATATATATATTCTGAACGATACACTTCCTTTCTATGGAGATTGTATGTCGCTTATAATTGGTAGACTTTAGGGTCCTATGAGAACCTACATTGCTTAAGAGCAATAAAAACCAATAATACGAATGATAGAACTACATCAAAGGAAACATAGGCTTATGTGCACGTATCAGCTTGAGTGATAATAAAGTCTTTGTTCAATTTATATATTAAATATGATAGTTTGAAAATATATATAAATGAATTTTGTAAGGAATTCTGATACAAATAAGTCTTAAGTATGTTTTCCGTATCATTAATACATATTTCGATACACGACTTAATTTCTTAGACATCTCTCTTTAAATACCTTATATATTTTCAAACTTTCATATTTAACAAATAAATTGAACAAAGATTTTATTATCACTCAAGGGACTCTGTCATTGGTAGGAAGAATAAGCTAGCTTATAATCTAGGTCGATGATCTTTATTGTATTTTGAAAGTATATTATCTTATGCCCAAAGTTAAAATTTTAGCTCATTGAATATCTAGTTTAAATTTTATTAGTATTAGATCTACCCAGAAGTTGGTCTCAAGTCAAGTCAAACTTTAGCCTATTTAGGCTTGCTTGATAAACAAGTCTAGCCCGAGCCAAACCTAAGACTCAAACTATTTATGCGTCAAGTTCAAGTTTTATTTGTAAAACTCAAAACAAATAGAGCTCGAGCTTGAACCGAAACAATTTAAATGAGTTGAGTTCGAGCCTAATTCTATTCGGATTGAGGTACACAAAAGTAGGTTTTGTTAGAAATTTGGGTTATAGAAGGGTTTGGAAATTCTGAGAATTGTGGTATCACTTTCAGATTAAAGTATTTTGGTGGTACTCCCAATCTTTAATCGGATAAGACTCAGAAATTGAGAGCAATAATAGAAAATCTAGTTGTTATGAATTTTGTGCGTACCATCAAATGAAGACAAAAAATTAGTTAAGTACACTTTCCATCAGAAAACTGTCACCAGATAGTTGTATGTCTGAAAACTGTCACAAAAAACAGTTTGATGTCTGAAAACTGTTACTAATCCGGGTTCTTTCTATAAGGGTCAAAACAAAGTCAAAAATTGGGTTAATTTCCAAAATTCAGATTTCTAATGTACTTTTTATATAGCAACATAACTCACTTGGACCCCGCCAAGGACCCTACCCCTTGGACCCTACCAGGGGTTGTTGCCCCTTAGACCCTGCTCCCAGGGGCGTTGCCCCCAGACCCCCGTTCGTTCAGGGGTTTCACCTCTAAATAACAGTCTATTTTTAATCTTGAATAAACTTAAACAAGTGTGCACTTCGTACATTCCTTACTTGTTTAATATTCATCAAGATTGATTTTGGTCAACAAGTCAACCCATTATACTTAAATACAATTAGTGAAACAAAATCACCAACATGTTTTAAGCAAAACCCGCTTAAAAAACGATTCCTATCGGATCGAATATTTGGTTTTTGGCTAAAATCTAAATGAGTTTGATATGATTTTTTCATAGGATTTGGAGTTTTGGACAACTGGTTTTGGACATGGTTTAACCAGTTAAAAACCAGATTCTATAAACCTATATTATTATTATTATTATTATTTAATATTCAAATTTATTCTAACCAAAAAGACATTTTATTATATTTGATTTTAAAATATTAGTATATTTGGATAAAAATCATTTTTAACTGGATAAAAAATCTGGTTTTTCAACAGGTTAAAATTAGTTGAAAAATTACGATAACCCAATTTTTTGAAAGAGAAATTAAAATTCTTCCTACATTTATTCTTACTATCTTCCTACCCACATTAGATAGTGACAAAGTGAACTAAAATTAAATCAATTTCATTAAATGTATCATTAAATGTGACACATGTCAACATTTGATATGATAGGAAGATAAATAGGAATAAAATATAAGAGATTATTTACCGACCACCATATTGGATAAAATTGTTCGATTTTAAAAAAACAAAAAATAAATATATCGTTTTTTTTTTCAGATTTATAAAAAAATTGGTCTTGTTATACACCTCCATTCTCTAGGACTAGTATTTAAGGGTGTTCGTTTGAATGGATTCAACGGGAGATTTGATCTCATAGATTTCCATTCTCGTTCTCAACCCATGACCAATATGAGCTTTAAGTTTCCTTCGTAACTCCCGAAACCTCTTTGTAGTGGCTCCCTTCCATGCCTCATTCGCTATTCCTGCATCCAGAGGGGAGTACGTTCGATGGAATAATTTCTTAGATGTATTACCACATCCCCAAGGGTTAGGCCCACTTTTTACAGGTTAGTAGAATCTTTATGCTCAAAATCCTGATTCAGGTAGTCATTTATTTGGTACCTCCCAATGAGCAAGAACTGCCATTTTAACCCTTCTCGTTTGATCCGATCCAATCAAGTGAATCCAAATTGATTTAGATTTTCAAAACATGGATCCGAATAGTTCAAACTAAATTCAAATCTGATCCGATTACAATTCGGTTGGATCGGTTTTTATAAATTGGTTTTCAAAAACCAAAACATTTTAAAATTACATATAATTATAATATTATCCAAATTTACACAATAAAAGAAAACAAATTATTTAATTGTAATTTGAAATTTATAAACAACTAATAAGAAGATATATTATAGTTAAATATTTTATAGATAAAAAACTTTTGAGAGAAAATGCATATTAATGTTTTTTTATCGGATGAAATGTTTTGAACCTATTTGAAAAAATAAATTACAAAAATAATAAATAACTATAGATATATATTATAAATAAATAAATAATAAATATTTATTCAGTTTTTTTGGACTATTCGGTTCTTATTTTATAAACCAAAACGAATCTGAAATCCAAAATAATAGTAATTCGATTTTGTTGAAAACCAATCCAAAATTATCCGAACCAAATAATTCAATCCAAATTGTCCAATTAGACAATTCGGTTTTATCCAATTAGTGAACAACTCTACTAGTATTAATTAGGATCAAAGTCGAGTTGGTTTTTTACACCCTAATTTATTAGCTTTATTAAATAAACTATTTGATATAAGTTAATAAATAAAGTCTTGTAATTTATTTATTTTTCTTTTGATCAATAAATAACAAATATTGTTTAAGCCGTTGCCCCCTAAATCCGAACTCCGTATTAAATAGGTTTATATGATATTTAATTTGATTATGTGGATGTTATTTTTATGTATGCATAGGTAGATGATAAAACTAGGGATGAGAAAAAGGACCGAATCGGTCGGAACCGGACCCAACCCGGGAACCGGCTTCGGCCAAAATCAAGAACCGAACCGGCCCGGCAGTTCTACCGGTTCCCGGTTCCTAGCGGTTTTTGTCGTGTCTTCAAATGTTGGAACCGGTCCTTGCAAAAATAGCACCGTACGGTTCCGATTAATTTTTGTCGGTTCTAACAGTTCCGATTATATCGGTTCTGGTTCCTACCGGTTCCCGGTTCCAAAAATCTACAAAAATAACGTCCCGGTCCCGGCCAGACCGGTTCCATCGGGTTCCGATGTTGGTTTCGGTTTCGGCCGGTTCCCCGGTCCATATGCTCATCCCAAGATAAAACATTCTACAGAAATACAACTTCCAATGAATGCTTACATATATTAGAAATATTTTCACTCACATAATGAATGATGATAGAAAATCATAATACAAAATCCAACAAAGCCCAATTCAAGAAATGATAGTAAATCACAACATGATAATATGATTGGACTTAGTTAAGTCGTGCCGGATGTTACCAAAAACTTCCTTAAATCCTTAGTAAGAAACAACAATAGACATTTAAGCATAGTTCCATCTAGGGATGAGTTTTTTAACTGAAAAATTGAACCAAAATGGGAACCGAATTATTGAACTAGAACCAGGATCCGGTTGGAACCGATTAGTGGTATTTGGTCTGGTTCCCAGTTCCTCCAATTCATCATTTTCGGTTTTCGGTTCCAGTACCGAACACCTTCGTAGATAACACACTTCCTAATACAATTGAACTAGAACCAGTTAATTAGTGGTATTTGATCGGTCGGTTCCTCCAATTCATTATTTTTAGTTTTCGGTTCTTTTGGTTCTGGTCCGGTTCGGCCTGGTTTACATCTCTATTTCCATCTTTTCATAAACACCATTTTGCGCTTTTAAATTATAAGAACAATACCAATAAATATGAACAAAAACAATTTCACATTAGACCCATATACAATTGCAAAACTTAGAAAAAAACAAAACGATAGTTTTTTCTTTTTATTTTTGTAAATAAGAA
This sequence comes from Lactuca serriola, assembly GCF_051521515.1. Taxonomy (NCBI): domain Eukaryota; kingdom Viridiplantae; phylum Streptophyta; class Magnoliopsida; order Asterales; family Asteraceae; genus Lactuca; species Lactuca serriola. Next base: position 32,217,504 of record NC_136408.1, read on the forward strand.
ATATTTCATAATTTTGTAGTGGTTCTACCGTAAAACTTAAAAGGACCAAACGAGAACAATTTCTTTTGTAAATAAGATGAAATATGTGGCTGTTTCGAAATTCGAAACATAATATTTTAAAGATTATTTTGTGATAAACCTCACGACAATAGTGATAAGTTGCCCTTTTTATCTAACACACGTTTTTGTCACTTGCCATGCATATTGGGTTTTAATGTAACTAAAACATGGAAATATTCTTTTTGTTTTTTTTTGTTTTTTTGTTTTTGTTTTTTTTATCGATTCAATAGAAATGAAAAGTCTTCAACCAAAAGTTATCTTGGGCTTAAGTGCGTAAGAGAGTTCACGAGGGAGGCAGTAGAGGAGGGCTCTTAGAACTATATATCGAAATAAGAAGCCGGAGGTTGAAATTCAACGGATTGACTGTGTGACAGGGAATCGAAATTAGCAGGTTCTGACTTGAAGAAGAAGAAGATGGATAACATGTCGGCTGTTTGGTAGGGATGTGCGATCAATCCACCTCACTTATAATTTTGATATGAACCAGTTCTCGCATTGAGACGCTTTATTTGGTCTCGATCAGGTTTTGACACCACTTGTCTATCTTCTGGTTCCTTTAATTCACTTGGTACTATTCAATAAATTACTTACGGTTCAGGTTATTTCGATTTTGGAGCTAGCGGCATGTAGACAGGTGGGGTGGTACATCAATTTTGATATATATAGCATAATGAGACGTGTACTAGTTTGGATCGAGAAGGACTGAAAGGTGACTGATTAGAGTCGTGACCATACTAAAAGTCTAAAACGTATCATAGGTTTTCAATTAATGAATCATTTAATTTAGTTTACTTTTTTGAAAGGCTGATGCTAACCAAGCAACAATACAATTATATGATGTGAACTGAGATAATGGTGGTTGAACAATAAAGGAGGCCAACCATTGAAAAACAGAGACTCCTAAAATGTTGCTGTGTTTTAGTCTCTGTGATAGACTTTGGGATGGATTTAGACTTTAGAGGAAGTGGTTATTTCCGGTTCTCTTTTTCTAGCATACATGCATTCAAACCCTCATACGTTTAAGATATTACCAGTTTTTTGCGATTTATCCTCGCATGATGATGTATGTTGGAACATGTTTGAAATGAGTCATTCAAATCGTTTGATTTATCATTTTTTATAGCATTATCTTAACACACACGAATTACACGAATTTTAAATATCAGTTATTTCTGTCATGTAAGGTGTACAATCCATGTTTATTTTGGTCTATAGAGTATGATACATAAATGGCATATGGAGTATATTTGACTTATAGGCTATGGAATACATAAATGGCATATGGAGTATATTTGACTTATAGGCTATGGAATCTCATGCATTGGATTCTGGTGAGAGGATTTGGGGGAGCCCATATGTGTCCGGATAAATAGTTCCTTTCTTAGGATATATATTGTAAATATTGTAAAATATAAATGGGTAGTGTGCCATATGTGGGAAGTGTAGTAGGGATGAGATTTAAAACAGAAATTTGTACTGGAACTCGAAGCGTTAGAACCAGAATATGTAGAATCGGTTTGGGTTTCGGTTATAAAAAATAACTTTATCTCATCAATGTTGCTTACATGTTGGTCAACACAACACAACATCAACACTCAAAGCATATTGAAATTGACATTCACTTCATCAGTATAATAAAATTGTTTTGGCCCTAACTCAAATTGTTCGGCTCTCAATATATAAATAGTTTCACGAAAGATCTTTCGTCTTTTCTATTTCATGATTTCCGGTCAGTTTTAACGATCGGACAAACCTTCCGATATATAAAATTGCCAGAAGATATTAAGATATATATATAACATATATTTATGTTTAACCTCCCAATATATAAACACGGTGTTAACATTTAACATAGACTTTATATCTATGTTTAGTGCAACACTCTCCCAATATATAAACACACGGTGTTAACATTTAACATAGACTTTATATCTATGTTTAGTGCAACACATTCGATCGATCATGTTTATCATCCCTATTGTAATGTGTATAATCGGAAGGCCTCTATTCATTGGAAAAATACTCTCCAACACAAAAGTTCATTAAGAGCCTCAATGAAAGTTTTTTCGACAGCCATTCGAGCTACCTTTAGGATGCTCTTAGAGCATACACAATGCATACAATGCATAGTTTAATGGGAAAGTTGAATGAGGTGGCATGTCTAATTGACATTCAATGGATCAAACTCTACAATTATAGGATGTCATAAGGAGTTCAATGGCTATTGAACTGGGAAGAAAGAAACATTTTAACTACTTTATTAAATATATATTCTATTCAACTCTAGTGAGTTCAATGCATTGTAGGAAAATTAATATAAAATTATATATAAATATATATTTGAACTCATTAAATATATATTACATTCAATTCTATTGAGTTCAATGCATTATAGGAAAACTAATATAAATATATATTTGAACTCAATAGAGTTCAATGCATTTTAAGAAAATTAATGTAAAATTATATAGTAATTGATGTGTCAATCTATTAAATTCTTAAAGTCTAATAAATTTATTGTAAGAAAATTAATATAAAATTATATATATATATATATATATATATATATATATATATATATATATATATATATATATATATATATATTTGAACTCAATAAAGTTCAATGCATTTTAAGAAAATTAATGTAAAATTATATAGTAATTGATGCGTCAATCCATTAAATTTTTAAATTCTAATAAATTTAATGAGTTTAATGCATGGTGTTATTAACGCCGCCATCACTAAATATAAGGCATCACTAAATTGTAAGGCTATCAGGAGTGGGCGTCTTAAAAGACGCGTGATGCTTAGTTGGCACGACCAAAGACGCGTGAACACCGCCCCAAGGGTCGGTGTTCGTGGTGTCGCGTGGATGAGAAGACAGAAGAAGACGGAGCTTTCTATTGGTTTGCTTTTTTTCGATCTTTTGCTCCTTAATTTTGCTGGATTTTTTTTAATCCATCGAAGTAGAAAAGGAAAAAAAGTTACAAAGAAATCGGTGAAAAAGACGAAGTAAAGCGGGTGGATATTATAAATGTTTTAATTGAAGTTACAAATTTGGTTCCTAAAATTTTGTAACTTAATCTTATTACATCCTTTCACTTTTATCTGAATTATATTAAACCCTTAACTATACATAATTCTGTTTATTTAATTTTAAAAGTTAATAATATATTTATTTGATTTTTTAGTGACTTTTTTATTTAATCTAATATTTTAAAATTAAAAAAATAAAAATATAAATGATCTGGAATGATAACCTTTTTCAATATCTAGTGGGTTGTTTTTATTTAATATAATGTTACAAAAAAAATATTTTTTATTTATTATGTTTGTTATTTAATATAAATGTTACAAAAGATAAAAAGAAATATAAAAGAAAAAATGATATTGTTAGTGGTGATCATTTTCAAGGATAAGTGAGTTGGTGGTGAAGCTGATGTGACAAACACGTGTGGGCTGGTGATGACCAGCCCATTTAGCCTAATAGAAGAACTTAGCTTTTTCAAAACGAATACAAGAGTTTAAACAAGTTATTTCTTTGTGCATGATGTTGTAGTACTATTTTCCATGTCGCAACACTATATCCAATAAATGGTTTTCATAAGAAGGTGGCGTTTTGCTATTAATTAGAAGATGAAGTCCCCAACTTTTCAACGGACAATGGATAAAAATTGCCGGGTTCTTGTTTTAGCCTACATAAAGCCCAAAATGAACACACTAAAACATCGTTACCAAATTCATCATATATAGTTGGAAATACTTGAGGACAACATGAGCCATCCCGACATGTTATATATCGAACTCATAAACTTAATCTACATGGTCATCAATGTGTATATGATGAACGTATGAAACCAGATGATCAGTCGTTTAAAACCTGATCAGCTCCTCGCACTGACAACCCCCCCCCCCCCCCCCCCCCTCTCTCTCTCTCTCTCTCTCTCTCTCTCAAAACAAGGAAATTAAGAAACAAAGATGACCAGAGTGATCTGGTGATCTGATGATCAAATGAAGAACAAGTGCCTTCTCTTGCAGCCATAGATCATGGGTGTCCAGCTTGAACTAGTTGACCTATGTATGCCAGGTGCCATGTGAGCACCACCATTGTCGAGAAGTTCAACGTCGATGAGTATGTGCTCAGTTTCTTTAGTTTCTCTGATGATATAGTACTTTTTGTTCCACTGTCCTCCTTTATCTTCTTTATCTATTCAAACACCCAATCCAGAAAAAACCCACGTTAGAATAACCTTTCTACGGATCAAGAAACTAGAAATAAGATATTGTAAAATCGATGCATCTTACCTTTGTTGCTCTAGGCTCCAAAAACATCATATTGATCAAATTCATAAGAAGCGCAGAGAGGAGATTGAATCCTTGAAATACCGCCATCTTGTTGGACAAAAAGAACAAATTTCTCCCGAGGCTTACCAGATACCCGATAAGAGCTGCCCCGATACAATACGACATTGCCTTGAAATACACCATGTACAACTTATTTATGACCATTCCGTACTGTCGTTTAGGTAGACACTTGCCCAAAACAGAGCTCGAAAAGAACGTAACCCACACTCCCATCCCGTAAGCTGTCGAGAACCCTAATAAGTGACACCAACTGATCACTGATTGTATCTTGTCTATTAAAACTGTCGCCATACTGGTACATCTTGTTAGAATATCATTCCAACTAGTTTCTTGTACAGTTTTCACAGTTTCTTTCACTTCTTCTACCCCTTCTTCAACTTTCCGGGTAGCGTTACTTCCAATATCTTCCCCTATTCGCTTTGGTGAATCAACAAGATCCCATTGTTCCACTTTAAGTACCGAGTCTTTAAGCGTTCCTTTTGTGCCATCCCCAGAGGTAAACACGCCTAGTGGTTTCCCCACAGCATTTTTCACGATTCCAGCCACATCCTTGGCCTTTTCTCCGACTGCTTTAAACTTTTCCGATAGTTTTTCCGATAATTTGACTTTAGGATCACTAACTTTCACCACTTCATCCGTTACTTCTTTCACCTGCTCTTCGAAGTTGTGAAGCTTGCTTGAAACATCAACGCGTTTACCAGAAACAACGCTTTTCGTCTTCTCGATTACGTTCGCAAGCTTATATCTGCACTTGCCAAAGAGCTCTCTCGGCCCAGCTGCGAAGCCACCGGCGTCGATCCTGGCAACGTCGTCGTGTTGTGAAATCGAAACTTTGGTGTTCCCGTCGGGTTCTTCATCGAATTCGACGACAAAGCGGTGGTGGTGAGGAGGTGGAGAAGGAGACCAAGTCGCTCCAGTTACCAGCGACGTTAGAACAAGACAAAGAAACACAAGATGCATCGTCTTGATCGACAACTCTCGATTGTTAATTCTAATCGTTATTGAATTGACAGAGGGACGGTAAGGTCGGTAGATGCAGACCATGGGCTTTAAAGATATGGATGAACAGCAAACGTGAGAGATGACGATCGCGGTGTCTGGACGCGTGTGTGGTGAATGGTTGCATTGTATGATACGTGTCTCCGCCACGAGAGTGTGTCTAGCCGTCAATCGTATTTGGTCGAATCGAGTTCCATAGGTTTGCTGGTGCTTAGATGATAAGCTGATTCTCTTGGAAACTGCGATGACCAAAAAGATTCTGATTTCTTTTGACGTTAATATTTGATCGGATACATGACACGACTCATGTGGCCGTCATATATACGGATATGCCACAAGCAAACTCATATCTCCAACGTCTACGATATCTTAAATTTCGTTCTTTTAACAGCCAAAAATTAATTAAAATGCAATTGGAAAATCAAATATGTTATCATGTTGGGATTTTCACTTAATATATAGAGTAGGGCACTCACTATACAATTAAGGGTAGTGATGGTATACAACAATTGATGATACATAACAATTTGAATTTGAGTTTTATAGAAATATACAATACAAACATATAAAACACAAATTTTTTATGTATGTTTAAAAACTCCCAACACCGCTGCCAAACACCCTAAACAAACCCACACAATCACATAACTAAGAGGTTTCAAGATTACCACTTGCATAAATATAATACTAACATTCCCATTTAGTCAACACCAGTTAAGGTTCAAATATAAAATTAAATAATTTATTAAATCAGTAAAGATAATTTGGTAAATGACTTATAAACCAATTAATTGAATTTAAAATTATAGCCTATAATCTTGGTAACTTTGTTTGAGATTGACCATATTTATCCATAATCGCCGTAACGCCATTACTCTTCTTCGTCCTCCCTCTTAAGAGTTGGCACATAGGCCTTCATCATCGGAGTAGGCCTGCAACAATTTCATCACCAACGACTTCCAAAATTGAATTGCAGTCGTCACTTATTATTTATATCTATAATCGATCATGGATTTAGAGTAAAAATGTATTGGTGGTCAAAATTGACACGGCAAGAATGAGAATTATCAAGTAAGTCTCATGCATTTTCTTTTCCTTTATTAATTGTTTACATGAACAAACGAATTTCATATTGAACCGGTGTCGAACGGGATTAAAAGTTTTATGATCCCAAATTAATTTATGTTTATATATGAACTAAGAATAAAATAAAAAGAATTAAGAAAAAAATAAAAAATCCTTAATGGTTTTTCAATCCTTTGATAACTTGGAAAGTATATGAATATCTCTACGGAATTCAAAAATATGAGATATATCCTTTTGTTTTTCAATCTTTTATTAATCGTTTGTATCTTCTTCTCATATATATATATATATATATATATATATATATATATATATATATATATATATATATATATATATATATATATATAGAGAGAGAGAGAGCTAGGTTCAGGTGTTTAAAATAAGTATTGTGTTATTGTATGCATAAATGTGAGTCAATCAAAATTAAATAAAAAATTAAATAATTAAATAAATAAATAAGGGTAATTTAGTAATTTGATTAGTACTTCCAATAATAATCCCTATAATCATGGTATTGACTTTTAACCTAATTTCTCCAGGTTTATATCTAGAGTCACTCAATCTCCACCGATTACAAGCCTAGCCAGTGATACAAAGTCGTCGCCACCATCGTCCGCCCCAAACACCTTCCTTCTATCTTCCTTCTTCTCGATTTTGTTTCTCTGACCTAGGACAATCGTGGTTACTCTGTACTTTTCAACTCAATCCTCCCTAAAAAATCCAATCAATTTAGCAATTTCGACCTTAACAGACCAACCTAGCCCTAAATCCTTTTGTGGCATGTATTTGCTTAAGCGGAGAAAGAAAGAGGAGATTGTGATATGGAGAAAAGAGCAGAAGTTGTGGTGTCGATCCAAGGAGGAAGACGAGGCATGAAAGGTCAAGCAAGAAGAAGGATTTGGTTGTGGGATCGGCTACAGCAGGTAAAACTTCTCGATTCTTTTTTTCTTTCTTCTTTTCATTCTGAAATCGAGGGGTTGCTTTGGAGTTGGGAAACTAACGATTAATTAGTCTTGTTTATCGATTCAATGATTTTCCTAATTTCTCTATTCTCCTTCTGAAATCTCCACTTCTGTCAACTGTCGCTCTCTCTCACCGATTTTGATTTGATTCTCGAGCTTCAGTCATTATCAATTCATTGGTTTTGATGTGATTCTCGAGCTTCAATCATTATCAATTCAATGGTTTTGGGGCTTATATAACTTTTTATGATTATCTGATGTATGTGTTTTCTGATTAGAACTTCTTGTGTTTTATTAATTTTTTATTATCCAGAGGCAAAGATTTCTCAGCATAGTATTTAGCTTGTTTCTAACTGGGTTGATTTTTTTTTAATGAGCGATGATTTCTACAAATTATTTTCTGAATTGGTAATTATAATTCGTACTCATTTATGATTATCCAGAGGAAAAGAAGTGATCTTTCTGATAGAAAGACTAGACATTTAGAGGGATTTGTCACTTGAGTAGCAGTAGACCAAATGTGGCCATGGATATTCCTTTGATTTTGTTTTTCTTTCCTTTGTTTTGACAAAAATTCAATGGAGTGTTGATGGGTTTTGGGTTTGATTGTTCTTAATAGAAATGGATAAATGGATAGGATTTTTGGGGTTAATGTTTTACAGGAAATTGTTTGTTTTGCTTGACAAAATTCGATGTGGTTGTATTTCTCATTTGCAGGTATACATGAAATCAAGAACAAGAATGTTCTTGTTTTCTTGGCGGGGAAGGGTACATATGAGACATACAACATTCTACTGGAATGGAATCTTGAATTTCGATTATGTCAGAATAGAATCTTGAAGATGAACATTATATAGGATGAAGATGAACAATGACCACCAATCTTCCAAAAAGAATGGATTATTCTAGCAGAACGGACCACGAAATTTGAACGACGCCTTTTAGCAACATTATTCTTTTAGAATAAATTAGTGTATTTGTTAGATTTTGATGTTTTTTTCCCGATTTGAAAGTTTTTTTTAGTTTTATTCTTTAACAATAAAGATAATTCTTAGCAATTGTTACATGTATACTATAAGAATTAATATAATGTTTGTTTTAATTCTTCAATTGCTGGTTCGAGAATTTGTTATTCTACAAGAAATATGTTCAAGAATATTTTTATTATCTTATGGTTCTAGAATTTTTTTATTTTTGAACATACTCAAACATATTCTGTCAGAATTTCCGAATTAAAAACTTTATAATTCGTAAAATCGGATTTTTAAAATTAATAGAATCTATGATCTCTTAAATTATGCAAATTTCATTTATTAAATATATATTAATTGACTAAAATGCCCTTCTAGTTAAATTAGATGATATTTTTCGATTATTTTTAATTCAATAATATGTATTAATCACTTTCTTAAAATAAGTAAAATGATTGGCCCACATTTATGAATACAATAACACAATAATTATTTTGAATAGAATAACCTAAGCCAATATATATATATATATATATATATATATATATATATATATATATATATATATATATGGAAAAGTGAATATACCCTTAAGGGTATATAAGATTAGGTACCCAAACTATCAAAACTACATAGTTTTGTTAAATGGTTTAATTTTCTGAAAAAAAATAAATCAATTTCCATACGTGTTTCCGTATTCATAGGCGAATTCAATTGGTGAATTTTTTTGTTCTATGATTGGCTTGCTTTATAATCCCTGAGATTTTGAAGGAAAAAAAATGACATCGATCACAAAAAAGATTTCAAAGAAATCGGAATTACAAGTTATTGTAATCGGAAATCACAGAAACCGTGAAGAATTCAATTTACAAAAGACTTAAAAAAAAACGATTTCATGGTCAATTGCTTTTGTTCTATGATCGACTCTGCTTCACTGAGATTTTGAACGAAAAAAAAAATTGACATCGATAGATACTGGAATCTAAATTCAGGTAGTTCAAAAAACACTACAATTCACAAAGAATCGAAATCAAAAAAATTGCAATTGACAAGGAATCGAAATCATCCCCTGTTTTTTTCGTTCAAATCACTTTCAAGTAAGCTCGTTGTCCGCAACTGTATAGTTTGTTTAGTGTATTTATTAGTAAATTTGTATTTTTTATTATTAATTGGAACCAGTTGCAATTCACAATGAATCGAAATCATCACCTATTTTTTTTCCTGAGTGAGGTCCTAAAACTGCATCTTTTTTTTTTGCTTAAGACATATGCTAAAAACAGTTTGATTTGTTATCAATAATTAAAGAGATAAAAAGCAACAAACGAATTGATATGATTATTAAAATTTTTTCAGAATTTAATATTCAAGATTATTGTTTACAGTGTTCTTTATTACCTGATGAATCTTTATTTGTTTCTGGATTTTAAAAGTGACATTATTGTTTTTAGACATTGTCATTGGCTGTTATTGTGTCTTTTTTATGTATAATGTTTCCATTATATTCAATATAAAACAATTTGGTGTTAATCTTTTATTTGGAAATATGCATCGTTGTCTTTTGCAGGCCATAATGAGTGAAGCCGAAGCAACTAATCAAGCTATATAACCATATATAACCGAAGATATTGACACAAATGATTATGTGGAAGCAACATATGAAAGTGAAAAAATAAATAGTATCGGTATGAACGTTGAATTTGACGAAGGTGAAGTTAACGATGAAAGTATACTGGGAAAGGTATTTGATACACCCGATGATGCCTACACATTTTATAATGATTATTCATTTTTACATGGCTTTGGTATACGTAGAGATAACACAATGAAAGTACGATGGTATTTTGTAAAAAAAAAGGAAAGTATTATGCTATTTTGTGAAAAAACAAAATTATGAGGGTATTTCATGAAAAAAAAAAGTATGATGGTATTTTGTGAAAAAAATAAAATTATGAGGGTATTTTGTGAAAAAAAAAGAATGTACTATGCGATTTTGTGAAAAAAAAACAAAATTATGAGAGTATTTTTTTGAAAAAAACGGAAGTACAATGGTATTATGTGAAAAAATAAAATTATGAGGGTATTTTGTGATAAAAATGAAAGTACTATGCTATTTTGTGAAAAAAACAAAATTATGAGGGTATTTTGTGAAAAAAAAAACGAAAGTACGATGGTATTTTGTGAAAAAATAAAATTATGAGGGTATTTTGTGAAAAAAAAATGAGTGTACTATGCGATTTTTTGAAAAAAAAAACGAAATTATGAGAGTATTTTGTGAAAAAAACAGAAGTGCGATGGTATTACGTGAAAAAATAAAATTATGGGGGTATTTTGTGATAAAAATTAAAGTACTATGCTATTTTGTGAAAAAACAAAATTATGAGGGTATTTTGTGAAAAAAAAACGAAAGTACGATGGTATTCTGTGAAAAAAATAAAATTATGAGGGTATTTTGTGAAAAAACAGAAGTATGATTGTATTTTGTGTTAATCTATACATATGTTTGATGGTTTTTAAAATTGTTGGACGATTTTGCCACTGTCCCAAAGATGGTAATCCTCAAGAACTTAAGGATAGGGATGTTCAAGTCACATAAACAATATGACCAAAAGCGAAAAATCTCAATTGCTAATTTTGATTATAAATGATAAGTAAAAGTATATTTCTCATTTTGTAAAAAAAAAATAATAATAAGTACACTGCTATACAACAACCACTTTTATAATTCTAGAGTTTTTACAATTCTTTCAATTCTTCAAGTTTCAAAAGTCTTTTGTTTCTGAGAAATGCTAATCATTGGCTCTATTGAAGCTACAAGCACTTTATCATGAAGAGAAGGCAAAGATTCCAACAAGGCTTTGCAAATTTTACTTTGCACAAAGTTTGTTTTTGTTAAGATCCTTTGATCCCAAATCTTTTGAGCTCTTAACATGTCCATCATTATGCAAAAATGATTTCCAGATCATGGAACCTGCAACAAGGGTATTTCAGTCATTAGTGTGCAAAAATTCGCAATATACTTATTCAGAAAAATGAAAACTACTTATTTATCTTTAGCTATAATCACCTGATGATGTTATTCTTATTTTTATGTCATAATAATTACTTTAAAGTAGAGTATATTTTTGTTTTGGATAATTGGATGTTGCTATGCAAATTCCTTAATTTCATTAGTTCTGGTAGCAAAAAATAACATATATCAAAATCACAATCAAAAAAATTTGTTTTATGACATTAAATCTAAGAAAAAAGGTGAAGATCATTTGCTTTCTTACATCAAAGAAATTTTAGCTCAGGACAATAAGTCATCCAGGGGTGCAAACGAGCCGAGTCGAGCCCGAGCCTGACTAGGCTCGGCTCGGGCTTATTTAAGTTATATGAGGCTTGAGCTCGAGCTCGGCTCGATTCGAGCTTTGTTGTATTGATCTCGGCTCGAGCTCGTAAAGAATTATACAAGCTCGGCTCGGGCTCAGGCTCGACTCGTTTTTTATCTGACATGCCTAAATAAGCTTAAGCTTGGCTCGAGCTCGTTAAGAATCTCGTTTACTAATACCCTAAATCCATAATTCTCTTAATATGTTTTTATTTTAATATATATAAATAATAATAAATTATATTATTTAAAGGCTCGTTTAGGTTCGCGAGCCTAATCGAGCTTAATGACGTAGGCTCGAGCTCGTTTAATAAAAGAGCTTAATATTAAGCTCGAGCTCGGCTCGGGCTCGTTTAAAATCAATTTTGAGTTGATCTTTTATCCGATCCGATCTTGACTCATCCTCTTAACAAACATCTTGGAAGCACAACCAAAAGGCTCCTAAAGCGCAAATTTAAAACAACAATTCATCTAAAAAATACATAGTGACAGATAATTCGAGACTTTCTGCCAAGGGAAATTTAGGAATTTATTTTCAGAGGTGCAAAAGGGAAAACATATATCAAAGCTACATGAAGAATGTAGTTGGAAATCTTAATTTGCATATTGTTATAACATGTATAAGTTGGTGCACAATCAGGAGAAACATCCATATGTAAGCAAGATCTAGGATATTTGAAGTCTTTGTATCATGGGAGACTTTACGTTGATGGTTGTCATCAAAAGCATTGCTTAGATTACTTCCAAAAACAAAGGTGGAATTACCATCATGAACATAATCTACATTATGCTCTTGTTTCTTTAAGTAATCACAGCTTCCTTCTCATTTAATATCCATTATGTTCGTTTCATCATTAAATTTCATGTTTCCCTTGAAGTTGAATCTTTTTTCATTAAGTTTCATGTTTCCAACCATTATTCAACTATTTACATTCCTATGCTGCAATTTTTACCTGATTAACAAATAAACAAAAGTTAAATAACATGTTGGCCTTATGTCGAACACCTGGTGAGTGGAAGTTAAAATTTTCATAATTCCCATGTATCAAAACATCAAGGATATTTCCAAGTCTACCACATACTTTCCAAAAATCCCTAGATGCCATAGATGTTAGGAAATTCGTAATGTAAATTGCTAGACTTACATGAGAAAATTGTGCCCAAGAATTCCTAGAATGCTCCAATACCGATTCCCTATTATGCGATCCTTCCAATATCGATTCCCTATTATGTGATCCTTGTAATGTGATTCCCTTTTACGTGGAACCTCCTTCCAATCACTATCTGCCTTCCACCGATCATAAATAGCCACATCCAAAAAAACAATTTCACTCGAATCAGGTGAAAGGTTAACCCATTAAACACGGTCGTCGAACAGGAGATGTTGACAAAAATGTGCCTCCTTGAATCTTTCAAGCCGAGACCTAAAACGAACATGTTGTAAGGATTAATCATGAATCCATGTTCTCTGGAAATGATGTTATGAAAGAAGTATTGTGATAAATAATATCAGACAAATCCTTTTTAAAGGACACAATTTTTAGTTTTTGTAAACGTGAATAAGGACTATGCAACAATTTTTTTTGGAAATTGTTTTTTAAATTAATTCACTAATCAAAATTACGTAGTTTTATGTATAGGGTATCGATGTTTATATACCCTTGAGGGTATATTCACTTTTCCATATATATATATATATATATATATATATATATATATATATATATATATATATATAGAGAGAGAGAGAGAGAGAGAGAGAGGTAGGTTCAAATGTTTTTCACATCTATTGTATGCTAGAATGCACCAATAAGAATTGAGTAAACATTAAATGATATCCATATTTATAAATCCTTTTTATGGAAACTAATTTAATTCGTCATTAATGTCAATAATAATATTCTTTCAAAATAAATTCATATATAAAATAATAAGAGTGTATTCTAGGAGAACGAAAGTATATTCTACTAGAATACACGCTCATTCTTCATATTCCATACAACTTTATTGTATTTTAAGTGAGTGAGTCCTGAAATAACGTTATTGCTGACATAAAAACCTAGATATGAATATACATAAAGAGAAAATTATAATTATGGATATCATTTAATATACATACAATTATGGAAATCATTTAATATCTATCATTATTTAATTAAATAATAATATAATTTTACTAAATTTCTATTGGTGCATTCTAACACAGAATAAATGTAAAAACACTTTAACCTAGCATGCATATATATATATATATATATATATATATATATATATATATATATATATATATATATATATATATATATATATATATATAAGGTGAGGTTCAAAAGAGACCATTATTAAAAAGGAACCAATCGTGAGCGTTGGAAATTATAAGTATCAACGACCAAGATTGATCGCATATACACTGGATTATACCAAAAATTCACATCTTTACTAAAAAAAACCCATCTTTTTTTTTGTTTAAATTTTTGTTAGGCCATGTTTTTTATCAAAAAAAAAAAACGATATACCATTATTCATGATTTTTCGTCATCTTTCCATATAGATCCATGTTGATATATAAAAAAAAAAAAAATTTGAAAAATCTCACTTCGTTTTGTTTTTTTCAATATTTAAGTTTATTTTTATTCAAAAAAACTAGTTATGCCAAAAATCTCAATTTTTGTCACCTATTAATTAACATCAATATCGATTAAACAACAACAAAATAAAAATAAATTAATTAATAAAAATAAAACTCGATCATTTCAGACTGTAATATTTTAATTTTAACATTCACAATGTGAATCTGACTTAATATTCTAACTCTTTGATCATTCACAAATTAATTTAATGAAATTTACATATGAATTGAAATATACTTTCATATAATTTTATAATATTTTGACGTTTTGATTACTAATAAATTAGTTTTGTAAAATCAACAAATGAATTTATTCACATTGTGAATATGAACTGTATATCATTTAGTTTTCAAAATTCAAAATGTGAATCTGACTTACTATTATTCACACTGTGAATCTGACCAGATTCACAATATGAATATAAGTAGATTCGCAATGTGAATCTAAACAGATTCACAATGTAAATTTAAACTGAAAATTCGTTTTTTTTTTATATATTTTTTAAATCTATGTTTAAAGAGTACCAAAATTTTGAATTTTGATATATTTATTAAATTTTTTCGATAAAAAATAGGTTTTAACTTTTCAAAAAAACAAATGAATGAATTGGGCTTTTCTGAAGAAAAAAAAATTATTATTTTGTATATCAATATTATCTCTATGGAAAGATGACGGAAAATCATGAACATCTGTATGTTCGTTATTTTTTTCGAAAAAAAAATGGCTAAAAAAATTAAACGAAAAAAAAAGAAATGATTTTTGTTATAATCTAGTGATAGCTTTAAATTTCGACAATTTAGATTGGTTCCTTTATTAATAATTAATAATGGTTATATATATATATATATATATATATATATATATATATATATATATATATATATATATATATATATATATATATATATATATATATATAGTAGGAACTACATAAATAATAAGAAATATGAGGACAAATCAGGAACCCTAATTCATTAGATTGGATGGTTAAAATCTAATGTGAAAAAAAAAAATAGCCATTACAAATATGTGGGTTATTTATGTAAGTATAAAAAAAGTTTATGGGTGATAAATAAAAATTGAAGGCTAGGAATTTGATTGAAAAGTGAACGATTACCATCTTATCCTGTCAGCAAATATCGTCGGAAGCAAACATACACATCAAACTAGCTCCACCATGAAGACACGTGTCGACGCTATAGCCACTGGGTTCTTTTGTTTTTTTTTTTTTAATTCATTTTTAGTTAATAATTTTTTTTTCTTTGAAAAAAGAAATTCTGAAAAAATCAAAGTTTTTAAAAATTTAATTCTTTATAAAATGAGCATAATTATAAAATTTTGAAAAAAAATATATTTTTTTTATTTTTTATATTTAGAAAAAACTAGAAAAAAATTTCTTCAAAAATTATAAAAAATTAACGAATACTTTACCCACTATTTTGATTCAAATATTTAACGATCCTTAATTATTGTATTTTTTATGATTCAAAATTAAATGATTCAAAAAATATAACGATCTAAATATTGTATCGAACAAAAAGCTTATTTAATAATATATATTATGATTCAAATTAATATAATCCAAAAATGTATGATGCATAATATCGTTATGATCGAAAAATAATATGATTTAAAAAAAGTATGAACGGAAAATATTATGATTTTTAATATTCAAAATTTTATAATTGTTAAACATTAAAACTAAAACCGATATTTAGTTTAAAAATAAAAAATAAAAAGCAAAAAATAATCAAAAAATAAAAACAAAAAAATCCTATTATCTTCAAGTATGTAGAAAAGATATTAAAAACAAAAAATATAAAAAAAATAAAAATAAAAATATAGAAAAAATTACAATCTTTAAAACCGAGCATATATCTATTTAAAAAAAATTGATTTTTTTAACGAAAAAAATAATAATAATAAAACGAAAAAAAAACCAAAATAAATGAAAAAGACAAGAAAAACTCATTTAAATAACGTCCATTGACATTCGTCGCACATGACTATTCCCTCAAGTTCATACTATGTTTCATGTACATGCACCGCGTGCGAACGTGTCACGACCAAATAAATGGGTTTGACGTTTATCCATTTGACGATATGATACTTACATAAATTATCATTTCATATTTGAATATTTAAAAAATATATTTTTTTTCGAAATAAACATTTGAAAAGTAAAAAAGATTGGTTTCTTCTTTGTAATTTTGTAGATGAAAGGGAAAGGAGGGAGACAATCAAGGAATAGGGGATTCTGGAATAATAATGGTGACCATTCTCTATCACGATGTTAGAGAAAAGGGCCTACTATACCCTTCATGAGGACATGAACGCAAACTATGAAACACAAATATATATATATATATATATATATATATATATATATATATATATATATATATATATATATATATATATATATATATATATATATATATATATAGAGACAGAGAGAGAGAGAGAGAGAGTGTGTGTTAGGATCATTTATAAATAAACAAATACTGTGAACGTGGACTGAATAACAACCAATCATTTTAAAAGAATATTGGTAATTTAAGTCAATAATTAATTAATCATATTTTTAATTAATCCAATAAATTAGGTAACTGATAAATTACTATCCTAATTTATCTCACTCATTCTCTCTTATCTATCCTAATAAATAAATATAATTTTGACAAATGTCATGTTCTCATTGAATTTGACACATGTCATTTTCTAAGAGTTTTTGAATTATTTATTTTCCACTTGTCATTTTTATATTTTTTTCATTTTTATTTAATTTCCACCTATTAAATGTCACCTCATACTAATTAATGTGAATTAATGTATATAGTAAACCTTCCATTTGTGAATTCTTATTTCTATTAATATATCAAAGAATTCCATTTATGAATTTATATTAATTAGTTTTATTAGTTTAGATTAATTAAGACAAAATATATAAATGGTCCTTGTAGTTTACTTTAAAAAATACTTAATTTTTACACATTCATATTCAACATGATTATTTAAAACATGATAATGATTTTTTATTATTATAGATTGAATTACTTATTCATCATTTTATTTATATTTATTTCAAAATTTTAATTTAGAAAATACTTAATGTCTATATCTTATATTTAACTTTTTTAATCAATCCGTGTAATACATGGGTCTCGCACCTAGTCTCTTTATATAAGAAACAAACTTTAACAAACACGACACCTTGTTTTAAAGAAAAAAAATTTCTTTTGAATTTTTTTTACAGCCATCGGTGCATAAAAGTGACCAGATTCACATTACTTTGGTGATCAATTGAAGCAAAGGAGTAACCGGCTAATTGCACAACAAGATGAATCGACCTTGTTTTTTTTCCTTGATCAATTAAATGGGTAAGGTAATCACATAGCAGAAAGAATATACCTCTGATTTTTTTCTTGGCAATTATGGTAGCAGCTTGCACTCTGGCTTGATAAATTATGGCCAGAATATATAAATGTGAAATATGTGCTAGCGATATACTCAAAATCAGGGACATAATCTTTTCCAGTCGCATCAAATTAGGAAGCCAACCAAGATTTCACTTTCCCTAATCAGTTGGCATCGATACATTTGTTGCTTTTATTTTGGTATTTCGTTTGCAGATGAAGGTGTAAGTTTTAGGAATCGTATTACTCAAATATTCTTTAAGAATGAATGAATTCTTAAAGAATTAGATTCGTTTATGATGGTAGTATGTGATGATGATTAAAGTGGAAACACAAATTTTTTTCGGCATTGTAAACAAAACAACTTGATGGTTCATCCATCTTATGCCCTTGCGCCACTTCCTGTAATACAAATAAAACTGAGTGGGTCAGGCTTGGGAGCCTGGTGAGCATATAGGGTTTTCAACCCACAATAAATAATTATATTTAATTCCACCAACCAACAATAACCCAATTACCCATTCCCGTTATTCTCACTTTACATCCCTAAGACAACTAACATAAGGGACCTAGTCTAAGAATATTTCATCGGGGCGACAACACATGCTTCGGGGGTTCCTCAGCAATATAAGTCAAATAAGGCAACCATGAGGGGGATGGAGTACAGCGAATGAACACCCAAGTTCATTAACACCTACAGGTGGCGAGCCTGCTAGCGTTCCACATGACTGTCTAGAAAAGTCTGTGGTCGTCATCTAAACTCCGCTAGATGACTGAATCAAAACAACAACGAGGCCTCTCATCTGTTTATTACACACCAACTATCTACCCATGTTCTACCCAACATATTAGTAGATAAAAATATACATTTTTATACATAGTTTAAAAACCTGTATAGCATGCTTTAATCAATATATATTCCACATAACAGATGAGGCACACACACATAACACGTATTTAATAGAAAACAAATCAGATCCATGAGATAGAAGAGAGTGAATATACATTCACACATATAACACAAAATATACACATAACACGTATTTCGTATAAAATACTTCATAATTATGCGTTAGAAGAAAGTAACCACACACTCACTTGATCAGAAGATGATCAGACAGCACTACGGCTTACAGTAGTAGTAATCCTCAGCAGATCTGGAAGATCTTCACAAAAATCGAACTTCTCGCGGGCAGAGCTTCGGCTCGGAAACTATTTTCTTCTCGGGATCTTCGGGTTTCGGAACTTGCTTCGGGTCTCGGGGTTGATACCGGGGCTTCGGGGGGTTAAAATAGGGCTTAAAGGGTGTATCGGGAGTGGGAGAGAAGGGATGGAGCAACCATAGTCGGCTGGCCCTTCAAATCTATTTATAGGGCAAATTTGGCCCTTGCCACGTCGTGGGATCCTTTTTCCACGTCGTGGGCTTGATCGTCATTGCATACATCATTACAAGTTGCATCTGGGGGACTCCCGGAGGTATCAGGAGACTTGCCACGTCGTGGTCTCTGACAGTTTTGGGGTTTCGCGCCCCGAACTTCAGAAATTCATAACTTTCGCATACGAACTCCATTTTCGACGTTCTTTATATCGACGCGAAGGTGAGATTATGCTCTACAACTCTCGTTTAGACTCCATTGGCTAATTTTGAATTTATTTTTAATATATTATAATTATATTACTTATATATTATTTTTAGTAGGCCGGGACAGGAAAACTCCGTTCGAAATTCATAACTCCTTCGCCTGAACTCCGTTTTCGTCCGTCTTTCCGTCATTGCACTACTATCGATGAGATCTTTCATTCTCATTTAGATCACTAAGGATAGATATCTATCTACCTTAAATTCACTATTTACGTCGCGTTGGGTTGCACTGGGTCGTGCCGGTTCTGTCGCGAAACTTCGACAGGTCATAACTTCTTCGTTATAACTCGGATTTCGGCATTCTTTATATATTCGGAAACCTCGTTTCAACCACTACAACATTATCCATAGATATCGGCTTTATCTAACATTTCATTTTGACGCTTATTTTTATTCTTAATTAAATTAAGTCACACAATTAAGCACATAACACATAATACTTAAATATTTCATCATTAATACTTCAAAAAGAGTTACAAGGGTTAACCTAGACTATTACATCAATGATAATGCCTAGCCTGGAAATGCGGGCGTTACAAAGCATCTTATTCTTGCCAAAATCGGCCACCATGAGAGACTATGAAGGAATGGTGAAGGTTGGCCGATTTCATGAAGTGTATCATTTCTCTCTAAGTTATTCCAAGTGCATTTGATGTTGTGTGAACCAATTGTGGTGTCACACTTGAGGGACTAGGCTCTTGAGCTCCATGGAATCAAGCTACATCAAAAAGGTATGTCTTCTAACTTGCTTTATTGCACATGGATCAATGTTTTGTATGCTAGTTAGGATAATACCTTGGAATATGCATATTTGCATGTATATTAGAGAAAACATAGATCCAATGTATTTAGGGTTGCATGTACACTTAGGAGTGTTAGAATGCTCAAAACCCAACAGCAAATTGAACCTTCTGTTTTGTATAATTAACATTGCTAACTTGCAACACTTACCATAATAATTATGCTCCCACTAGCATAAAAATTATTATTAGCATAACACTTATGCTCCCACTAGCTTTGACATGTATTCAGAAATCAGCTGGACATCTAGAAATCAATACTTATTGACTTTCATTACCAAAATTTAGATTTCTGATACGAGATGTTTCAATAAGACTTTATCTAGGCTTCTCAAAATCATACACGTTTCCTTAGATAGCTCACATGTGTGTCTAAAAAATTTTAGAACTTACAGCCATAAGTCTGAAATGTTTAGACCTTTGCCATTTCTCACAATTCTAATTATGAAGAGGGATGTCGTAATCATAATCGAATCTGAGAATGCAAATATCACAACTGCTATCTCCTTAAAATCTACTTAGTGAAAGCACTTCCTCACCATCATTTTCATGAATCGGAGAGAAACCTTGTGACACTTAGATTTTATGGTGTATGTGTTTGATGGGTTTTGAGCATTCTAAAACTTCCTAAGTGTATATGCAACCCTAATAAACCTTGGATTTATGTTTGACTAAGATACATTCAAATAATTATTTTCCAAGGTTCTTATCCTATCTAGCATGGCATGGGGAACTTGAATCAAATAAAGCTAGTAGAATTACTTACCTTGTAGTTGTAGTTGATTGCTTGGAGCTCTAGAGCCTAGCACCAATAGTGTGGATGCCTCAAATGGAAATCACAAATCACCACAAACTTTGGAACCTTGATAGAATAGTCACAACTATCTTGAAATCGGCCATCTTGCTTTACTCACCACAACTAGTGTGATTTCAAGAACCAAGGCCTTCTTTATATAGTGTGGTGGATTAGGGTTACATCCATGTAAACCCTAATACCCATGTCTCTTCATTTCCATGAGATCCATGGGTTAAAGCTCCATGGAGTATCCATGGACTTTCCATGCAAGCCTAGCCCATTCCAAATAAGCATTAGCCCACACTATATAAATATAAGAGCCCATATTTAATTAGTAATACTTTTGATCTCTAAATTAATCCTAGATTAATTATAGATCAATACTAATTAAATAATATGATCTTATATTAAATATATTAAAACTTATTATATATTAATAAATCATAACTTATACTATTCTCAAAAGATTATCCATAAATTGTTCGGGTGAAATGCAACCCAAATGGACCATGCCGGGTCGGGTCAAGTACATACCAAATATAGTTATGGACTTAGACACTATATCCAACAGTGTTGCTATCCATGCGAATTTGTCATAACCATAATCACAAGACAAGGTTAGTGAAAAATCCAACCCCATATGGATTGAACTTGTTTAATCTTAATTTTTTGCCACCTGGAAGCACAAGGGTCTACCATTGCTTCCAAGTTGTTATGCAACCAATTGAGAACTCTCAGAACTCACGTGCATAGTCAGATTTAACTGGAATGGGCACAAAAACAAGAATATGTCAACATGATAGGTCACAAACCTCAAGTCGTGTGCTAGTGTTTAACAGTAGGTTTTATTCTTGATTAGTTCTTGAAACTTGTCAAGATCTTTAATACTCCCACTGACCTCTTGACATATATGATTCACTTTGTCAAGGAACATTAGGTGACAAACCAATATTCAAGAGTTAGTGCGGATTCTAATCAAGACAAACACTTCACACAACTAGCCTTAGTTGGTCTTTGTTTTTATCCAAAACATCACAACTTACCAATTTCAAATGTACAAGAGTAGAAAACTTTTACTCTACATTTGATAAGTGTTATAAACCTTCTTAATATTATGTCACTCAAGTTTACAATCTCGGAGTGTAAGTCTAAGACTTGATTTTGGAACGAAGTATGACTCATCTTCTTGATTTAAACTATTTCAACCATTCATGATTCCTCTTCTTAGCCATACAAATGCACCAAGATTTCTTTAGAGGATGAATTGTGATATGGTTTTTCCATAAACATTAAGATGATCATAAAACACGATACTAAAGTACTCTCCCATCTTTTCAGATTGGAGAAACTTTTATCTTTCTGCCTAATTTGATTCTTTTCATTCGTTCTGCCATACATTGAACCTTTTTCCAATGTTTCAGAATTATACTTAAACTTGTAAGCATAACCATGTTTACTAAACTTTAGTAAATCATGACGAATAGTCGTATTGATCTTTATGGTGGATCTTGACCAGCACACACCTAGTGTACCCGATCCCCTAGTCCTTCACTTGACTCACATATACATGTGAACAAGGAATTAGTCTTAATTTACTAAAGATGAAAATTCTCATTCATCATACAATACAACTTGCATGATTCCAAGTTTCTGTCCAATTGAAACTTGGGTGATGAGAATCTTTCCTTATTTGGAAAATACTCGACACTACCACAAATGAAAGAATAAAATTCATATTTCTAACATGGAAACATACAAACATCAATTTTCACAAATGCCATTGTAAGGAGATATAATAAAATAAAATTTTATTTATTTATAAAATGCAGAAAAAAAATTTTCCTTACAATGCAATTACAAATGAAAACTATGTTATTACATATTTCCTAGCAATCTATCATAACTCCTAAGCAGCAGCTCAAAAATCCGATCTTCGAACCATGCGATTGAAATCCATCTTCGCGATCAGATTCAACATACTCTTCCTTTAAGCTTCCTTCCCTTTGCATGATCCTACAAAACATCAAAATGCGACCTTGTCACATTATGTATTAAGAATAAACAAATAGGAACTTAATAGAATTATACAGTAGACTTACCTGAAGTAGAGTCAAACTTTTCGATTCTACCTTTTCTCAGATCTTTCAGGTAGTCAGGGCAGCTTCGCAACCAATTCCCCTTCTCTTGGCAATAGAAACATATAAACTCTTTGGGAATGGTACACGGGACAATCTCAGACTTAGCATTTCTCTTTCCATTGGAAAGAGAAATCTTTTCTGCACTTCCAATGTTTCCATTGTCAATGTCCATGGAAGTTTAGGGAGTAGATCTTCCAATCAAATTTTCTTTTCCAGTGCACCAAATCATTGATGATTCAGCAGCAACAAGCAAATAAGTAAGATCAATAAGGGTCATGTCGTGGTCTGTTACATAGTAGTCCTTAATAAACTCACTATATGACTCAGGAAGTGATTGAAGAACCCAATCAACAGCCAACTTCCTTGAGACTTCAACACCCAATACTCTCAGCATGTCAATATGTGACTTCATCTCCAAGACGTGAGTACACATAGGCCTTCCATCTTGATGTTTCATTGCAAGTAGGGCTTGAGTGACCTTGAATTTTTCAAGTCTTTGAACTTGTGGGTTAGGGAGAATTATTGGAGGAGGTGGAAGAAGTGAATTATGACTTCCACGATCCAACTGCAGGACATCATCTTCAAGACAATTATGGTGTTATTTTAAGATAATACTTTTGACATTCCATAACTTGAGGACAAGTTATAGATTTCATAAAACTATTTATGGGAAAAAAAAATTCAAGTTCATAACCTATAATTTTAATGATCCTATTAAAAGAAAACTTTTCATTTTCCATAACTTGAGGACAAGTTATGGAAATCATCAAAATCCATTTAGATCAAAAATTCTAACAAGAAAAACAATCAATTTGTCTATGAACTAAATTAAACTCATAAGAACAAGACAATTAATATCAAACATATTTCATGTAATTAATCATATAAACAATTACAAAACATGAAACTTTGACAATTATCTTTTAATTGGACAAGCATGAACATTACCCTATTGAAAATCAGGTTTCTATGTTCAAAAAAGAGTTTAGGGTAATAATCCTAATCCAATTGCTAGCCAAAACACGAAATTTTTCTCAAAGGTGCATCACCACGTCGTGGTAAGTAGTCAGATGCAAAAATGACACATTTTCAACTTTGGAAAAATAATAAGCATCAAGTATATGTGAAAGCAAGCCTAGGCTCTGATACCACTGAAGGGTTTTGAGCATTCTTACACTCCTAAGGTGTACATGCAACCCTAAATTCCTTGGATCTATGTTTTCTTTATTATACATGTAAACTTGAATTTTCCAAGGTATTACCCTAACTAGCATACAAAACATTGATACTTGGGTAATAAAACAAGTTAGAAGACATACCTTTTATTGTAGTTGGAAGCCTTGGACCTTTAAGAACTTAGTGCCCCAAGTGTTGCACCTCAAATGAAATCATACAACACCACCAACAATTGGAATAACTTGAGAGAATGATACTTCCACTCACAAATCAGCTAGCCCTCTTATCTCTATCACTAGTGCCAATTTCATGAGCCTTGGGGTTTTTTATATAGTGTGCATATTAGGGTTACACTATGTAACTCATAACTTTCCACATTCCTCATGATCCATGGGTTTTAACCTCCATGGAGTATCCATGGGTCGCCACATGGGTTTAGCCCAACATTAAGAACTATGGATCATAAGCCCACTTTATAAGAATGAATGATTTACCGAATCAATCCCCATTTATTTAATTAGTCTCTTTTGATCACAAAATTAATTCCAAACTAATTCTTGATCAATACTAATTAAATAATATGATTTCAATTTAATATA
This sequence comes from Lactuca serriola, assembly GCF_051521515.1. Classification (NCBI taxonomy): domain Eukaryota; kingdom Viridiplantae; phylum Streptophyta; class Magnoliopsida; order Asterales; family Asteraceae; genus Lactuca; species Lactuca serriola. The sequence continues at coordinate 32,242,520 of NC_136408.1, forward strand.
TTAGAACGTATAATATATTAATAAATCATAAATATCCTCTTCTCACAAAAGTTTATCCAAATTGTCCCGATGTCATGCAACCCAAATGGACCATGCTACTCTCGGGTCAAGTACATATCAATAATAGTTATGGGCCCAGACACCTAATCCAAAATGTTGAGCTTAAATGGAGTATACCATGGGTGGGAAAATTTAATTTTAGATCTCGAGGGGTTTGACTGGTGAGGTGCCAGTTGGAGTCGCAAGACTCAAGTAGGGGGTGGAGATGATGCATCGTGGAGGATTGCAGTCTGAGTTGAGTGGTCGGGCGTTGGCCTGTGATGTCAAAGTTCTATATTGAGGATTATATTGTTCCTATTTCCAATTTTGAGAGGATGGGTGAGTGAGTTTCTGATGTCAGAGATTAGAAGAAGACCTTGTGGGGCACCAGGTAGTTGCGATATTGGCACCAAGAGATTTTGTTGTATGAGAGCATTAAGTTACATTCTTATGCCAGGAAGGAGTCATCAGTGGGGACTGTGACCAACGAGGGCTCGGGTATGCCTTGTTTGAGTTGGTAAGTCGTATACCAGCAACTGTTTCAGGAAAACGAGATGAGTATATCGGGATGATGACTTTCGTGGCTATGCAGTGGATCAAATGTGAGAGTGAGATCTCCCGTGCTATGTCGATTCTTGCAGTGGGGTGATGATTGAGGATTTAGAGAATGAAGTGTGTGATAGTTCATTATCTCCAGGAAAAGAGATATTGCTATTCTAGGACCGTCGAAATAATTGCATGTGCAGCCGGACAAGGTTCTGGGTGACTGGAGGCAGTCATATTGGGAGGATTCCGAGGTTTTCATATGGGGTTCGGAGTACTTGGAGTTACTTGGTCATTTTATGGAAAGTCATTGAGTACTGTGTGGTATGCCCCCTGAGTCAGGAATGATACATCTGGAGAGCCAGTCTGTAGTGTGGTTGTTTAGGCATGACATTGGGCGATGATTTGAACCCTAAGTGGGGGACAATGGGGGATTTTGTTGGGAGGATCATCAATCTGTAGAATTCCGGGTTAGAGGATTAGGTGTCGAGAATCTACGGTACGAAAATATGAGACTTGGGTTTATTGGTGGAGGAGGAAAGATGCAGAGTGAGGTGATGCATATTGTATGTCTTCAGGAAAGAACGAGTGTATCCACGACGAGTAGCCGTTGGTTAGGGATCTTATGGTGGTCAGAGACTCTTCGAATTTGCAATGGTTAAGTTCGAGGCGGTTGGTTCGTTGAGTTCCACTTTCGATTGTTGAGATTTGCTAGTTCGACGTATAGATTCTTATCTATACTCCAGGAGGGAGCAATAGTTGATTTGTTAATCAACTTCAGTGTCGGTATGAGTAGTTTCGCGTGGGTTTGATCAGTAGAGTATGGGATTTCGAATTGTCGTCGACTCGTTCTCAGTCACCGGAAATTCCTCCGTACTTCAAGTATGAGTTGAAGTGCTTCAAGGGTTCCGAATTGTGGAAGCTGAAGATACGAGGTAGTGGCAAGCTAGTGTGAGATTCTGTGATGGTGTATCACATAATTATGGTGATGCTTAATCTGGGTGGGTGTGTGCACCTGTCCATGGTGGATCGCGGAGCATGAGTTCAGTGAACGCATTATGATGATGGTTTAATGATGAGATGGTGGGGTCATAAGAGAGTGGAGGGAACCAAGTGGGAGTAATCACTTGGGATTATCGGGAAAAACCATGGGGTGAGCCCATGGCGAGCGAGTGAGTGAGGTAAGACTGCGGGGAGCCGTAGCAATCACGATTCAGTGAGAGAGTATCGTAAGACTACAGGGAGCTGTAGCAATCACGAGCCAATAAGGGAATGTCTTAAGACTGCGGGGAGCCGTAACACTCATTAGTTAATAAGAGAGAGTGTTGTAAACTGCGGGGAGCCGTAGTATTCACTAGTCAGAACATGACACGGAGGAGTTCTTAGGCTTGGGTAGCCTTGACGACTGGGTCTTTGGGAACCTAGTGGTCGGGCCATGGACGAGATTGAGGTCTCCATAATGGTTGGGATCCGTTATATATCGAAATGGGGAGAGGTTGTCGCAAGTCGGAAGGAATTGGAGAAGTAATGTATGCGTAGATTCGCGGATCACAGGTTATAAGTTGAGTATCAGATTGGATATGAGTGGTTCCAATTTTGTTGTCGAACCAGAATCTCAAGTTTGAGTTTGGCCCTATTTGTGTAAAGGATAGATGAGTTGAGATTTTGGATTCCTGATGGATTTCATTTTGAGTGGTTATGGTTTTGATATGGTGTTCTAGACCTGGGAGGGTCGGTTCGTTTGGTTTGAGAAGGACCGCAACACGCATGGAGTTAGTGAGTGTTTGACGACAGAGGTTGAAATGATGTGTGACTACAGATCGGTTGTAATATAGCTTGGAGTAAAGTGAACTTAGTGGTTGCATGTACAGGTGGTCGGTTGAGATAACTCTGTTGGATTGAACGGCCGGGGTTATGCTCGGGCATGTGGCCATGTCGTTCAAGTTGTCGGGCGTGTAAGGGATGGTGAGGAAAGATTTCCAGGATGAAATCTAATTTAAGTGGGGGAGAGTTGTAACATCCCGTATATTAAATAAATAAATAAATAAATAGATAAGGGTTAATATGAGTATAAACCCTAAAATCAATAATAACATCGCAAGGTGTTGGCCTCGAGGAGTTAATTGTCACGATTTTAGAAGTTAGGGTTAAAAGTGTAAGTTCCGGAGTGGTTTGTAAATATTTATGAAGGCAGGGGCTGCTTGGTAAATTATTGGGAATTAATTTGAATAGATTTTTGGAAGCAAGGACTAAATGGTAAATTCTAGATTTAATTTATAAAGATTTCTGAGGGCAGGGGCTATTAGGTAAGTTTTGGACTTAGTTTGAAGAAAATCTGGTAAGAAGGGGCTAGATGTGACAAAAACGAATGGAAGTTTGGAAGGGACCGGGATCAATATGTGTTCTATTTCCCTCCTGTATATGCGACTCAACCCTAACCCTATGGCATGAAACTACAGCCACCACCATTAGAAATGGTGGCTGCCGTCGTGAGCCACCGCCGACCACCACTGCCCGAGGTAGCAGTGGGTGGTGCCCGGCCTAGTGAAACCCTAATGGACCTAAAAACTTAATCTTGGACTGGGCTGCTTCATGATTGGGCTAGAAACCCTAATTAGGGTTTAGAAAACCCTAATTTTCGGTTTGTTAGTTTGGATTTTACTAGGACCCACGGTTGGACTGTTAGATTGATATTGTGAATTATGTCCGACTTCATTGTGTGAATGACCTAGTGGAGTGATGGACTTAATGGGTTAAGTCTTTAATGGGTTAAGTGAGAAACACTTAACCCTAATCGTCATTTTATGTGAAAACCCTAATTTTGCTTGGGCCTTGAGTTAGGCTTTGGTGATTGGGCTATTGATGGGCCATCCAAGAAATATTATGTGGACTAGAATATTTAGATGGGCTTTAGAGTAAGGCCCATATGAGGTTTTAGGACCAATTTGGAAAATTGGGCCTTAGTTGGGCCATTAGTGGACTTTTGTGGACCTATTTGGTATTGGGCCTTGGTGGGCCCAATAGGCTTGGGTTATTTATGGGTCTGGTTGGTGGACCATATTTAGACCTAATATGTGAAGGTTGGGTCTTCGATCTTGATGAGGTTAATTGTGGGTTTGGCTCAGTGTTAGATGTCGGAGTACAACAGCAGCATTTATAGGATCTGTTCGCCATCCGAGGTGAGTCTTCTCAATATACTTACCCGTGTCGTAATTTATGTGTGACCGGAGGGTCTTACTCATGTTATTGACCGGAGGGTCTTAATTTCATTATTGACTAGAGGGTCTTTGTACATTATTGACCGGAGGGTGTTAGTACATTATTGACCGGAGGGTATTATTTGTTTATAATGTGATATGTGTTATTGTGCATAGTGTCTTTGTGACTTATGATGTTATAGTATTCTGTGTATATGTTGATCTTATGTGCTTATACTAAACATGTGATATCATGTATTATGTCTTGTGATTTATGTTGTACATTATCCTGTGCATTGTTGAGATAGGACCAGAGGGTCCACCCGAGTTGTGGGACCGAAGGGTTCCATTGAGACACATTGACCGGAGACTCTTATTCGAGATATAGCCATGAGAGGCTAACGAGATGTGTATGGTAGTTTGGGGACTCTTTAACCTTCGTGCTTACTGTGTTATGTGTTTCAGGTACTTCTCAGGATCATGGGTAGACGCCGGCTTGATTGTACACACGAGATGGAGTTATGTTTCCGAGGATCCTGTATTTTATTCAAACAACTATCAAGTTGTGTTTTTGATAATTTGACATTTTGGGGATATTGTGATATGTGTAATGAGATTTATGTGATTTTAAAATATAAAAAAAAATGTTTGAAAATTTACGGTGTTACAGAACTGTTCCGGAATATGATAAACTCGTCTGGAAGATGAGGAACAAGTCTGAAACTGCTCTGGAATATTGGTCATTTTCATTTTAGAATAAAGTGATAAACCTTTTTTATTTGTGCATCACGACATGGTTTTTGATGCATCAATTACACTCTCGTGTAAACCCAAAATTAGCGGGAAAATTCTTGCGACATTCAGAGACAAGCACAAATGCAAGACTAAGTTCTAGAATACACGTTTTGGAGTTGGGTAGACATTCCTAATGTATATGGGGACCCTTTCCTTCTACATTACGTCTTTTGCCATGAAGTTGTCACCGACCCCAAAGCCAAGTACATAAAATGGTTTTGAGATTGGGGGTTACGAGCTGTCTGTGACATCCCCAAATTCACGGCCAGAAAAGACAGTTTAATTTATGTTTTTAAAATAATTTCAGAGTAATCCTTTGATTAAAAGAGTTGCGGAATTTGTTTCCGAAACGAAATATGATAAAATAAGATTTACCAAAGCATTTCTTAAAGAAATGTATTTTCGTTATATAACAAAACTCGGGATGTCATGTTCCGATACAGACCAAAAGCATAAACGACACATTATAAGCCTTACAACAGTTATAAACACTACATGCCTATAATCAAAATATCTTGATAAGTCGTTCAACTTATGCTCTCGCGTCAATATCTGTAATACAAAGAAAACTGAGTGGGTCAGGCTTGAGAGCCTTGTGAGCATATAGGGTTTTCAACCCACAATAAATAAATTTATTAATTTCATCAAACAACAATAACTCGATTACCTATTCCCGTTATCCTCACTTTACGTCCCTAAAACAACTATCACAAGGTACCTAGTCTAAGGATTTTCATCGGGGCGACAACACTGTTTTCGGGGTTTCCCAACAATTTATGTCAAATAAAGCAACCATGTGGGGGTGGAGTACAACAAATGAACACCCAAGCTCATTAACACCTACAGGTTGTGAGCCTGCCATCGTTCCACAGGACTATCTAGAAAAGTCCGTGGTCATCATCCATACTCCGCTAGATGACTGGATCACAATAACATCGAGGCCTCTCATCATTTTATTTCATCACACATCAACTATCTACCCATGTTTTACCCAACATTTTCGTAGATAAAAATACATATACATTTTAAAATCTGTATAAAATATTCATTCAACATTCATCTCAAATAAACAAACAATATAATTCCACGTAGCACATATTTTATAGAAAATACTTCATATCTATGTGTAAGATGAAAGTGACTACACACTCACTTGATTTAACGATAATCGGGCAGCACTTCGTTTTCTAAAACGATCGTTTCCGATGAAACCGGGAGCTTTAATGAAAAATCGGGCATTGCGAAGGTTGAGCTTCAAAACCGAAAAAAATAAATTTCTCGGGCTCTCCGGGCACTCCAGAACATGTTTCGGGTGTTGGAAATGATACCGGGGCTTCGGGGGAATTCGAAATGATAAAAATATTGTTTAAAGGGAGTGAAAAGTGGCAATTTTCCAAAATTACCCGGGAGATCTTGCAACCTTTCTATTTATAGGGGCGAGGTTCGGAGCTCCGGACGAAGGAAGGGACACGCGGCAGCAACAGCGAGGCTCGGATGCGAGGGGAGTCATCGACACGCGTCGGATGCGAGGGCGAGGCACGTGGCTCGCTTCGGATGTTCCACCGGTGCGAGGCGCGTCGAGTTCATATTGGGCCGCACCTTTAGTCGAATCAGCAACAAGTACGTGGCGGACACGAGGCGACCTAGCATGCGAGGTGACGTCGCCGAACCCCAGCCATGCGAAATTCCTCGGGTTTTAGCATTTTTCTCGAATTTTGTGTCCCAAACTTCTAAAATCCATAACTTTCGCATACGAACTCCTTTTTCGACGTTCTTTATATGCACACGTAAGTAAAATTATGCTCTACAACTTTCGTTTAGACTTCGTCGGCTAATTTTGACTTTATTTTTAATATTATTATTTTTAACAGACCGGGACAGGAAAATCCGTTAAAAATTCATAACTTCTTTATCTGACGTCCGTTTTTGTCTGTCCTTTTACCGGTTTACTAGTATTGACGAGACCTTCGATTCTCGTTTAGGTTGGGTCGGCTAAAAATCACTCGATCTAAAATTTGATTTTTTAGTTGTCTACTGCTAAGCTGAAACTTAGAAAAATCATAACCTCCTCATACGAAGTCAGATTTGGATGTTCTTTTTATGAAAATTCTTGGTTTATCGGATACAACAACTTTTATTTAGATCACTAAGGCTAATAATTGTTATATCATAAATTCACTATTTACGTCACGCAGTGGTGTGCCGATTCTGTCGCGAAACTTCGACATGTCATAACTCCTTCATTATAACTCGGATTTCGGTATTCTTTAAATCTCCAGAATCCTTGTTTTGGCCATTACAACGTTCTTAATAGATATCGGCTTTATCTAATATTTATTTTCGACGCTTATTTTTATCCTTAATTCATTAATCATAATAATTAAGCAGATAAGCACATAATTCACATAATATTCACATAATTCCTCTTTATTACTTCAAAATGGGTTACAAAGGTTAACCTAGACTATTACGTCAATATTAATGCCTAGCCTAGAAACACGAGCGTTACAATTCTCTCCCCTTTAGGATGATTTTGTTCCCGGAATCACACATCAACAAACAAATGCGGATAGCGACTCATAATGTCACTCTCCGTCTCCCAGGTGAGATTTGACCCATTCGTATGTTTCCAACGGACATGCACTAATTCGACCATCTTGCGTCGCAACTTCTTAATCTTACAGTCAATCATTGCCTCTGGTTCTTCAAATAACCTCTTATTTTCATCAATTCTTAATTCCGAAAGTGGAATCATGTCGGGAACTTCTCTGGTGAACTTCCTCAGATAACACACATGAAAAGTGTTATGAATACCATTCAGTTCTTCGAGTAATTCGAGCATATAAGCTTGGTTCCTAATCCTCCGAAGAACTTTAAACGGTCCAATAAACCTTGGACTTAACTTTCTCTTTTTATCAAATCTTATAAGTCCCTTCCACGGCGAGACCTCAAGCAAAACTGAATCTCCAACTTCAAAAGTTATCAGTCGTCTTTTCTTGTCAGCATAGCTCTTTTGACGATACTAAGCTGCTAACATTCTCTCCCTAATCACTTTCAACTTTTCAGCAGTCTGATGGACTATCTCAGGTCACATAAACTGCTTTTCCCCAACCTCAAGCCAACAAGACGGCGTACAACATTTCTGTTCGTACAAAGCTTGATAAAGTGCCATCTTAATGCTCGAGTGGAAACTATTATTGTAGGAAAATTCTACCAAAGGTAAATGCTCATCCCAGTTACATTGTAATTCCGGGGTACATGCTCTCAGCATATCTTCAAATGTTTGTATCGTTCGTTGGCTCTGACCATCAGTCTGTGGATGGTAAGCTGTACTCAAACACAACTTGGTACCTAATTCCTCTTGTAGACTTCTCCAAAACCTTGAGGTGAAACGGTTGTCACGATCCGATACAATCATTAAGGGAACATCGTGAAGCCTCACAATTTCCTTCACGTAAGAATTTGCAAGCTTATCCATAGACCATTTCTCATTGGCAGCTATGAAGTGCGCACTCTTAGTGAAGCTATCCATGACCACCCAAATCATGTCGTGACCGTTGTTTGTTCTGGGCAGTTTAGTGACAAAATCCATAGTGATGTCTTCTCATTTACCCATGGGTACAGGTAAAGGTTCTAAACTCCCATGTGGTTTCTGATGTCGTGCCTTCACTCTCGCACATGTCACACACTCAACCACATACTTTAGAACATCAAGCTTCATCGTCGGCCACCAGTAATAGAGTTTTAGGTCCGTATACATTTTAGTGTTGTCGGGATGAATTTAGTACATGGTTTTGTGAGCTTATCCCATAAGAAGATCTTTTAATCCTCCTGTCTTAGGTACCCAAATCTGATCTTGGAATACCTTCAGTCTGTGACTGTATATACCGGACACTAATGTTTTGACCAAACGTTCTTCCTTTCGGTCATTCTTCTTTGAAGCTTCTTCTTGAGCTTTCTTTATACTTTCCAAAATTGTCGAGACAACTTCTATTCTCAACGCCTTTGGCCTTTTTCTTTCAAGATTGACTTTCCGACTGAGAGCATCAACAACAACATTGGATTTACTGGGGTGGTAAAGTATCTTATAGTCGTAGTCCTTGAGTAACTCTAGCCAACGTATTTGCCTCATATTCAATTCTTTCTGATTAATGAGATATTGGAGACTCTTATGATCAGTGAAAAGTTTGCACTTCGTGCCATAGAGGTAATGCCTCCATATCTTTAGAGCAAATACTATCGCTGCCAACTCCAGATCATGAGTGGGGTAGTTCTTTTCATGCTCTTTCAACTGTTGAGATGCATATGCTATCACCTTTTCTCTTTGGGTCAAAACACAACCCAACCCAACACCAGACGCATCACTATAGACAGCGAAGTCTTCAACTCCGTCGGGTAGAGAAAGAATCGGTGCTTCACATAATTTCTTCTTTAGCAACTCGAATGCTTCTTTGTGCTTATCACTCCAAGTGTAAATAGCTCCTTTGTGGGTCAAAGCTGTTAATGGAGTAGCGATTGAAGAAAAGCCTTGGGTAAACCTTCGGTAATATCCAGCTAATCCTAGAAAGCTTCAGATCTCCGTGGGACTTTTCGGTTGTTCGCACTTCATCACAGCTTCAATATTTTCTTGATCAACCATTATCCCTTCTCGGTTAATCACATGACCCAAGAATTGGACTTCTTGAATCCAAAAATCACATTTGGAGAGCTTAGAATACAACTTCTCATTCTTTAAAACTTCCAACACTTCTCGCAAGTGTTTGCTATGTTCCTCCTGGCTTTTCGAGTAAATCAGAATGTCATTTATGAACACTATCACATATTTATCAAGGAATGGTTTACAAACCCTGTTCATCAAATCCATGAATGTTGCTGGAGCATTGGTTAGACCAAATGACATAACCAAAAACTCGTAGTGTCATATCTTGTTCTGAAAGCAGTTTTTAACATCCTGCTCTCTCACCTTTAGCTGATGATATCCTGACCTTAGATCGATCTTTGAAAAATAGCTTGAACCTTGCAGCTGATCGAACATATCATCAATTCTTGGCAACGGATACTTATTCTTTATTGTTGCCTTATTTAGCTCTCTGTAATCAATACACATCCTCATGCTGCCGTCCTTCTTCTTTACGAATAACACCGGAGCTCCCCAGGGTGATGAACTAGGTCTAATGAAACCTTTGTCCAATAATTCCTAAAGTTGTGTTATAAGCTCCTTCATCTCTGTTTGTGCTAATCGGTACGACACTTTTGTTATTGGCGTCGTTCCTGGTAACAAGTCTATTCTAAACTCCACTTGTCTATCAGGCGGTAATCTGGGAAGATCTTCAGGAAATACTTCCGGATAATCACACACCACATGAATGCTTTGCATCTCCTTTTTCTCCTTCTTTGCATCAATCACGAATGCCAAATATGATGTACATCCCTTGGCCAAACACTTTCTAGCTTTCATTGTAGAAATGATTCCAGAATTTACTTTGCGTTTATCCCCATACACCATAAATGACTCTTTCCTTGATGGATTTATTCTTACTATCTTCTTCTTGCATAATATTTCGGCATCATTGTCGCTAAGCCAATCCATTCCCAACACGATGTCGAAACCCTTTAACTCAATAGGCAATAATTCCTCATGGAACGTATCCCATTCAAGTTGATGAAGATGTTTTCCATGCGATGGCTAACAGGTATAAACTTACCACTAGCAACCTCGACTATTAAAGCATTAACTAGTCTATCAACAGGTAAAGCTAGTTTTCTACCAATTTCATGTGAAATAAAGGATTAGTTAGCTCCAGAATCAAACAAATTTGGGCAGACAATTCGTTTACGAGAAAGGTACCTGAAGCGACATCAGCTTCTTCTTTCGCAGCTTCAAGTGTCATCTGAAAGGCTCTCTCCTTCGGCTTTGGTGGAATGGTGGGTTTTGCTGTGTGACATCCCCAATTTCACGGCCAGAAAAGACCGATTTGTTTATGCTTTGTTTTTAAAATCAGAGTAATCTTTTAAAGAAAACAGTTGCGGAATTTGTTCCCAAAATATGATAAAAACTTATCAAAACATTTCTGTAAAGAAATGTATTTTCATTATATAACAAAATCTCGGGATGTCATGTTCCGATACAGACACATAAGCATAAACAGAACTTACATTATTTACACTAAAGATTTTACATCTCCTTTAATCTCTCCGTGAAATATATCTTCGTATCGATACTTGTGATACAAAGGAAACTGAGTGGGTCAGGCTTGGGAGCCTGGTGAGCATATAGGGTTTTCATCCCACAATGTTATATCATATAAATATATATAGAACATCCAAAATTATATAATTTCACCATACAAAAGCAACTCTTATCCCACCCCATCGATCCTCACAACGCCACGATCTAAACCCTCGTATCTAAACTTTTCCTCTTTATCTGATCCCTACTCACGGATCTAAACTAATCTCTCCACTTGATCCATACTCTCGGACCTAAAACTAACCTCTTGGTCTAATCCATACTCCCGGATCTAAACTAATCTCTTGGTCTGATCCATACTCCCGTATCTAAAACTGTGCCCAATCCATACTCCCGGACTAGGGGTAATTAACTATGTCTTAATCCATACTCCCAGATTAATAACAAGTTTACCTATTGGTCTGATCCATACTCCCGGATCTAAAACTGTGCCCAATCCATACTCCTGGACTAGGGACGATTAACTATACCTTAATCCTGGTCTGAACCATACTCCCGGATCAATAACTATGCCCAATCCATACTCCCGGACTAGGGACAATTAACTTAGTCTTAATCCATACTCCCGGACTAAAACAAGTTTTATGTCTTTACCTGATCCATACTCTCGAATCTAAAAGTAACCTCTTGGTCTAATCCATACTCACGGATCTAAAACTAGCCTCTTGATCTGATCCCTACTCACGGATCTAAACTAATCTCTTGATCTGATCCATACTCATGGATCTCATCTACCCATGTCCTACCCAACATATTTGTATTTACAAAATACATATACAGTTTAACTCATTAAAACCTATATAGTTCGTGCATTCCACCAACATCTCAAATAAACAGCAATATATAAACACATAGCATGTATTTCATAGCAAATACTTAATATTTATGTGTTAGAAGAAAGCGACCACACACTCACTTGATCAAAAGATGATCGGACAACACTACGGCTTGCAATGGTAGTATTCTTCGGTGAAACTGGGATCACTTCACACACCGGGTTTCTCGTGGGCAGAGCTTCGGCTCGGAAACTCTTTTTTCTTTTCGGGATCTTCGAGCTTTGGGACTTGCTTCGGGTCTCGGGATGATACCGGGGATTCGGGGGGTTAAAATTGCACGTAAAAAAATGTAATATGGGAGAGAGATGAGAGAATGAGCAACCAAACTCGGTTGGCCCTTCAAATCAATTTATAGGGCAAAATCTGCCCTTGCCACGTCGTGGCACCTTTTTCCACGTCGTGGGCTTGGTCGTCATTGCATGCGTCATCGCAAGTTGCATCTGGGGGACTCCCGGAGGTTTCAGAAGACTTGCCACGTCGTGGAACTGCTTGCCACATCGTGGTATCTGACAGTTTTGGGGTTTCGCGCCCTGAACTTCAGAAATTCATAGCTTTCGCATACGAACTCCGTTTTCGACGTTCTTTATATCGAAGCGTAGGTGAGATTATGCTCTACAACTCTAGTTTAGACTCTATTGGCTAATTTTGACTTTATTTTTAATATATTATAAGTATATTACTTATATATTATCTTTAGTAGGCCGGGACAAGAAAACTCCGTTCGAAATTCATAACTCCTTCATCAGAACTCCGTTTTCGTCTGTCTTTTTATCGTTGGACTAATATCGAAGACATCTTTGACACTCATTTAGATCACTAAGGACAGATATCTATCTATCTTAAATTCACTATTTACGTCGCGCTGGGTCGTGTCGGTTTTGTCGCGAAACTTCGACAGGTCATAACTTCTTCGTTATAACCCGGATTTTGGCGTTCTTTATATGCATGGAAACCTTGTGACATATACTAAAACTTGGTTAAGATTAATCCTTCTAAATAATCTTCCATCAAAAAGTCATTTTTGATGCTTATCGTCTCTAAATTGACTAGCCCGGATCTACGGGCGTTACATGCTGCCTCCTTCTTTTTCGGACAGTCTTTCAAAATGTGCCCTTCCTCATTACATCCAAAGCATATCCTCTTGTTGGACGGACACTCATTGTCATAATTCCTAGTCTTTCCATATTTGTAGCAAGTCATCTCCTCACTACATTTCCCAGAGTGCTTTTTCTTGCACTTTTCACACCATTTCGCTTCGCCTCCTCCTCTTCCTGCAAAATTCTTCGAATTAGACTTTTAAAATTTTCTTTTCTTGTTGGAACCTGAAGTTCCTTCAAACTTTCTCTTTTCACAAACTTCTTCCCTCTCCAGACCCTTCTCTCTGATCTGGGTCTCAACATTCTTAGCAGCCCTGATGGCGGCTTTCAAAGTGGTTACTTGCTTGACCGTCGGACCAAAGTCCGCTGGTAATCCATGGTTAAACTTGTTGACCTTGGAGAGTTCAGTCGTAACTAGATAAGGAACAAGCTTCATCTTTTCCGTAAAACTAGCAGCGTATTTAGTGACGCTCATCTTTCCCTTCTTTTAATTCCGGAACTCATTGTTGATTTCCAGAAGATCTTGCTCAGAGTAGTATTGCATTTTTAGTTGTACGAGAAAATCCTCCCAAGACATCTTACTAGCTTCTCCCTTAGGCATTGAATAAGATAGTAGCTTCCACCAACTTAGTACTTCAGATTTTAATAGAGGAATCGCGAGAGCAGTTTTCTGTCTGTTGCTGTATTCACAACTTTCAAATATTGTCTCCATTTCGGAGATCCAATTCATGGCTTCCACCGGTATCGGGCTTCCAGATAGGCACGGTGGTTTGGATACCATAAAATCCTTATATTTACATCCACGTCCCTCATTTCCTTCATTCTGATGGTTTCGTCAAACTATCGGTGGGTTGGCTTGACCAACAGTCCCATTGTAGTTCCCTCTTTCTGACTGCCCTTCATTTATTTCGGGCTGTTCAACAGGAATTGTAGTTTCTTCCCTATTCTGTTGTAGTAATCGCCTTGTCTCTTCCATTTGGCGATCCAACATCATCTGCATTTTTGCTTGTACTCCAACCATTGTCATTGGCTCAGGTGCAACTGCTACAACAAGTACTTGCTCAAGTACTTGGGGTTGAGGTTGTTGATTCCTGTTTCCGTTTGCATTTCCAACTCTACTACGAGTTCTTGCCATTATAATCTATATACCAAATAAGGAGAATTTAGATCTTTAACCACGATTGATATTTTAAATTCTCCTTATCACTCCAAAACGTTTACATGCTAGTTCTAATATCGTAGTCGTACGCTTAGAATCCTAAACACATAAGGTTTCTGTAACAGCCCGGTTTCCCAGGTATTATTTATTTATTTATTTTGATGATTTGTGAGGGGACTCGGCGAGTTGGAGCTTAGACTCGCCGAGTATGATCGCGGATCTGGACGCGGGTTCGCGCCTGGACTCGGCGAGTCCAAGGAATGGACTCGGCGAGTCCGTGCTGTTTAATGAAACCCTAATTTCTCGGGTTTGGGGTCTATTTAAAGGGCCTTATGACCGTCATTTGTGCTCACCAGCCCCCAGAGCGAAACCCTGGCGCATTTGAGCGTGTGGAGTGAGAGAAGGAGCTATTATCAACCATTGGAGGTGTTATTTAGCAAGGGAAAGGAAGTTTTAGACAAGAGGAAACAAGAGGATCAACTTCCTGAAGATTTGAGGTCCAGAACATCACGTTTGAGGTACTATTTTCGAACCATTCTCTGTTATGATTGATGTTCATGTTGATTTAAGGTTTGTTGAGCCCTTTTGTGGCTAGATCTAGTGCCCAATTGGTCCCATAAACGAGTTACGTTCTGGATCTGGACCCTTGGAGGTCCAAAGTGTCCCTTTGTCCAAGCTTTTTATGAATCCATGGGGGTTTTTGGATTGGGGTCCTTGTGCTTGAGGTCAAAACACCATTTATGAGTCATGGGGTGTGTTATGAGCGCCAAGACATGAACTTTACGTGATGAATGTGTTTGGGCGGGCCAGATCTATGAGTTGTTGGAGCGGATCTGACCTCAGAAGTGAGATTGAGTTGGTGCATGGCATGGACTTGCCGAGTCCGAAGAACAGACTCGGCGAGTAGCATGAAGTTTGTCCTTAACCACTTAGCGAGTGGTCTTGCCGAGTTAAGGGTCAACTCGGTGAGTCAGGAAGAGTTAGAGAGGGTTGTCAGGTGGACTGAGTCGAGCTGGAACTCGCCGAGTTGTTCTTGAGACTCGGCGAGTTGAGTCGTGGTGGCCCCGCGATTTATGCCAGGTGAAACTCGTCGAGTCAGAGAAATACTCGACGTGTCAAGTGAGGATCCAAGGGAGTCAATGGACAAGTTAGGGTTTGGTCAGCGATGTGGCCTTTGGGCCAAGAGAGGGGTAAACTGGTCTTTTACCCTTAAGATGGTGCCAAGAGAGGGATTGAATCTAGTCTCGAGAGTTATATTCATGAGAGTATTTGCCTTATGTGTTAGGCGGTGGCAAGTTCGAGATTCAAGTGTGGGGATATCTGCTTTCTGCTTGCCAGGTGAGTCTTCTCACTATACTTTACCTTGAGTGGTAGTTATGTGTGACCGGAAGGGCTTATGTGCTTACATTGAGTATTATGTTATCCTGTTGTATGTGATATGCTATGCATTATGTCTTTGTGATTTATGCTATGCGGAATTTATAGACCGGACCGAAGGGTCCGACGATTTATGAGGCCGGAAGGCTTAAGCAGATCGGACCGGAGGATCCAACGAGCTTAGGACCAGAGGGTCCATAGAGTTAGGGCCAGAGGGTCCACAGAGTTAGGACCAGAGGGTCCATAGAGTTAGGACCAGAGGGTCCACAGAGTTATAGCCTTGAGTGGCTAATATGTGTTGTATGTGGTATTTTGGGGAACTCACTAAGCTTCATGCTTATAGTGTTTTATGTTATGTGTTTCAGGTTTCTCTCAGGATCACGGGACGGCACCGGCTCGATTGTACACACCAGAGGAAGAGTCATGTTTTGAGGATCCTGGTTTATTATGCAAGTGAAAATGGAGTTATGTTTTGTAATTTGATTATGAATGAGATTTTAAACAAAGTGTTATAAGAATTAAACGATTATTTTTAAACAAAAAATTGTTTTGAAATTTTCGGTGTTACAAGTTGGTATCAGAGCCTTGGTTTGAGGGATTCGGATGCACCTTCGGGTAAATCTGGACTCAAACTGAGGAAGTAAGAAAAGTTTTCAAAGAAATAATTTTCTAAAGTGAATAAGAGTTCAAAGAGAAAGCGAGAAAGAGTAGTGTGTACAATCAGTCAGAGCCCGAACGGTGAATTCCCAAAATACCCTTACTTTTGTGTCATGTGATATTTATGATGCACTTTATGAGATATTATTGCATGCTAGAGACAGGCTAGGTATTTCATATCTTAGGACTAGAGTGGCCTGATTTGTGATGCCTTAGCCTAGGGATTGCTGTTATATGCGATGTGATTTTGAGTATGTGATGAGTGAGAATATTTAGTTAGAACCCGCGAGGGGAAGAGTTGTAGAGTTCGGTGGTACTTTCGAGGATGAGCAGAGCAAGCAGAGTTATCACCCAGAGTGAGTCCTATGTATTCTTCGATGCTCGAATGTTGCTTGCTTCGTGCTTTGTGGAACTCTCGATGATGGGAGTCGGCTACCAAGCGAATATGACGATATTCAGGAGGTAGATGGCTGGCATCATTAGGAGCTCTTCAGCAGCTGATGGCAGAGAAGTGTTGGAATCTAGGAAGAGCCTAGGGAGTAACCTTAGCCAGATGAGTGCGCTGCAGAGTAGAGAATTTCGCTGGGGAGCGAGCACGTGCAACAGAATTGATAAGCGAGAAGGTCGAGCAGCTACTTAGGAGCTCCAGGATAGTCCGTATGGAAAGTATGGGTAGATGTGGCAAGTAGTATGGGCCCGTACTACTGAAAGCAGAGGACCCATACTTGATACAGGGTGTATTCTGAAGGTTCTAAGGAGCAGATGGAGGAGTGATGTTATGGTTCGAGTACCATACATCGGAGCAGATGGAGGAGTGATGTTATGGTTCGAGTACCATACATCGGAGCATATTAAGGAATGATGTTATGGTTCGAGTACCATACATCGGAGCAGATGGAGGAGTGATGTTATGGTTCGAGTACCATATATCGGAGCATATGAGGATTGATGTTATGGTTCGAGTACCATACATCGGAGCAGATGGAGGAGTGATGTTATGGTTCGAGTACCATACATCGGAGCATATTGAGGAGTGATGTTATGGTTCGAGTACCATATATTGGAGCAGATGGAGGAGTAATGTTATGGTTCGAGTACCATACATCGGAGCGGATTGAGGAGTGATGTTATGGTTCGAGTACCATACACCAGAGCATATTGAGAAGAGATTTCATGGGATGAGGACCATGGTTCGTAGTGAATGATGCTTGTAGTTCCCCGGTTATCCGGTCATGATTGACAAGGCAGAGATTGGACGCTATGGGTTTTAGGCCAGTGGGCCAGGATTGAGTTCGAAGAGGCGTCCCTTGAGAGGGAGGTCGAGAGCCTTTCAGAGTATTTTGGTAAGGAGGGGAGAATTTCGGTATGAGTTGAGCAACCAGTCGATAGAGGAGATGTCACCTTCTATGACCTGGGTGGTGCTATTTATGTTCGTGTGCGGAACATGAGAGGCATGATGTTTAAGTTTTAGGTTTGGGGGTAAAACCCTGCAGGTTGTCATTGATGATGATTTTCCATCAGAGTATCAGGTAGCATGTGTGCTGCGAGGCAGTGATTTACCAGGAGCAGATAGTCAGTTGGGACTGAGATAGCCAAGGACCACATTACACTTATGTGAGTATAGTATGACGTATTGTGGAGGTATCAATGGGGAGTCCAGTCGAGTTAATCAGTGTGGTGGTTTTCTATCTATGTTGGGTATTGAGTAAGGGAGTGGGTCCCTGTTCTTGGGATGATCCATGTGTTGGAACGTCGGTTGATGAGTCCAGGTGGGGGAGTATGATGATTTCGTGGTCCAGTCTATGAGTCAGTGATGTTATTGGACAGTTGAGTTGTTTGGTATTGGATTGGTACGAGACTTGGAACGACTAGAGGCAGTTGTGACGAGAAGTTCTTGAGGATTTCATCTGAGGTTCAGAGTTATGAGATCGATTGATTTCCTTAAAGGGGATTATCGGGCGTTGCGTAGCACTTTCAGGGGCAGGTGCGTTATTGCTGGTGAAAATAGTTTGTGAGGTTGTTGATGTGTCAGATAGTGATGGTTTGAACCCTAAGTGGGGGAGAACCGGGTGGTTTATTGAGAGAACCAAAGATTTGTGCAAGAGCGGTTAGGGGTTGGATACAGAAACCTGCGGCTTGAATTCATGAGATCAGGGTCATTGGTGATCAAGGAAAGGTGCAGGGAGAAATAATGCATGTGGTATATGTATGAGAGAAGGATGGGTATCTCCACGGCGGATGGTCAATGGTCAGGAATCTGGTGGTGGTCAGCGTCGTTTCAAGGGGAAGACTCGTAATGATGGTATGGGCAGGTGAGAACTTCTGGGATGTGTATTCTTGCTTGGATTTTGAGCAGTAGTGGAAAGGGTTTCGGAGGATCACCAGTGAGTTCTGAAGAGTTAGCGCCTTCCTTGTATTCCAATTGAGTGTTTGGATGCACTGAAGTTGCGCATTGAGTGAAATAGGAAATTATTATGGAATTCAGAGGAAATGTATTGTTGTATGTGTATGGTGCCAGGAGTAAGGGGATCAGTGGTAGAGGCAGGACATTGTGATGCTCTGTTAGGGTGTTCCGTGGTTTCCGCGTATAGCGTCCCGATTTCGGAGTTATTTAGAGTCGTGGGTTTAAGATGACTAGTGATGTATCATGTATCCACGGTTCCAGTGGGAGCCCTTCGTGTATTGTCATCAAGGAGGAATATTTAAGGAAGTGGATCTCCGCAGAGGTAGGTTCTGTGTTGTGGCGGTTGCCGCCAGAGTCTGTAATGCATATCGGGGCAAGTGTGTGTGTAACTATCTATGATAGTCTTCAGTGCATGAGTTAGTGAACATAGTAGGGCGTTGTAATGAGAATGAGTGTATAAGGTGAAGCTACGGGGAGTCGTAGTATTTGCCAGTCAGAGGGTGTTGTGATGCTACGGTGAGCCGTAGTACTCACAAGTGAGAGAAAGAGAAAGAGAGAGAGAGTCGTGATGCTATGGGAAGCCGTAGTATTCGCCAGTCAGAGGGTGTTGTGATGCTACGGGGAGCCGTAGTACTCACAAGTCAGAGGCAGGGAGTCGTGGTACTACGGGGAGCCGTAGTACTCATTAGTTTGTTGGCGTTGTGATACTACGGGGAGCCGTAGTACTCACTAGTCAGAGGCTGTCGAAATGTTAGGGGAAGCCATAGTACCCACTAGACGGCCAGAGAGTGTGATGTTGGAATGTTCTCCGACAAGTGCATGATGCAGAAGAGTTTTAGGCTTGAGGAGCCCTAGTGTTGAGTTTTTGGAGCCTAGTGGTTAAACCGGGGCGAGACTGCGGTCTCTGTCTCTGTCGAGAGGGTCAACGAGGCGCGCAGGAGAATACACGCAGCAGACGCCAGAGGTTAAGAGCTGAGTCGATCTTCGATTGGATTGTATTTTTATGAGAAAAGGGAATTTTATGACTTGCGTGTCACTGGGCCGTGATAGTGGTCACGGGGAGGAAATTAGTGAGATATTTTCGATCATGTTATGTGTGACCTTTGGGGGTTCAGCTGTGGGCCCAAAGGCTGACCTGGTGCTCGGTATCGAAGATGAATATGAGAAATGAGCTAGAGATTACCATGGTGATGTCTGTGGACACTTCAGAGTGAGCGAGCGATTCGGACGCTCGAAGGCATGCTTTGGGCATGTGTATTAGATTTTGGAGGGAGTTGTGGCACGTATTTACCCTTGGTTGAGTTTTCCCTTATCGACAGCCATCATTCGAGCATTGATATGCCACCCTTTGAGCTGCTGTATTGTAGCACCTGATTCCTGGTATGTATTCGTGGTTATTAAATCTCTTTATTTTGCATAATTAGCCTTGGACTCGGCGAGTTGAGGGACAGACTCGCCGAGTAGAAGCGGGACTAGACACGGGATTTACTCGGTTTACTCGGCGAGTAGGTCCGATGGACTCGGCGAGTAGACCCTGTTTGGACTTAAACCCTAACCCGGTTATTTGCACCCTATTTAATCGACCTAACCCAGCCTCCACTTCCCTTAGCACTCCCAGAGACCTGTAGAACGAAACCTTAGCCTCCTTTGTGTCCTTGTGGGTGATTGTTAACATTTTGAAGGTGATTTGGGGCTTAAGAGAAGAAGGAGAAGATTGAAGAGTGCAAGAAGGGAAAGAGATCCAGAATCTACTCTGTGAAAGGCCTCTATTCAGGTAGAAAAGACCCTAACTTGATCTTTAGCTCGTTAGTCCCCTTTTGTCCCTAAGAAAAGAGGTTTTAAGCCCTAAAACTTAAATCTCTATGTGTTTATGGCTAATGTTCTGCAAGAACTTCGAATGTGGACCTTTTGGACTTCATGGTAGCATAAAGTCTCTGTGGTTGAGGTAGTGGAAGTCCCCAATGAGCATAGGACCTTTTGTATAGCTTGGAAGTGCATGTTTGAGCTCATAGGGCCATGCATGCACGTAAAGTTTACAACTTTACGTGGTAAATGAACCCTAGGACCATGGATCTGTGGTCTGGAAGTGTTGCATGTCCTAGATCTGGCCTAATCAGGAAGTGGGTCGAAGGACTCGGCGAGTCCCAAGGTGGAACTCGACGAGTTCTATGAAGATGGTCGTCGACTCGGCGAGTTGGGTGAACAAACTCGGCGAGTCCTATGAAGATTGCCTGGAACTCGACGAGTAGTTCTTCGAACTCGGCGAGTAATATGAACATCCACAGAAAACGAGGGGTTTAGGCGTCGAAGGCTCAACCCTTCGTACCTGTGCACGAAATTAACCGTATATCATAGTCCCGAAACCCCCAAACCCTCGAATGGGGTGTTTTGGTGTGGATTGGAAGCAAGCAGAGCACCTGCTCAAGGAACTCGGCGAGTTGCTCGAGGAACTCGGCGAGTTGGTACTCGAGTTGGCCCCAAAGTCCCGGATAGCGAGTCAAGGGTGACTCAGTGAGTGAAAGAGGGACTTGGTGAGAGGGACCGGATCAGTGAGAGATGGACTCGGGGAGTTGCTCTCTGGACTCGGCGAGTCCAGCCAACTGGAAGTTGACTTTGACCTGGTCTTTGACTTGGTGAGGGGTAAAAGGGTCATTTTACCCTAAGAACATCTAGCGTGTTTGACTTATCGTTTTTGTGGGAATTACAGTCGAGGGACGTTAGCAGCAGCAGCAGCAGTAGACAGCCAATTCCCACACAGACCAGCAGCCTATTTCGAGGTGAGTTTCCTTTCCAGTAGGAACGGGTCTAAGGCACCAAAGCCGACCCATGTAGACGAGATGCTAGTACTAGAGTGTGGGTTGAGCCCGTATCTCTAGGTTTAGTCAAGTATGATATATGTGTTAATATGATAAAGTTTCTTATACTTGTTGTCTGCGTGATACTTGTATGTTATGGGTTAGCGGTTGAGTGTGGGCAGGGCCCGTATCTCTCCGAGGTTGGAGTGTGGGCTAGGCCCGTATCTCCCAGATAGCGAAGTGTGGGTAGGGCCCGTATCTTCTCAAGTGTGGGCGAGGCCCGTATCTCTCGGCTAGCGAAGTGTGGGCAGGGCCCGTATCTTCCCGAGGGTAGGCAAGGCCCGTAACTCTTAACTGAACATTGGTTGTTATATGTTTGTATGGTATGGAGTATTATGGGGGAAATCACTAAGTTTTGTGCTTACGGTTTTTAGTTTTGGTTTCAGGTACCTCCTCAGCTAGAGGAAAGGAGCCGGCGCGGTAGCAGCATGTCACACACACTCTCTCTGGTTTCCGCATTTATGAGATTCTCTGGGATTGATACTCTGATATTTGATTAGTTATATGTTTTGGGTTTTAGACATGGTTCAGTTTATGTTATGGTTGATCAAACGATGTTTTAGTTATTAATATTTTCTAAAGTAATGTTTTTTTTAAAACAAAATTTTTGGTCGTGAAAATTGGGTCGTTACAAGTTGGTATCAGAGCCCTGGTTTGAGGGATTCGGACACACCTTCGGGAGTGTCTGAACTCAAATTGAGGGATTAGAAGATTTTCTAAAAAGAAAATGTTTTCTAAAATTGAGAAAAGAGTTTTGAGAAAGAACGAAGTGTGTGATGTGCGCGACCGGCCGAGCTCAAGTAAGTATTCCCCAAAGTACCCATACAAGTTTATGTTGTGTTTATCAGCTTTTGTAGAACAGCATGCTAGAATAGGACTAAGGATCTAGGGGTGATGCCTTATGTGCCTGCTTTTTGGTGTTTCAGTTGTATGAGAAATTGCATGCTAGTTATTGAGTAGACAGTAAGTAGGATAGCCTGATTAGGTTATGCCTGGTAGTATGAGCTTAGCACTTTATGCTAGCTCAGTTCTTGAAAGCAGATAGAGTTGATTGAGCTTGTTACCCTTATCTGAATGCTGCTTGCTTTGTGCTACGTTGGACTCTGAATAATGGGAGTTAGCCATTAGGCGAATGCGTTACGTCACATGTGATCAGGGTTGAATAATCTTAGAGTGTCAGATTTGATCCTACTGCGCAGCTCTTGTTTGAGTCCAACCGTTGTAGGGACGAGTCGGGTACTCAAAGGATTATCTGAGCCTCATCACATGTGATGCTACTCGGGTAATGGCTAATTGGCATTACAAGGAGGCCTGCAGCAGCTGAGGACTGGCTAGGGTGGAATTAGAGATTTCCCTAGGGCAAGCCTAGGATGAGTATAGCAGTGATCAGCAATAGTGAGAGGGATCTGGTAGAGTCAAGGCATACCTTGGAAAAGGTACGGATAGATGTGGAAGGTAGTATGGGCCCGTACTACTGAAAGCAGAGGATCCGTACCCGAACCAAGGGAGGCCAAGATGAGACCAGGGAACTTGTGGTAGATGCGATCCCTCAAGGAGTGTCAGTATCACTAATGATTGACATTTATGTATTGCAGAATGGTGGTACTTCGATCGAGGCCGGTAGATGGCGGTTCAGGAGAGGGGTCAGGTTCGGGATCAGGTTCCGAGCCGGTTGATGAGGGACTACGCGAGTTCATCGCGTCAGAGATCACCAGGGGTATTCTTGAGTCGACTCCCATTATCTTCGGGTCGATCAAGGAAGGGATCATCGAGTCGATGGAGGATCGCCTCAGGGCGTTCAGGAGCGACATGGCATCTGGCTAGTCGGGATCTCGCACACTGTCCTTTAAGGACTTCAGGGGAAGTGGTGCGCCGAATTTCCATGGGGTGAAGGACCCCATTGCTGCCAGGCGATGGATTGCAGACATCGAGTCTGCCCAGTTGACTAGCTTCTGCCCCGAGGGGTCGAAGGTGAGGTATGCAGCAGGATGTTTACGGGACCGAGCCCGGGATTGGTGGGAGTCCATGGGTGACTCGTTGGGAGCCTCAGCTATCGAGGCGATGACCTGGTCGGACTTTGTGACCAGGTTCAGGGCAGAGTTTGCGCCGGCTGTCGAGCTTCAGCAGCTGGCCAAGGAGTTTCTAGACATGAGGCAGACGACGGAGACTGTGGCGGAGATCACCGCCAAGTTCCGGGAGAGGGCTTTGTTGGTGCCCCAGTATGCTGGTGACGAGGACATGAGGAGGACTCGTTATCATGATATGCTACGAGCTGACATCCGGGAGCACGTTAGCTTTTCGGCTTGCCCTACCTTGGATTCCATGATTGCCAGGGCAAGGGAGAGGGAGATAGATTTGGAGCACATCCGGAAACGGAAGTTAGAGGAGGGTCAGGCAGGAGGGGCTTCGGGGAAGAAGCCCAAGGGATCAGATAGTAGGCCGAAAGGCCAGTCAGGACCGAGCCGCTGCGGGAAATGCGGCAGGACGCACGTGGGGGCATGTAGGATGGGATCAGTAGGCTGCTACAAGTGCGGCAAGGCAGGGCACTTTAGCAGGGATTGTACTACTCCAGTTTCAGTTATTCAGACATCGGAGTTGCTGTGTTTTCACTGCAACCAGAGGGGCCACAAGAAGGCCAATTGCCCCCAGTTGATAGTTTCAGCGCCGGTGAAGGCGCCAGCTCCAGCGACCCTGCGGATCACGGATGGCCGGCAGGACAAGGCAGAGGCTCCAGTGGTGAGGAGCCGAGCATTCCAGCTGACTACCGAGGAGGCACGCGCCGCACCCGATGTGGTGACGGGTATGACTCTTTCCCTCTATCTTATTTTTATGATGTTATGTTATTGATATGTGCTCTGTATGTATATGTATGCATTAGGATCGTTCCATGTGAACGGCCTCCCAGTTCAGGTGTTATTTGATTCGGGTGCATCCCGATCATTCGTTTCCCTTGCGCTTAGCAAGAAGTTTCATGAGCCATCAGGCGAGTTAGATTGCCCTTTGGAGGTGGAGATTGCTGATGATCGATCGGTGCGAGCATCGATGGTATTTCGAGATTGTGTGCTGCGTTTGTTCGAGGAGCGCTATTTGGTAGATTTGGTTCCCATACCGTTGCGTGGGAACAAGGTGATTATAGGCATGGATTGGCTGAGCCCTAATGGGGCTGTGATAGATTGCGCGCAGCAGCTAGTGCGGGTCAGGACCCCAAGCGGGGGAGAGTTAGTGATTCATGGTGAGAGGCCCCAGTATGGACCCGCTGTATGTTCAGCAGCGAGGGCTAGGCGCTACCTTCAGCAGGGATGCGCAGGATATGTCGCGTATGCGATGGATACCCGGGAGGCGGGTAAGGCGACAGTGAGCGAGGTTCCGGTGGTCCAAGACTTTGTAGATGTTTTCCCAGAGGAGCTTCCTGGGATACCTCCGAAGCGACAGGTGGAGTTCCGGATTGACCTCGTTCCTGGTGCGGCTCCGATAGCCAAGGCACCGTATCGGTTGGCTCCTCCCGAGATGCAGGAGTTGTCTACGCAGCTGCAGGAGCTGCTAGACAAGGGGTTTATTCGTCCGAGCAGTTCACCCTGGGGAGCCCCGATTCTGTTTGTGAAGAAGAAGGACGGGCCGCATCGGATGTGTATAGATTATCGGGAGCTGAACAAGGTAACGGTGAAGAACCGTTACCCGCTTCCGAGGATTGATGACCTCTTTGACCAGCTTCAGGGAGCATCTTGGTTCTCCAAGATTGATTTGCGTTCGGGTTATCATCAGATGAGGGTCAGGGAGGAGGATATGCAGAAGACTGCGTTTCGGACGCGCTATGGCCATTATGAGTTCGTGGTGATGCCGTTTGGGCTCACCAATGCTCCTGCCGCGTTCATGGACCTCATGAACCGCGTATGCAGGCCGATGCTGGATCAGTCTGTGATAGTCTTTATCGATGACATCTTGGTTTATTCCAAGACTCGGGAGGAACATGAGGAGCATCTGAGGGAGGTGTTAGAGACCCTGAGGAGGGAGAGCTTGTATGCCAAGTTCTCCAAGTGTGAGTTTTGGTTGCGCGAGGTGCAATTTCTTGGACACCTCGTCAACCAGAACGGAATTCTGGTCGATCCGGCCAAGGTCGAGGCCGTGATGAGATGGGAGGTTCCGAAGTCTCCATCTGAGATTCGGAGTTTCCTGGGATTGGCAAGCTACTATCGGAGATTTATTCAGGATTTCTCCAAGATAGTCGTGCCCCTGACGCGGCTGACGAAGAAAGCCGTGGTCTTTCGGTGGGGGCCCGAGCAGCAGGCTGCATTTGAGACGCTGAGACAGAGATTGTGCGAGGCGCCAATCTTAGCCCTGCCAGAGGGCGTGGAGGATTTTGTGGTTTATTGTGATGCATCCATTTCTGGATTGGGCGCGGTACTGATGCAGAGGGGGCATGTTATTGCCTACGCTTCGAGGCAGCTCAACCCTCACGAGGCGAACTACCCGACGCATGATTTGGAATTGGGGGCGGTGGTTTTTGCCCTCAAGATTTGGCGACATTACCTCTACGGGGTTTGATGTACCATCTACACGGACCACAAGAGTTTGAGGTACCTCATGGATCAGCCAAATCTGAACATGAGGCAGCATCGGTGGTTGGATGTGGTGAAGGATTATGATTGCGAGATCCTTTACCACCCGGGGAAGGCCAACGTGGTGGCCGATGCGCTCAGCCGCAAGGCGGCGCCGATCAGGGACGTCTGCTTGAGGATGACCGTGGTGACCCCCCTGTTGGAGCAAATTCGGGAGGCTCAGCAGAAGGCTATCAATGAGGAACATCGGAAGAGCGAGCGTGTGGTGGGTCAGGTTTCCTCCTTTGACTATGATAGCCGAGGATTATTGACATTGCACCGTAGGGTATGGGTGCCGTATCACGGGGGTGTGCGCCAGACTTTGATGGAGGAGGCGCACAAGTCCCGATTCTCTATTCATCCCGGGGCGACGAAGATGTATAGGGATCTTCGTCTGGATTACTGGTGGCCCTGCATGAAGCGGGATGTGGCATGGTACGTCGAACGGTGTTTGACCTGCAGGAAGGTCAAGGCCGAACATCAGAGACCGCATGGCAAGATGCAGCCGTTGGATATTCCACTGTGGAAATGGGAAGATATCACGATGGATTTTATCACGAAGCTTCCTAGGACCGCACGTGGAGTGGATTCGATTTGGGTCATCGTGGATAGATTGACCAAGAGTGCTCACTTTATTCCGATTCAGGAGAGCATATCGGCCGAGAAATTGGCCGACATCTATATCAGGGAGATTGTGGCACGGCATGGGGTGCCAGTATCGGTGATCTCGGACAGGGATGTGCGTTTTACTTCCAGATTTTGGAAGAGATTCCATGACGATTTGGGCACTCGTCTGCATTTTAGCACTGCCTTTCACCCACAGACGGATGGTCAGAGCGAGCGGACCATCCAGACTCTGGAGGATATGTTGCGGGCGTGCGTGCTAGACTTTGGTGGTAGCTGGGATACCTATCTTCCCATGGCCGAGTTCTCATACAACAACAGCTACCACGCGAGTATTGATCGTCCTCCATTTGAGTTGTTGTACGGAGGAAGGTGCAGGACCCCGATATGCTGGGGTGAAGTTGGCCAGAGAGTCATGGGGAGCACCGAAGTGGTGCTCAAGACGACCGAGAGGATTCAGCAGGTCCGGAGCAGGCTTCAGACAGCTCAGAGTCGGCAGAAAAGTTACGCCGACAAGCGTCGATCCGACTTGGAGTTTCGAGTCGGGGATATGGTTCTCCTGAAGGTGTCGCCTTGGAAAGGCGTCATCCGATTCAGGAAGCGGGGCAAATTGGGCCCGAGGTTCATCGGACCGTTCAGGGTTGTAGCCCGGGTGGGCAAGGTGGCGTATAGGTTGGATCTGCCAGCCGAGCTCAGCCAGATCCACAACACTTTCCATGTCTCTCAGCTGCGAAAATGCTTGGTGGACGATTCAGCGATAGTGCCGTTGGAGGATATTCAGGTTGATGACAGCCTGAATTACATCGAGCGCCTAGTCGCAATCCTCGACAGGAAGTCAAAGGATTTGAGGAACAAGAGGGTGAAGCTAGTGAAGGTGCAATGGCAGCACCGCAAGGGTTCGGAATGGACTTGGGAGCCGGTGGACGAGATGATGGAGCACTATCCCGAGCTGTTTCAGGATCGAGCAGCAGACTTCGAGGACGAAGTCTAAAATAAGCGGGGGAGATTCGTAGCACCTGATTCCTGGTATGTATTCGTGGTTATTAAATCTCTTTATTTTGCATAATTAGCCTTGGACTCGGCGAGTTGAGGGACAGACTTGCCGAGTAGAAGCGGGACTAGACACGGGATTTACTCGGTCTACTCGGCGAGTAGGTCCGATGGACTCGGCGAGTAGACCCTGTTTGGACTTAAACCCTAACCCGGGTATTTGCACCCTATTTAATCGACCTAACCCAGCCTCCACTTCCATTAGCACTCCCAGAGACCTATAGAACGAAACCCTAGCCTCCTTTGTGTCCTTGTGGGTGATTGTTAACATTTTGAAGGTGATTTGGGGCTTAAGAGAAGAAGGAGAAGATTGAAGAGTGCAAGAAGGGAAAGAGATCCAGAATCTACTCTGTGAAAGGCCTCTATTCAGGTAGAAAAGACCCTAACTTGATCTTTAGCTCGTTAGTCCCCTTTTGTCCCTAAGAAAAGAGGTTTTAAGCCCTAAAAACCTAAATCTCTATGTGTTTATGGCTAATGTTCTGCAAGAACTTCGAATGTGGACCTTTTGGACTTCATGGTAGCATAAAGTCTCTATGGTTGAGGTAGTGGAAGTCCCCAATGAGCATAGGACCTTTTGTATAGCTTGGAAGTGCATGTTTGAGCTCATAGGGCCATGCATGCACGTAAAGTTTACAACTTTATGTGGTAAATGAACCCTAGGACCATGGATCTGTGGTCTGGAAGTGTTGCATGTCCTAGATCTGGCCTACTCAGGAAATGGGTCGAAGGACTCGGCGAGTCCCAAGGTGGAACTCGGCGAGTTCTATGAAGATGGTCGTCGACTCGGCGAGTTGGGTGAACAAACTCGGCGAGTCCTATGAAGATTGCCTGGAACTCGCCGAGTAGTTCTTCGAACTTGGCGAGTAATATGAACATCCATAGAAAATGAGGGGTTTAGGCGTCGAAGGCTCAACCCTTCATACCTGTGCACGAAATTAACCGTATATCATAGTCCCGAAACCCCCAAACCCTCGAATGGGGTGTTTTGGTGTGGATTGGAAGCAAGCAGAGCACCTGCTCAAGGAACTCGGCGAGTTGCTCGAGGAACTCGGCGAGTTGGTACTCGAGTTGGCCCCAAAGTCCCGGATAGCGAGTCAGGGGTGACTCAGTGAGTGAAAGAGGGACCTGGTGAGAGGGACCGGATCAGTGAGAGATGGACTCGACGAGTTGCTCTCTGGACTCGGCGAGTCCAGCCAACTGGAAGTTGACTTTGACCTGGTCTTTGACTTGGTGAGGGGTAAAAGGGTCATTTTACCCTAAGGACATCTAGCGTGTTTGACTGATCGTTTTTGTGGGAATTACAGTCGAGGGACGTTATTAGCAGCAGCAGCAGTAGACAGCCAATTCCCAGACAGACCAGCAGCCTATTTCGAGGTGAGTTTCCTTTCCAGTAGGAACGGGTCTAAGGCACCAAGGCCGACCCGTGTAGACGAGATGCTAGTTCTAGAGTGTGGGTCGAGCCAGTATCTCTAGGTTTAGTCAAGTATGATATATGTGTTAATATGATAGAGTTGCTTATACTTGTTGTATGCGTGATACTTGTATGTTATGGGTTAGCGGTTGAGTGTGGGCAGGGCCCGTATCTCTCCGAGGTTGGAGGGTGGGCTAGGCCTGTATCTCCCAGATAGCGAAGTGTGGGTAGGGCCCGTATCTTCTCAAGTATAGGCGAGGCCCGTATCTCTCGGCTAGCGAAGTGTGGGCAGGGCCCGTATCTTCCCGAGGGTGGGCAAGGCCCGTAACTCCTAGTTGAACATTGGTTGTTATATGTTTGTATGGTATGGAGTATTATGGGGGAACTCACTAAGTTTTGTGCTTACGGTTTTCAGTTTTGGTTTCAGGTACCTCCTCAGCTAGAGGAAAGGAGCCGGCGCGGTAGCAGCATGTCACACATACACACTCTCTGGTTTCCGCATTTATGAGATTCTCTGGGATTGATACTCTGATATTTGATTAGTTGTATGTTTTGGGTTTCAGACATGGTTCACTTTATGTTATGGTTGATCAAACGATGTTTTAGTTATTAATATTTTCTAAAGTCATGTTTTTTTTAAAACAAAATTTTTGGTCGTGAAAATTGGGTCGTTACATGTATGGGTGGAGGTGTCGGACCCCCATTTGCTGGGGAGAGGTCGGGCAGAGTGTTATGGGTAGTACGGAGATTTGGGCTGCAGACGACTGCGCAGATTCAGCAGGTCAAGCGGAGGTTATTGACCGCTCAGATTCGTTAGAAGAGTTATGCGGACAGGTGCCGGTCCGAGTTTGAGTTTCAGGTCGGAGACTTTGTGCTCCTGAAGGTCTCTCCTTGGAAAGGAGTGATTCGATTCAGGAAGAGGGGCAAGTTGGGGCCCGATATATTGGTCCATTCTGAGTGATCGCGAGGGTAGGCCGGGTAGCCTATCGTTAGGATTTGCCAGCAGAGTTGGGGCAGATTCACGACACTTTTCATGTGTCATAGCTGAGGAAGTGTATAGCCGATGAGTCGGCAGTGGTTCCATTAGAGGATATTCAGGTGGATGCGAGCCTGAATTATGCTGAGAGACAAGTGGCCATCAGAGATCGGAAAATCAAGGTTCTGAGGAACAAGGAGGTACCCCTGGTTTTGGTTCAGTGGCAGCATCGGAAGGGGTCCAAGATGACTTGGGAACCGGAGCGTGAGATGCGTGAGCAGCATCCATAGTTATTTGCGGAGCGAGACTTCGAGGGCGAAGTCTAGTTCTAGTGGGGGAGAATTGTAACAGCCCGGATTCCCAGGTATTATTTATTTATTTATTTTGATGATTTGTGAGGGGACTCGGCGAGTTGGAGCTTAGACTCGCCGAGTATGATCGCGGATCTGGACGCAGGTTTGCGCCTGGACTCGGCGAGTCCGCGTTGTTTAATGAAACCCTAATTTCTCGGGTTTGGGGTCTATTTAAAGGGCCTTATGACCGTCATTTGTGCTCACCAGCCCCCAGAGCGAAACCCTGGCGCATTTGAGCGTGTGGAGTGAGAGAAGGAGCTATTATCAACCATTGGAGGTGTTATTTAGCAAGGGAAAGGAAGTTTTAGACAAGAGGAAACAAGAGGATCAACTTCCTGAAGATTTGAGGTCCATAACATCACGTTTGAGGTACTATTTTCGAGCCATTCTCTGTTATGATTGATGTTCATGTTGATTTAAGGTTTGTTGAGCCCTTTTGTGGCTAGATCTAGTGCCCAATTGGTCCCATAAACGAGTTAGGTTCTGGATCCGGACCCTTGGAGGTCCAGAGTATCCCTTTGTCCAAGCTTTTTATGAATCCATGGGGGTTTTTGGATTGGGGTCCTTGTGCTTGAGGTCAAAACACCGTTTATGAGTCATAGGGTGTGTTATGAGCACCAAGACATGAACTTTACGTGATGAATGTGTTTGGGAGGGCCAGATCTATGAGTTGTTGGAGCGGATCTGACCTCAAAAGTGAGATTGAGTTGGTGCATGGCATGGACTCGCCGAGTCCGAAGAATAGACTCGGCGAGTAGCATGAAGTTTGTCCTTAACCACTCAGCGAGTGGTCTTGCCGAGTTAAGGGTCAACTCGGTGAGTCAGGAAGATTTAGAAAGGGTTGTCAGGTGGACTGAGTCGAGCTGGAACTCGCCGAGTTGTTCTTGAGACTCGACGAGTTGAGTCGTGGTGGCCCCGCGATTTATGCCAGGTGAAACTTGTCGAGTCAGAGAAATACTCGACGTGTCAAGAGAGGATCCAAGGGAGTCAATGGACACGTGTAGACTCGCCGAGTCGCCCTAGTGCACTCGCCGAGTCTGGTCAAAGTTGATCGTTGACTTTTGTTGACTTTTAGGGTTTGGTCAGCGATGTGGCCTTTGGGCCAAGAGAGGGGTAAACTGGTCTTTTACCCTTAAGAGGGTGCCAAGAGAGGGATTGAATCTAGTCTCGAGAGTTATATTCATGAGAGTATTTGCCTTATGTGTTAGGCGGTGGCAAGTTCGAGATTCAAGTGTGGGGATATCTGCTTTCTGCTTGCCAGGTGAGTCTTCTCACTATACTTTACCTTGAGTGGTAGTTATGTGTGACCGGAAGGTCTTATGTGCTTACATTGAGTATTATGTTATCCTGTTGTATGTGATATGCTATGCATTATGTCTTTGTGATTTATGCTATGCGGAATTTATAGACCGGACCGAAGGGTCCAACGATTTATGAGGCCGGAAGGCTTAAGCAGACCGGACCGGAGGGTCCAACGAGCTTAGGACCAGAGGGTCCATAGAGTTAGGGCCAGAGGGTCCACAGAGTTAGGACCGGAGGGTTCATAGAGTTAGGACCAGAGGGTCCACATAGTTAGGACCAGAGGGTCCACAGAGTTATAGCCTTGAGTGGCTAATATTTGTTGTATGTGGTATTTTGGGGAACTCACTAAGCTTCATGCTTACAGTATTTTGTGTTATGTGTTTCAGGTTTCTCTCAGGATCATGGGACGGCACCGGCTCGATTGTACACACCAGAGGAAGAGTCATGTTTTGAGGATCCTGGTTTATTATGCAAATGAAAATGGAGTTATGTTTTGTAATTTGATTATGAATGAGATTTTAAACAAAGTGTTTTAAGAATTAAACGATTATTTTTAAACGAAAAATTGTTTTGAAATTTTCGGTGTTACAGTTTCCAGATCCGTTCGGCAACAGACCATAGATCCGAACAAATAACATCATATATGACAAACATATAACATTTAGCACATTGTATTTTAGGTATCTTTCCTAAAATATACTAGTGCTCGTGTCTAAAATATGGTAGACACTCATCTCACGATCATCACTTAGCATTCTAAGTTTAAGTCTAGAAATCCTATCAATTCCTAGTTCGCTTAAACTAATGTTCTGATACCAACTGTGACATCCCCAAATTCACGTCCAGAAAAGACAGGTTTAATTTATGCTTTTAAAATAATTTCAGAGTAATCCTTTGATTAAAAGAGTTGCGGAATTTGTTCCCAAAACGAAATATGATAAAATAAGATTTACCAAAGCATTTCTTAAAGAAATGTATTTTCATTATATAACAAAACTCGGGATTTCATGTTCCGATACAGACCAAAAGCATAAACGGCACATTATAAGCCTTACAACAGTTATAAACACTACATGCCTATAATGAAAATATCTTGATAAGTCGTTCAACTTATGCTCTCGCGCCACTACCTGTAATACAAAGAAAACTGAGTGGGTCAGGCTTGGGAGCCTTGTGAGCATATAGGGTTTTCAACCCACAATAAATAAATTTATTAATTTCATCAAACAACAATAACTCGATTACCTATTCCCGTTATCCTCACTTTACGTCCCTAAAACAACTATCACAAAGGACCTAGTCTAAGGATTTTCATCAGGGCGACAAAACTGCTTTGGGGGTTTCCCAACAATTTATGTCAAATAAGGCAACCATGTGGGGGATGGAGTACAACAAATGAACACCTAAGCTCATTAACACCTACAAGTTGCGAGCCTGCCAGCGTTGCACAGGACAATCTAGAAAAGTCTGTGGTCGTCATCCATACTCTGCTAGATAACTGGATCACAATAACATCGAGGCCTCTCATCATTTTATTTCATCACACATAAACTATCTACCCATGTTTTACCCAACATTTTCGTAGATAAAAATACATATACATTTTAAAATCTATATAAAACATTCATTCAACATTCATCTCAAATAAACAAACAATATAATTACACATAGCACGTATTTTATAGAAAATACTTCATATCTATGTGTAAGATGAAAGTGACTACACACTCACTTGATTTAACGATAATCGGGCAGCACTTCGTTTTCTAAAACGATCGTTTCCGATGAAACCGGGAGCTTTAATGAAAAACCGGGCATTGCAAAGGTTGAACTTCAAAACCGAAAAGATAAATTTCTCGGGCTCTCTGGACACTCCAGAACATGTTTCGGGTGTTGGAAATGATACCGGGGCTTCGGGGGAATTCGAAATGATAAAAATATTGTTTAAAGGGGTGAAAAGTGGCAATTTTTCAAAATTACTCGGGAGATCTTGCAACCCTTCTATTTATAGGGGCGAGGTTCGGAGCTCCGGACGAAGGAAGGGACACGCGGCAGCAACAACGAGGCTCGGATGCGAGGGCAGTCATCGACACGCGTCGGATGCGAGGGCGAGGCACGTGGCTCGCTTCGGACGTTCCACCGGTGCGAGGCGCGTCGAGTTCATATTGGGCCGCACCTTTGGTCGAATCAGCAACGAGTACGTGGCGGACACGAGACGACCTAGCATGCGAGGTGACATCGCCGAACCCCAACCATGCGGAATTCCTCGGGTTTTAGCATTTTTCTCGAATTTTGTGTCCCAAACTTCTAAAATCCATAACTTTCACATACGAGCTCATTTTTCGACATTCTTTATATGCACGCGTAAGTAAAATTATGATCTACAACTTTCGTTTAGACTTCGTCGGCTAATTTTGACTTTATTTTTAATATTATTATTTTTAACAGACTGGGACAGAAAAATCCGTTAAAAATTCATAACTTCTTTATCTGACGTCCGTTTTCGTCTGTCTTTTTACCGTTTTACTAGTATTGACGAGACCTTCGATTCTCGTTTAGGTTGTGTCGGCTAAAAATCACTCGATCTAAAATTTGATTTTTTAGTTGTCTACTACTAAGCTGAAACTTAGAAAAATCATAACCTCCTCATACGAAGTCAGATCTGGACGTTCTTTTTATGAAAATTCTCGGTTTATCGAATACTACGACTTTTAT
This sequence comes from Lactuca serriola, assembly GCF_051521515.1. NCBI lineage: Eukaryota > Viridiplantae > Streptophyta > Magnoliopsida > Asterales > Asteraceae > Lactuca > Lactuca serriola. The sequence continues at coordinate 32,276,755 of NC_136408.1, forward strand.
TTAGATCGCTAAGGCTAAAAATTGTTCTATCGTAAATTTACTATTTACGTCACGCAGTGGGGTACTGGTTCTGTCGCGAAACTTCGAGATGTCATAACTCCTTTATTATAACTCAGATTTTGATATTCTTTATTTCTCCAGAATCCTTGTGTCGGCCACTACAACTTTCTTAATAGATATCGACTTTATCTAATATTTATTTTCGACGCTTATTTTTATTCTTAATTCATTAATCATAATAATTAAGCAGATAAGCACATAATTCACATAATATTTAGATAATTCCTTTTTATTACTTCAAAATGGGTTACAAAGGTTAACCTAGACTATTACGTCAATATTAATTCCTAGCCTAGAAACATAGACGTTACACTGTGTTTCGGGAAGAAAGAATTTTGTATCATTAATCCCAATAATTAAGCAGATAATCACACTCATGAATATTGTAGCAAACTTTTGCCATGTCTAAACACTCTAGACTATCTACAAGCAAAATTCATGACAATCTTGCCTCAATACCTACTTCCAAAGTATGATCGACTGTGGATAGTTTGAATACTCTTATTATTCTGGAAGTCAAAACATGTAAAATGAAACAATAGTAAACAATTGACACAAGATAGTAACTTTATTCATAAATAAAACTCCTTTTATTTAATCATCAAATGTCAATTACATTTTATCTATTACAAGTTTCTGAACAACTATCTAATCATTAAAACTAATATCGTCCTTCATCCCAATGCTCATTGCATGCTGCAAGTGCTTAACCCTACCCAGTCCCTTCGTAAGGGGATCTGTTGGGTTCTCCTCTGACAATACCCTCTTTGCTATGAGGAGTCATTCTTTTATTTGATGTCTTATGAAGTGATATTTTCTGTCGATGTGTCTGGATCTGCCATGATCCCTCGGTTCCTTGGCTAAGGCGACTGCACTCTTGCTGTCACATAAAATATTCATAGGCTCCTTTATAGCTGGTACAATTCCAAGGTCTCCGATGAAGTTCTTCAGCCATATCGCCTCCTTTGACGCTTCACTTGCTGCTATGTACTATGATTCTCACGTTGAATCAGCTACAGTCTCCTGTTTGGAACTTTTCCAAGTTATTGCTCCTCCATTCAGGGTAAATACCCAACCCGACTGAGAGCATAAGTTATCTCTGTCGGTTTGAAAGCTGGCGTCACTATACCCTGTCACTCTCAAGTCATCACTCCCACCGAGGGTAAGGACCCAGTTCTTAGTCCTCCGCAGGTACTTAAGAATGTTCTTTACCGTAGTCCAATAAGCTTTACCAGGATTCCCTTGATATCTGTTGACCATGCTCAAAGCAAAGGCCACATCAAGGCGAGTACAAGTCATAGCATACATGATCGAGCCAACTGCAGAAGCATATGGTACTCGACTAATCTCTACTATCTTAGTCTCTATACTCGGACTTTGAGTCTTACTCAGCTTGGTATTGCTTTAGATAGGTAAGTCACCTCTCTTGGAATTATCCATGTTGAAACGCTTCAACACCTTGTCCAAGTAGATACTTTGACTAAGTCTTATTAGTCTTTTACTCATCTTTCTCAATATCCTTATCCCTAGAATATAGGCAACTTCCCTAAGGTCCTTTATATCAAAACACTTCCCAAGCCAGGACTTAACCTCCCGCAAGGTTGGGATGTCATTTCCTACGAGAAGTATGTCATCCACATATAACACCAGAAAGCCAACTCTACTCCCACTAACTTTGACATATACACAAGACTCATCCTCGCTTCTCGAAAATCCAAACTCTTTGACTTTCTCATCGAAACAAAGATTCCATCTATGAGATGCTTGTTTCAATCCATAAATGGATTTCTCAAGCTTACACACTCTATTAGGGTACTTTGCACTAACAAAACCTCTGGCTGACTCATGTAAACATCTTCAGCCAACTTCCCAATAAGGAAAGCGGTTTTGACATCCATTTGCCATATTTCATAATCATGAAATGCAGCTATGACAAGCATAACCCTTATAGATTTAATCTTCATTATTGATGAGAAGGTCTCATCATAGTCAATTCCATGAGTTTGAGTAAAGCCGTTCGCAACCAATCGCGCCTTATATGTGTGTCCTTTCCCATCCATATCGGTCTTCTTCTTGAAGATCCATTTGCACCCAACTGTCTTACGACTTGGTACATTGTCAACCAAGTTCCAAACTTGATTGTCATACATGGAATGAATCTCGTTGTCCATAGCCTCTTTCCATTTTGCAGACTCGGGGCCTACCATGGCTTCCTTGTAGTTGTTAGATTCATCCAAATTTACCAATGTGCTATCACTGATAAATGTATCATCATATGTAGTAATATGGAAACCATATAACACATGTCGAACACTAACTCTACTGGAACGCCTCGGAGGTAAGGACTCGTCAACTGGTTCAACAGGAGTCTCCTCCTCAGGTTAAGCATTAGTGTTTGAGGTTCCTTCATCACTTAACTCTTGAAGCTCTTCAAGGTAAATTTTCCTCCCACTGTCCTCTTGGCATATGAGTTCTCTCTCTCTCTCTCTCTCTCTCTCTCTCTCTCTCTTTCTCTCTCTCTCTCTCTCGTAAAACCCATTTCCTTGTAACGAAGACAACATTGTCACTCGGTCTGTAGAAGAGACATCCAAAAGAATTATGTGGATAGCCGATGAAAATACAACACTCACTCTGAGGTTCGAGCTTGTCGTGAGTCTCACGCCTCACGAAAGCCTCGCAACCCCAAACCTTGATGTGTGCTAGCGAGGGAACCTTCCCTGTCCACATCTCGTGAGATGTTTTGGAAACATTTTTAGTAGGGACTAGATTAAGGACATGGGCGGCAGTCTATAAGGCATACCCCCAGAATGAGATAGGTAACGAAGCTCGACTCATCATGGAACGAACCATGTCCAACAAGGTTCGATTGCGCCTCTCAGTCGCACCATTAAGTTGTGGTTTCCTGGGTGGTGTCAATTATGAAATAATTTCACATTCCTTAAGATAGTCGTGGAACTAAATACTAAGATACTCACCACCCGATAGGATCGGAGAATCTTTATCTTCCTGCCCAGCTGATTCTCCATTTCTTGGTTAAACTCTTTGAACTTTTCAAAAGTTTATGACTTATGTTTGATTAAATAGATATAGCCATATCTGCTGTAATCATCAGTAAAAGTCACATAAAAGCATTTAGCATCCCTTGTGGAGGATCTGAAGGGTCTACACAAGCATGCCTTGTCCAAATTATTGGACAAATCAATATGCAATACATTATTTCCTAAGTTGTCTACAACCACCACAGTTTCATATACACCATACCCAGGTTCCAAATTCCTTAGGTATTTTAGCTCAATTAAGCTCCAAATATGCATCCAAGCTACTTCCAAATCGCTGATAAGCTCGAAATATTTGAAAACAACATAAAAACTTGAATAATACGAGAATTCTAGCTATAAACATGAGTTAAATATTATTTAAACTAATGCACATACAAATATGTAAAATATGATGCAAAATGTAATAAAAACCAATGTAAAATATGCATAAAATGACATTTATCAACGATTGATTAACTCTTACCAAATCCATTTTGGGGAGTCTTGGTATTTATTTCTTCTTCATGTTTCGTCTTCCCACCACAACTTATCATGTTTTGGAGCCCTATAGATCTCGATTTTGTTTGGGGTATGGACGAGATCAACGTCATATTCAATGGGTCAAATGAGATGTTTCTCTTAATTCTATAGAGAAAAGAGGTTTTTTCAACTTGGCCCTGCTGTATAAATGGAGGTGATGATTCTTTTTAGAAGGTAAACTCTCTTTGGGTTAGGCTTATGAAATGTTTTTATGGGGAGTATGGCGGTTTCAAGGGTGGTCCTCAGTTTGTATAAGAGGGGGGGGGGTGGCATAAAATTGCTTGCTCTATAAATCAATTACATGCACGTAATCTTATCTCAAATAACTTTATGGCTATAACACTTGTGAGTGGCTCTATAACTAAATTTGGACTGATGTTCGGTGTTGGGGTTTGATTCTTAAGGACCAGTTTAATAGGCTCTTTGCTCTATCCACCTCGAGAAGTTGTTGGGATTATTGGATTCTGTGGTTTTGAAATCAAATCCAGATAAATGAGGTTGGGATTTGGATCATATTGGTGTTTTTACAGTCAAGTTGGCTTAGGAGGTATATTTATGATCATCGTTTGTCGAAGGAAGGGTCACTAGATGAAATAAATTTGTTTTGATAAAGATTAACATATTTTTTTTTAAAGAAGATTGTTGTTGAATAGACTTCATCTTTCTTGTAATTTGGTGGAGAGTTGAGTGGAGTTGGATTCGGTCCTATATCCTAATTGTCAACTTGTTCTGGAAAATAGTATGCATATGTTCTTTTAGTGTTCTTTGGTTGTTCAAATATGGAGTCGGTTTGTAATATGGCTAGATTTATAGATTCTAGACTTTGTTGGGGTGACATATATTTTTGATTGGGTTGATGGTTTGGTGGCTAGAATGGAGCGATCGATTGTGGAATCGATTTTTATGAGTATGTGTCATTTGGTCGTACCTGAATTCTGTTTTATTTCGGTCATTCAATTATAGGAAGTAGTCTATTTTTTATAACATTATTCAACATTTTTTTCTTCGTTGGTTTACTTTATGGAATTCTAAGGCTATAATTAATTAGATGGAGCAGATAATAAATCTAATCCTAGCTTAATTTTGTTTTTTTGCCAGTCTTTAGCTATGTTTTGAAATAAAATTGTTGTTGTTCCAAAAGAAAAATTACTATTTTACACGATGTGACAAAAATAATATATGTTTTTTTTTTCATTGAGAAACTCTATGTAGTTTAATATCGTTGGTTGTAGAAAAATCTATCTTGCAATATTAATAGGGATGAACAGTTTGTCCAAAATCCTGATCCCGTACCGGTATCGTACCGGAACCGGTACCGAACCGTACCGAATTTTAAAATACGGGACGATACTTGGTACTCCAAATACATGAAATTCAGGAATCGGTACCGATGATGTTAATTCGATTCGATACTCAGGATTTACTTTCGATCAAATTCGAAATTCGAAAAATCGAGAACGGGACGGATCGGTACCGTTTCCCTCCCACGACTTATCCCTAAATATTAATAATAAACATTTGTAGGATATAAACATGGTACTCCGTTTCCGTCGTATGGACCAAAATTTCGGCGTGTTCCGTAGATTGTCTTTGCCGATGGCTACCTTAAGACTCATTTGTTCCTTTGCAATTAATTCTCTTAAAAGAATATTTCGAATTTTTGTCTTCCAGTCTGACACCGCATGTTGGTCGTCTTGTCGATTTCCCTTCATCCTCATCGATTCATTGATTACTGATTCTTTCAAACTCATCACCTTCCACCTCTAGTAGTACTACTTCCGGCTTTTATTTTGCTTCCACCACCACCGCCGGTTGCTCTAGTAAATCATGTCGCAGAAGCGGCAAAAGCAGGACGATGTCAGTACTTCTTCACAGGAAGAACAGGAACAAGAACGGGAACATCAGTCGTTTTCCGATGCGGCAGCCCGTCGTAAACGTCCTTCTTTCAGAAAGTAACTCCGTCAAACCCTTACTCACCCCCCAATTGAATATGTTTGTTTTTGGTTCGTTAGTATTACTCGATTAAATCTGTTTTTTCTGGTGCTGTATACGATTCCTAGCCACCACGTATTTGTTTTAGCGGGATTCGTGCTTAATTTGTTACTTTTAGGAATCGTAATTGACTTTAGAAGATTCAGAGAAAAGTAACTATTGAATCTTGATATATACAGTGCAGTGTTGGAAGTGATGAAGTTCTGTACAATCCACAAGTATGTGGAGCCAGTTTTGGAGCCCTTGATCCGCAGAGTAGTATGTAACAAGATCCTCTTAATTTCTTTTCATATCCATTTTGAATCCAACACTATATAAGATACTTATATTGGCATTAATGTATATAGCAAAAAATGAACAAAATACGCTTACTACTTACTTGTCCTACTTATTTCATTTAATGAACTTTTTTTTATTGCTAATTAGATAACTATATCTGGGTACAGGTGAAAGAGGAAGTTGAAATGGCATTGGAAAAACATTTTGCACACATGAAGTGGTAAGGCATGAATGCATGATGAATACTACTTTTATGTAAGACTACTAACGTATGTTCTTTACACAGGGATTGTGAGGATGAGATAGAATCTTTTCACCCAAAGAACTTACAGTTACAGTTCCTAAGTGCTCTATCTCTTCCGGTTTTTACCGGGACTCGTATTGAAGGAGGAGACTGCAACATGCTAAAAGTAGCATTAATTGACGCTCATACTGGGAAAACGATTTCCAGTGGGATCGAATCATCAGCAAAAGTGGAAATAGTGGTTCTTGAGGGAGACTTTGGTGATGATTCTGGTGACAGTTGGACACTTGAAGAGTTCAGTGCTAACATTGTTAGAGCGAGACGTGGGAAGAAACCACTTCTTCATGGAAATGCACTTTTGAATCTTAAAGAAGGCATAGGTTTAGTGGGTGATCTTTTTTTCACAGACAATTCAAGCTGGACAAGGAGTCGGAAATTCAGACTGGGAGCACGGGTTTTGGACAATTTTGATGGAATTCGAGTGAGAGAAGCAAAGTCGGAATCTTTTGTTGTCCGGGATCATCGTGGGGAACGTAAGTTTATTTAATAATTTCGATCATTCTCTATGTAATCTGGAATGTAAGGGTAAAATGGTCATTCAGTCTAGAAAACAAACATGATACCTTATGTATACAAGGCTTATCGGGAAAAAAAAACAACCCTTAAATCATGTCCATATTAAGTCTATCAAGTAAAAAAGAAACAGAACCTATAACTATTTTAATAAATATGACGATGTGATTTTTCTTGGTTTTTAGTATACAAGAAACATCACCCACCGTATCTGTCTGATGAGGTATGGAGACTTGAAAAAATCAGCAAGGATGGAGCTTTTCACAAGAGGTTGAACAAGGAAAAAGTCAAAACAGTCAAAGATTTCTTAGTTCTTTACTTTCTCTACCCTGCAAGGCTTCGACATGTAAGATGTTGCATTTTTTGTATTATCTTGCTCATAAAGTTTGTATTTTTAACCGCTTTCTTATCATTGCAGATTCTCGGATCCGGTATGTCTGCTAAAATGTGGGACGTTGCTGTGGAACATGCTACAAGATGCGTGATTGATGATAACAAATTGTACTTGTATTGTCCTCAATCTCATCAAAGGGATGGCGTTGTGTTCAATATTGTGGGACAAGTCCTTGGACTCCTTTCGAATTGCAAATATGTTGTTTCCAACAAACTATCAGAAACCGAAAAGGTTAGTTTCAAAGACAACGCATATTCTCTTTCATTATTATTGTGTTTGTTACATGACACAGTACAACTTGTTCTGTTCTGACAACTTGGAAAAATGGATATATAGACGGAAGCCCACAAGTTGGTGATATATGCATTTCAAAACTTGGAGAAAGTTGTTTCCTATGATGATGAAGCATCTCTTAAAACCGGAACTTGCACTTTAACCGAAGATATAGGGAATAATGATTACCTTCCAAAAGGGCGATTTGATTACCCACAGATGAACGCTCCATCTCCAAGTGAATATGAGTCGAATCAAATGGGTTCAATCAATGTTGGATTTGATGAGCCTATGGACTTCGAATGCCATGTGGACAACACCTTGATTTGTGACCCGAGTTCATCGATGCATTTGCAGTATCTTGGTACTTCTTCTTCTTTTTCACCCGGTGATTTGCAGTGTGCGGTTGATAGGTTTTTGTTTCCGTGTTCGGGCATGGGGAAAGCTCAGAGGAGATGGAAGATTGTGTCGAGTGTTGTAAAGTGGTTCTCACTTATGTTAGAGATACGCAAAGGGGATTTATCGTCAAATGCTCGATTGGTGGATGAAAATACTCGGTTTTAGAGCGAGTTAAAGCTCAAATTTATGGTTTCTTGTGTATATACAAACACCACAGCAGGTACTTTTTTCAACTCGGGACCTTTTATCAAACTGGAAAAAGTATAAAAAGATAATAAAAAAAAAAGATGTTCTGTTTTCTAAGAATGAACGATTATTGGACATATGAATCACTGATTAGATTATATGTTGTATGTTCTGGGTGTAGAAGGTGTGATTTGGCTGAGGTGATACGATGTTGCTCTATTCGTGTACATTACATGCAGGCTGGAGCATAAGCAATTCTTTTAGATTGTTGATTGGATGGAGTATGATGTTGCTAGAACTTGTTACCCCGTTGGCCAAATTCTGATCACCCAATACACGAAAAAAGATATTTCAAATGTTGATCTACTTTCCATGTTGGAGTTGGCATGGATCTAAGAAGTTAATAAAAAAAAAATTGGTGTAGCAAGATCATCTGAATGTACATACTTGAAGTTGTTTTATTCATGCTATTTGTGCGAGAGATTTGGCAGTTGAGCACCGTTTGGGTGTTATAAAATATAAATGGGTATCGATCCCAATTGTTATTTGTTTCATATAATCAACTTTAGTTTATAAAGAAAATTGAAGTATGATTCTATATAGAGAATAACCTGGTCATGCTATTGCCATGTAAGGTTAAAAGGAACCCTTAAGCATTTAATTGTGGAAAAATAAGTCGTTTTCGGAAATAATTTTATAAAAAAAAATGAGAATTTTGAAAGGTGTTTAGTTAAACAAATTGTTAAAAATTTTCGCTTTCCAAATTTACAAAGGAACTTAGAAAATTTTAGAAAAATGATAATTATTGTTTTTCAATTCTTTTAATTCCAAAAAGTTAAATATAAACCCATTTTAATGCTACCCTTTCCAGTTTCCACCTTAATTACATCAAAATATCAAAATGTTTAAATCTAGATTTTGAAGCTATAAATTTCTCATTTTCCATATGTAATTGTGACACACAATACATCTAGACGCAACCAATTTGAAGATATTGGAAGGAATGATTGACAACATCAAATCGCCACATGCTAGCCACGTGAAGTGGCCATGATTTGGGTAACTGAAACAACCCAAAATAGGCGCAACCAATTTGAAGATATTGGAAGGAATGATTGACAACATCAAATCGCCACTTGCTAGCCACGTGAAGTGGCCATGATTTGGGTAACTGAAACAACCCAAAATAGTCACTTCGTCGCCACTTGAAGTGATGATTTTTGACTAATATGATCATTTCTTTTGATGCTTTTCTTTAAAAGATGAATTTTATGTCAAGTTGTTCCCTTTTCTCATCTAGGCATTTTTTGGTGATTTTTCTTGCTTTTGATTGTCATTTGTACACTTGGAAAGGGTTGTAATGCCTCATTGCAATATACTAGATGTAATGTCCGATTTGTCAGGTAAAAGTCTTAGCAACGACTTCATTTGTTTTCTTGTGTTGGACCCGAGTACACTGGGTGTACATAAGGTACGCCGGGTGTACTCCTATTCATGCATGAGGTGGGAAGTTGTAACGTACCACAAATTATGAGGTAAAATTTTCATTTTAATTCAATCAAAACATTAATTATCTTTAAGCCAAACATTCATTATTTTTTTTCTAAATATTCAAAAGTACTTTATAGGAAAACAATTATCAAAGTACAATCCCAAAATCATCATAATGTAGAAACATGGGTGGATGCGCTGCGATCAAACTAGGCCCTTCACTTTCGAGTTGGAAGTACCTAAAACCATAACCATAAAAATCATAAGCAAAAAGTTTAGTGGGTTTCCTAATATACCACATACCATACATACATACAACCAATCATATATGGGTGCTTGCAATCCCCTTTGGTCTATTTCAACCGGATACCGGGTCTATATTACCCCCTATCACTACAGTACATATCAACATATAGTGGACCCTGCCCGACATCGGGCCCCGCTCGGTATACAGATCTGTCAGTCATCAGACTCCGCCTGGCATCGGGCTCCACTCGGTATACATATAAACATAGCATATAATCACACAAACACATGTGATATCAAAAAGATAATAACATACAATACAGTCATCGGGCCTCGCCCGACATCAGGCTTCGCCCGGTAAGCATATCAACACATAACACATGCAAGAGTCACACAGACATCTAGCATCCTAACATAATAAACCATGGGTCGGCATTAGTGCCTTCGACTCGCTAAACACAATGAGGAAACTCACCTCAAGCTACTGAATCACTCGAATGAATCTCTGATTGCTGGCCTCGAAAACCCACATTGTAAAAAACAATAACATCCAATTATTAATTGGACTACGACCCATAACCAAGTGTTAAGAACTCTTGGGTAATGATTTTGCTTTATGAAGGCTTTCATTCATTCGTTTTTCACTTACCAAAACTATAGCTCCCTCATACTCTCTCATATTCTCTCTTGCAAAGAAGTGTTGGAAGATTACTTGCTTGCATTTTGCTCTCTTTATAACATTCAATTTAGATGAGGGATTACAAAAGTTTTAAATTTCAAGATTTAACCCTACTCAAGATGTGAGCCCTTAGGTGTCACGTTGTGAGGAAGTTGATGCAGCCATGCATCATTTTTGGGCCTAACGACGTGAGAGTGTGATGGCTCAAGACGTGAGGTTAGTCCGAGATGGAACCTTAATTTTGGGGTTTTGCCCCGTATTTAAAAGAAGTGAGGGCTAGGGTTAGCCCAGCCTCAGTCCCCATCACCTCCATACATCCCTTTTTGGAACCCTAACACTCATATTTGATCTTGAGCTCATTTTTGGGTGATTTTTGTAATAGCCCGGATTCCCAGGTATTATTTATTTATTTATTTTTGGTAATTTGTGAGGAGACTCGGCGAGTTGGAGCCTAGACTCGCCGAGTATGATCGTGGATTTGGACGCGGGTTCGCGTCCGGACTCGGCGAGTCCAAGAGTGGACTCGGCGAGTCCACGCTGTTTAATGAAACCCTAATTTCTCGGGTTTGAGGCGTATTTAAAGGGCCTTATGGCCGTCATTTGCACTCATCAGTTCCCAGAGTGAAACCCTAGAGCGTTTGAGTGATTCAAGTGAGGGAAGGAGCCATTATTGATCTTGGAGTTGTTGTCTAGCAAGGAAAGAGGAGATCTAGTCAAGAGGAAGCAAGAGAGGGGTGGATTCTTGAAGATTTGAGGTCCAGAACATCACAACTGAGGTACAATCTTAAATCATTCTCTGTTATTGTGATGTTCATGTAGATTTAGGGCTTTTGAACCCATTTGTGGCTAGATCTAGTGTCCTCATGGTCCCTTAGCGAGTTAAGGTCCTGGATCTGGACCCATAGAGGTCCAGAGCACCTCATTGCCAAAGCTTTATATGCATCCATGGAGGTTTTGGCTGGGGATCAATGTATTTGAGGCTAAAACACCATTCATGAGCTATTCAATGCTTGATGAGCGTCAAGACTTGGACTTTACGTGGTCAATAAGCTTAAGGAGACTGGATCTATGAATTAGTGAAGCGGATATGACCTCAGAAGGTCGTTTGGGGTTGTGCATGGAATGCACTCGCCGAGTCCATTCCCCAGACTCGGCGAGTTGGTGCGGGTTGTTCAACGATTGCGAACCAGGGGTTGAGTAACCGAGTCGGGTGAGTAACTCGGTGAGTGACTCGGTGAGTCGGAAGAGATTCAGAGGGATCGGGTTTCCGTAGGAACTCGACGAGTCCACGCCAGACTCGGCGAGTCGGGTTGACCGTTGACGTTGATCAGTGTTGACTGGTTTGACTTCGTGGTATTAGTCAGCCAGAGTCAAGTAGTATTAAGCAGAAATACACTTGTGTTGTAGGAGGACGATAGCTTGGGAGATCGAGCACTAGTGGTTAAGAGATTTACGAGTTACCGAGACATGCGAGGTGAGTCTTCTCACTATACGTTACCTTGAGTGGTATTATGAGTTGACTAGAGGGTCTTATGTGTTATTTATGAGATTATTTGCTATGTATGAGATTACGTGCTAAGTGTTATATGTGATGGGTTTTGGTCATAAGACATCCTATGTGCTCATACAAACCCTAATGCTTGGATCTAGGTTTCTCTATTGTACATACTTTGAATCCAAGACTATAAACCCTAATTCTAGCATATGGAAATCAATATTAACATATAATTAGGTTTAAGAACATACCTTGATTGTTATATAGCAATAACAATCCAATTCCTCCTTGAATTGACCTTGGAAAGCTGAGAGTCACAAGTGTCACTCCTCTAATGGCTTACAAACACCATAAGCAAGTGGAGAAGGTATAAAGAGAGAGGAGGGAGGTTAGAATTCGTCCTTAGGACTTCTTGGGAAGGGTTGGACGAATTCCTATGCCTTAGGGGGTTTATATAGGTGTAAAGATTAGGGTTTTAGTCCTTATCCTTATCTAGTTGCTTGTCCACCAAGCAACCATAAGATAAGTCCTAGAAATCCTTATCCTAGTCAAATTCTAAGGGATTTACACCTCAAATTCGTTCACCATATATATAAGATAATCCTTACCTTATTTTGTAACTATCACATAATTACAATTCAGCCCCTCTAGTTTAATTAATTACACTTGATCACAAAATTAATTCTTAATTAATTATTGACCAATATTAATTAAACAAATATGATTTCTCCTTTAATATATTATTCTTATAACATATTAATAAATCATAATAACCTCTCTCTCTTTATTCATTTCTCCAATCAAGTTGCTTTGGTGAAGGCAACCCAAAAGGACCATGCACCATCGGGTCAAGTACATACCAAAATAGTTATGGACTTAGACACTAATCCAACAATATGTATGTTGTATGATTGTGTAGACCGGACCAGAGGGTCCAACGATTCTGACCGGGCCGGAGGGCCCAATGAGCTGTGACCGGACCGGAGGGTCCGACGAGCTGCGGGACTGGAGGGTCCGACGAGCTGCGGGACTGGAGGGTCCCGCTGAGACATCTAGACCAGAGGGTCGGATTTAGCCTTGAGTGGCGTATTTGTGGTATGTGGTATTTTGGGGAACTCATTAAGCATTTATGCTTACAGTTGTTGTGTTTGATGTCTCAGGTACCAGCGAGGACTGTGGGAAGGCGACGGCTTGACACGTACACACACACCGATGGAGTTTATTATGTGTAGAGATCTTGGGATTTGTTTTTGAAAACAGTATTGATTATGGATTTTGATTTGTGATGTGATACATTATGTGATTTTGAAAAAGAAAAATTATTTTGAAAATTTACGGTGTTACAATTTTAGCCTAGGAGAAGAAGAGGAAGAGCATCTAGCCCATCATTTCTGCATTCAAGTCTTGCCATCAAGCACCCTCTCACGTTTTGGAGCCTTTGTGAGTTTCAAGTTCATTGCTTTATGAGTCTATAAGATTAGATCTAGTTTTTTATGCTTAAATCCTACATTCCCATGATGAAATAGTGGTCAGAATCCTTAAAGTTAACAACTTTATGGATCTCCAATGCCTCTTGAGTATTATAAGTTCTAGATCTGGATTTTGGTGGAGTTTTATGACTCTTGCATGAAGATTTGGTATCATTTTCTCATTTGCACTTAAGTAGTGTTTAGAACATGCATGTCCAAAAAGCCACGATTTTTATGATGCTCTGGAGTGGCTAAGACCCCAGGAAGGATTTTGTTGTTTGGAAAAAAGGAATAAGAACTTCATTAATAACTTTTGTTTAGGGACATTCTCACAACATCATACCCTGGATGTCACGACGTGAGGATGACGATCCTCGTCTATTTTGGACTTACTGTGTCACGACGTGACCATTAGAGGTCACAACGTGCAGGGGTGGAGACAATAAGGTGGCAGGTAGGTGCTCCGCCCCCTAATCTCTATTTAAAAATAAACTCAACTTTGGTATATAGAAATAAATAGCCATTAAAATGAAGTCCAAATCAATTTGTAGTAAAGTTGCGCCCCCTCCAACTCTTTATGGTATATAAAAATAATAAGGCCATGAGCAGACTAAAAGCCCATATAAGTAGCTTCCATTTTTTAATTGCCAAAAGTCTTGGTATCCTTTTTATTTAATTAAACGATGTGATTTTAAATACATAGCTTAGTCTTAGCTACATTTGCTAACACTTACAAATTACATGACATGATTTTCGTTCTCCGATCAACAAGAATTAAGAAAGTAAATTTTAATGCATAGTACACATTTAATTTTCTATAATTTGCAGTTAGTGATGTTATTATCAATGTTAATTTTGTTTTTTATATTCATAAGATAAACCATGAGTAAGAAAAGAACCAAGATGTTCATGAACCACATTTGCATACATTTGCATATTGTTAGTAATAATATGAGAGAAGATATTCATAATAGATGTCCACAACCTAACTATGAATATGTGCTTATGATTATTTGACAACTTTTGAATATCGATTCTTTAGATATCTATATAACTTCTATTTAGATGAATTTTTCTTTTTCGATTTAGTTTCAAATTTACTGACTCTATTATGTACATTGCTCAAATATAAAATATATTAGACTATCTTATTACATGTAAGCCCCCTTTATTCTAAATTCTTGGCTTCGCCCTTGACAACATGACCAACGTATCATGGACTTGACCAAGTTTGACTCAAGGGTATTTTGGGAAATCGATACTAATTTAGATTGGAAAATGTTTTGATCACTAGGAGTCGAGTAGTGCAGGTTGTTGGAGAAGAGATTCATTCAGACTATGTTCAGATTGAGAGGTGAGTTTTCCACACTATACTTATGGGTCGAAGGCACCAAGGCTGGCCCATTGGATTGATATCCTGATTTTTACCGTATGCTGTTATTCCGTAGTGATCTGTTAGATCTGTATCTTGGTATATAGGATGTTGCTATGCTATAGTGATCTGTTAGATCTGTATGAGCACTTGTATATGCTAGCTATTGATTGTTATGGTATACGTTGATATGTGATGGTGTACTGGGTTGTGGTGGTCCTGTTTTGTCCTGAAGGCTAAGATACCTAGGGCGATCCGGATAGACTGAAGGCCTGCGAAGCGGACCAGTCAAGCCAAAGGCCTAGAGAGTGGTTTAGATAGGCTGAAGGCCCAGTGAGGCGGTCCAGTCATGTTGAAGGTTGTAACGCCCGTAGATCAGGGCTAGTCAATTTAGAGACGATAAGCGTCAAAAATGACTTTTTGGTAGAAGATTATTTAGAATGAATAATCTTAACTACGTTGTAGTGGTCGTGACAAGGATTCCGTATATATAAAAAATGCCGAAATCCGAGTTATAACGAAGAAGTTATGACCTGTCAAAGTTTCGCGACAGAACGGACACGACGTTGTGTGACGTAAAAAGTGAATTTCCAATAAAATGCTTTTTAGCCTTAGTTGAACTAAACGAATGTTTTAGAGTTTTTTAAATCGAGAGCGTGCATAAAAAGAACGTCCAAATCTGACTTCGTATGAAGAAGTTATGATTTTTCTAAGTTTCAGCTTAGCAGTATGCAATCCGAAACTTAAATTTTAGATCGAGTGATTTTTAGCCGAAACAATCTAAACAGGAACCGAAGATCTCGTTAATAATAGTGCAACGGTAAAAAGACAGACGGAAACAGACGTCAGATGAAGAAGTTATGAATTTATAACGGAGTTTTCCTGTTCCGGCCTACTAAAAATAATATAATAAAAATAAAGTTAAAATTAGCCGACGAAGTCTAAAGAAAGTTGTAGAGCATAGTCTCACCTCCGCGTGGATACAAAGAATATCGAAAACGGAGCTCGTATGAGGAAGATATGAAATTTGAAGTTTTTAAATAATTTAAATTTATAAATAAAATATAAATTCAGATAATACCCGAATTTGTGACGCGCCGATCCTATCCACCCGGTATGACCAACGTACCAGGAGTACGCTAGCGTACACATGAAAGAGGCGTTACGTCCCGCGTAACCTTTGATTACACCCAGCGTAACCTGGGGTTCAGCCCCTATAAAAACGATGCGACCCCCAGCCAGATTGTTTGCTAATTTTCTATTCTTCCACCCTTTTCTTTCTTCTATTTGGCAAGTTTTACCCCCCCCCCCCCCCCCTAAAGCTCCAGTATCAAACCCGACAACCGAAGCAAGTCCCGAAGCCCCGAAGATCCCGAGAAATATAGTTTTCGAGCTGAAACTCTGCCCGCTTGAAGCCCGGTTTTGGAGAAAACATCATGGTTCAAGCGAAGAATATTATTTTAATAGACGAGGCGCTGTCCGATCATCATCTTATCAAGTGAGTGTATAGTCTCTTTCATAAACACGATTTTAATACAAGTATCGGTTAAATGTATTACATCTGTGCTATGTGTGAGTGTGTAGTTACTTTCTTCTAACACATAAATATGAAGTATTTGTTATGAAAAACATGTTACGCGTTTATATATTGTTGTTTATTTGAGATGAGTGTGGAATGGATGTTTTATATAGTTTTTAAATGAGTTAAACTGTATATGTATTTTATATCTACAAATATATTGGGTAGAACATGGGTAGATGAGATAGTTGGTGCGTGATAAAAGATGAGTTGGATAATGAGATAAAATGTGATATAGATCTTGAGGTGAGGGTGATAGGTGAAAAATGAGTGAAACCTTTACCCAAACGATGGCCCCCGTCATTCAGCAGAGTAGGGATGACAACCACAGACTATTCTAGACAGTCCAGTAGAACACTAGCAAGCTAGCTTGCAACTTGTAGGTGTTGTGAACTTGATGTTCATCGGTGTACTCTAAAAACCCATTGACACGTATTGCGAGAGAGGTCTCGAAAACGATACTGCCAATAAATGAGATAAACTTGTTATTAATCCGGGAGTATGGATTGGGTATAGTTTTAGATCCGGGAGTATGGATTAGATCAAGAGGTTAGTTTTAGATCCAGGAGTATGGATCAGGATGAGAGGTTAGTTTAGATCCGTGAGTAGGGATCAGGTAAAGAGGAAAATTTTTGATATGAGAGTTTAGATCGTGTTATTGTGCGGATCGATGGGGTAGGATAAGAGTTGTTTTTATATGGTGAGATTATATAAGTTTGTGAGTTCTAATATATATATATATATATATATATATATATATATATATGTATATATATATATATATATATATATATATATATATATATATATACATATATGATATAGCATTGTGGGTTGAAAACCCTATATGCTCACCAGGCTCCCAAGCCTGACCCACTCAATTTCTTTGTATTATAGGTTATGGCACGAGAGCATAAGTTGGCTGGCATAACGAGAGATTTTGGATTATAGGCCAGTAGTTATAAATAATTGTTATAAGGTCTATTTTGTTCTGTTTATGTTTTTGGTCTGTATTGAACATGACATCCCGGGATTTTGTTATATAATGAAAATACATTTCTTTAAAGAAATGCTTTGATAAATTCTTATCATATTATGTTTTGGGAACAAATTCCGCAACTGTTAAAATATTACTCTGATTTTAAAAACACAGCATAAACAAATCGGTCTTTTCTGGCCGTGAAATTGGGAATGTCACGAAGGTTCTGTATGCATGTTGTTGTTTGTTATGTTTATGTGGTGGTACTTTGGGGGAACTCACTAAGCGTTGACTTATAGTTTTAGTTTTGTTTCAGGTATTTCGGAGGACTGTGGTAAGGTGAAGGCATGACCGTACACATCCTTGGTTTCATCTTGTTGATCTTGGGAGACTCTGATTTTAAATAATATTTTGGAAACAGTGGATTTGTAAACACTTCTTTTTAGTAAATTGGCTGTTTTGAAAAGTTTAAATTTGTTATGATTTTTGAGACACTACACTCTTTAAGTCATATTTGGATATGGATTTAAATCTTAAGAGTTTTGACTAGCATTTATATCAAGTTGGCTTCATGTTGGTGTCTCAAAGGTTCCACACTCTCCATCAACTTCCAAGCCTCCCAAGAGGACCCAAAGAACTACAAAGGTTTTTACTTCTTTATCTTCTTCATTGGTGCTTGTTTTCCTTCCAAACTTTACAAGAATATCCATGGTTGGTTATTAACTTGTTTTATGTTATTCAAAATCAAAGTCTACCATTGCTAAATCTTATGTTTTTTTGAAACTAATTCTTGAATAAAACCCTAACGCAATTGATATGATATAATCATTACTGTTATGTGGACTGTTGACATTTGTAAATCACATTCTACATACAAATTGCAAATGATTAGCTTCATGAATGAAAGTTACATTATTTATTCCCTTACATAATTTCTTTTTATAATTTTTATTATTGTTAGTTGCAAACGAGTTTTCCGCCACAATTCACAGGGTAAATTAAATACTAGTTATTTACAGTTATGATAAAGCTTGTAAATATTTCACTATGCAAAGTATAGTGTTGTATGTTATGTATTTCATGACACCTGTGTGCTTGAAATGATAAAAGAAAAGTGGTTCTCATGAATACATAAAGTATCTTTGCGTAAGAGTCTTGTAGATAGGGTTTAAAACGAAAGGTCCTATTACGACATAGAAAAGCATTACCGGGATGATACCACCTTTCACAAATTAAGTAGAGACCTAAGCTACCATATCAAGTTGATTGGTTCTTATTGGGATGGAGATGTCGAATAGAGGCGGTAAACAGCTACATTAACAACAATTGGCGAATGTAAGAAGCTACAACAATGACGATAGGTAGTCATAAGTGGTGTGGTATATAACCACAAACTTAAAGTACTTATGGAATAACGGACCGGGATGGCTCGATAGCTTTTGCATTTGAACGTTATCATGCATGAAATATGATTATAGTACAATGTTCATCAAATGTTTTGATATTGCAAAGTGTGTGAACCAATGTAGCTCATAAGACAATTTTTGTCTTACACATTTTGTTTATTGTTATGTGTCCCTGGTTTAGGTACGAGGGGTTGAAAGATGATAGTTTGCAAAAGTATAAATTTTGAAGATTAAAATATCGTCGTAGTTTCTTTTATAAATGTAATGCTTTACTATAATTTGTTTTGATAGTAAGTTGTAATACACAATGCTGATTTATATTTTGAAATAAAAAATGATTTTCTTTTTCTTGTACCATATTTGGCTAAATATGACTTTAAGTTATAAAATGTTCTAAAATCCATAGTTTTTTTTAAGCCTAGTATAGTGGGGTGTACATACAATACACCATAAACCCTATAATCTAAGATACTCATATATAGTCCATAGAATGGTTATGAATTGACCAACCGTAAGTGTGCATTGCACGGTCAGCCAAACCATAGTAGCTTTCTTAGGTGTCTTGGTAGGTGTACTAGGTCTAGGATCCACACAAGTGAAACAAAAACGATTAACATACCGATCTTTTAGACTCTTTCCCAGTAAGGGGATATTTTTAAATTCATTCTTCGAATATTTGTGGCATATATCAGCACAAGGAACGGAAATACATGTTAAATACAACATAGTTAAAAATATAAAAAACATCTCTAAAATATAATTCAAAATACTACATTTTTAGGGTATATTTTGTTAAAAAAATGGGTTTATTGTGTTAACCCATGAAATATAATAAACATATAACAAAAAAATCTTTATTTTTTTTATGAACGACAAACACATATACTATATTCAACTCATAAGCTACATATAACGTACACAACAAGACTTAATCCCAACCTAAGGTTAAGAGACATCTTTCACCAACAGTAATTAAACAAGTAATTAAACATATAAACAAATATGATCTTACTTTTGATTAGAATTGTTTAAAAGTAGTATTTCAGAATGAAAAATAAAAAAAAAGACTTTGGAAATGCAAAAAAAAAAAAAAATTTAAAATTTAAAATTTTCGCCAAAAACAAAGTATATTTGGATATAAAATTTTCACCAAAAACAAAGTATATTTGGATATAAAGACATGATCTATGGTTTAGTTGAAAAAACAATAATACTAACATCTAGGAAACAAAGGATAAGACGTAAATACAAAAATAAATATAAAGGTCCTATTTTGGACGCATTAACATCCATCTATATTATTAGGTTTATTTTTTAGGTTAATATAGTAATTATTATTTGACCTTGTTTTTAAAGGACTTTATCATTATTTTAATCATTTCTGTATAGATCTATTAGTTTTTATTAAAACAAACAAAAAAACCATGTTTACCTTTTTTTCAAAGAATGCCACGATTTTTGTTTTTGCCAACTTATCAACCTTGCTTTAAAACTTTTTATTTTTATTTTATTTATTTTATTTATTTATTTTTTTATTTTTTTCTAATTATTTAAGATATGTCAATGTATATTTTTTTTTATAGATTTCTTTTAGTATTTAACTTTTTTTACTATTTAAAAATAAACGTTTACTAATAGTAACAGTATATAAATTTTACGTTGTTAGTCGTGCACGAGTAATAATATAGTGGTTGTAATATTTAAAATATATATTTCTCATATAATAATTTATATCTACTGAAAAATACTCAAAAAATTTAAGGGTTTAATTTATGATTTTGTAATTTATATATAATTAAAAACCGATGAAAAAAATTAATAAAAATAAAAATATTAAAAAGTTGATTAAATATTTCGCAGACGATAACGCTGAAATAGGAGGCATTTGGTACATCAAATAATTATACATATAAAAACTAAATATTAGAAGTTATATTTCATCGTCGCTTCGCCGGATCACCGAAGTTGCCGCCGTTGGACCACCGAATCCCTACACCATCAGGCGTTATGCCGACACCGGTCATATTGTTTATAATTTTTTCTTACTTTTTCAACTCTTCTTTAAACTTTTTACAACGTTTGAATATATATTTTTAACGTTTTTTTCAAAAAAAAAAATCATGAGCTGTAGAAAAAGTTTCAAAGTCAAATGATTTGATTTTGTTAAGAGCGAGTTTTGAATAAACGGCAAAAATGTTGAAAAGTTAAAATTAAATAATATAAACGAGCAATAACATCAAAAAATTCAAAAAAAAAAATAGACAAACAAAACATCAAAAATAAATAAAAAAAACATTAAATCTACATATTGGAATAAAACGGCAAGAAAATTAAACAAAAAATGGTTAAATAAAAAAGTAAACATAAATAAAATAATAAATCATAATATTAATAAATAATGATTTTTAATAATTTAGATAATTAATTTAATATTATTAAATAAGTTGATTCTTTGTGTTTTGCTAATTAAAATGTTAAAATATAAAGGGATATATAACAAACAAATAAAAATAAGACATATATTAAATATTAAAATAATAATAATAATAATAAAAAAGAACAAAGAAACAATGAACGATGGTTTGGCAAGAAAGAAAAATAGTGATTATTTATAAAGTATTAGAAAGTAATTTTTTTCTAGATTTAATTGTTTAATTTAAAAGAAGTAGACTCGTGTGATAGGTATAGGTTAGATTGGTGTGTGAAAAGAAATTCCCTAAATACAATGTTTGAAATCAAAATGAACTTATTTTGAATGTAATCATTTTGAAAAATTTCTAAAAATTAGAACTAATAACAGCCTCCAGACATTAGTAAAACTTTTTATGGAGTTTTTTTAATGAAGAAGTTTAAAGTTAAAAACTTATAAAATATTCCACATTAAAATTTAAAAGAGCTTTTTCAAATTGATTGTATAAGACGTCTAAACAAGTTGTTAATTTGTAAATTATTAAAAATACATGGACCCATATAATAATTAAAATATTTAAAAAAATATTAAAAAAGCTTTCATATAATAATAATAATTAAAAAAAAAACTGTATTTATAGCTTTTTCATATTTCAAAAAGCTTTTTGTACTTCTATTTTGAATACTCTAATAATTTATAATTTGTGGGTTGCGATGAAACATTACAACAGGAGCTGTCGACTTTAGTCTTTAGTTGGGAAGGAGGAGGGGGAGAAGGAGGAGGGGGCAGTTGGAGTTCTACTTTTCAACACGGTTTGAGAGTGTACAACCACAGCATCCCCGTTGGGGTGCCCAAAATTTCCAAGAAGCAGCAGCGAAAGTACAGAGCTTTGTCACCATATCATGTTCGAATGATTATAATACTCACTCGCAGTCAGTTCGAGAATCAGAGAAATAGATTTGATAGTTGCAGTCGTTTCTGTCTGTTTTACTTTCACGATAAATTCAAAATGTCGCATGCTAATCAATCACGGATTTGCACCAGGCAAATCGTCGGATCACCAAAAACGAACAACTTCGGAGATGATGATGCCTTAATGAGATTCGCTCCTCACAGAGAGTAGGATTCCATCTTTTCTTTATGCTTTTCAATTAGATTTTACTTCTTTTTGCAAATTTGATTTCATTATATCCGTTCTATCCGTCGTCTGTTCACAGGGATGAATTGAAGAAAATGTTGAGCAGTATTCCACATCAACTGCGGCCTCAATTCGACCAATGGTTTCGAATAGCAGTGAGTGCATTACATTACGAATTTGTATTTCGTCTGTATTGCAAGGTTTATCAACAGGGAATTCTTCACTTAAAAAAACGATATTAATCTTAAAGCTTCATTAATCTGTAAAATTACTTTAAAGTAGATCATAATATGTGGCGATTCAACCGTTTAAATGTAAGTACTGTATTCCTGCTCTTGTTCCATAACTTGATTGATTTTGGAGTGGAAAGTAAAGCTAGGTTTGAATCATTTTCAACATGCGTTTTAGGAACAGAATTTCTGTAAGAAGATACAAGCAGCAACTTTGATCTAATCACACAGGTGCCATAGCCATTTCTTTATTCAAGATAGTTTCTTTGATCTATAGCTATCTCTTTATACACCAAATCGTGTAGATACCTGGCACTTGAAGATCTCCAAAGGCCAAGATGCTTATGTTAGATGTAGACCTCCTTCAAGGAGATGTTTGGGCATACTAAATGCCCAAGAAAACCATGTGCAATTCTTACATGGTGACATTTCTTCTTTAAGAGACGTGGTTCTCATATTGGAGATGGGAACCATTTTTTTATAGTAGTTTTCCCTAATCTTCACAGCCCTTACAACTTAAGTAAGTTGTATTTTTCAATAATTAAAAGTATCTAATTTATTCCAAGTGTCTTCTGGATTTGAAACTAATCTTGGTAGCTCCTGCAAGGCTGGCAACTTCGGTAAGTCATGTTTTATAGTACTTAAAGTATGGGATTTCTGTTTCATAGTAATCTATGTTGTAGGGGTGTTGTGGGTTTTGGATGATATGGAATGAGGATAGTAATGTACAGAGGTGGTTGGGTATGACTGGATGAACCATATATTACCAAATTCTGAGTAATCATCTACACATTCTTCCAAAATTTGGGGGAATTAAACTCATTCCTTAATCACTACCTTCCATTCTCCATTCTCCATCTTTTAACTCCTACAAACTAGAAAAACCATACTTTTAACTATTGTGTTCAAATTGAAAAGTTACAAAGTAAACTGTTTCATGCACTTTCAGGTGAAAGAGGCAATTGAATTGTCACATAAAAACCAGGATACAACTAGCATGCAAAGGTAAGCACCTATACATTACACTAAAAAGTTGTCACCTTGTAGCCATTTGTTGATGAACTCATTTGCTTCTTGGACCTAACAGTGAAGACAAATCTGAATCAAGAAGTTTAGAATTAAGATTCTCAAACAGCATCATTCCCACTTTATTCACTGGCGATCACATACAAGCAATTGGAGGTGTACCTTTAGAAGTGACTTTAGTTGAAAGTCGTACCAAAGAAGCAGTGAAGTCAGGGCCTGAAGCCTCAGGAAAAGTTGAAATACTAGTTCTTGAAGCAGAGGTTGATGGTGTCACAGGAGAAGATGTGAAAAATAACAGCATACTTGTTAGGCATATGGAAGGCAGTAGATCTAGTCGTGTGGATAATCTATGCCTGAATCTAATACAAGGCGCTGCTATTTTGCCCATGGTTTCTTTTGTACGTAATGACAAGTGGATGAAGAATTCCAAACTTAGACTGGGAGCAAAGTTTGTGAATAATTCCAATGGTGTTCGAGTCAAAGAAGCAAAGTCAGGATCCTTTCTTCTCAAAGATCGTCGCACTAAAGGTGAGAAACGATATAAGTTTTCTTTATTTTCTGCCTTTTTTTAGATTCAGTGCTTTTATTGTCATTGATTTTACATATGACACTATTTCACAGTTTATGTTTGGGATATCTTAATTATTAATGAGAGTTATTGTGCAGCATACGCGAAGCACTATATCCCATCTCTACATGATGAGATATGGCGATTACGTAAGGTTGATAGACACGGTTGTTTGGCTAAAAATATGGAAAAAGCAGAAATTATAACTGTGGGAGATTTTCTTGTTCATTTATTTCGACAAACTCAACGTCTTAAGGAGGTATATTTCTTTTCTTTTTGCAATATTTCTCTACCCCCTCAATTCTCGTCATTCTTTATCTTTTTGCTGCTTAAGTAACTTATTATAACTGTATAACATTACAGTATTTATAATATATGTTGGGATATTTCTAGATATTTGATCATTCAAATCATGCAAAAAGTTGGAGGATTACAGTGGAGCATGCTCGAGAATGTCCTGCTAAACTGCAGTACTGTTCTAGTTTTGACCCAAAAACTAGGGTTTTTTTCAATGTCTCTGGTGAAGTGTTGGGATTATTCAAGGACAAGAGTTTTCTTTCTAGTGATAAACTCACACAGACCCAAAAGGCATGCTTTTTTTTTTCCATCATTAAAATCCAAACACTAGAATCATTTTTTCTTTATATATAATAATTTTTGTTGCTTTCAAAATAATACATGGTGTTGATATGTGGTATCAGGAAGCAGCGAAGAATTTGGTAATTTCAGCATTTGAGAACTGGGGGGATGTAATCCATGTTGAGCAGGAGGGCAAATTTGTTCCAAAAACTGAACCTGTTACTCTCCGCACCTTTGGCAAGCACATATTCCTGGATGATCTTGACTTAAACATTGATGAAACTTGTTTATTTGGTAACATGGTATCTGATGGGAAATGTCCGGACCTAGAATTACTACCTGAATCTTTAAGGAGAAAGTATAATGAGATCTATAATGGGTTTGAGAGCCTTCGCATTTCCAATCGGAGTAAACTAGAGGGTGATCAGAGATATAGGTTGTGTAACAGATTGAAGATCCTGTTTTGTGTTGTAACCTTCAAAATAAGATCCTTCCCTGAAAACGGTTTAGATGATATTCATGCTCATAAGAAACCAAGATTGTCATAGGGAGTTGTGTGTATAGACTATAGACTACAGTTGCTGCCCGTTTAAGAATGTGTGCAGTTATACTACAGAATAGCTGATATATAGATGACTAATGTATACGGCTTTCAAAGTTTTATAGAGGTAGGGGAAAAGGGTAGAATGACAAAGGAAATCATTAAGCAATGTCCTCTTGCAAATGATGTTAAGCTTTTTTTTCTTATTATTATGTTTGTGAATAAAGTTGTGGGGTAAAAGATATGTAGGTCTCTTGCTTTTTAACCGTATCTTTTTTCTTTCTTTTATTTTTTTTAATTTATTCGGCTAGGGAAAATTATTTGTTATATTGGTTGTTGTAACTTGCTTAAATCTATAACATAGGACACGAAGGGGGATGCGAATTTGACTAAAATTGGTTCCTTAGGTTCTAGTTCACAGATTCTGGGAGACATGCATGAGTGGGTTATACACGTTAGGGTGGATAGTTATACATTGTTGTTTCTTTTTATTTAATCCGAGCGACTTAACATGTTAAGCTAAAAAAACTTGCCTTAATAGTTGATATTTAGTTGTACTATGGTATTTAGAAATGAAAGATTGAACTTGAATTGAATGATTAGGGCTAATAGTTGAAAGATTATAAGAACTAATTGCTATTTAAGAGACTAGCAAGTCTTCTTGAGCTTTTGAGCTTTTATACTAATAGACACTACAAACAAAATAATATTTAGTGGCACATATATTTTATGGCACAATCTTTTTTATGCCACTATAATATGTTTTTAGTCGCATATTTTATGTTTCACTATAAAATCAATAGATTTAATGACACTCAATAATCTATGTTACTAATATTTTTATTAGTGGCACAAAAACTTAAAATGCCATTCAAGTTCTATATTTAGTGTCATATAATTTTTTTATTTACCATTAAAGTTTTATTAGGTGATTTTTTCCATTTCTTTTTGTGCCACTAAAAAAATTAAATTACCTCTTCTTATTCCCCAATCCAAAATGAATCGAATTTTATTGCTAAAATTTGATGTTTCCTCCACTTCTTATATCCTAATCGATCGCGTTTACCAGCTCACAACATCATACATTCAGCCAACGACAGTTTGCCAAGTTGAAACAGTTGATTTCATTAGATCATTATCCAGATTACGATTAGTAAACTCAAAATCA
Source organism: Lactuca serriola (assembly GCF_051521515.1). NCBI lineage: Eukaryota > Viridiplantae > Streptophyta > Magnoliopsida > Asterales > Asteraceae > Lactuca > Lactuca serriola. Next base: position 32,303,109 of record NC_136408.1, read on the forward strand.
AAACCAACTAGAGGAGAATCAAAGTTCCTTATTGCGTTATCGCTCTTCTCTGAGCTCCTTCTTTTCGAATCTACATGACAAGAACGAAGAAGAGGAGTTTCTGGATCCTGTCAATGCCGCCTCGAATCACGAGCCGGAGGAATGTTTCTTCAATCAACAAACAAAATTTGAATATGATTCACATAAGTTCCTTGAGTAGACTATGTGTCGCCATCGTTAACGCATATGAAACAGGAAAGCAGAGAAACGTCAATTCAAAACCATGATCTTCCGCCTCCGTCAATGACTATGATACATGGTTTCGGTTCATGGCGATGCCTAACTCTCGTTTACCCACTTAAATTTCCAAAAGGTTTTGTGAATCGACTATTTTGTACTTCTGATGGCTTGCATACTCGTAGATTCTAGTTTCCTTTTGAAGGTAAAATGCATTTTGTTAATGTCTGAAGTTAAATTTGTTCATTAATTTTAGACATTGTTTAATGTTCCTTGGTAAATTTTTGTTTTAGGATCCCCAGTAAAAGTGAATTCATGGACATAGATTTGCGTCGCTGTATCCAGGTATGAATCTATACTCTCGTTGTTTAATTTGGAGATTTGGTGCTGTATTGTCTCAATTTACATTATATGTTTGTATAAAGATATGCTCTTATAGAACAACCATTAAAGTATGTTTATTAGAATTGGTTATTTTTCCAATATTAGGATGTTATGGCTTTTTGGTTATAGATATGTACTCCTCTATATGGTAAACAAGCCTGTATATTGTTTCTTTGGTCCCAAACATAATTCATGAACGATGATATTGAAGGTTATACCTCTAGTAGAGTGCTTTGTAGACCTACAAAACTAGAATCCTAATGGATGCACAAAGAAAGCTGATGAACTATGGAAACATGCAACAAATAATTATGAACTGGCCATTAAACTAAAAACTGGAACGGTCTACATGTAACTTTTATAAATTAAATAAAAATATGTAGCTTTATTTTATTTGTAAATTCACTTCTTCTTGTTTATGACTTTGTGATGAAATTAATTTATGGCTCTTAACTACTAGGGACTTGCATTACAGGTGCTTCATTTAACACTTTTTAATATAGTCCCTAAAATTTTATATTGTTGTATACTTATATTTATGTATATTGATTAACATCAACAGTAGATGTCATAGGAATTGGGTGGAATTGTTCCTGCCCATGCCCATGAAAACAGACAATAGTGAGAAGTGTGATCAGTATTCACAGTAAGATATATGTAAACAGTATTGAAATATCACTTTTTCTTATAAGTTTTCACAATGAATGACTGATTATTATTTATTAACCACATTTGTTAACTATGAAGTCTCGTGCAACAATACAGTTGCAATTTGACTTCCATAGAGCAATTTACACCCTTTGCAATGTTTGGTCAATTTATGTAATCTTTTTCTCAATATAATAACATTGTATGCTATTCAGGAAATTTGATATTTTTGTCAAGAATAATCTTTTTTTCTTGTAGTATGGATTTATAGAAGACACATCAAGAACAGGTAATAACAGTTGTTGGAAATGAGATTCCTTTCAATTGATTATACAGTCAATCTGCTATCTATATAGTTATTGCTCATGTATTGAAACCAAATTACTCGGTTAATACATATTCTTCTATTGATTTATGTAAAATTCCAAAATTGATTAAATGAGTTTTTCATCCATCTTATGCATTCAGTTACACCAGTGCCTTGTAGCTTGTGTAGAAAATCGTAAATATTATTCATTAATTTACATAAAAAGATTGGTATTCAATTTTTTACTTTGTTTTGCAGCTTCCTTTAACCTTATTTATAGATGGGTATTTTACATCCCCGTCAATGGGAAATCCAATTGCACCACACTATGATTGGAAAAGATTTAACTTTGTTTTGAAGTGTGAAGAGCTTCAACAGGTATATGATTCTTTTGTTGTTGTTAAGTGTCGTTTTTGGTTCATGTAATGATTTTTACTTTCCAATTATTTTAGATTCATGATGATAAAAAAAAATATATTTGAAGATAGAAAAAATATCAAAGTTGAAATTCTGCAAAGAATGCTCAGATTCAACTTTATCATCAGGGCCTTCATTCTCCATTGATACAATTCATGGATCATTTTTGTTACTACTTCCTATCTTTTCTTTTTTTAATTTTAATTAACAATTAAAATTTTTTAATTAATTAATTTATTATTTGATCTTATTTTTTTTCTTTTTTCTCATTATATTGCAGACACACATGAGTAGGTCTGACAATTGGGTTGGGTTCGGGTTGACGGGTTAGAAAACAAAAACTCAACCCAACCCATATAATATATGGGTTGACGGGTTGGCGGGTCACGAGTTGGTGGGTTGGAAACCTCAACCCAACCCATATAACCCGTTTAAGTATATGGGTTAGCAGGTTCACAAGTTAATGAGTCAAACCCAACCCATATAACCTGTTTAATAAATAAACAACACATTTTAAAAAATGAGGGTTTTTCAACATAAATTCATAAAATGATTAAAGTAATTAACATAAAAAAGTTTTCAACATAAATTAGTAAAGTCAATAACATCCAAATACAAATGAAAAATGAAAGCATTCATAGAAAGTGGATGTGTTCTTCGTTCGTGACTCGTGAAATAATGAATGTATTTTTTCTTTTTCTGATTAACGAACCGCAAATGCAGATTAGTCACATACGAATACGGAAGGAATACAATGATACGGAATATTACGAATACGGATGGAAATCAAATTTAATATATATATATATATATATATATATATATATATATATATATATATATATATATATATATATTAGTTTATAACCCGTGAGAACCACGGTTAGAAAACTAATTAAACTTTCTAAATAAAAACTCAAAACTATTAATTAATAATTTTAAATAACTTATTAATTAAAATATATTTTTTGTTATATATAAAATTATAATCGTTGATTCAAATAAATACGTAAAATATATTATCTTATAATTTATATAAATTTTATTTTATTATAATTTGTATAAACTTTATTTTATTTTTATTCTAATATTATTAATATTAATTTAATGTAATAGAATGTGATTTAAAATTTGAAATTTGAAATTTGAAATGGAGAATTAATAGATTGACAAGTATCATGATATTAATTACAAGTGTCAATAGATTGACAAGTGTCATGATAATAATTACAATGCCTAATATTGTGACACATGACAAAAGAACTACTCTTTTATTATATATATATATATATATATATATATATATATATATATATATATATATAGGGCTATGTTAAAGTGTTTTTTACATTTATTGTGTGCTAGAATGCACCAAGAGTAATTTAGTAAAATTATATTATTATTTTATTAAATAATGATAGATATTAAATGGTTTCCATAATTATATGTATATTAAATGATATCCATAATTATATTTTTTCTTTTTATGGAAATTAATTAAATTCGTCATTAATGTCAGCAATAACAATCTTTCAGAATGAATTCGTATCTAGGTTTTTATGTCAGCAATAACATTATTTCAAGACTCACTCATTTAAAATACAATAAAGTTGTGTGTAATATGAAGAATGAGGGTGTATTCTAGTAGAATATACTCTCGTTCTCCTAGAATACACTTTTATTATTTTATATATGAATTCATTATGAAAGAATATTATTATTGACATTAATGACGAATTAAATTAGTTTCCATAAAAAAGAATTATAAATATTGATATCATTTAATATACATTTAATGTTTACTCAATTCTTATTGGTGCATTCTAGCACATAATAGATGTGAGAAACATTTGAACCTATATATATATATATATATATATATATATATATATATATATATATATATATATATACGGGTTGACGGGTCAAAAATCTCAACCCGAACCCGTCTATTTTCGGTTTGGGTCAGTATTGGGTTACGAGTTGGGTCGAGAGTTGACACCCCTACACATGAGTATATGGACATGTGGCTTGATATTATTCGCCTAGTCTCCATAATTTTCGCGCGTTGTAGAAATCTATTCCTATTTCCCTTGATACTTTTAAATTCTTTTGCCTTTTTCTTTCTAGAAAATATTCACTAAAATATCCCTATATGAATTCTAGGTTGCTGATAGAATGTTATCATAATTAGTGTAACATTTTTTGGTCTCGTGTTTAAGAAGGTAAATAATGTGCTAGTAAAAATACAATAAATATTGACATTTTCAAATGTGTACGTAAAAGGGAATGAGTAGTATTGGTTCTATATAAGATTATTCAAGGTATCATGAAGCATGAGGAAGAAGTTCAACTCTAGTGAAATTTAAAGTAATTTTTGTTTAGTTATTTTTATATTTAATGTCTATGCGGTTCAACATTTAAACTTATATGACGTTGATTTAAAACAATAAACTTTTTTTATTATTTCTCATGGATTGTAATTTAATTAGCTTTCTTATTTTATATTATACCTAAAAATGTATCGCTATTAACAACATAAAATCTAGAATTGAAGTAGTATTTAACGGCACAATATAAATGTCACATAAAACTTATATTCTATTGTGGCATATAAAAAAGTGTCACTAAAGTCGCAAAATGCTGCAACGTCAAATCCGAAAAGTGCCACTAAAGAATTTTAGTTGGAGCACTTCTAGTGACAATTTTTATATATGTCGCGGATTCTCCGAATAGCCTATAGTGGCATTTTTTTGGATTTTAGTGGCATTTTTTATGTGCCACTAAATGACATATATTTTGTAGTGAGAAGAACTACTAAAACTAACTTGTTATTTATACTCAACTAAACCTACCTAAATGTTCTAACATTAAAAAGACCTTATTACCCTCATCTCTCTACTTAAGCCACAAATTACACAACTAAACCCAAGCCTACTAAGAAGTGTAACATATTTAGACACTAATCCTTTACATGTCTGCTCTTTTCTCCCCCTCAAACTCCTCTCACATTAAGATTGATGAACCTTTTTAGAATTAATGAGTATTGTGAAAATTGTTTGCTAATATACAGGGTAAAATGACCATTTAGTCTAAATCACATGATTTATTGGGGTCTAGAAAAGAAACACACCTTATGTATATCCATATATCTATTCTGTCACTTTACTCATACATAACTTATTGGATAAATTAAAGAAATGACCCCTCAATGAGTGAGCTATGCTAAGAAAAGAAATTAAACTATTCTAAGAGAAGAAATTAACTAACTCACTATCTCCTTAATATAAATATAAACTACCACTGCCACAAACAAGGGAAAGTAAATACTAACCGACTTAACTAATTCAACAATGAAATAAAAAGAATAAGACTTCCCAACAATGAAGAGTACAATCTAAAAAGAATAACAATATATACTGAAATATTTTAAGTTGCAAACAATACTATTCATTTCAATTATCAGTAGAATACCAACATAATGAGTCATTGATTGTTCTTTTACCATTCTGTCTTTTTTGAACTACTACATTATTTATGCTTATTATCCTCTTTCATGTTTGCCTTAGTATTTCTTTCTATGAAGGAAGAATCATGAACTTGAAAAATCCAGCACCAATTTTGTAACACTTGTTCCAGGTATCATTTAATTTTCTATGTTTTAGGGTTTTGTGCTGGGACTCGATGAGTTGTGGAGCTCAAACTCGTCGAGTAGAGATCATTTATGAGGACGTAGTATTTAGAATCTACTCGACGAGTCGAAAGGCCCCGACTCAACGAGTAGGCGCTGTAAAGGAAAAGCCTAATTTCAGGGGTTTGTACCCTATTTAAAGAACTTATGGCTCATTTGTAACCTCTTTTATCATTCTTACAGTCCAGAGAGAAACCCTAACCACATCTTGGTGCTTTCTTGAGTGTGTATGAGCCTTAGAGAGCGAATTTGGGCTTTTTAGAAGGAAACTTGGAGGGTGAAGAGATTGAAGTGAGGAGGAGGCTTTGGATTTGGCATATACCAGTTGTTAGCATCCAGTTAGAGGTAAAAAGTTGCTACATTGATCTCTTTTTGCTTAGATCCCATCTTATGGAAGAATATGGCCATTTTTGGTGCAAAGAGGGTGTCAAACTTAGATTTGGACATGTCATGAGGATATGATTCCGGATCTGGAAACCTCTAGGTCTTTCATGTCATAAAGTTGCTTCCTTTTCCTATTCTAAACCCTTTTCCATGTCCTAAGTGTTGTATGAACCCTAGTTTAGCATTTTAGCCATTTGAGGCCTTGCATGCACGTAAAGTTTGCAACTTTACCTAGTAACTACACCATAAGGGGTTGGGTTTATGATTTGGAGCCTTGGATTCCAATGGAAAGGACTGAACACAAAAAGGGCTGAAGGGACTCGACGAGTTGCTTAGCCAACTCGACGAGTCAGGGAGGGTTTTCCCGTTTTTGGGATCCTAAGTGTTTTCGGTGTGTTGATTAAGGGATGTCGGTCAAGGGATTTTGGTGTAGAGTTTTCGGCCCTTGGACATTAAGGAACTCGACGAGTTACTCAGGTGACTCGGCGAGTTCACTCGGAATTTCGGTTGTATGGACTCTGAAGGAACTCGACGAGTTACTTAGGTGACTCGGTGAGTTGACATGGGATTTCAGTTGTATGGACTCTGAAGGAACTCGATGAGTTGCTGGATGCACTCGACGAGTTAAGGTCAACATAGACTGTTGACCTTGACTTTGACTAAGGTTGACTTTGAGGGTATTTATGGTATTCCGGGAGTGTGATAAGTTAATCACATGATGATTATAGGTAGTGGAGTTGGAGTTGTGCGTTGGGATTTGTTTGATCTTATCTTGTCAGTTCAACATTCACTGGAGGTGAGTCTCCACACCATACCAATGGGTCGAAGGCACCAATGCCGGCTCATTTTATGATATGTGGTACACTAGCTGAAGTTATATTATGAAACATTATAGTTGGTTATGTGCTAGGAAGTATGCTAGTTTTATATGTGGTATGCTTGTATGGAAGACCATGGTAGAGCCCATGACACCTCGATGTAAGACCATGTGGAGAGCCTATGGCTTTCCTATTAAAGACCATGGGAGATCTGGAAGGTAGTATTGGGCCCGTACTACTGAAAGCACATGACCTGTACTGGAACCAATGTTAGATCTGGAAGCTATAAGGAGGACCGTTGTGAGAGGATCCCCTCTTTGGACATCCTGATCGTTTTGTTTTGTGGTATTGCAGTACAGTATGGTGGTGACACGATTTGGAGCATGGGGGATCCGGATTAGGATCAGGATTCAGGTCTGGGTTGGGTGACACTACCGAGCCCATTGATGAGAGGCAGCGCGAGCTTATTGCAACCGAGGTTATGAGGGGCATCCTTGACGCTACCCTAGTTTTTTTGGGACGGTCAAGGAGGGTATGATGATGATCATGGAGGAGAGACTCAGGGCATTTAGAGCCGAGATTGATGCGGGCCAGGCCGGGGCCCAAACTCTCCCGTTCTAGGAGTTTAACGCGTGCTGGGCACCGAAGTTTTTCGGGGTCAGGGACCCCATTGCTAGCCGACACTGGGTGGCAAACATAAAGAATGCCTAGTTCACGAATTCTTGCCCTGATGCGATAAAAGTGGGGTTTGCTTCATGTATGCTGATGGATCGAGCCCGAGATTGGGGGGGGGGAGGTGACTAGCCAGGTGGGAGTATTCAGTGTGGCTGAGATGACATGGGCAGAGTTCGTCAGGCGTTTCGATTTGGAGTTTGCACCCCCCATTAAGGTGAAACGGCTACTAAGGGAGTTTCATGAGCTCTAGCAGACCACCGAGACTGTGGCAGAGATCACCGCCAAGTTTTAGGAACGAGCACTGTTGATCCCACAGTATGCTATCATTACGTTTTGAGGGATGATATCCGAGAGTTTGTGAGCTTTATAGGGTGCAAAACCCTGAATGAGATGGTGGCGAAGGCCCGTGAGCGGGAGATGGAGTTGGACTTCCGCACCAAGCAGAAGTCGAAGCAGGCACAAACAGTAGTAGGTCAAGCTAAAAAGCCTAAGACCTCGGATTCTTCCAATAGGGGCCAGTAGGGTCGTGGCCGGTCTGCTAAGTGCGGTAAACCACATAGTGGGGCTTGTCGAGCAGCAGGCTCGGGATGCTATACATGTGACCAGTCGAGCCACGTGATCAGGGATTTCCCCAAGAAGGGATTGCTTTGTTTCCACCACAACCAGATCGGCCACAAACGGGTCGATTGTCCAAGGTTGCATGGAGGAGGAAGAGCAGTGACGGTGCCTGCACCTACCATACTGAGGATTAAGATGGCCGCCCTACTAAGGCTGATGCTTTAGTTGTGAAGAATCGCACGTTTCAATTAACTACCGAGGAGGCTCGGTCAGCGCCAGACGTTGTGGCTGGTACGTATTTACCTTCTACTCTATGTTTATTTGTAATGCTTATGTGTATATTCGTGCTCATGTATAGGGACCTTTTTGGTCTATGGTATGTCTACCCACGTTTTGTTCGATTCAGGAGCTACCCGATCGTTTGTATCTGTTGCACTTAGCAAGAAGTTTCGGGATGCGCATGGAACTTTGAATTCCCCGCTTGAGGTTCAGATTGCGGATGACAGCACTGTAAGTTCTGCGAGGGTGTATCGGGACTGTGTTATGAATGTGCTTGGGGAGAGATTTCATGTTGATCTAGTCCCGATACCGTTGCGAGAGCTAAAGGTAATTGTTGGGATAGACTAGTTGGGGGCCAATGAGGCCATGATAAATTGCGAGCACCAGTTGGTGAGGGTTCGAACCCCAAGTGGGGGAGAACTGGTTATTAATGGAGAGAAGGCCTCGCAGGGTCCAACCCACTGTTCAGCTGCGAGGGATAGGAGATTTCTGTAGCAGGGTTGTATAGGATTTTTGGCATATATCTCGAATACGAGGGTTAGGACCCTGATGGATTTGGACAGTGTACCGGTTGTATAGGAGTTTCAGGATGTCTTTCCTGAGGAGTTACCTGGAGTGCCTCCGGAGAGGCAAGTGGAGTTTCGCATTGATTTGGTGCCGGGTGCCGCTCCGATAGCAAATGAACCATACCGGCTAGCTCCGCCCGAGATGTAGGAGCTATCTATGCAGCTTTAGGAGCTGCTAGACCGATGGTTTATCCGTCTGAGCAGTTCCCCGTGGGGAGCTCCGATCCTATTCATGAAAAGAAGGACGGATCACACTGAATGTGTACTGATTATCGAGAGCTGAACAAGCTAACAGTGAAAAACCATTATCCACTACTGAGGATCGACGATTTGTTCGATCAGTTGCAGGGTGCATCTTGGTTTTCCAATATCGATCTTCGGTTGGCGTACCATCAGATGAGGATATACCGAAGACAGATTTCAGGACTCGGTATGGACACTACGAGTTGTGGTGATGCAATTTGGGCTCACCAATTCCCCAACAACGTTCATGGATCTCATGATCATAGTATGTAGACCGATGTTGTACCGGTCGGTGATCGTTTTTATTGATGATATATTGGTCTATTCCAAGGTTGAGGCTGTGATGCAGTGGGAAGTGTCGAAGAATGCATCTGAGATTCGTAGCTTCTTGGATCTAGCGAGGTACTATCGGAGATTCATCCAGGATTTCTCCAAGATTACGGTGCCTTTGACCAACTTGAAGAAGAAGAATGTGACATTTCAATTGGGACCGGATCAACAATTGGCTTTCGAGACCTTGAGACAGAGGTTATGTGAGGCTTCGATTCTAGTACTACCTGAGGGACTGGATGATTTGGTTGTTTACCGTGATGCATCGATCCTAGGGTTAGACGTGGTACTGATACAGAGGGGGCATGTGATTGCTTACGCCCCGAGGCAGTTGAAGCCTCATGAGGCGAACAACCCCACTCACGACCTGGAATTGGGGGCAGTGGTGTTTGCCCTCAAGATTTGGAGGCACTACTTGTATGGAGTATGGTGCACTATTTATACTGATCATAAAAGTTTGAAATACTTGATGGATCAACAGAACCTCAACATGCGATAGAGGAAGAGGTTAGATGTGCTCAAAGATTACGAATATGAGAACTTATACCATCCAGGGAAGGCCAACGTGGTGGATGATGCTTTGAGCTGCAAGACGGCGGGTTCCCCGATTGGGAACGTTTGTTGAGGATGACAGTGATCTATCTACTGTTGGATATGATCAAGGAGGCTCAAGTGGAGGGTTTGAAGAGAGAAAATTTAAAGTTGGAGCAGATACGGGGTCAGATCCCTTTGTTTATCCGGGATGGTCGGGGTCTCTTGACCCAGTATGGTTGAGTGTGCGTCCCAGCATCTGGAGGGGTGAGGCAGAAGATATTGGAGGAGGCACATAAGTCCAACTTCTCTATACATCTAAGGGGCTACAAAAATGTATAGAGACTTTAGGCCGAGTTACTGGTGACCTTGCATGAAGCGGGAGATTGTCTGGTTTGTGGAGCAGTGCTTGACCTGCTGGAAGGTCAAGGCCGAGCATCAGTGACCTCATGGCAAGGTTCAGCCGCTACCCATTCCCATGTGGAAGTGGGAAGAGATCACTATGGAATTCATCACAAAGTTATCGAGGACAGCAAGGGGTGTGGATGCCATATGGGTCATTGTGGATAGATTGACGAAGAGTGTCCACATCATTCCGATCTCCGAGAGCATCTATCACACCCCCAAACCGAACGGCGGAAACGTTCGGGGGCGGAGGACGTCATGTACAGTATCACAACAATAGAATAATTGTAATCAAAGCAACAACAACCATTGTAATAATAGAATAAAGTTTACATTTTTTTGAATCATATATGACTGACTCCAAGAGTAAGTAACAAGTAAAGACTCGAGGCTACTATGCTCCACCTTCTTGAACCATGTATATATACCTATCTAGTAGTGTCTAGAGAATACAAGTACGTTTTGAAAGAGTATCAACATTTAAGCTGATGAGTTCATAAGCATCTTGTTTTAGAAAACAGGCTCTATGATCTTGAAAAGTACGTTGTGTTTCCCCAAAAAAAACCTTATAATTTCCGATGTAATGAATGTTAAGTAAAAGTATTTGTACCAGTTTCCATCTGCGAGTACTTAGTGTATACAAATCATATACAATCCAGATCGAACAAACAATCGATTGTGTGGTCCTGCCCCAAGCCCACAACCAAACAAGGAACAGGAAATGAGGCGGAGGCCACACATTCCAGTGGTTGTTGGATCCTCATGTAAATAACCCAGATGTATTCACTAGATACTTACAAAATTGACTGTATTGGTCCTTTGAAATCTGTTGAAAGTGTTCCTCAAGAAAATCCAATATTTTCTTAGTAAAAGTATGATAATACCAATTTCCTCTATAACCTCTTAGTTCACACTAGCTTTGTATAAACCAATATCGGACAGACAGTTAATTGTATGGATCTGCCCTAAACCCACAACCAAACAAGGAACAGGGAATGAGGCGGAAACCACACATTTCACGGTCTACCAGATATTCTCTATACGTAACCCGGATGCATAAACTAAGGGATTATAGATTCATTAATGAATGTTCGTTAGTTAAATGATAAACCGATTGTTTGTAAAGTACTATGTTTATCTTGGAAAATCCTATATTTTCCCTAAGTGTGAGTTGTTGTCTTAACTGTTTCAAAATTGAAAAGTACAAGTATCTACCATACTTATGTTGTTAACGCACTGTTCTGAATGAAAACCCTGGCTATTACCAGTAAAACATAGTAGTTTTATTACATAAAATAAAACTAGTTGAAACGTATTGTTCTGCATACTGAAAGCGTTGTTAATACCCTCCTATGATCACTTAGTACATACGAGTTATAGAAATCTAGATTGAACAGAGAGTCGATTGGGTGATTCTGCCCTAAGCCCACAACCAAACAAGGAATAGGGAATGAGGCGGAAGTCACACATCCCACTGCATGTCGGATCTTAATTTCATATCACCCTGATGTATATACTAAGCAATCCCCTAGTTATTAACCCTAATGACTGTTTGTTAAGTATATTATTACGTGAACGAGTCGTTGTTTCCCCTGTAAGTTCTTATAACCATGCTAATGGACGATAAAACACTATGGCGTACTTCAGACGGCGTAAACCGAAATGACGTTTGTCACCCTCAGTTGAGTGTAGCTAATAGTCAGGGTGCGGGATTGTCAGTCCCGTATAGATCTATACACAAACTCACGCTCTCCCTCTAGGAGACTCTGGTTCCTAAGGAGTAGACTTCCCAGAAGTCGTGTCTCAAATGTAGTTCTCTCAACAAATTCACGAATAATGCTAAGAAAACCCCTTTTTGTTATTATCACATATTCTTGTAAAAACAATACCTTTGTTCATAGTTCATATTTAGTAAGTACTGCGTTCAAATGTGTGTATATAAGGAAAATATAATAAACTAAATTATATTTTTAAACTCCGATTTCTTGTGTTTTACTTGTATTTCCCCTGAAAGCGATAAAATAGTAAAAATGTAGGGGTATGAACTCACTGTTGGTTGTGTGTGCGTGCCGGACCATGAGACTGGATATGATGACTCTCGAGTTTGTTGTACGCAAAGTTAACGGAATCCTAATAATAATTAAACACATATTTCCATTTAAATTAGCGAGACCATTAATTAAAGTGTTATAAAACACTTTTTTTGGGTTAGGAATGTTACTAAGACTCGATCAAAGTGGAAAAAGAGGGTTTACAGCCAAGATTCCGATTTGGGAAGGTTTACGGCCGTGAATGGGATTATGGTCGTGAACTATTCTCGGCCGTGAACGGTTTACTTCCCTTGAAGGGTTCACGGTCTTTGAAGGTTTAAAGGGTTTACGACCTGTTCTTGGTGAAATATGAAGATTTGAAGGGTTCACGGATGTTTTGATGCTCTATAACGAGTTCCAAGGCGGATAGAGTGATAGATGAAGAGAAATCCTGTGTTTTCGGGTGATGATTTTTAGAGAGAGAAAGGGTGTTCACGGCTAGAAAAGTATAAATGAGGGTAGGGGTCACATATATATAGGGGGGTTCATTGTCGGTAATGGGGGCTACCAGCCGTGAACAAGTTTACGGCCGTGAACACCAGTCATGCTGATTTTCGTTGATTTTCGAAGTAACTCGGGTTTTCGCGCAATTTTGATTCTGACTCATAAAAGAAAATTCAATTATATAACTTAAATAATTTTTCAAACCATAGGAATTGACGGAACTAAATAAAATTTCAAAATTTTATTAAACGGAATCGAGCTAACGTTAAAATGGTTTGGGTTGTCACATCATCCCCCTGATAGAGGGAATTTACTCCCGAAATTCAGATTCCGAGTGGTTGGTTAAGGATAAGGAAAAGAGGTGGGTACTTTGGTTCTAATTACTCTTTGCGTTCTTTAGTGAATCCAGATCCTTGCTGGGTGCTTCAGTGGATCATCACTGTTGGATCTGTTGTTCTGATCTGTGGAGAGTGTGTGGGTTTGACTTGCTTGAGTATGTTTGTCCAACTGGTAGGATGTCCATTCGTAGTCCTGAACAGCTTTCGCCGTGAAGTTCATGGTAGGACTCATAGCTGGTTCATCTATCATCGTCTTGTGTACACAAATCGTATATAATTAAGATTGATAAGACAGTCAGATGGGTGGCTCTGCCCTAAGTCCACAACCAGACAAGGAACATGAGATAGGGCGGAAACACACATCCTAAGTCCATAGAATCTTAATTATATGCTACCCTTGCGTATACACTTAATATTGATAGGCTAACCGTATCTGTCCTTAGCCTCTGTGCTTGAACTTGACTTGCTGTGCAAGTGGTATTTACAAAAGGTCTGTTGGGAATACTTTAAGGAAGGTCACAGGAGGATACCATACTTCTCGCATAAGTACTTCGGAGGTTTGAAGCGAGAGACAATTTCGAGGTTTGTATCTAGTTTGTTGTTATGAATGACGAGAGTTTTGTTATTCGGTCAGTTTAAGGTGAAGGGTCTTCTCGGAGACACATGGGTTAATATACCGTGGGCTCAGCCAATCTAGGTGGGACGACGTAGTCGAAAAACATGTAAGATTGGTTCGGAAGGAGTGTTTGTTAGAACATTAGTGCATCTGTGTGTGTACGTTTCTAGCGCTTTCTGTTTTGATCTCGATATTACTACCGCGGAAGTTTTGTATTGTATTAAGTGTGTACTAACGAGAGAATTTTTCTAATGAATGGCACTTGATATTATGATCCTTATCCGGTCCCTCTATAATCGCTTGGTATCTACAAGTCATATATAATTAAGACTGAGAAGACAGTCAACTGAGTGATTCTGCCCTAAATCCACAACCAGACAAGGAACATGAATTAGGGCGGAATCACGCACTCTAAGTCTATAGGTTCTTAATTATATATGGCCCTAATGTTTACACCAATTCATTATTGCTTACCAGAAAGGGTATTTAGTTTTTATATAGACTATATGCTTTGTTTGGACGAGGAAGAAATTTCTATAGTTAGTATCTAGTTGGGAAACATACCTCTGTTCTCAGGTGGTTCTGGGGCAAACTCTCCTGCAATGATCATTAGCACTCTTCCCTCTTCACTAGGGTTTTTGGCCAATGGACAATCTCTCCTGTAGTGCTCCGTTTCACCACATTCATAGCAGATCTGAGTCACTTCCTCAAATGGGACCTGAGAGATTGGTCGTGCCGATACCCTACAGAAACAGATGGTGTGCCCCCTTCTGAGACAGTTCTTGCAATACATCTTCTGACACCCTCCGGTATGATGAAAGTTGAACTTATTACATTTAGGGTGGGTTCTAGCATAACGACTGCCGGGTGTTGGTGTGGCTGGGGTCGTGGCATCATAGGCCGCACCCCTCTGTTGTCCATCGGAGGGCTCTTGTGTTGATTGTCTTTTCTTCCTGCTCTCGGATTTTTGTTTATCATTACCTCCTTTGGTTGACTCGGGAATGGGGTCCATTATGCCTTGGCGGATTCCATAGTCCACCAATGTTTGAGCCAGACGTTTGGCACTGTCAAACTTAAGGGGTTTCGCTGCTAACATGTTTCCTTGGATTGGAGAAGGTAGTCCCCAAATGTATCTCTCTACCTTTTTTTCTCTGGGATAACCATCCCAGGGCATAGTGCAGCTAAATCGCTAAATCTATCGGTGTAGGTTACTATGTCTGAGCCTACCATGGTAAGGTTCCACAGCTCTTGCTCTAGTTTTTGTATTTCGCCCCCCGGGCAATATTCTTCCAACATCATCTCTTTTAGACTTTCCCAGCCCATTGCATTTTCCACTGGTAGAGTCAGTGACTTGACATGGCTATTCCACCATGTAAGGGTCCGTCGGAGAAGGTGCAGGCAGCAAACTCCACTTTGCTCCCTTCTGGGCACGCACATAAGTCAAAAATCAACACTGTCTTCTCGAACCATCACATTAGGGCGATGAATCCCCCACTTCCATCGAAGGATTTGGGTCCACAAGTCATGAATTCTTTGTACGAGCACTCCCTTGTGTGTCTGTGGTTAGAGCTGTTGGTGTCACTACCCGATTCCGCAGTACCACTAGCATGGACTTTAGTCATGACAGTTGTCACTGCGGCTGTTACTACTGCCTAAAAGACAACCGGGTCATACTGTGGAGGTGGTGGTGCGTTGTTTTTGTTTATGTTTGACTTCTTTGGTAGCATCTTTCTGCCATAAAGTTTAAAAGATGAAACGAGGGTAAGTCCCTAGTGATTACGAGTCGAGTGTTATTTGAATCAAAGTTATCTTAGTTCTGAGTGAATCACGATCTGACTCTTGAATCAATTCATAACCTAGGTCTATGCAAAATTAGACTTATGAATTTTTGATAATGACTACCCTCTTTGTGAAGTTTCTGTGACTTGGTTTACCGTTACTAATTGTTATGATAAAGGCATATCAATAAGCATAACATATAGTGTGAGCAGCGTAACCACTAACTCACTAGATTACATTAGTTAGTAAATTATTAGTGTGATGTATAGGGTGCTTTACCACGTTGCGCTCCCCGAGAGTGATTTCCTGTGTTTTTTTGTCCTATTTATGATGGCCCTGAATTCAGCTGTGGGGATTAGCTGTCTCTAGATTTTCTTATGGTTTTTCTATTCTCAATAGTTCATGCTTCAGGTTCTATCACCGGTCTCCACCACTTCTTGTTGGAAGATTTGTCTCCTCGTATGATTCCTTCTCGGAATTCACTTTATGAATCCTTCTTTTATTCCTCCTTGACTTCCCTGTTGGTGGTTGTAGTGGAGTGGCTATATCTATCTAGGTTGTTCGTGCGAGAATGGGAATGTCTAGAGAATCTTATGAGATTAAGTAAAACCTTTCTTCTGAAGTTATTAATGATCCAAACTGGGTCCTCCTATATTCAAGCAGTGCATGCAAGTTGTATATAACCAAGATCAAATAGACCTTCGAATAAGGGATCCTACTCTAAAACCACAACCAAACAAGGAACAGGTAGTAGAGCGAAGATCATCAACTCTAAGTCTATAAGATCCCAATTATAAATAACCCTAGAAGCATGCACTTCGCAACTATAGACCTTCCAGTAAGGGTCTTTTACTTTTCATATAAGTTCGTTATTGTGCCTAAAATACGCCTATAGTATTTTATCTTTATGTTTGTTCTAGAGATCCTTTGTATATAGAGTTAGGTAAGTTTTAGACTCGTTGCAACACCACTATCACTCCCAAATACATGTTGGTCATATCTCAAATAAATATAGTTGATCATGTTATATTTATTCAAGATATGATTACATAACTGCCTAGGTTTGACAGTAGTGTCCAACATCTAAAAACTTTTGTTTTTGTTATCCTTGTGATACTTGTTCTTAGTATTTATGTTTGTTCGTATACTTCTCGTAAAATACTTATATTTTAAAAGTATACTTTTAGTTAGAGCACTTCGACCCCATTGTATTTATAGTTGTATATCTTTTACTGGGTGATATACTGAGTTTACTATAAACAATGCTCTGATACCAACCTGTCACACCCCCAAACCGAACGACGGAAACATTCGGGGGCGAATGACGTCATGTACAGTATCAATATAATTGAATAATAGTAATCAAAGCAAAAACAACCATTGTAATAATAGAATAAAGTTTACATTGTTTTCGAATCATATATGACTGACTCCAAAAGTAAATAACAAGTAAAGACTGGAGGCTACTGTGCTCCACCTTCTTGAACCCTAAGAGTATACCTTTCTACTAGTGTCTTGAGAATACATGTACGTTTTGAAAGAGTATCAACATTTAAGCTGGTGGGTTCATAAGCGTTTTGTTTTAGAAAACAAGTTCTATGATCTTGAAAAGTACGTTGTGTTTCCCCAAAAAAACTTATAATTTCCGATGTAATGAATGTTAAGTAAAAGTATTTGTACCAGTTTCCATCTGCAAGTACTTAGTGTATATAAATCATATACAATCCAGATCGAACAAAAAATCGATTGTGTGGTCCTGCCCCAAGCCCACAACCAAACAAGGAACAGGAAATGAGGCGGAGGCCACACATTCCACTGGTTGTTGGATCCTCATGTATATAACCCAGATGTATTCACTAGATACTTACAAAATTGACTGTATTGGTCCTTTGAAATCTGTTGAAAGTGTTCCTCAAGAAAATCCAATATTTTCTTAGTAAAAGTATGATAATACCAATTTCCTCTATAACCTCTTAGTTCACACTAGCTTTGTATAAACCAATATCGGACAGACAGTTAATTGTATGGATCTGCCCTAAACCCACAACCAAACAAGGAACAGGGAATGAGGCGGAAACCACACATTTCACGGTCTACCAGATATTCTCTATACGTAACCCGGATGCATAAACTAAGGGATTATAGATTCATTAATGAATGTTCGTTAGTTAAATGATAAACCGATTGTTTGTAAAGTACTATGTTTATCTTGGAAAATCCTATATTTTCCCTAAGTGTGAGTTGTTGTCTTAACTGTTTCAAAATTGAAAAGTACAAGTATCTACCATACTTATGTTGTTAACGCACTGTTCTGAATGAAAACCCTGGCTATTACCAGTAAAACATAGTAGTTTTATTACATAAAATAAAACTAGTTGAAACGTATTGTTCTGCATACTGAAAGCGTTGTTAATACCCTCCTATGATCACTTAGTACATACGAGTTATAGAAATCTAGATTGAACAGAGAGTCGATTGGGTGATTCTGCCCTAAGCCCACAACCAAACAAGGAATAGGGAATGAGGCGGAAGTCACACATCCCACTGCATGTCGGATCTTAATTTCATATCACCCTTATGTATATACTAAGCAATCCCCTAGTTATTAACCCTAATGACTGTTTGTTAAGTATATTATTACGTGAACGAGTCGTTGTTTCCCCTGTAAGTTCTTATAACCATGCTAATGGACGATAAAACACTATGGCGTACTTCAGACGGCGTAAACCGAAATGACGTTTGTCACCCTCGGTTGAGTGTAGCTAATAGTCAGGGTGCGGGATTGTCAGTCCCGTATAGATCTATACACAAACTCACGCTCTCCCTCTATGAGACTCTGGTTCCTAAGGAGTAGACTTCCCAGAAGTCGTGTCTCAAATGTAGTTCTCTCATAAAAGAAAATTCAATTATATAACTTAAATGATTTTCCAAACCATAGGAATTTGAAGAAACTCAATAAAAGTTCAAAATTTTATTTAACGGGATCGGGCTAATGTTAACGGAAAAAGGTTTGGGTTGTCACAACATCTCCGTAGAGAAATTGGTGGATATTTACATGCGAGAGGTGGTGGTTAGGCATGGGGTGCCAGTGTCAGTAGTCTCTGACTAGGATGTTTGATTCACATCTAGATTCTGGAAGATGTTCCACGAGGAATTGGGCACTCAGTTGAATTTCAGTACGGCGTACCAACCCAAACAGATTGCCAAAGCGAGAGGACAATCCAGACACTCGAGGATATGCTTCGGGCATGCGAGTTGGATTTTAGAGGTAGTTGGGATACATACCTCCCATTGCCAGAGTTTTCATACAACAATAGTTACCATGCATGTATCGACTGACCTCCGTTCGAGATGTTGTATGGTCAGAGATGTAGGACCCCAGTTTGTTGGTGCGAGGTTGGACACCGATTCATGGGGAGCACTGAGGTAGTGCTCAAGACTAACGGGTTGATTTAGCAGGTGCGCGTCCGGCTGCGAGTCACGCAGAGCCGTCAGGAAAGCTATGCTGACCGGCGGTGATCGAATCCTGAGTTCTAGTTGGGGGACTTTGTGTTACTAAAAGTGTCGCCATGGAAGGGGGTCTTCAGGTTTCGGAAGAGAGGCAAGTTGGGGCCACGATATATTGGCCTGTTCAGAATTACCGCCCGGGTGGGAAAGGTGGCCTATTGCTTGGATCCGCCGGACGAGCTTAGCCAGATACACAACACCTTCCATGTGTCTCAGCTTCGGATGTGTGTCTCAGACGAGCTTAGCCAGATACACAACACCTTCTACTCACGAAGCAAGGAAGAACATAGTCAGCATCTGAGACAAGTTCTACAAACGTTAAGGGTCGAGAAGCTATATGCGAAGTTCTCCAAGTGCGGGTTTTGGATTCAGAAAGTAGATTTCCTTGGTCACATGGTCATTAAAGAAGAGATACACGTGGACCCCTCCAAAATTAAAGCAATCAAGAACTGTTCAGCACCAAGAACACCAACAAAAATCCATCAATTCTTAGGCCTTGTTGGCTACTACCGCATGTTCATACAAAACTTCTCCGGAATCGCTAAGCCACTTACTACCATGACTCAGAAGGGTGTAACCTTCAACTGGGGAGAGAAACAAGACACTGCATTCCAAACGTTTATGCAGCGCACTTATCTTGTCTCTTCCAGAAGGGACAAAATATTTTGTAGTATACTGCGATGCATCCAATCAAGGGTGAGGCTGTGTACTTATGCAACGAGGAAAGGTCATTGCCTATGCCTCGAGACAACTAAACACACATGAGTTCAACTACACCACTCATGACCTTAAGTTGGGAGCAGTAGCGTTTGCTCTGAAGATCTGGAGGTATTACCTTTACGATACAAAGTGCACCATCTTCACCGACCACAAAAGCCTCCAACACATCTTCGATAAAAAAGAACTGAACATGAGGCAATGACGATGGGTAGAACTACTCAATGATTACGAACGCAAGATTCGTTATCATCCCGACAAAGACAATGTAGTAGCAGATGCCCTTGGTCGAAAAGAGTACTCAGATCACAAAGTAAAAGCACTGACCATGACCATCCATTCACATTTGTCCACACAGATCAAAGAGGCACAACTGGAAGGCTTGAAACCTGATAATGTGGCAGGTGAAGCCTTAAGAAGAATGGAGAAGAACTTAGAAATCAAGGGTGACGGAGTTCGTTATCTCATGAATTGGATTTGGACACCGAAGTTCGGTGGATACAGAGATGTTGTCATGAACGAAGCCCACAAGATTCGATACTCCGTTCATCCAGGTTCAAACAAGATGTACCTGGACCTCAAGAAACTCTATTGGTAGCCGAACATGAAAGCAAAGATTGCTACCTACGTGGGCAAGTGCCTGACTTGCGCCAAAATCAAGGTAGAATACCAGAAGCCCTCAGGTTTACTACAACAACCATAAATACTTGAGTGGAAGTGAGAGCGGATTACAATGAATTTCATAACCAAGTTGCCCAAGACCACGGGTGGTCATGACACCATTTGGGTAATCGTCGACAGATTAACCAAATCTGCACACTTCCTACCAATAAAAGAAACAGACAAGATGGAGAAACTTACAAGAACTTACACTAGAGAGATAGTACGACTTCATGGTGTGCCAATATCTATTATTTCTGATAGAGACAGTAGATTCACCTCACGATTCTGGCAGTCACTACAAAAATCTCTTGGAACTAGGTTGGACATGAGTACAACCTATCACCCACAAACTGACGGGCAGAGATAGAGAACTATTCAAACCTTAGAAGACATGTTGAGAGCTTATGTGATCGACTTTGGTAAATCATGAGATACCAATTTGCCACTTGTCGAGTTCTCATACAACAATAGCTATCACACTAGCATCAAGGTTGCCTCGTTCGAATCCCTCTATGGTCGCAAGTGCAGATCACCTCTATGCTGGGATGAAGTGGGTGACACGCAACTAGCTAGAGGGCAAGTCCCTGACAGCACTCTCACTAGCCCGGAGATCATAAAGGAAACGACATAAAAGATCGTTCAAATCTGAGAACGACTGAAAGCTTATAGCGACAGACAAAAGAGCTACGCAGACAAGAGAAGAAAACCCTTGGAATTCCAAGTTGATGACCGCGTTCTGTTGAAGGTCTCACCATGGAACGACATGATATGTTTTGAAAAACGTGGAAAACTAAATCCAAGGTAAATTGGGCCATTCGAGATTCTTGCTAGAATCAGCCCAGTAGCTTACAAACTCCGACTACCTCAAGAACTTAATAACGTACATTCTACCTTCCACGTGGCTAATCTAAAGAGGTGTCTATCCGACGAGACTCGTGATTCCACTCGATGAAATCGAGATAAACGAGAGCTTACACTTCGTGGAAGAACCAATAGAAATCAAGTATATGGAAGTCAAAAGAACGAAACAAAGTCGCATACCGATAGTGAAGGTCTGCTGGAACGCCAAGCGAGGACCCGAATTCACTTGGGAGCGAGACGACCAGATGCAACGAAAGTATCCGCATCTTTTCCCTAGTCCATGAGTACTCACTATAGAAATAAATTCGGGACAAAATTCCCTCAGGGGGATAATATAACAACCCATTATTTCAAGTCAATAAAAGTCGCACTTGTTCAAATAAAAGTTTAACACATAAATTAAATCATGGTATTTTATAATATATATATATATATATATATATATATATATATATATATATATATATATATATATGGTTTTCGGTTTAGGGAATCTAATCCCTTACCAAAACCGAAAACACTTGCTTTATGGAACCAAGAACCGAAATCACTTGCTTTTTGAAATACCATGACCGAAATCCCTTAAGGAATCACTATAGGACCGAAATCATCACTGAAAGGACCGAAAACCCTCTTGTTAGGGCCCATTAAGGCCAAAAACCTCCCTTATATATGTTTAGCCGCAAACCATCCTCATTTCTCATTTGCAACACCGAAATCCCTCCCATTTTGCTCTCAAAACTCATCCGAAATCATCATATATTCATAAGATTTTGTTCAGATTCCCTTCAAATCTTCATGAAGTCCTCAAGAACATTCATACCATCTTCAAATCTCCTTATTTTCACCAAGAACATCTAAGAACACCAAGAACACTAAGAACATCTCAAATAATTCCTAAGGATTTTTGTAAGTATTTCTTACATAATTTAGTGTGGTCTAACACTTTAAATTATTATGTATATTATATTTCATTATGTAGCACCTGGTTCCTGGTACGTAAATCTTATTTGTATTTTCCATTTTTTTTAGCCTTGGACTCGACGAGTCATAGGTCCGACTCGTCGAGTAGAGACGGGACCCCGGGACACGTTTAAGTTGGTGACTCGGCGAGTCCATATTCCAGACTCGGCGAGTCACCGCTGTTGGATGAAACCCTAAGTTTCAGGGGTTTGCATCCTATTTAAACAACATATCCGCCCTAAGCCAGCCCCCATTCACCCCCAGAGCTCCCAACCCTCGCTCTAAGCTATTTATAGAGAGTTTGAAGCAATTGTTGTGTGTTCTTGAAGGATTTGAGGCAAAAGGGAAGTAGATCAAGAGGAAGGGAAGGAATCCAAGCATCTTTGTGCTCTCTCAGTAGTTCCTTTGAGGTATAACCCATTTTCCCCCTGTTTCTATGCTTATTACTTCATTTAAGTCATTCTTGAGCCAATCCCCAAGCTTGTATGTGCAAATTATTTCGTAATAAACTGATTGGCCCTTAGATCTAGGCATGATTGAGCTCCAGGAGCTCAGATCTGTTGCCTTTATGGACCCTCATTGCATGAAGACCCTAGATCTACCCTTTTGGGTGCATTTTGAACCCTAAAACCCTTATTGGTGAATATCTACACGTAAAGTTGGAAACTTTACGTGTGATTCATGCTCTAGGAACCCATATCTGTGAATGGCATGGGCTGGAATCGAGCAAATCCGTGTAGTTAGTGGTTGCATGGCAACGACTCGGCAAGTCGTTCATCTGACTCGGCGAGTCGGTTCGCGAGCCTCCGAGTTTGTCCCATTTTCATAGTGTCGAGTGAGCAGTGAGTCACGGGGTGTGACTCAGTGAGTCGAAAGCTGAACTCATCTATGGAGGAACTCGGCGAGTCAATGCCCTGACTCGGCGAGTTCAAGGCAATCTCCTTAGATCAAGAACAGACTCGGTGAGTTGTTCATACAACTCGGCGAGTCGCAGCATAAGTGTTCTTCGGATGAAGATGAACTCGGCAAGCTGTTTATACAACTCGACAAGTCTTAGCATAAGTGTTCATCGGATGAAGATGAACTCGACGAGTTGTTCATACAACTCGGCGAGTAGGATGAAGGACTTGAATATCGGTTTAGAAGGAGAACTCGTCGAGTCGTCGCCTAATTCGACGAGTAGAAACGGGATTCAGGACAATCGTTTGGGTAGGGACTCGGCGAGTTGGAAAGCCAACTCGGCGAGTCGGGTCAACTGAAAGTTGACTCTGACTTTGACTTAGGGCATGATCAGGGGTAAAATGGTCATTTTACCCAAAGGACAGTTAGCAGTGTTTGATTGAGTATGTTGTGGAAATTGCAGCCGGAGGATTTCCGGAGCAGCAGCAGCAGCAGTAGACAGTCAGTTCCCGATCAGATCAGCAGGTACTTCGAGGTGAGTTACCTTCCAGTAGCGGTGGGCCTACGGCCACAATGCCGGCCCACCAGTAGGAGTTGTATGTGGATGATTGTCTCCGTGATATTCATCTAGGGATTACTACTACTTGTGTTATGTTTATGTGCTAGTATGATATGATGCTATGTGCTAGTGACAGTAGGGGGGAGATAGTCCCCGAGATATCCGGTCGGTAGGGCCGAAGGGGTAGTTATACCCAGCCATGTTAGATAGATCTGATATTGTGATACATGTTATGTGGTAGTAGTGGAGGGGAGGAATAGTTCCCCAGTATCCGGTCGAAAGGACCGAAGGGGAGGCCAGCACCCAGATATGCTAGACAATATCCGGTCGAGAGGACCGAAGGGGAGGCCAGCACCCAGATATGCTAGGCAATACCCGGTCGAGAAGGCCGAAGAGGTAGGTCGGGCACCCAGATATGCCTGACAATATATGTATGTTATGAGATTATATGGTATGTGGTACAGTGGGGGAACTCACTAAGCTTCGTGCTTACGGTTTTCAGTTTTGGTTTCAGGTACCTCCTCAGCTAGGGGAAAGGAGCCGGCGCGGTAGCAGCATGTCACACACACACACACACTCTTGTTTCCGCAGTTACGAGTTTATTCTGGGATTGATACTCTGATATTTGATTGATCGAATGTTGTGGTTTTCAATTTGTTTTTCGATGTGAAATCGTTTAATCAAACAATGTTTTAACTATTAATGCTTTCAGGTAATGTTTTATAGCAAAATTTTTGGACGTGAAAATTGGGTCGTTACAAGTTGGTATCAGATCCCTGGTTTGAGGGATTCGGACACACCTTCGGGGGTGTCTGAACTCAAATCGAGGGATTAAAAGATTTTCTAAAAGAAAATGTTTTCTAAAAACTGAGAAAAGAGTTTCGAGAAAGAACGAAGTGTGTGATGTGCGCGACCGGCCGAGCTCAAGTAAGTATTCCCCAAAGTACCCATACGAGTTTATGTTATGTTTATCAGCTTTTGTAGAACAGCATGCTAGAATAGGACTAAGGATCTAGGAGTGATGCCTTATGTGCCTGCTTTATGTGTTTCAGTTGTATGAGAATTGCATGCTAGTTATTGAGTAGACAGCAAGTAGGATAGCCTGATTAGGTTATGCCTGATAGTATGAGCTTAGCACTTTATGCTAGTACAGTTCCTGTAAGCAGATAGAGTTGATTGGGATTGTTACCCTTGTTTGAATGCTGCTTGCTTCGTGCTATGTGGGACTATGAATAATGGGAGTTAGCCATTAGGCGAATACGTCACGTCACATGTGATCAGGGTTGAATAATCTTAGAGTGCCGGATTTGATCCTACTGCGCATCTCTTGTTTGAGTCCAACCGTTGTAGGGACGAGTCGGGTACTCGAAGGATTATCTGAGCCTCGTCACATGTGATGGTATTCGGGTAATGGCTAATTGGCATTACAAGGAGGCCTGCAGCAGCTGAGGGCTGGATAGAGTAGAATCAGAGATTTCCCTAGGGCAAGCCTAGGATGAGTATAGAAGTGATCAGCAGTAGTGAAAGGGATCTGGTGGAGTCGAGGCATTCCTTGAAGAAGGTACGGATAGATATGGAAGGTAGTATGGGCCCGTACTACTGAAAGCAGAGGATCCGTACCCGAACCAAGGAAGGCCAAGATAAGACCAGGGAACTTGTAAGTAGCAGTGATCCCTCAGGAAGTATCAATATCACTAATGATTGTATTATGTATTGCAGAATGGTGGTACTTCGATTGAGGCCGGTGGATGGCGGTTCAGGAGAGGGGTCAGGTTCGGGATCAGGTTCCGAGCCGGTAGATGAGGGACTACGCGAGTTCATCGCGTCAGAGATCACCAGAGGCATCCTTGAGTCGACCCCCATCCTCTTTGGGTCGATCAAGGAAAGGATCATGGAGATGATGGAGGATCGCCTTCGGGCATTCAGGAGTGATATGGCATCTAGCCAGTCGGGATCTCGCACACTGTCCTTCAAGGACTTCAGGGGCAGTGGTGCGCCGGATTTCCATGGGGTGAAAGACCCCATTGCTGCCAGGCGATGGATTGCGGACATCGAGTCTGCACAGTTGACTAGCTTCTGCCCCGAGGGGTCGAAGGTGAGGTATGCAGCCGGGTGTTTACGGGACCGAGCCCGAGATTGGTGGGAGTCAGTGGGTGACTCGTTGGGAGCCTCGGCTATCGAGGCTATGACCTGGTCGGACTTTGTGACCAGGTTCAGGGCAGAGTTTGCGCCGGCTGTCGAGCTTCAGCAGTTGGCCAGGGAGTTTCTGGACATGAGGCAGACGACGGAGACTGTGGCGGAGATCACCGCCAAGTTCCGGGAGAGGGCTTTGTTGGTGCCCCAGTATGCCGGTGACGAGGATATGAGGAGGACCCGCTATCACGACATGCTCCGGGCTGATATCCGGGAGCACGTTAGTTTTTCAGCTTGCCCCACCTTGGACTCCCTGATTGTCAGGGCGAGGGAGAGGGAGATAGATTTGGAGCACATCCGGAAACGGAAGGCAGAAGAGGGTCAGTCAGGAGGGGCTTTGGGGAAGAAGCCCAAGGGATCAGATGCGGGGCCGAAAGGCCAACAGGGATGGGGACGCTGCAGGAAATGCGGCAAGACGCACGAGGGAGCGTGCCGGTTGGGATCATCAGGCTGCTACAAGTGCGGCAAGCCTGGGCACTTTAGCAGGGATTGCACTGCTCCGGCAGCAGTTATTCAGACATCAGAGTTGCTGTGTTTCCACTGCAACCAGAGGGGCCACAAGAAGGCCAATTGCCCCCAGTTGACAGTTTCAGCGCCGGTGAAGGCGCCAGCTCCAGCGACCCTGCGGATCACGGATGGCCGGCAGGGCAAGGCAGAGGCTCCGGTGGTGAGGAGCCGAGCATTTCAGTTGACTACTGAGGAGGCACGCGCCGCACCCGATGTGGTGACGGGTATGATTCTTTCCCTCTATTTTATTTTTATGATGTTATGATATTGATATGTGCTCCATATGTATATGTATGCATTAGGATCGTTCCATGTGAACGGCAT
Organism: Lactuca serriola; assembly: GCF_051521515.1. Lineage (NCBI taxonomy): Eukaryota > Viridiplantae > Streptophyta > Magnoliopsida > Asterales > Asteraceae > Lactuca > Lactuca serriola. The sequence continues at coordinate 32,330,022 of NC_136408.1, forward strand.
CCCAATTCAGGTGTTGTTCGACTCGGGTGCATCCCGATCATTTGTTTCCCTTGCGCTTAGCAAGAAGTTTCATGAGACTTTGGGCGAGTTAGATTGCCCTTTAGAGGTAGAGATTGCTGATGATCGATCGGTGCGAGCATCGGTGGTGTTTCGAGATTGCGTATTGCGTTTGTTTGAGGAGCGCTACTTGGTAGACTTGGTTCCCATTCCGTTGCGCGGGAACAAGGTGATTATAGGCATGGATTGGTTGAGCCCTAATGGGGCGGTGATAGATTGCGCGCAACAGCTAGTGCGGGTCAGGACCCCAAGCGGGGGAGAGTTAGTGATTCATGGCGAGAGGCCGCAGTGTGGACCCGCAGTATGTTCAGCAGCAAGGGCGAGACGCTACCTTCAGCAGGGATGCGCAGGATATGTCGCTTACGTGATGGATACCCGGGAGGCGCGTAAGGCGACAGTGAGTGAGGTTCCGGTGCGAGAATTCGCAGATGTTTTTCCAGAGGAGCTTCCTGGGATACCTCCGGAGCGACAGGTTGATTTTAGGATTGACCTCGTTCCTGGTGCGGCTCCGATAGCCAAGGCACCGTATCGGTTGGCTCCTCCTGAGATGCAGGAGTTGTCTACACAACTGCAGGAGCTGTTAGACAAGGGATTCATTCGACCGAGTAGTTCATCCTGGGGAGCCCCGATTTTGTTCGTGAAGAAGAAGGACGGGTCGCATCGGATGTGTATAGATTACCGGGAGCTGAACAAGGTAACGGTGAAGAACCGTTACCCGCTCCCGAGGATTGATGACCTCTTTGACCAGCTTCAGGGAGCATCTTGGTTCTCCAAGATTGATTTGCGTTCAGGTTATCATCAGATGAGGGTCAGGGAGGAGGATACGCAGAAGACCGCGTTTCGGACGCGCTATGGCCACTATGAGTTTGTGGTGATGCCGTTTGGGGTCACCAATGCTCCTGCCGCATTCATGGACCTCATGAACCGCGTATGCAGACCGATGCTGGATCGGTCTGTGATAGTCTTTATCGATGACATCTTGGTTTATTCCAAGACTCAGGAGGAGCATGAGGAGCATCTGTGAGAGGTGTTGGAGACCCTGAGGAGGGAGAGCTTGTATGCCAAGTTCTCCAAGTGTGAGTTTTGGTTTCGCGAGGTGCAATTTCTCGGACACCTTGTCAACCAGAATAGGATTCTGGTCGATCCGGCCAAGGTCGAGGCCGTGATGAGATGGGAGGTTCCGAAGTCTCCATCTGAGATTCGGAGTTTCCTGGGATTAGCAGGCTACTATCGGAGATTTATTCAGGATTTCTCCAAGATAGCCGTACCCCTGACGCGGCTGACGAAGAAAGTCGTGGTCTTTCGATGGGGACCCGAGCAGCAGGCTGTATTTGAGACGCTGAGACAGAGACTGTGCGAGGCGCCGATCTTAGCCTTGCCAGAGGGCGTAGAGGATTTTGTGGTATACTGCGACGCGTCCATTTCTGGGTTGGGCGCGGTACTGATGCAGAGGGGGCATGTCATTGCCTACACTTCGAGGCAGCTCAAGCCTCACGAGGCGAACTACGCGACGCATGATTTGGAGTTGGGGCGGTGGTTTTTGCCCTCAAGATTTGGCGGCATTACCTCTACGGGGTTCGATGTACCATCTACACGGACCACAAGAGTTTGAGGTACCTCATGGATCAGCCGAATCTGAATATGAGGCAGCGTCGGTGGTTGGACGTGGTAAAGGATTATGATTGCGAGATCCTCTACCACCCGGGGAAGGCCAACGTGGTGGCCGATGCGCTTAGCCGCAAGGCGGCACCGATCAGGGATATGTGCATGAGGATGACCGTAGTGACTCCCTTGTTGGAGCAGATTCGGGAGGCCCAACAGGAGGCTATCAAGGAGTAACATCGGAAGAGTGAGCGTGTGGTGGGTCAGGTTTCCTCCTTTGATTATGATAGCCGAGGACTATTGACACTACACCGTAGGGTGTGGGTGCCATATCACGGAGGCGTGCGACATATTTTGATGGAGGAGGCGCACAAGTCCCGATTCTCTATTCATCCCGGGGCGACGAAGATGTATATGGATCTTCGTCTAGATTATTGGTGGCCCTGTATGAAGCGGGATGTGGCATGGTACGTTGAGCGGTGCTTGACCTGCAGGAAGGTCAAGGCCGAACATCAGAGACCGCATGGCAAGATGCAGCCGTTGGATATTCCACTGTGGAAATGGGAAGATATCACGATGGATTTTATCACGAAGCTTCCCAGGACCGCGCGTGGAGTGGATTTGATTTGGGTCATCGTGGATCGATTGACCAAGAGTGCTCACTTTATCCCGATTCAGGAAAGCATATCGCCTGAGAAATTGGCCGACATCTATATCAGGGAGATCGTGGCGCGGCACGGGGTGCCAGTTTCGGTTATCTCGGACAGGGATGTGCGTTTTACTTCCAGATTTTGGAAGATATTTCATGACGAGTTGCGCACTCGTTTGCATTTTAGCACCGCCTTTCACCCGCAGAAGGATGGTCAGTGCGAGCGGACCATCCAGACCTTGGAGGATATGTTGCAGGCGTGTGTGTTAGACTTCGGTGGTAGCTGGGATACGTATCTTCCCCTAGCCGAGTTCTCCTACAACAACAGCTATCACGCGAGTATCGACCGCCCTCCCTTCGAGATGTTGTACGGACGGAGGTGCAGGACCCCGATATGCTGGGGTGAAGTTGGCCAGAGAGTCATGGGGAGCACCGAAGTGGTGCTCAAGACGACCGAGAGGATCCAGCAGGTTCGGAGCAGGCTTCAGACTGCTCAGAGTCGACAGAAGAGTTACGCCGACAAGCGTCGATCCGACTTGGAGTTCCAAGTCGGGGATATGGTTCTCCGGAAGGTGTCGCCTTGGAAAGGCGTCATTCGATTCAAGAAGCGGGGCAAGTTGGGCCCGAGATTCATCGGACCGTTCAGGGTCGTAGCCCGGGTGGGCAAGGTGGCGTATAGGCTGGATCTGCCAGCCGAGCTCAGCCAGATCCACAACACTTTCCATGTTTCTCAGCTGCGGAAGTGCCTAGTGGACGATTCAGCGGTTGTGCCGTTAGAGGATATTCAGGTTGATGACAGCCTGAATTACATTGAACGCCCAGTCGCAATCCTCGACAGGAAGTCGAAGGATTTGAGGAACAAGAGGTTGGAGCTAGTGTAGGTGCAATGGCAGCATCGCAAGGGTTCAGAATGGACTTGGGAGCCGGTGGACGAGATGATGGAGCATTACCCTGAGCTGTTTCAGGATCGAGCAGCAGACTTCGAGGACGAAGTCTAAAATAAGTGGGGGAGATTTGTAGCACCTGGTTCCTGGTACGTAAATCTTATTTGTATTTTCCATTTTTTTTAGCCTTGGACTCGACGAGTCATAGGTCCGACTCGTCGAGTAGAGACGGGACCCCGGGACACTTTTAAGTTGGTGACTCAGCGAGTCCATATTCCGGACTCGGCGAGTCACCGTTGTTGGATGAAACCCTAAGTTTCAGGGGTTTGCACCCTATTTAAACAACATATACGCCCCAAGCCAGCCCCCATTCACCCCCAGAGCTCCCAACCCTCGCTCTAAGCTATTCATAGAGAGTTTGAAGCAATTGTTGTGTGTTCTTGAAGGATTAGAGGCAAAAGGGAAGTAGATCAAGAGGAAGGGAAGGAATCCAAGCATCTTTGTGCTCTCTCAGTAGTTCCTTTGAGGTATAACCCGTTTTCCCCCTGTTTCTATGCTTATTACTTCATTTAAGTCATTCTTGAGCCAATCCCCAAGCTTGTATGTGCAAATTATTTCGTAATAAACTGATTGGCCCTTAGATCTAGGCATGATTGAGCTCCAGGAGCTCAGATCTGTTGCCTTTATGGACCCTCATTGCATGAAGACCCTAGATCTACCCTTTTGGGTGCATTTTGAACCCTAAAACCCTTATTGGTGAATAAGGAATCCATATAAATTATTCGGGTGAAGTGCAACCCAAATGGACCATGCCAGGTCGGGTCAAGTACATCTCAAGTATAGTTATGGACTTAGACACCTTATCCAACATGAGATGTATCTTGTGAGTCGGTTACACATTGATAATATGTAAACGCACCGGCAACTTGGTGTTATAAAACGTATTGTTGTGTGTGATTCGGTGAGTGAGTACAAGTGAGCATTCGAGTCGAAGTTTATCCGTTCCTTTTACCCAAAGTGGGATAAAAGCGATATATGTGGGCGCCTCGACGATTTAGTGATGACACCCTAAGCGCTTGTCCAAGCCGGGACTAAGTTGATGTGTTCAATTGTAGTCTGTTGTCAGTCATCATAAATCATAAATCGGGAAACAACACGTGGACAGAGAGTGTGATTAAAATCCATGTCTCAGTTCATACGATATCTAGAATGGAGGAATATATGATCCCTTATCTAAAGGACAGGTTACTGATAAGATCAGAGTTCGACGGCGTCTTTGAGAGCTACGATTGCTAATCAGATAATACTTGCATTTATAGTTACTAGACTTATCTAAGCGGGAGACTGTTGGATTAGTGTCTAAGCCCGTAACTATATTTGGTAAGTATTTGACCCGGTTGTGCATGGTCCTTTTGGGTTGCCTTCATCAAAGCAACTAGATATGATGATTTATGAAGAAAGAGGTTAATTATGTTTTATTAATATATTGTATGAATAATATATTAATATAGAAATCATAGTTTAATTAATACTGGACAAGAATTAATTAAGAAATTAATTTTGTGGCCAAAATAGATTAATTAGACTTGGGGGACTAATATTGTAATTATAAGATAATAGCATTGTGGGCTATGGATACCTAAAGGGAAGGAGGTTGGACAAAATCTATGGGAAGCCCATATGATATTCGTCCAAGGGACTTCTAGAAAGGTTCCATGGGTTGCTTAAGGCCTAAGCAGAGAATTAGGGTTTCTCATGAAACCCTAGTAGCCCACACAAGTATAAATAGACCCTTAGGGATCCCAAAAATGTGGCTAAGTCTTCTAGTAGAGATCTTGGACGGTTTTGGTGCTCCTCCCCTCTTTCCAATATCATCCTCTTGCTTGTGGTGTTTGTAAACCATTAGAGGAGTGATATTTGTGACTCTAAGCTCCAAGGATACGAGATTCAAGCCATTCTATAAGAGGTATTTATCTAGATCTGTTCTTACATGTTATTTCAATATTCATATGCTAGATCTAGGGTTTATGGATTTGGATGATTATCGCATGTTCATTAGAAAAAACTAGATCCAAAGCTTTAGGGTTTGCATGTACACCATAGGAATGATGTAGTGCTCAATTCCCATCAGTGGTATTAGAGCCTAGACTATTTGTACAATGAATTGACGCAATTGTGAACTGTAAAAGATCAGGAAATCGAAAGTTTTTGCTATGTGGAGCATGAACTCGACGAGTTCAGAGCCCAACTCGACGAGTTTCCTATACTGTTGCCGGGATTTTTGATTTTTCTGCTAGATTTTGTTGAGGATAATTGTCAAAACTCGTTTTTCTTACCTAAATCCGATTTTTTAAGTTTGGAATGATTATCTTCATCAAAATTGATGGATTTTGTTAAATATGGATAATATAGGATTATTATAAGTCAAATATTTAACCTACTTACATTGAAAAGTTTCAATTTACACCTTTAAGTTTTATAGTTTAAATTTGAACTTAATAGTTTTAGTTTTGAAATTTAAATAGTTAAACTTAATTGTTTTGAAAGGTTTCAAAACTTTCCCTCAAGTTTTGGAATTTAAAATTTTAATTAATAGTTTAATTTTAAAATGTTAAATTCTAAAACCCTAATTTTTGAAAAGTTCAAATTGCACCCTTATGGTTTTATTCAACTAATTAAGTGTATAATTAAAAGAGGGTTAATAAATCCATAGTTATATGGTTTACATTTAATTAAATTAAAAGTGTAATTTATTAAATTAGACCACATAGTATTTTAAAAAGTGTAAAATACATCCTTATACTATATATAAAATTAAAAAGTCTAATATTATATATGTATAACTTAAATGCTAGTCTTACCGTTAGTAGGCCCCATTCACAAAGCCGATCTATGGGGGGGGGGGGGGGGGTATAAGGTTATGGCCTATAAAATGGTCGTTTAATGGGTGTCCACTCTCACCCACCGCTTCCTTGATTGGTGGAGGGTCGTTAGCCGATCGGGTATGATTGGGAAAACTTTTTCCATTAAAAGTATAATGAACTATAAAGTAACTAAATATTTTTACAAAATTCCCTATCTTAGTTACTTCAGGCAAAAGTGAATTTGACGCAATTCCATGAAATTACACTTTGTACCCTTGCTAAGACATTAGTGGAGCGTGTGTGGTTAATCGACACAATAAATGGGTTCTAAGCAAAGGCTGCGAAGGGTGACTCGATGTTTGTCATAGTTCGGTGGAGCATGCGTGGTTAACCGGCACATCGAATAGATGACTGTAACATTGGGGGCACCATGTATGCTTGCATGGTTATTCGCACCCTGTTTTGTGATCCTCGACATCCTAGTCACAAATCGAGGGGCATATCGAGATTTAAACAAGCCATTGAAAAGTTCAATGAATCTCAAAGGATCTAGGAGTCTTCAATACATTTAAAACTTAATCTCTTTTTTGTTTTCATAGTGGGAAATTAGTGAATCGTCATTCACTTACCTTCAAATGTTCTGTAATTTGGATTACGACATCCCTCTTCCAAGTTGTAGAATATTGTGTTGGGTCCTAGCCTTAATCTCTCATTTGGGTGTTTTATTAAGGACTCAATCAATCAACTAACTTGAATTTTCTCCCTTTTTGAAGATGTCAAAGTATGACAACTATGGTCTTCCCAAATCCCTTGGAACAAACTTTCCACATGAAGATGATATTCCACGATTCGATCGAGGAACAAGAGATCATGCTTCACTTCCTCCACCTCCTCCTATTGTTCTCTCTAACCCACAAGTTCAAAGGCTTGAAAAGTTCAAGCTCACTCAATCCCTTTTGGCAAGTAAACATGAAGAAGGAAAGTCAGTGTGTGCACACGTCTTAGAGATGAAGTCACACATTGATAGGTTAAGAATGTTGGGAGTCGTCTATGAGAAGCTGGCTGTTGACTGGGTTCTTCAATCGCTTCCTGACTCATATAGTGAGTTCGTAAGAGAGTACTATATGATAGACTGCGAAGTGACCCTCATCGATCTCACCTATTTGCTTGTTGTTGCTGAATCAACAATGATTTGGCGCACTAGAGAAGCAATGTTGATTGGTGGATCTGCCTTCCAAACCTCCATGGACTTAGGCAATGGCAACGAAAGGAATGTCATGGTCGAAAAGTTTGATCATAAGAGAAAGGCAAAGTCTGAGGTAGTTCCGTGTGCTGTTCCAAAAGAGTCAATTTGCTTTTATTGCCAAGAGAAAGGGCATTGGAGACGAAGCTACCCTGTCTACCTGAGAGATCTAAGAGATGGGAGAGTTAAGACGTATGGCTCTATTTCAGGTAAAATCCATTAACTAACTCTATAAGTTCCTATTTTTGATTCTTGATACATTATGTGATAATTTTACATTTTTTGATGTTTTGTAGAATCGAAGAAAAGAGAGGAAGCTTAAAGGAAGAAGCGAGTTGAATCTGATCGTGAAGAAATGGATTTTGATCGCATGGATTCGAAGATCGGATTTTTTGAGCTGCTACTTTAGAGTTAGGATAGATTGCTAAGAAATGTAATAGCATAGTTTTTCATTTGAGTTGCGTTGTAAGGACAATTTTTTCCGCAATAAAATAAAGTTTGATTTTCTCTTATTTATTTATTCTTGCAATGACATGTATGAAAAAATTGATATTTGTGTATATCTATTATTAGCAATGTTGAAATGGATGTGATTCTTAGTTATGTTATTCATGATAGTGTCATAATTTTCTAAGTAAGGAAAGATTCCCATCGCCCAAGTTTCAATTGGACAGAAACTTGGAATCATACAACTTGTATTGTGTGATGTATGGAAATCTTGGTACTTACTTAGGTAATTAAGACTAATTCCTTGTTCACATAAGTATGTGAGTCAATTGAAGGACTAAAGGAACTAGTAAACAATGTTGTGCACTAGTCAAGTCCACCATAAATAATAATAACATTATTTTTCATGATTTACTAAAAGTCTAGTAAATGTGGTTATACTTACAAGATTAGGTGTAATTCTGAATCATTGAAAAGTTTCAATGAATGGCAGAATGAATAAGTAAAATCAATGAAGGCAGGAAGATTAAAAGGTTCTCCAATCTAAGAAGAAGGGAGAGTTCTTTTGTATCATGTTTTTATGATCGTCTTAGTAATCGTAGGAACCATATTACAATGCGTCCTCTAAGGACACCTTAGTGCACTAGTTTGGCTAAGAAAAGGAATCGAGAATTGTTGTAGTGGTTAAGTTAATAAGATGTATCATACTTCGTGCCAAAATCAAGTCTTAGAGTCATACTCCAAGATTGTGACTTGAGTGACATAATCTTAAGTATGAATGTTCTTACACTTGCACATTTTGGTAAGTTGTGATGTCTTGAATAAGAAAAAGACCAACTAGTACCAAATTGCATGTAGGTTTTGTCTTGATATAGACACACAATAACTCTTGGATATTTGTTTTTGTCAAGAAATGTTTCTTGATAAGAGAATCTAATATGTCAAGTGGTCATTGAGAGTCTAAAGATCTTGAAAAGTTTCAAGAACAAATCAAGAAGTAAACCTATTAAACACTGGCACACGACCTGAGGATTGTAACCTATCGTGTTGATGTATTCTTGTTTCTGTGCCAATCCAGTTGAGTTGATTATGAATATGAGTTCTACGAGTTCTCAATAGGTTGCATAGGGGCAAGACACCTTAATCAATGGAAAGTACATTGAAAGGTAGGGCTGAGCTGCTCAATAACTTGGAAGGAATGGTAGGACCCTTGATGGCAAGAAATTAAGAATTAACAAGTTCTGTCCATAAGAGTTTGGATTTGTCACAAACATTATCTTATGATTATGGTTATGACAAATTCGCATTGATAGGAACACCTGCACCATAAAATCTAAGTATCATAAGGTTTCGTTCATTCATGAAAATGATTGTGAGGAAACGCTTTCACTAAGAGAGATTTTAAGGAGATAGCGATTATGTAAATTGCATTCTCAAATTCGATTATGATTACGACATCCCTCTTCATAGTTTGAATTTTGAGATTTGGTGATTAGTCTAAACATTTGGGACTTAGTAATATAAGTTCTTCATTAGTTTAGACACACATGTGAGCTGTCCAAGGAAAGGTGTATAATTTTAAGAAGCTTAGATAAAGGCTTATCGAAGCACATCGTATTGGAAATATGAACTTTGGAAGTCAATAAGTATTGTCTTCTAGAAGTCCAACAGTTTTTTAAATACGTGTCAAAGCTAGTGGGAACATAAATGTTATGATGGAATGGATATAATCATCATGTTAGTGGGAGCATGATTATTATTTTAAGTGTTGCAAGTTGGCAATATTAAGTATAGAAAAACAAAAGTTTCACTTTGCAAAGTTGCAGGGGTTGAAAAGTTGTTTTTGCTACAACTAAGGGAGAGAACGTTATACTTCGTTTCCAATCTAAAAGCTTAGATCGAGAAATTTTAATTGAATTTAGTCAAAGAAATATTTATAAATTGCATTCTCAAAGTTCGATTATGATTACGGCATCCCTCTTCATAGTTCGAATTTTGAGAACATGGCAACTAGAAATATTATGGCAATATTATAGCAAAAAGCTGGTAAAGTATCATGTTTTTCATTATGAATCGTATCCCATATGCTTAGAGTATAGGATCGATTACATATGCTGTAATATTCGACCGTTCTAAAATTTTCGAAATGCCTAGGGCATTAAGAGGGAAAAACGGAATAGAAACGGATTTGACTAAAATCATGAAACAACTGTCAAGGACAATCTAAGGTTCGCCAAAGATTGGTCGCTTGTGGACAATTGGAAGTATAGTCATGGATGAACCATATTGGCATTATTATGAATAGATAAGACTCTATTTAGAATGAGTTGTCATATGACAAATATGGAAATGTTTCCTTATTGGGAGTTGGACATTAAGAATCTATGTCTAGATTAGAAACTTCTGTGCAAGAAGGATGTTCAAAGGAATGTACTTTGAATATATATGAGACTGCATGACTATGGAATTGTCTTACAACAATCTCCAATAGAGTACTTTGTAATTTCATTGGCAAAGTCTTTGTGACTTTGACGCTATGACATTAGGAAAGGACCGTTGCATAAAATGTTAGAATCTAACATATTCTAGTAGTAGCAAGAATTTTGTATTCTTACACTAATTGATTAGGATTAGGAATTGTGAAATGAGCATCATTGGAAATGTGGTCATTTGATCTATTTCACAAAGTAAGGACCATACGAAAACATAGTGTGCATGCTTGGTGCATGGGACAACTGTTGTTATAATTCAAGTAAGAAGTTGATTACCCGAAACAACAAATAATGAGTAATCAATAAGGTGATTAAATAAAAGGTGTTTTATTTATACTCAAAAGTTTGGGGCCATATAGGATTAGTATTATTCTTGTGTTTCACTTTGCATGTTTTGACTTCCTGAATAATAACATTATTCGAACATTCCACAGTCGCTCATACTTTGGGAGTAGGTATGAAAGAAGATTTTCATGAATCCGTCTGTAGATTGACTAAAGCATTTAGACATGACACAAGTTTGCTGCAGAGTTCATGAGTGCTGCTATAAGATTAGAGTATTGGATTAAACCCACACTTTTATGGATCGCTTCATGGATTTTATCACGAGTGATTGGTGAGACAATATTATCTTGTATTCTTGAAACCGAGATGTGTGAGTTGTAGGGTTTTGAGCATTCTAACACTCCTATGGTGTACATGCAACCCTAAAAACCTTGGATATATGTTTTACTAAGATACATGCAAATTTGCTTTTCCAAGGTTCTTAACCTAACTAGCATGGCATGGGGAACTTTGAAACATAATAAGCTAGTAGAGTTACATACCTTTTAGTAGTGGTTGATTGCTTGGAATTTGAGAGCCTAGCACCAATAATGTGGATGCCTCAAGTGGAAGTCACAAATCACCACAAACCTTAGAAACTTGAGAGAATAGTAGAGCTCTTCTTGAAATCGACCCTCTTAGTTCTCACACCAAAAACTAGTCCAGTTTCAAGTGCCAAGGACTCCTTTATATAGTGTGATGGATTAGGGTTACATCCATGTAAACCCTAATACCCATGACCTTTCATTTTCATGAGATCAATGGGTTAAAGCTCCATGGACTATCCATGTACTTACCATGAAAGCCTAGCCCATTCTAAATAAGCATTAGTCCACTCTATATAAATACAAGAGTCCATATTTAATTAGTCACACTTTTGATCACTAAATTAATTCTAAATTAATTTTAGATCAATACTAATTAGATAATATGATTTCTTATTAATATATTAGAACTTATAATATATTAATAAATCATAACTTATACTATTCTCAAAAGTTTATCCATATAAATTATTCGGGTGAAGTGCAACCCAAATGGATCATGCCGGGTCGGGTCAAGTACATCTCAAGTATAGTTATGGACTTAGACACCTTATCCAACATGAGATGTATCTTGCGAGTCGGTTACACATTGATAATATGTAAACGCACCGGCAACTTGGTGTTATAAAACGTATTGTTGTGTGTGATTCGGTGAGTGAGTACAAGTGAGCATTCGAGTTGAAGTTTATCCGTTCCTTTTACCCAAAGTGGGATAAAAGCGATATATGTGGGCGCCTCGACGATTTAGTGATGACACCCTAAGCGCTTGGCCAAGCCGGGACTAAGTTGATGTGTTCAATTGTAGTCTGTTGTCAGTCATCATAAATCATAAATTGGGAACAACACGTGGACAGAGAGTGTGATTAAAATCCATGTCTCAGTTCATACGATATCTAGAATGGAGGAATATATGATCCCTTATCTAAAGGACAGGTTACTGATAAGATCAGAGTTCGACGGCGTCTTTGAGAGCTACGATTGCTAATCAGATAATACTTGCATTTATAGTTACTAGACTTATCTAAGCGGGAGACTGTTGGATTAGTGTCTAAGCCCGTAACTATATTTGGTAAGTATTTGACCCGGTTGTGCATGGTCCTTTTGGGTTGCCTTCATCAAAGCAACTAGATAGGATGATTTATGAAGAAAGAGGTTAATTGTGGTTTATTAATATATTATATGAATAATATATTAATAGAGAAATCATAGAGTTGTATTAATATTGGACAATAATTAATTAAGAAATTAATTTTGTGGTCAAAATAGATTAATTAGACTTGGGGGACTAATATTGTAATTATAAGATAATTGCATTGTGGGCTATGGATTCCTAAAGGGAAAGAGGTTGGACGAAATCTATGGGAAGCCCATATGATTTTCTTCCAAGGGACTTCTAGAAAGGTTCCATGGGTTGCTTAAGGCCTAAGCAGAGAATTAGGGTTTCTCATGAAACCCTACTAGCCCACACACGTATAAATAGACCCCTAGGGATCCCAAAAACGTGGCTAAGTCTTCTAGTAGAGATCTTGGATGGTTTTGGTGCTCCTCCCCTCTTTCCAATATCATCATCTTGCTTGTGGTGTTTGTAAACCATTAGAGGAGTGACATTTGTGACTCTAAGCTCCAAGAATACGAGATTCAAGCCATTCTATAAGAGGTATTTATCTAGATATGTTCTTACATGTTGTGACATCCCCAATTTCACGGCCAGAAAAGACCGATTTGTTTATTCTTTGTTTTATAAAATCAGAGTAATCTTTTAAAGAAAACAGTTGCGGAATTTGTTCCCAAAATATGATAAAGATTTATCAAAGCATTTCTTTAAAGAAATGTATTTTTATTATATAACAAAATCTCGGGATGTCATGTTCCGATACAGACACATAAGCATAAACAGAACTTACATTATTTACACTAAAGATTTACATCTCCTTTAATCTCTCAGTGCAAAGCAGCTTCGTATCGATACCTGTGATACAATTAAACTGAGTGGGTCAGGCTTGGGAGCCTGGTGAGCATATATGGTTTTCGACCCACAATAATATAATTATTATATTCAACCATTAAACAATCAACCCAATTACCCATCACCATTATCTTCTTTATTTCTTAAGGTTTTACCCTATTAATCAACTATCCTTCCTTCATTCATTCCTAAGCATTGACCTAAGGAATTAGCACAAACTTCCATTTCTACATAAGGCGCATCTGCCAATATTATCCTTTAAGCGCCTCTGCTAGGATTACGTCATACACTATGAGGCGCGACTGCCAGGTTTATGACATTCTCTTTTAGGCGCATCTGCCGACATTATCTTATAAGCGCATCTGCCAAGATTATCCTATAAGCGCATCTGCCAAGATTACCCTATGAGCGCATCTACTATTGTTACGACAATCTCTATTTGGCGCGTCTGCCAAGATCACGACATTTACTACTTGGTGCATCTACCGATATTATTCTCAAGCGCATCTGCTAGTTTTATGACATTCCTTAATTGGTGCATCTACCAATATCATTCTTAATCATCTTTCATACCTCATCATTTTATCACATACCAACTATCTCATCTACCCATGTTCTACCCAACATATTTGTGAATATAAAATACATATACAGTTTAACTCATTTAAAAACTATATAAAACATTCATTCCATACTCATCTCAAATAAACAACAATATATAAACACATAACACGTATTTTATAACAAATATTTCATATTTATGTGTTAGAAGAAAGTAACCACACACTCTCCCAAACATATACTTAATACATTCAAACAATACTTGTATTATACCCGTGTTTATGAAAGGGACTATACACCCACACGTATAAACAACTTTATATTATACACATAGCACGTATTTTATAGAAAATACTTAATATTTATGTGTTAGAAGAAAGTAACTACACACTCTCACATATAAACAACTTTATATTACACACATAGCACATATTTCATAGCAAATACTTAATATTTATGTGTTAGAAGAAAGTGACCACACACTCACTCATATAAACAACAATATATATATATATATATATATATATATATATATATATATATATATATATATATATATATATATATATACACACATAGCACGTATTTTATAAAATACTTCATATCTATGTGTAAGACAAAAGTGACTACACACTCACTTGATCAGAAGATGATCGGACAACACTACGGCTTGTAGAAGTAGTATCTCTCCGCAGATCTGGAAGATCTTCACAAAAATCGAACTTCTCGCGGGCAGAGCTTCGGCTCGGGAATCACGCTCTTCGGGATTCTCGGGGCTTCAGATCTTGCTTCGGGACTCGGGAATGATAACGGGGCTTCGGGGTACTTCTGGCACGCAAATCGAGGTAAAACGGGAGAGAGAAGAGAGAAAATAGCAACCTTAAACGTCTGGCCCTTCAAATCTATTTATAGGGCAAATTTGGCCCTTGCCACGTCGTGGCAACCTTTTTCCACGTCGTGGGCTTGGTCGTCACTGCATGCGTCATCCCAAGTTGCATCTGGGGGCCTCCCGGAGGTGTCAGGAGACTTGCCACGTCGTGGTCTCTGGCAGTTTTTGGGTTTCGCGCCCCGAACTTTAGAAATTCATAACTTTCGCATACGAACTCCGTTTTCGACGTTCTTTATATCGACGCGAAGGTGAGATTATGCTCTACAACTCTCGTTTAGACTCCATTGGCTAATTTTGACTTTATTTTTAATATAATATAAGTATATTACTTATATATTATCTTTAGTAGGCCGGGACAGGAAAACTCCGTTATAAACTCATAACTCCTTCATCTGAACTCCGTTTTCGTCTGTCTTTTTATCGTTGGACTACTATCGAAGAAATATTCGACTCTCGTTTAGATCACTAAGGATAGATATCTATCTACCTTAAATTCACTATTTACGTCGCGCTGGGTCGCGCTAGGTCGTGCCGGTTCTGTCGCGAAACTTCGCAGGTCATAACTTCTTCGTTATAACTCGGATTTCGGCGTTCTTTATATGCACGGAAACCTTGTGACATATACTACAACTTGGTTAAGATTAATCCTTATAAATAATATTCCATCAAAAAGTCATTTTTGATGCTTATCGTCTCTAAATTGACTAACCCTAATCTACGGGCGTTACAATTATCTCCCCTTAGGATGATTATGTCCCGGAATCATCAACGAAATATGGCTTGCATAATGATTCCACACGTTATCTCTTCATCCTAGGTAATAACCATAACTTCTATGTTTTCCTCGAAAGAGTATTTAAATCTATGGCTTTCTTGACCGCAGACGATGCCCAATCTTGCATCTGCTTATCGTACTATGCTGTACTTTCAATCATAACTTCCAAGTTACAAAATAAGTCCTTATTATGGACTCCTACTTCTTCTCAGGATAAGTACTTTCATTCATCTATTGCAATAGATCGATGGGTCATGTTCTAATGACCTCTCATCGTATGATGCAACGCTTAGACTCAAGTCTCTTAGAGTCAATTTCCAGAATGGAATCTACCTTCCTTCATATTCTAACGTGATATAATCACATTTTTACATGTTGCATTTCTAGCTACAAGCTTCCTTAACAACTAGCGCGATGCTATCGATCACATTGATTTCAATCTTTTGACTTAGGTCAGATGTTACATCGAACTTGGTTCCATGAACCACGTAACAAACTCCTCGTAGTCGGACTCAATTTGATATGACCACTAGGGTCAGAATAACAACCATCTTACTAGTCACTACCGAAACAAGGGTAATGACACACTTGAACAAAACGGAATCAATTACTAGCTTCTTGGTAACCTTGTGACTTTCCCTGATCCAAGTGCGAGTCCTGTGCTTCCGGTAGTATATGCATCTACTATCTTTCACACCTACTCATACTCGTCCCAAGTATTGTCCCGCAGTCGACCAAGTCACCATACAAGAAAATCACAAAACAATTTAACACATACGAATGTGTCCAAATAATCATAAACAATTTCCCTAGACTCTACTAGGACTTCTTCATTGCTTAATCTTCAATCATCAACTCTACTTCAATTTGATTGGTGATGGAAATACCAGGCGATGAGACAACTTCGAGAATTTCACCAATCGTTCCATCATCCTGCCAATCGAAGGTGTACTTCAGACGTACCGTACTCCTCTAAACGTACTGTTATTTCATATGATATACTCTAAAGGCAAGATGCCACTCTTACGATATCTTTTGATAGGTGTCATCCACTATCATAAGCCTTCTTCATTTCCTCCATTTACTTAATTTATCTACGAGTCTTCACCATGACCTCTTGTACATCCAAGCAGACATTTGGTGTACCAATCGAGATTTTTTTTTAGATAAGAAAGTTTTTAATTACGATAAACGTATAAATCTCCTTATCACCCCGAAACGTTTACATGCTAGTTCTAATTTCGTAGTCGTACGCTTAGAATCCTAAACACATAAGGTTTCCAGATCCGGTCGGCAACAAACCATAGATCCGAACAAATAATAGCATCAATTTAGCTATCACACAAAACAATTAGGACATAAAAGCATTTTAGGCATCATTCCTAAAATAAACTAGTGCTTGTGTCAATTTAGGTGTACTACCTAACATATTTTAGACACACTCCTCACAATCATTACTTAGCATTCTAAGTTTAAGTCTAGAAATTTCCTACAATTCCTAGTTCGCTTAAACTAATGCTCTGATACCAACTGTGACATCCCCAGTTTCACGGCTAGAAAAGACCGATTTGTTTATGCTTTGTTTTATAAAATCAGAGTAATCTTTTAAAGAAAACAGTTGCGGAATTTGTTCCCAAAATATGATAAAGATTTATCAAAGCATTTCTTTAAAGAAATGTATTTTTATTATATAACAAAATCTCGGGATGTCATGTTCCGATACAGACACATAAGCATAAACAGAACTTACATTATTTACACTAAAGATTTACATCTCCTTTAATCTCTCAGTGCAAAGCAGCTTCGTATCGATACCTGTGATACAATTAAACTGAGTGGGTCAGGCTTGGGAGCCTGGTGAGCATATATGGTTTTCGACCCACAATAATATAATTATTATATTCAACCATTAAACAATCAACCCAATTACCCATCACCATTATCTTCTTTATTTCTTAAGGTTTTACCCTATTAATCAACTATCCTTCCTTCATTCATTCCTAAGCATTGACCTAAGGAATTAGCACAAACTTCCATTTCTACATAAGGCGCATCTGCCAATATTATCCTTTAAGCGCCTCTGCTAGGATTACGTCATACACTATGAGGCGCGACTGCCAGGTTTATGACATTCTCTTTTAGGCGCATCTGCCGACATTATCTTATAAGCGCATCTGCCAAGATTATCCTATAAGCGCATCTGCCAAGATTACCCTATGAGCGCATCTACTATTGTTACGACAATCTCTATTTGGCGCGTCTGCCAAGATCACGACATTTACTACTTGGTGCATCTACCGATATTATTCTCAAGCGCATCTGCTAGTTTTATGACATTCCTTAATTGGTGCATCTACCAATATCATTCTTAATCATCTTTCATACCTCATCATTTTATCACATACCAACTATCTCATCTACCCATGTTCTACCCAACATATTTGTGAATATAAAATACATATACAGTTTAACTCATTTAAAAACTATATAAAACATTCATTCCATACTCATCTCAAATAAACAACAATATATAAACACATAACACGTATTTTATAACAAATATTTCATATTTATGTGTTAGAAGAAAGTAACCACACACTCTCCCAAACATATACTTAATACATTCAAACAATACTTGTATTATACCCGTGTTTATGAAAGGGACTATACACCCACACGTATAAACAACTTTATATTATACACATAGCACGTATTTTATAGAAAATACTTAATATTTATGTGTTAGAAGAAAGTAACTACACACTCTCACATATAAACAACTTTATATTACACACATAGCACATATTTCATAGCAAATACTTAATATTTATGTGTTAGAAGAAAGTGACCACACACTCACTCATATAAACAACAATATATATATATACACATAGCACGTATTTTATAAAATACTTCATATCTATGTGTAAGACGAAAGTGACTACACACTCACTTGATCAGAAGATGATCGGACAATACTACGGCTTGTAGAAGTAGTATCTCTCCGCAGATCTGGAAGATCTTCACAAAAATCGAACTTTTCGCGGGCAGAGCTTCGGCTCGGGAATCACGCTCTTCGGGATTCTCGGGGCTTCGGATCTTGCTTCGGGACTCGAGAATGATACCGGGGCTTCGGGGTACTTCTGGCACGCAAATCGAGGTAAAACGGGAGAGAGAAGAGAGAAAATACAACCCTAAACGTCCGGCCCTTCAAATCTATTTATAGGGCAAATTTGGCCCTTGCCACGTCGTGGCAACCTTTTTCCACGTCGTGGGCTTGGTCGTCACTGCATGCGTCATCCCAAGTTGCATCTGAGGGCCTCTCGGAGGTGTCAGGAGACTTGCTACGTCGTGGCACTGCTTGCCACGTCGTGGTCTCTGACAGTTTTGGGGTTTCGCGCCACGAACTTCAGAAATTCATAACTTTCGCATACGAACTCCGTTTTCGACGTTCTTTATATCGACGCGAAGGTGAGAATTAAGTGGGTTAGATCTGATCCCACATCGGCTGGGAAGGAGAACTAAGCATTTCTTATATGGGGTGTGGATACCTTCCATATCACAACGCGTTTTAAAGCCGTGAGGGCAACAGATCCCATAAGAACTCTGCAGTTAAGCGTGCTCGGGCGGAGTAGTACCAGGATGGGTGACCCCCTGGGAAGTCCTCGTGCTGAGTGGCCCAAAGCGGACAATATTGTGATACGTTTCATAGGGGGATGTTACAAATGGTATCAGAGCCAGGGCACGGGTCGATGTGTTCGACGGGGACGTCGAACCCTATAATGGGGGGGTGAAAGTGGGTTAGATCTGATCCCACATCGGCTGGGAAGGAGAACTAAGCATTTCTTATAAGGGGTGTGGATACCTTCCATATCACAACGCGTTTTAAAGCCGTGAGGGCAGCAGATCCCATCAGAACTCTGCAGTTAAGCGTGCTCGGGCGGGAGTAGTACCAAGATGGGTGACCCCCTAGGAAGTCCTCGTGCCGAGTGGCCCAAAGTGGACAATATTGTGATACGTGCCAGAGGGGGATGTTACACATGTTAATTTCGATATTCATATGCTAGATCTAGGGTTTATGGTTTTGGATGATTATTGCATGTTCATTAGACAAACTATATCCAAAGCTTTAGGGTTTGCATGTACACCATAGGAATGATGTAGTGCTCAATTTCCATCACATACTACTCTACTGGTTCAAGAAACAATACAAGATCATACATGATAAATTATAATAGGTATAGTTTATGGAACACTTACACTATTTTACTAAGTTCAAAGATACAATACAAAATAATTATTTAAGTATAATTATTTTACACTACGAGTACACTACAAAAGAGGAATACATACATTTACAAGAACAAGAGAACATTTACACACTATACGTAAACAAGTTAATACATGATTGTGACCCACTACTTCAATGTAGCTTTTAATGTACACACTAAAGTCCTGAATTATAACCAGAGTCTCCTGGAGGGAGAGCGTGAATTTGTGTATAGATCTATACGGGACTGACAATCCCGCACCTAAAATATTAGCTACAGTTAGACCGACAGGTCTGGGGTGACAAATGTCATAACATTCCGACGCCTGAAGAACGTCGTACAGGTCACTAGTCATTTTAGCATGGTTATAATATCACTCACAATAAGAACTAACTAAACATTTTGGTTTACGGGACAAACATAACTTCAACGGTTTTATTTTAATAATAGAACTACATTACAATACACTACTTTACAGTATAGCTGGTGGATTCCAGGCATATACATACAAAGGGTTTTCATACAAATACAATACAGTATACTAGTTTCCCAATATAGTACACTATTTTCCTAATACAATACAACATACATTTCTGGGAAGCATTCATTTTTATAGTTTTATTTAATAATAAGACTACAGTATACTATTTCAGAGTACAATAACAAACATACATTTTTGTCTTAAGGCCTAAGATTACATTTCATTTACAAAAGAAAATATTGGATTTTCTGGAGGAACACACTAACATTATCAACGAACAAATGCAGATTACTAAAACAAAAATGCTTATGAACTTACCAACTTAAATGCTGATACACTTTCAAAATCACTTGTATTCTTAGGGAACCAGTAGACAGGTACACTTACATGTTTTTGAGAAGACGGAGCATCATGGTGTCACGTCTTATAGTTTTCGCTATAAAATTTTGGTGTCATACAAACAATGTTACAAATACAATATAAACTCTATATATTATCAATACAATGGTTGTTGTTTTGATTACTATTATTCAATTGTTGTGATACTGTCCATGACGTCATCCGCCCCCGAATGTTTTCTTCGTTCCTGTTTGGGGGTGAGACAAAATTAATCAAATCCAGTCCTTTTTTTTATCAGTTCGGTCCGACCGGTTCCGGGTAAAAACCGGTTTTAGACATAATTTAAAAAAAAAAACTTTTCAAAACTTAAAAAAAAACACATCTCATTCATTTTAAGTTAAATTGGTGTGGGATTTTTTTTCCAACTTGTAATTTAGAGTTTATAAATGAGTTTAGAGTGTATTTTTGTCATTTTTGGTGTTATATTTAGTAAATTACAATCTTTTAAAGTTAATATATCAAATGTGAAATATTTCAGCTTTTCAACTATTATTTTAAACTTTTGTATTTTGTGAAAATCTTTATGCAAACATATTTCATTCTTTTCAAGTCGAATTAGTATGTGGTTTTTTTTTCCAACGTATAACTTAGAGTTTGTAAATGAGTAAGACTATAATTTTATTGTTTTTGATATTATATTCAACCAATTAAAATCGTTAAAAGTTACGATAGCAAAGCTTAAATATTTCAGCTTTTTAGTTATTATTTTAAACTTTTGTATTTTGTAAAAATCTTTAAACAAACATATTTCATTCGTTTTAAGTCGGACTGACATGCAATTTTTTTTTCCAATGTGTAATTTAAAGTTTGTAGATGAGTTTAGGCTATAATTTTGTTGTTTTTGGTGTTATATTCAATGAATTACAATTATTCAAAGTTGGGATATCAAAACTGAAATATTTTAATTTTTCAGCTATTATTTTAATCTTTTGTATTCTGTGAAAATCTTAAACAAGTATATCACATATTCGCATTTGTTTTAAGTCGGATTGACATGCGGCTTTTTCCAACATGTAATTTAGAGTTTGTAGATGACTTTAGACTATAATTTTGTCGTTTTTTGGTGTTATAATAAATTCTGTACAATCCTTCGAAGTTGAGATATAAAAGCTAAAATATTTCAAACTATTTTTTAGACTATAATTCTGAATTTTATGTATCTTTGTAGGAGAGGTAGCAACTCGGATCCAATTGATAACAAGTTACAAACATATTTGAAAAATAATATAGTGAAATATATAAAAGATTTGTTAGTTTGATTATTTTAAAGTTTAAAGTATGATATTTTGGTGTTACGGTAATTATTTTTATTTGTTTGTGTTAAGATTTCTAACTTTTGGTGATAAATTTGATTTATATGTTAGTTGCTTTTATATATTAGTTGCTTTTATTTGGAAAATTAATTTTGCATGAAATATTATAAAGTGATTAACTTATTGATTCGAAGTTCAAACAAATGATCAGTGGCGGTTTTGCTTGGTGTCCCAGTGTGGCACCAGCAACACCTACTTTAATCTCGACAACACCTAGTATGTATTCATGCGTCTGCTTCTGCAAATGATATAGAAAATCGAAGTTTGACTGGTACAACGGGTACACGAAACGGAAACCTATTTATTTTTATGAGTTGTACCATATGAAAACCAAAAACGTATTCATTTTAACGAGTTGTAACGTATCAAACCTAAGAACATATTTGTTTTAACGAGTTGTATCAAAACTAAAAACGTTTTGTAATGTGTTATATCGTACACATATAAAGTTATATCAGTCCAACTGGTCCAAAAATCGAAAAAACTCAGACTTGGACCTGGACCTGATAAGCCTCATCCAATCCGATCTACCGTCCATAATATTATCCAAAAACGGTCAAATACAAAAATCAGCCCGGTCCAATTTGATCAAATCCGGTCCAAATATTTATCCATGGTCCGTCCCAAATACTACTCAAAATTTTATTAGGTAGTGTTGGTCCCTCTTGATTGGATAACACAATGAACAAGTAACTTTTTTAAATGCCAAAGTTGTATATGCAATATTTAATTCGATTTCTCTGATATGTGTCATCCTATTAGGTCTCCTAATTAATATATATTTTATTCTTTTTTGTCACGTGTCATCCCTTTATGTCTCATAATTAATGTATGTCACTTGTCAACCTATTAATTACCCATTTCAAATTTCAAATTTTAAATTTTCTACTCTAATTACATTAAATTAATAACATTAGAATAAAAATTAAAATAAAATTAATACAAATTATAAAATGATATAATTTCACATATTTATTTAAATTAATGATTAAAATTTATATAACTAAAAAAATATCTTAATTAATAATTAATTATTTTAGACAAAATTTCACAATTGGTCCCTATGGTTTACATAATATCGCACTTTGAGGACTTCCTACCTAAAAGTCATGTGAATGGTCCTTAAGGTTTCAGTTCATTGCGAAATTGGTCCTTGACCCTAACCCCGTCACTTTTCAACCGTTAGTGCAGGGGTAATTTTGTCTTTTTATATTGTTGTGCATTAGAGTATATAATGTAAGCGCCACCTTGTTACCTTCTACTTCTCGTTCCTTACATCTGTTCTTCCCTCCCCACTATTCCAAAGTCGAAGAAGATGGTGATATGCCACTGTGGAAGGCCAGTGATTTTGGTGACATCGTGGACTGATTTGAACCTAGGTCATTGATTCTAGTCATGCTCAAGGTTAGGAGGAACATGCAACTTTTTTAGATGGTTCGACCCTCCCATGTGCCCTAGGTCAACTGTTGTGATTTCGGGGTTGTTGCATGGAAGAAACAATCTTGAAGCAAGATTGATGATGGTGAAATGGTTACTTTGTCTGAGTTGGTTGTTTTTCATGGTGTGTTACCTTTTCAAGTAAAAAATCAAGAAGCTTTGGGGGGGGGGGGGGGAATTTGTGACTTGGAATCTATGTTTTAGTCCCATTTTTGTTATAGCTTTTGAAGGATTTTCCCTGTGATCGTATGTAATGGTGGGACAAGAAAATGTAATGGATATTATATGTAATGTAAGTTTGATGTTTAGTTTTAATGTGAAATTGTATTAGCAAGTAAGCAAATTGTCAATTTGATTACATGTAAGTGTAATGTTGATTATTAATGTGCAATAACATAACCAAAAAACTAATTACCAAAGTGGCATTACCAAAATTGAAAATGTACTAGTTCAAACATAGTAGAGCAAAATACCATCAACCATAATGCATGTAAGTGCAATATCATGTTACAAACATACATTAGCCAAAATACCTATGAAAAGTGATTGTTTCTACAAACATACCATAACTAAACTTAGTAAACATGTTAAACTTTACTTAAACATAATAGCAAAAGCATACTTGAAACTACAAACTAAACTACAACATCTTTCCCCTTCTTCTGTCCACTCCCCTTTCCAGCTTCACTAGGAACTCCCTACCCCTTACATGTCCTGGGATTGTGACCTTTGTTGTAGCATTTGATGCAAGTGACTGTCAAGTATTTCCTACTTAAACTGGTACTTTGAGTTGGCTCATCAGCTGCCCTTTTCCTTTTTTTCTTTGGCCTGCCAACCTATAAACAAATTTATATAGTTACATATCAACAACTTTAGTAAATAGTTTCAAATTAAATTATGCAAACCATGTATAGCAACAAACCTATTTGTGATGTTTGGGTGGGAGAAGGTTTGTTGGACAATCAGATCTAGGCCACATGCTCCTTCCATTTATTGGGTCAATTGTGTGTTGGTACATAGCATTCCATGTACTAAGCTAGTAACATTTGCTCACCCAAGCCTCAGGATCTCCACATTCTGACCCATTCTGCATCTTATCATACATTGCAGCAATAGCATGCTGGCATGGAATACATGTAATGTCACATTTCCTGCAAGTGCAACTCCTCTCTTTCAAGTTCACAACATATTGCTCCATCCATAGACCAGTCATTTGATATTTATCAGCTCCACTGAATAGAACCCTCATCTTATTTGCCTTTGTCTTATTGTTTTCTAAGATTGTTGTTGCAGTTGTACTAAGAGAACCTTTGCATTTGTCTAGCACTTTATGAACATTTACTATTCTCTTTGTGAGGTATTCTCTAATAAATTCCAAACAAGTGATTATAGGCTTATCCCTAGCCTCATCTAACTTGGAGTTAAATACCTCACACAAGTTATTTGTCAAACTATCAGTCAATGCCCTTCCTATGTATAAAACCAAACAAATAATTAGTGAAATTAGTTATGAAATATGTTAGCGAAAAGAGTATGATACTTACCAGAGAAATGGGATCTTGCCCAGTGTTTTGTAGGAATTTTACTTAACCACTCATGTGCTTATGGGTTAAGCTTTTTCAGTTTCTCCATAGCCCTATTAAATTTTGGTATGTCGTATACTTTTCCACAACACCATACTGCTTCCCTCAATTCATCTCCTTTGTGTTTCAATTTCATGTTGTCATACACATGTATTAAACAGAACCTTTGCTCAGCTGATAGAAATAGCTTCTCTATTGCAACCAATATTCCCTGTGAGTACAATTAAAATAAGTTAGTAAATGAAAATAAAAAAAAAAGTAAAAATTGTTGAAGTTAGAGGGTACCTTTTTCCGATCTGAAATAAAAGTGAAGTTAGATGAATAATTCAAATCTAAGTCATCACCTAAGTGTTCCAAAAACCATGTCCAGGAGTTAATTTCTTCAGTTTCTACAATGGCATATGCAACTGGGTAAATGTCATTGTTCGAATCAAGCCCAACTGCAGTGAGGATCTGTCCAGGAAATGGACCTTTCAAAAACGTACCATCAAATCCAAGAAAATCCCTCAAACCTTTTTTAAATCCCTCCTTCAATAGACCTAAGCACACACACACACACACACACACACATATATATATATATATATATATATATATATATATATATATATATATATATATATATATATATACACGTTTGAAGATCCTTGTTTCAAAACACAAGTTCGGTTCAGTTTCCACATCTATCTTCATAGTTGTTCCTGGATTCTTTGAATGCAATTCCATGACATATTCTCTCAAAATACCATAGTGCTTTTCATAATCACCATAAACAAATAGTTTTGCCATAGCTTTGGCCCGGAATACTTTCATCTTTGATATTGAAAGTGAATACCTTTGTACTAAATCCTCCTGTAAAGCATGTGTAGCGATCTTGGGATTACTTTCAACTTGATGCAATATGTTGTTAGCTAGAAACTTAGATGAACAAGCCCTCACTGTCCTTGTTTGCAAACACGAATGACAATCTTCGTATGTTTTGAAAGTCCAAACTTGTTTTTCATCTGCCCTAGATGTAAAAAGAACCCATGGACAACTTGTTTTCTTGGAAAGTACTAAATTGCCCCTACCTTTATTATTGTCACCAGTCAATTCAGGAACAATACCCCTACACTTTACCCTAATTCTTGTCTTGTCATTCTTTACATAATGTAGATCCCTCCTTTCTTTTTACAGAGTAGTTGGCAATAACTTCTCTGATCTTTTCCTTTTTCTTGAATGTCTGACCAATCTTAAAATCTTTAGTGTGAACCTCATCAGATGAACAAGCAATTGGTTTTAGAATGGAATTTAACAATTTCTTTCTAGGCTCTTGTTCACTAGCAAATGACTCAAACACATCATTATCTAAGACTTCTAAAGGTTCATCTTCAATGTCTTCATGTTCCACCGTATTATTGTTTGTCGGACCAGGCTGCCCCAAGTCAATGTCTTCATCAAGTACACTACAAAAGTTGATCATGTTCACCTCCACATCATCTATCAAAGGTTCCTCATCAAAGACTGTTTTTTTTTGCATCATGTTGACTATAAAATTCACTTTCATCTGCATTATGAAATTCACTTTCATCTGCACTATCCTCACAATCATATTCATAATCTAAAACCGGTTCATTATCTATGATTGGCTCATCATTCATGACTGGCTCATCATTCATAACTGGCACATCATCCATGACTGGCTCATAACCCTGTATCACTTGGGAAGATCCACCAAATCTTCCATATGACACAATGGACTGGGAGTAGTCTAATTTTTTCCTAGAAGATCCAACAAATTTTCCCTTCTTTTGGTTCCTATCTAGTTCAGGGGACACATCATTAACCAAATCCTCAATAATAATCTTTGTGGGGGACAAAAAATAACTGTTAACCCTTGTTTGCCCATGCTCTATGTAGATACTTAAAAGGTTATTTTTTTCCGCATAATTTGATAATACATGTACATCTCCATCATTTCGTAGAGGTAAGAGACCAAAGTCCAACTGTACTTCTGGAATAAGAAAATGATAATACAAAGTTTGCCCTTCTACGTACCCTATTTCTCGAACCATTGTATCCAACTCATGCACAGAGAAAACGTCAATATCTACGAAGTCAACATAGTCTTTTGTTCCATCTACGTACCTTCTCCCAGGGCTTTTTGTAAATATCCCACCATGATGGATTTTCAGTGTGAAGTAGTTGCTTATTCCCTCTAAAATAAAGAATAACAAAAAAAATTCAACTATTTGGGCGTAATTTCATATCGACAAAATCTATGATCAGTTTAGTAAATCACTTACGGTATATTCTTTCCAAATCATAGTTTGATGCTTTCGTGTATTTGGAACGAACTGACCATAACGTTAACACCATTCTCATTTTCAATCGAACTGGAAGATGATCATCGCCTTGTGTTGTGTTGTAGAAGACGAAGATGAATGCGAAAGGGTGATGGGGAGCTGGGAAGATGATCTTTGTACTTAATAGCAGAGATCATGTGTGTGTTATGTGTGAAGGATTATTACATTGACTGCGAGCTGAAAAGATAAAATTACCGCTGCACTAACGGTTCAAAAGTGACGAGGTTAGGGTCAAGGACCAATTTCGCAATGAACTGAAACCTTAAGGACCATTCGTGTAAATTTTAGCTAAGAAGTCCTCAAAGTGAGATATTATGTGAACCACAGTGAACAATTGTGAAATTTTGTCATAATTTTAAGTTTTTACTATATAAGTTTAATTAATTTTAAGTTTTTCAATCGACTTATTGCAAGTACAAACAAAATTGAAATCAATTATCGACATACTCATATGTTCTTGATTCAATTCATCAAAATCAAGATCCAAATATCGATTTCTACTCTATGACCTGAAGCAAATCGATTTCATCATATACAAATCATTTGAAATCGAATCTCACAAACAACAATCATCGATCGATTGTTAGGAACAAAGAGATGAAAGCGGAACTCAAGAACGAATGATTAAAGAACAAACGATGAAGAACTAAGATATCTGGAACTGATCGTACAACTAAGTAAAGCATGCGTACAAATCAATTGACCAAGGAGCAAATGATATCGGGTCAAAACAAATATTAATGGGCCTCAAATTCATATGTATCGAAACAGTGAATAATCTTTGTTTGGGCTCAATCAATATTGATTCGCATGAGTGGATTCAGATCAAATAAATTAGATCAAAACAAATTAGATTGGGCTCAAATCGGACATGAACAGTAACTACTCAAATGTTGGGCTCAATTTAAACGAATCATGAACAGTAAATTTTATTCTATTTTTGGTTTGAATTTGATCTAAACAAAAATTGATTGGATCAACAATGAGGTTTGAAACGAATTAGGTCCAACGAATCAAAACGATCAAAAATCAAGAACGCAAAGCACGAATCCAAATATTACAAGAGATCATAGAGAGAGACTCACCAAAATTGATCAAATTGCGACAAAAATTGCCAAACCGAGAATCGTTCTTCAAAAATCACCTTGATCTTGAAGACCCGCTCTGATACCAATTGTAGTGACAAAGAACATGGTTTGGCATGCGGAATTAAAGCTTGCACAAATGAACATGCTGATTTGGGTGTTTAAGAGATATATTGAATGTATATGGTGTTACACAAAAAGGATCTAGATCTAGACTACATAAATAACACACACTTACACACTCACTTTTACATCTCTCAAGCACACTTCTACAAGTGGTATGAACCCACTATTTATAGAGGTGTTTACATGTCTCTCTCTCTCTCACTCTCTAACAAATGGGTCTAAAGGCTAAAGCACCACATGCAAATGGGTATTTACAAAAGTCAAACATTTACAAAGTCATGAATGAATAACTTTGCACCCCAACAAATTCCTTGATGGAAGGTCTTAATCCCATTTCAGATGATGTGGAATATGTTGCTTTTATTTTTGATGCTAATCGAATAGATGTTGTAATTTCAGTTTATGTGGATCATATTAGGGTTGGTGTTGATGGGTTGCTTGATGATGAGGATAATGATGATGATGAACATGAGTCTTGTATTGATGGTGAAAATGAAGATAACATGGATGAACTTAGTAATGTTGCCTTTAAAATTAATGAGGATGTAGTGCATATGAATAGGACATCAAATGATCCTTTTCTTGAGTAAGTTATGTGTTGATGATGAGGAGGATAACAACATTGTAGATGATGACAATGGGAGAGAAGTTGAACTTAACATTCAAACTCATTCCATATTTAATGAGCTATTACACTGGAAAAAACAAAAGCCAATTCTAGGGATGAGATTTAAGGGTCCATGGCAAGTAAAATCAATGTTGTGTAACTATGTTGTAGCTAATGGATATCAATTGTGTTTTGAAAAACATTATAGGAAAAGACTTTTGGTAAGGTGTAGCAAGGGTGCTTGAACATTTAGATTATGGGCTTCTTGGATGAGTGATGAAGAGAGTTTCTAAATCAAGTCACTATAAGTTGATCATAATTGTGCTAGGAACTTCAAGTTTGGATCATTGGTGACATATGCATGTATTGGGAGTCACTATACCAAAGAGATTGTACAAAGTCAGAAAATAAGTGTACGGAAGCTTAGGGTAAAGGTAATGGCCAAGTTTGGTATCCAAGTTAGTATGGGGCAATGTAGAAGAGCAAAGAAGTATGCACTGAATCTTGTTGAAGGTAGCCTTGTTAAACATTATGATAAGCTATGGTCATATGGTCATGAGATTTTAAGGACAAATCATGGGTCAACTGTGAAACTAGATGTGGAGGATGGTCCAGATGGAAAGAAATATTTTAGCAAGTTCTATTGTTGTTTTCAAGGAGTTAAACAAGGTTGGATTGAAGGGTGTAGAAGGATAATAGGTCTTGATGGATGTTTTCTTAAAGGTGTGTGTAAGGGGGAATTGCTTTGTGCTATTAGGAGGAATGAAAATGACAAGATATATCATATTGCTTGGGCAGTGGTTAATGTGGAGAACAAGTAGAATTGGAAGTGGTTTTTAGAGCTTCTCATTGATGATCTAAACTTGAATTTAGGAAATGGTTTCAGTTTAATGTCAGACCAACATAAGGTTAGTATTTTACATAGTAATTCATTTATATTTATTTTATACTATATGATTTAAACCTTTGTACTAATACAGGGTTTGATAGAGGTTGTTAAAGAGTTACTGCCATATGTAGAGCATAAGCAGTGTGCTAGACATATTTGCCAGAATTTGCAGAAGAGATTCACTGGTGCCATATATCATACCTTCTTTTTGGAGAGCATCAAAAGCCACAACTAAGCATGCTTTTAAAGTTGTGATGAAGGAAATTGAGACATTGAACCCAGATGCCCATCAATATCTTATGGAGAAAGATCCTAAAACATGGTCAAGAGCTTTCTTTCAAACTGGAAGGTGTTGTGATGCAGTTGAAAATGGCTTCTTAGAAAGTTTTAATGCTGTAATAGTAGATGCCAGGAAGAAGCCCATAATAACCATGTCAGAGGATTTAAGATTATACATGATGGACAGAATCTACAACATTAAATTAAAGGGACAACAATGGGGAAATCATATTTGTCCAGAGATAAGGGATAAGGTGAATTTGCTTAAAAAAGTTCAAAGGCATTATCAGGTACTACCAAGTGGATTAAACCAGTTTGAGGGAATAAGAGAAACAGATGCATATGAGGTGGACTTAGAAAGGAAAACATGTTCATGTAGGTTGTGGCAATTGAATGGATATCGATGTACTCATTCTGTAGCTAGCATATCCTTTCTTAATAGGGATGTAGAAGCCTATGTAAACAACATGTTTAGCACAACCACATTTAGGAAGGAATATAATTACAAAATTGCCCCCATGAATAGCAGTGACATGTGGTCAGAGACAAATTATACTCCACCATTGCCTCCTATTAGTAGAAGGATGCCTGGTAGGCCAGCTACTAAGAGGAAGAAATCCACTACAGAGAATACAGGAACACACAGGGTTTCTAAGGATGAAAAGAAAATTAGATGTAATATTTTCAAGGAGATAGGTCACAACAAGGCCACTTGTCCACAAACAAGGCCCCAAAAGTTAAATGTGAAGAAACAAAAGAAACAAAAAGTTTGTGTAAAGCAAAATGCAGGACATGTAAAACCATTTAAAATTTAAATTTATTCACATATGATTTGTCACTAACATAATTATATCATGCGATATAAGGTAGTACAAGTGAACCACAACAACATGAAGAGGTTGAAATGACTCCAATTGAGATGGATACTACTCAAAATGATATGCAAGTTACTCCTACTGATGTTGAATCTAGTAGTGCAGGGGATTTTAGTCAGTCTATGCAATTTACTCCACCTAGAATTTATGAAGGTGATGAGGGTGTTGTAGGTGAGGAAGTTGTTGTGGGTGAGGAAGCCGAGGAGGTTGTTCCTATTATCCAGGACCAACAGGTAAGGGTTAGGCCAATTTCAAATATTTTGAAGAGGATAAGAAGAAGAAAGTCAGAGAGAATATTGAAGCTGAAATTAGGCAAAACAATTGGTGGTGTTGATGATCCAGGAAATTCTAAAGGAAAAGCTTTTGTAATTGATTAATGTTGATTGTAATTTAGATTTAAAGTTTATGTATTAGGATGATGTTAATTTGTTTTAAATTTATGTATTAGGATGATGGTAATTTGGATTTAAAGTTTATGTATTAGGATGATGCTAATTTGAATTTTGTATGGATGGTGCCTTTCAATTTCACTCTGACACAAAAGGGTATTTTCGTCATTTATGTATGGATAGTGCCTTTTTAAGTTCACTCTTGACATAAAAGTGTATTTTGGTCATTTATGTATGGATGACAAAAAAGGGTATTTTGGTCATGAGAGAAAAGGGTATTTTGGTCAGTAATGGATATTTTGGTCACTCTTGACATAAAAGGGTATTTTGGTCATTTATGTATGGATGACAGAAAATGGTATTTTGGTCATGACATAAAAGGGTATTTTGGTCAGTAATTGATATATGTTGCCTTTTTACTGAAACTGTTCACATGATATTTTACTCACTTATGAAAGTATGTTGCCTTTTTTAAGTAAAATCATGACATTTGTCTTTGATTATTTCTGCATGGAAAAATTTGGAATAATGTGCATGCATGTCAATGTTTTATATGGTCTTGGATATGGTTCTATAATGGGTTCAAAGGCCCTATTTTTTCATTATTAAAACTCCCACTGACTAGTAACTACAAATGTTCCCCATACATATAGTGTACTTTCACATGGACCACTTTCTCTTTTGTTCCCAAAATGAAAACATACACAACTAATCTAATTAAATATATTTTATGGGAATACAAGCCATGCATATGTTTCATTAACATCAACATCTGATTATACAAAATGCCCTATAATTAGGACTTTGAATATTTTTTTACATTAGTTATCATATGCCCTTTCATTAGAGATTTACCACCTTACAACATCAACACATCAAGGTTGATAGCCCCAACTTGTAACTAAAAGCAACTTCAATAGATACAAAATGCCCATCATTACTGACTTTCTAGTATGCCTTTACAAAAAATACAAGGGATCCCCAAAAAACAAAAGCTTACACTAACAAACCTAACTAAGTACAATAACCCTAACTTCAAAACACAAATGACCAAGCAAGCAAACAACAAGGCAACTATCATCTTGTACCTGCCTATTGCCTTCCTTGCATCATAAACTTCTTTCTCACTCTTTGCCACCTTATACTGCTCCTGTGAAAGCAAAAACTCCACTTCAGCAATCCTTCTCCTCAAATTGTTCATCTCAGACAGATCCTCTTTAGCATCCAGTTTCTGCTTCAGAGAATATAACAGGTTTTTGTAGTTCCCTTCTGCCTGTTCTTCATCTTTCCATTCAAAGAAGCTACATTTCTTCAACCTAGTCTATAAAAAGCCAAT
Organism: Lactuca serriola; assembly: GCF_051521515.1. Taxonomy (NCBI): domain Eukaryota; kingdom Viridiplantae; phylum Streptophyta; class Magnoliopsida; order Asterales; family Asteraceae; genus Lactuca; species Lactuca serriola. The sequence continues at coordinate 32,362,735 of NC_136408.1, forward strand.
AAAATTAGGGTTTGATTCACAATCACAAATCAGCTACCTTTAATGTACTAACGAAGTGTGTTTGATTCATAATCCACCATCGTCAAGAAGAAAATAAAATTAGGGTTTTTTTAAGCAAACAAAATACAAATCTACCATGATCTTCTTTACAGCAAGAAACAACACAGCAAACCCTAAAATACTAAGTTATCAAAATCAGGAGTATTGGGACCTACCATATCGTTTTGACAATTCCAGAAACGCCTCCTAGGGTTTGTTATCTTCCAACACGTTTGCTCTTTAGCTGGAACGCCACAATCACAAAGCTTTATCCATTCTCGCAACTGAACATGAGTGACTTGTAGCTGATTCCTTAAGGTCGATGAGCTCGAAGACATTGTTCTTCAAGACGGAAATAGTCGAGGGGAAGTCTTTGACTTTTCAGAGAAGGGTAAGTAACACTTTAATGGATGTCCGAATGAGGGTTTCAATTAATAAGCCTACTAGGTGTGAAACTCGTGTATTACATGGGTTGATTAAAAAAGTTAAATATAAGGTGTAGTTCAATCTATACTAATAAAAAAATATTATCATATTTAAAAAAATCATGTTGAATATGAATGTGTAAAAATTAAGTATTTTTTAAAGCAAACTTTCGAAATAAATACAATAAATAGAATAAACCACAAGGACCATTTATGTAATTTGTCTTAATTAAACTATACTAATAAAACTAATTAATATAAATTCACAAATGGAATTCATTAAATAGAAATATGAATTCATAAATAGAAGGTTTACTATATACATTAATTCACATTAATTACTATAAGGTGACATTTAATAGATGGAAGTTGAATAAAAATGAAAAGAATACAAAAATTACAAGTGGAAAAAAAATAATTTTAAAATTCTAAGAAAATGACATGTGTCAAATTCAATAAGAAGTTGACATTTGCCAAAATTATCTTTATTTATTAGGGTAGACTAGGTGTGAAACCCGTGTATTACACGGGTAGATTAAAAAAGTTAAATATAAGGTGTAGTTCAATCTATACTAATAAAAAAATATTATCATATTTAAAAAAATCATGTTGAATATGAATGTGTAAAAATTAAGTATTTTTTAAAGCAAACTTTCGAAATAATACAATAAATAAAATAAACCACAATGACCATTTATGTAATTTGCCTTAATTAATCTATACTAATAAAACTAATTAATATAAATTCACAAATGGAATTCATTAAATAGAAATATGAATTCATAAATAGAAGATTTATTATATACATTAATTCACATTAATTACTATAAGGTGACATTTAATAGATGGAAGTTGAATAAAAATGAAAAAAATACAAAAATTACAAGTGTAAATTTTTTTTTTTTAAATTCTAAGAAAATGACATGTGTCAAATTCAATAAGAAGTTAACATTTGACAAAATTATCTTTATTTATTAAGGTAGATATCGACAAGTGGACTTCTTCGACACATAAGCATCCCACGTAAGTTTATTGGACACATCAGCGTGCCACATAAGCATTGTAACCGGTAAACCTTCTAATATTTTAGATAATAGTGTAATTAATAGGCCAATTACGAGTTTAATGGTCTAATTACCAAGAAAAAAAACTTTAAGAACTAAATTAAACAAACGAAAAAAATTTCATTTGCTATAGCGACATTATCCAAAAATAAATCAAAGTGATAAATGTACAAGATTAAGTAAAATTAAAATGGGTCAAATTAGAAAAAATGTTTATAATATTTCAGAAAATTTTATTTCTAAAAGTCAATTTAATATTTTAATAATGTGTTCAAATAAAAAAAGCAAACAAAAAGTATTCACAAGCTTATGCTTATCTGACCACACCTGATTTAACCCAACCAGGACCCTGTCCCCACCAGCTCCTAGGCCCCAGGGTAATCTAATAAAGGCATCGTGTTGTATTGTTGTTGGGGACGAGGTCGGGGACTTTGAGATTCTTCTCATATAACTGCTTATAAAAAGCCCAAAAAGGGACAACAATTTCTTTTTTCTCTTTTTTTATTGGTGATAGCGTTTGGAATCAAGTAACAACGCGGTGTGGTGGGTCATATTTTCCGTCGTTAAAACTTAACACTTAAAGGTCGAAGCCGGAGCACAGGCAAATCAGTTGCAAGGAGAGAGCACCTTTCAGTACGTAACACACAGATACACCTTCAACACTTTGAAAATGGCGGTGATTAATCAGCAGTTGGATGATGATAACAACCGTGAAGCAGGAGGAAGCACAAGAAGTTCAATTGATGAATTCGCTAGGGCTAATGCTTCCAAAGAGTACGTATGCGGATTTGTATTTCTTGCTAATTTCATATGTTTTTATTATCGGTGCTACCTTCTGATCTCAACTTTCATGAAAGACTGCATAATGTGTTCATCAATTCTTTATTGTTCACCTCGCTGTTTTCGTAGGGCGGAAATGGAGGGGGTCATTCGTCTATACCTTGAAAATATATGGCCTACGTTTCATATCAATGTGAATCTCTCTCTCTCTCTCTCTCTCTCTCTCTCTCTCACACACACACACACACACACTCGTTTTATATGAGCTTGACGGAAAATACAGACTTTTGAGTTTGATAAAATTAACTTGAAAATGGCGGTGCTTAATCAGCTGCCGTCTGAAGATGAGAAGAACCATGAGGCAGGAGGAAGTACAAGTTCGGTGGATGAACTCGCAATGGTTTCTACTTCAACAGATAGAAAGTAAGAAAATCTATATATCTTACAAATTTATTATTCTTTCTAATGTTGGATAATCAATTACATTTAAATTAGTTTGACGATACTGCATAATATGTTCATGATCGAATTATTTACTATCATGGTAATTGTTTTCATAGGGCGGAAATGGTGATCCGCATATGCAAGGAAACTTTATGGCCTATGATTTGTGCAGAGGTCTCTCTCTCTCTCTCTCTCTCTCTCTCTCTCACTTCAGTTTTTTCCTTTCTTGAGTTAATCTTGCAATTATATAATTATCATTCAAGCCCCTTGTCATGCTTTAGATCGGCATATATAGGGTACCATATGAATAACGGTTACTCTTGCTGCATGTACCCCAGATCAACGCAAAGCACCAAAACATTCTTTCCATGGTTAAGGAGAAATATGGCTTGGATCTGATGACAGGCAGGACATGGTAATGAATAAACTTATCATCCAGAAAAAGTGGTAGATAGTTATGATTACTACATCCCCTCGGCTTACACATACTTGTAATTTTCTCAGGAATTCTGGTAACACAGCAAGTACTTCAGGATCACCAGTTTTCCAATTCCAGTTCTTAAACGGAATCTCTACACCCGTTTCTACAAGCAAGAATATTGAAGGAAAGGACGATAAACCCTTTGTAGTAGCTTTGGTTGATCAAAGCTCAGGGCAGATTGTCACGACTGGGACTGAAGCTGCAACAGAAATTGAAATAGTCGTTCTTGAGGGCGATTGTAATGATTTCGAAACAGAGAATTGGACTTCTTATGAATTTAACAATAAGATCATCCGTGAATGGAAAGGCAAGAAAGTGCTTCAAGGAAACACTTTCCTAAAACTAAAAGAAGGTATTGTTTATGTTAATAAGATTTCATTCACACACAATTCAACCTGGAAGGGAAAAAGAATCTGTAGGCTGGGTGCAAGGTCAAAGGATGCTATTTTTGGCACTAGGGTAAAAGAAGCAAAAACAGAATCCTTTCTCGTTAAAGACAAACGCAATTTCAGTAAGTACATACTGTTTTAATTATTTTATAGACAAACGCAATTTCAGTAAGTACATATGTTTTATTTTATACATTTGATTTGATATAGTTATATATGGATTGGATTATATTTTCATGGATTCTGTTTTCACTTTTCAGAGTACAACAAGCATGAGCATCCATCCTCATCCGACGAAGTGTATCGATTACATGGGATCAACCATCGTAGTGATTGCTTTAAACATTTGATAAAAGCAAACATAAAAACTGTGATGGACCTCCGTACTCTCAATGCAATTAATCCAGAGAAGCTCAAAGATGTAACTTTTTTGCTTGTTTTTTGTTTCAGTTTCTATCCGAGTGCTTGCTAGCTAATGTCCACTTAATTGCTCAATCATAGTAACAATCATGTCATTAATATTGCCCTATCTGCAGATACTTAAGGTTCGTCCTAACGACTGGAAGATCATAATGGACCATGCACACAAGTGTAAGGACGATAATGGGATATACTTGTACCTTAATTCAAGAGATGATCAAAACAAACATGGTGTGGCTTTTAATGTTTATGGACATTTGGTGGGATTAGTTTCCGATTCTCTCTTCCTTCCTTTGGATGAGCTTTCCAACGAGAAAAAGGTATGTTTATAATTTATTTAGTTGATAAAATATTTGAACTGGTTTTAATTGATTTTCTTTCCCGTCAGGCTGATGGTGAAAAGATAGTAGTATCAGCATCTGAACAGTGGAGGGAAGTCGTCTTTTTCGAAGATGAGGCTTCCCTCATTAACCATCTTCAGCCGCCCACCATTACCACCCTGAACTCATTCCCTTATGGCGACCTTAACTTGGTGATTCCTCAGAAAAACAATCCCACAAGACTTATTACAACCATCGAGAGCCACCGGAAAAGTAATTTTATTGTCGGAGTAACGCCAATGGGTGGTCAATCAAGTCAAAACCGCAAACGGCTTGCATCTGAACACGCTATCTCAAACTCCCCTAAAAAACCGAGAGATGAAACCGATGATGAAGATTTTATGCAGTATCTTAATTTTTCACAATCACAGGCACAAAAATGGAAGACGTCTGTGTGGTGTGTGGTAGGTTGGATTTCCATCTTCTCAAAAGTACGCAATCCATCAACTGTTACAAATGGTCTTTGCAGCCCAATCCAGCACGTGCAGATTTAGAGAGTCTGTTTTGTAGAATGAAGTGTTTTTTTGTTTACAAAATGACCCATTTTGTAAATAGTTAGGTTTCCAAATTACGACCCTTGCAAAGTTGAGGAGCTGATGGCTGTGCGTTTGATTCCTGTTGTTGTAGATTAAGATTGGTTACGTTTCAAGTCTCGAGTTGTTTTCAAGGATTAATTTCTAGTTGTTTCAGTATTTATTTGAAAACTATAATATTGTGTTGACATGTTGTGTGTTTTCTTTTACCTCGTATGACCCAAACCAAAGAATATTGCCAACTAAGGATCATTTCTGCAGTTTGCACTTAAATCTATAAATAACAATGTAATAGAACTGGTTAAATTTATATAGGTAAGTTAAACTACTATTTTCTCATTTTATTTAGATGGTGTTTGGATAAATTAATTTATAGCATATTAGCTTATAACACTGTGAGTACATGACTTTTATTCATGAAATCATAATAATAATCAAGTGCTAAGGCCTAAGCAACATAAAAACTAGTACATGCAAATATTCAACGACTTTATATATATTTTTGAACAAATATCGCACGCACACATGTGGGCGAAAGAAGAAGCAATCTTACCAATGTGTTATGGTGTCCGCTCAATTAAATGTCGATAAGATTGTCACATGATTATTGAAACAAAAATTATAAAGTTTTTAATGAAAACTTAAAAGCTACAAAGAAACAAGGGAGGAATAAATACTAGTTAAGTTCAAATCTTAAAGGGCTAAAGCCTAAAAGGCCCATAAACATCTGAGCTAACAACATATAAGCTTACATCCTTCTTCGAACTCACAATACCACAACAATAAACATTGAGTGTCACACAAGAAACGAAACCGAGATGTTGATAGAGCCTTCGTAAAAATATCCGCAAGGTGCAAGGTTGATTAAACAAACGGAAGCGATATGGTTCCGAACTGTAAGTGATGACGGATGAAGTGACAATCAATCTCAATGTGCTTCGTCCGCTCATGGAAAATATGATTCTTCGCAAATTGTATCGCACTTTTGTTATCACAATGTAAGGGAGTAGGTGAAAATAATCTCACAGCCATAACACGATACTCAACCTCCGTGGAAGATCTAGAGACAACGTCCCGTTTCTTGTTATTCCATGAAATGAGAGACTCTCCAAGAAATATGCAAAATCCGGTGTTAGATTTATGATCATGACAATCGTTATCCTAATTAGCGTCAATATAGGCATGTAGCTCAAGAGAAGATGTCGAGAGAAATAAGAGGGTCTGAAACTGAGTGCCACAAAGATATCTCAGAATACGGAGTACAACTCCCCAATGAATAGAGATAAGAGCAGTAACAAACTGACTAACAACATGATAAACATGAGCAATATCCGGACGAGTAACTGTGAGATAAACCAAACTTCCGACAACAGTGCAAATAAAGATTCAGATCGGACAAATGCACACCATCAGTAGGAGAGTACCATGCATTGGTTTCAAGAGGAGTATCAACAATCTGATTGTTAAAGAGGCCTGCCTGTGTAAACAAGTCATACATACATACATATATATATATATATATATATATATATATATATATACATATATATATATATATATATATATATATATATATATATATATATATATATATATATATATATATAGTCGGAGAAAGAAGATACCCTTTCTTAGACTGGGCTACCTCAATACCCAATAAATAACGCGGCAAACCCAAATCTTTCATAGCAAATCGATGAGCTAAATCATGCTTTAAAGACTCAATACCACCATGGTCATCACCAGTAATAATCATGTCATCCATATATAAGGACAAAAGAATCTATCCTGTACTCGAGCATCTAACAAACAAAGCTGAATCATAATTACTCTAGACAAATCCAAGAGAGGTAATAAATGTGGAGAATTTCTCAAACCAAGCACGACGTGCTTGCTTGAGACCATACAAGTCTTTGTGAAGCCGACAAACCTCACTTGGCTAGTGCCGAATTCCTGGGGGAGGAGACATATAAACCTCTTCATGGAGGTCACCATTCAAAAGATCATTCTTGACATCCATTTGAAAAATCTTCCACTATCGAACGGATACAAATGCAATCATAGTACGAACTGTCGTCATCTTTTCCACTGGGGCAAAGGTCTCATTATAGTCAAAACCGTACTGTTAGGAATACCCTTTTGCTACAAGTCTGGCCTTGTACTACTCAACAAACCCATCAACTTTTATTTTGTTCTTATACACCCAACGACAACCAATCGTATGTTTCCTAGGGGGAAGGGAAACCAAATCCCATGTACGAGTCTGATGAAGAGCGGTGAGTTCCTCAGCCATAACATTCTGCCAAAAGGATTTAATACAGCTTCTCTATATGATTCAGGTTCAGATAGATGATGGATGCTCGCTATAAATGAAGCAAATGGTCCTGAGTATGTAGAATAAGCAAAAATCTGGAAGCTTGGTGGACCTGATAGGACGATTAAACCTCATGAGAGGTGGTGGAGGTGGGTCATCAATCTCAACAATTGACGGGGCAGACTCAGGAGTAGGATTCGAGGAACTTTTGAAGAAGTGGGTGTGTCATGAATTGGAGGATCAGGAGGCATAGATGAGTCCCTAGCCTCTATATCCTCATCAAAAGGATCAATACACAGAAGATCTAACTTCGCTACATTGTGGGTTGTAGCAGGAATCGAGTAGAAAGGAATATGTTCCAAAAAAGTGATATGTCGAGAAACATATATTTAACACTCCGTTTGAAATAAAGTAATTAAATAATAACCCGGAACACCAAGATGTAAATTTATATTTTATATTATTTTCTAATGGCCCAAAAAACCCATAGTAATTAGCGGGGCGTTGGTTTCGATGAGCCAAATGATATAATTTGGATTTTCGGGGGTTAAAGTGTAATTTCGGGATTTATTTTGTAAAGATTTTTAGAAGGAATGGGGCATTTGGTAAGTATTGGACTTATTATGAAAGTATTTTAAGAACTAAGGGTTGTTGGGTAAATTACGGATTAGATTTGAAAGGGATTTCCGAAATCAGGGTAGAAAGGGTAAATTATGGACTTAGTTTGAAAAAAAAAGAAGAAAGGAATGACTGATCTTGTCATTATGGAAGGAAGTTCTATGGGAGTCGAGTATATAGCCCCCTGTAACCCTAACCCTAACCCTAAGGGATTTAAAAGCCGCCACCTTATATCCCCTAACCACCGGCCGCCACCCATAACATCTCTAGTCGGTCGCCACCGCCGCCTCCTTCCCATTGACGAAGTCGCGGGCCACCTTAGTTGCCGCTGACGATTGAAGGATCAATGAGATGAGTGTCAGACATCGGGGTAGAAGAGGCTAAGGGGATGAACCACAACATCGCCACCATTGTTCCTCGCCGAAGACCGTGAGCCCCCTCGTCTCCGTTCTTTTCTGTCGCTGAGTATCGCCATCATCGCAATACCGAGCAACGGTTTCGGTTGACGCCTACCCTCCGACTGCCATGCACCACCGCGAAGGTGGATGCGATTGGGTGCGTTTCTTGTGCCAGCTCGTGTCTGTAAAGTTTGTATGTGGATGTGTTGTTGACTGGGAAGCTAGTCGGACCACGGTGGCAGCCGCTAAATTGCTCTTCTGTCGCCGCCAGCCACCGTGAGAGGTGGTTATGTGTTCATGATATGGTGCTGGTGTGTGTATTATGCTCGTGTGTGTTGACGTGTTAATGGGGAGATGATCAAGAGAAACCGCCGCTGCGGTCACCATCTAGTGCCAACACTGCCGCCGTACGCCACCAGGTGGGTGGCTGGATTTATGTTCCGATCAAGGTGCGTGTGTGTACTTTGTTTGGCCAAAATTCATGGAAAAGCCACCACCACCACCGTGAGGTGGTGGCTGCCACCTTGTACCACTGTCGGCCACCACAAGGGTGGTTATGTGTGTGTTTATCTTATTGTCTGTGTGTATTTATTTTTGGATAGTGCATTGTATAATTGTAATGGGTGACAGAATAATCAAGAAACTCATAACCACCAGCAGCCGCCGTGTTGGGTGGCGGTGTGCTTTGCTTGTAATTAGTTTGCTTTTGGGATGCTTGGACATAATTGGACAAGAACCATAACCACCATCGTAAGGTGGTGGCCACCGTCGTGAGCCGCCGCTGACCACCACTACCTGAGATGGTAGTGGGTGGCGCCTGACTTAATTAGTGGGTGTTTGGGATTACTTTTTGAAGGAAAAGTCCTTTTTGTAAAAGGACTTTTTCTAAAATACCTTTTTCCAAAATATTTATTTTAAAAAGTGTTTGGAATTTATTTTTACTTTTCAGCCTTAAATCTTCAAAAAGACAAAAAGTCACGTAAGTGTGAATTTTGAAAATGTTACTTTTTGTGCTTTGCTAAAAGTTGGTTTTAAAAGTCCTTTTCCATTTACCAAACAACTTTTAAACTTTTCTAACTTTTTGAAAAGGTTAAAAGTCAAAAAGTTGATTTAAAAGGAAAAACAAGCACCCTCTTAATAATCAATTAACCTAAAAACATAACAAATGGACTAATTGGAGCGCGATTGGGTTGGAAACCCTAATTAGGATTAAGAAAACCCTAATTTTGGATTTTTTGGTTTGGATTTTTCGGGACCCACGTTTTGGGCCATTGGAATTGAATTATGAATTACACCTAATCACACTGTATGATTTATCTAGTAGAGTTATGGACTTATTAGATTAAGTCCTTAACGGGTTAAGTAAGAAACACTTAACCCTGATCGTCATTTTATGTGAAAATCCTAATTTTGCTTGGGCCTTGAGTTGGGCCTTTCTATTGGGTTTTGGTGATTGGGCTAATAATGGGCCATTTAGAACAAGCATATAGACTAGAATAATTTGATGGGCTTTAGGGTAAGGCCCATGTAAGGGGTTTGGGCCCTATTTGGAAAATTGGGCCATAGATGGTCCATAATTGGGGCCTTGATAATTATGAGATGTTAGACCATTGGAACACTAATGTTGGACTAGAAGAAATATTGGGCCTCAAGACAAGTCTGATGGGTTTTGAGCATTCTAACACTCCTATGATGTACATGCAACCCTAGACACATTGGATCTATGTTTTCTCTAAAATACATGCAAATAAAATTTTTCCAAGGTTCTCATCCTAACTAGCATAGCAATGGGTACTTGTAACATAAAAGACTAGTAGAATAACATACCTTTGCTTGTGGTTGATTTCTTGGATCTTTTAGAGCCTAGCACCAATAATGTGGATGCCTCAAATGGAATCACAAATCACCACACAACTTGGAAAACTTGAGAGAATAGTATGCACACTTAGAAATCGGCCCACCTTTTGTTTTCCTCAAACACTAGTGCCATTTCATGTGCCAAAAACCTCTTTATATAGTGTGGTGGATTAGGGTTACATTCATGTAAACCCTAATACCCATGACCTTTCATTTCCATAAGATCCATGGGTTAAACCTCCATGGACTATCCATGGACTTTCCATGCAAGCCTAGCCCATTCTAAATAAGCATTGGCACACTCTATATAAGAATCCATATTTAATTAGTTACCTTTAGATCACTAAATTAATTCCAAATTAATTCTAGATCAATACTAATTAAATAATATGATTTCATATTAATATATTATAACTTATAATATATTAACAAATCATAACTATACTATTCTTAAAAGACTATCCAAATTGTTATGGTGAAGTGCAACCCAAATGGACCATGCCGGGTCGGGTCAAGTACATCTTAAATATACTTATGTACTTAGACACCTTATCCAACAGTCTCCCACTTGGATAAGTCTAATACCTATAGTTGCAATCATGACTTCAGGAACCGACCAGCAATCGTAGCTCTTAAAACTCTGTTGAACTAAGAAGCGCCATTTTAGATAAGTTATCATATAAGCATATGTTCTAGATATCAGCCAGACATATACATGGAACAACATCGTACTTATTGTCCAGCAGTTTGTTTCCCGATTTCCGATTTGTTTGACATAGAACTAAACTGAACACATCAATTTGGTTCTGACCAGGCCCGGTACATAGTTTAAAACAAAATCATCGAGGGGCCCAGATATCGCTTCTAATCCTCCAAGGACTAAAAGGAACAGATAAACTTCGACTCATATGCTTGTTCTACTACTTGTTGAATTATACACAAAGGCACATTTTATAACATCAAGTTACTGATGCGTTTTCTTGCAATCAATGCACAACCAACTCATAGGCAACAACTCATATCTCTAGGTTTGAAGACTTATATGATATTACTGTCTCACGATCACTTGAGATAAATTCCATGAAGTGATACAAGTGAGCGTAGGTTTAAACCAATACTCAGAACTTATGAGCACTCATGAATGTTGTAGCAACTTTTACTATGTCTAACATCTTAGACATCTACAAACCCAATTCATGACAGTCTTGATTCATGCCTACTTCCAACATATGACCGATTGTGGAGAGTTTAAATAACTTAGTCATTCGGAAAGAATAACCTAGCTATTCTGGAAGTCAAAACATGCAATGTGAAACACAAGAATAATTGAATCCAATATGGTCTCAAAACTTATGAATATAAATAGAACACCTTTAATTATTTATCACCATATTGATTACACATTATTTATTGCATAATGTTTCAAATAATCAACTTAATACTTGAATTAAAACAACAGTTGTCCCATGCTCCAAGCATGTACACTATGTTTTTCTAAATGATAGTTATGTCATACTCCAAGTATGCACACTATGTTACTCTATTATCCTTACTTTGTGAAATAGATCAATTGAACATGGTTCCAATGATACTCATTTCACAATCCCAAATCTTTTTGCAAGTGTAAGAATTCCAAACTCTTGTCACTGTTCGAATGTGTTAGATTTTATACTATTATGCAATATTGTTTTGTAATGTATAGGTACCAAGAGTCACGTGGACTTGACCAACAATATTACAATACATTCCACTGGAAATTGTTACAAGAAAATTCCAAGGCTACGAAGTCTCAAGTCCAAAGTCCATTCCTTTGAACATCCTTCTTGCATAAAAGTTTCTAACTTTCTCATAGATTCTTGATATCCAACTCCCAATATGGAAAAACATTTCCATATTCCCATTTTGACTATCACTTCTGAACAAGAGTTGCGTCCTTTCAGAATATGTCAATATGGCTCCTCTCCAAAATTTAACACCATACATCCAACTATCCATGAGCAACCAATCTTTGGTAAAGCTCAGATTGTCCTCAACAATTGCTTAATCATTTTAGTCATATCCAATTCTAGACCTTTTCCCCTCTTAATGCCCTAGGACTTTGGAAAATTTAGAAAGGATAAATATTATAGCACATGTAATCGATCCTATATCTGAAGCATATGGGACACGATTCATGATGTCTCACATAAAGACATGATCCAAGACCAGTCTTTTGCTACAATATTTTTTATTTGCCATGTTTTCATAATTTGACTATGAAGAGGGATGTCGTAATCATACTCGAATTTTGAGAATGCAATATATATGGAATTTCCTTATGTTGAACCATTCCAACATAAAATTCATATATATATATATATATATATATATATATATATATATATATATATATATATATATCCTTGACTAAAGATGATTAAAATCTCAATCTAAGCTTTTAGAATTGAAATGAAGTATAATTTCCTCTCCCTTAATTATAGCAAAACAATTTTTCAACCCCCGCAACTTCACGAATTGAAACCCTTTTGTTTTATATAATTAACATCGCTAACTTGCAAACATAATAATCATACTCCCACTAACATGATAATTATTAACATAACACTTATGCTCCCACTAGCTTTGACATGTATCCAGAAATCAGCTGGACTTCTAGAAATCAATGCTTTATTGACTTTCTTACCAAAGTTCAGATTTCTGATATGAGATGCTTTGATAAGACTTTATCAAAATCATACACCTTTGTCTTAGATAACTCACATGTATGTCTAAACAATTATGAAGAGGGATGCCATAATCATAATGTTTAGTCCTTTTTTGCCATTTCTCACAAGTCCATGTTAGTGTGCCGGTTAACCATACACGCTCCACTAACAAATTTGAGAATGCAAATATCACAATTGCTATCTACTTAAAATCTACTTAGTGAAAGCGTTTCCTCACCATCATTTTTATGAATCGAACGGAAACCTTATGACACTTAGATTTTATGATGTATGTGTTCCTATCCATGTGAATTTGTCAAAACCATAATCACAAGACAAGGTTAGTGACAAATTCAAACTCATATGGATTGAACTTGTTCAATCTTAATTTCTTGCCTCTTGGTAGCATAAGGGCCTACCATTGCTTTTAAGTTGTTATGTAAACAATTGACAACTCACAGAACTCACATGCATAGTCAACTTAATTGGAAGAGGCACAGAAACAAGAATTATGTCAACACGATAGATTACAAACCTCAAGTCGTGTGCTAGTGATAAACTACAGATTAGTTCTTGAAACTCTTTCAAGATCTTTAAGACTCCCACTGACCTCTTGACATATAATTTTCCCTTGTCGAGAACCATTCCTTGACAAACAAATATTCGAGAGTTAGTGTAGATTCTTATCAAGATAAACACTTCACACAATTAGTCCTAGATGGTCTTTGTCTTATCCAAGACATCACAACTTACCAATTTTAAATGTTCAAGAGTAGAAAACATTTTAGTCTACATTTGATAAGTGTTTCAAACCTTCCTTTATGTCACTCAAGGTTACAATCTTGGAGTATGACTCTAAGAATTGTTTTGGAACGAAGTATGATTCATTTTCTTGATTTTCACCATTCCAACAATTCATGATTCCTCTTCTTAGCCATACATCAGCACTAAGATGTCCTTAGAAGATCAAATTGTGATTTGGGTCCATAATCATTAAGATGATCATAAAATATGATACTAAAGTACTCTCCCATGTTTTCAGATTTGAGAACCTTTTATCTTTCTGCCAAATTTGATTCTTCTCATTCGTTCTGCCATATATCGAAACTTTTCCAATGCTTCAAAATTGTACTTAAGCGTGTAAGTATAACCATATTTATTAATCTTTAGTAAATCATGATGAATCAATCTTTGTGGTGGACCTTAACCAGCACCCACCCAGTGTACCCGATCCCCTAGTCCTTCACTTGACTCACATATACATGTGATCAAGGAATTATTCTTAACTTTACAAAGATGAAAATTCTCATTCATCATACAATACAACCTGCATGATTCCAAGTTTCTGTCTAATTGAAACTTCGGTGATGAGAATCTTTCCTTATTTGGTAAATTTAGACACTACCACAAATGAGAGAATCAAATTCATAGTTCCAATATTGCTAGAAACATACAAACATCAATTTTTCATAAATGCCATTGTAAGGAGATATAATATAAAATAAAACAAAACTTTTATTTCTTTATAAAATGCGGAAAAAACTTTTCCTTACAATACAATTACAAGTAAAAACTGTGCTATTACACATTTCCTAGAAATCTATCATAACTCCTAAGTAGTAGCTCAAAAATCCGATCTTCGAACCATGCGATTGAAATCCATCTTTGCGATCAGATTCAACATACTCTTCCTTTAAGTTTCCTTCCCTTTGCTTGATCCTTCCAAACATCAAAATGCAACCTAGTCACATCATGTATTAAGAATCAACAATTAGGAATTTAACAGAGTTAGATATTGGACTTACCTGAAGCAGAGTTAAACATTTTGTCTCTGCTTGCTTTCAGATCTTTCAGGTATTCAGGGAAGCTTCGCTTCCAATGTCCCTTATCTTGATAATAAAAACATACAAAATCTTTGGGAATGGTACATGGGACTATCACAGACTTAGCCTTTCTATCTACCATTTGGTCAACCGGGTTGACCATGGCCAATCCCTTTCCATTGGGAAGAGAAAGTTTTTCTGGACTTCCAATGCTACCATTGTCAATGTCCATGGAAGTTTGAGAAATAGACATTCCACCCAAATTTACTTTTCCAGTGTGCCTAAACATTTCCGATTCAACAACAACAAGCAAATAAGAAAGATCAATAAGGGTCATGTCGTGATCTGTCACATAGTAGTCCTTAATGAACTCACTATACGACTAAGGAAGTGACTGAAGAACCCAGTCAATAGTCAACTTCCTTAGGACAACGACACCCAACATTCTCAACATGTCAATGTGTGAATTCATCTCTAAGACATGAGTGCACACATATCTTCCATCTTTATGTTTCATTGTAAGTAGGGCTTGAGTGATCTCGAACTTTTCAAGTCTTCGAGATTGTGGGTCAGGGAGAATAATTGGAGGAGGTGGAGGAAGAGAAGGATGATTTCCATGATCCAATCGTGGGACATCATCTTCATTAGGAAAGCTTGTTCCAAGAGATTTGGGAAGACCATAGTTGTCAGAACCAGACATCTACAATGGGAGAAATTCAAGTTAGTCGAGTTAAGCCCTTAATATAACACCCAATATGAAATATTAAGGCTAGGACCCAACATAATATTTTATAACTTGGAAGAGGGATGCCATAATCCAAGCTATGAAATATTTGAGGGTAGGTGAATGACGATTCACCAATTTCCACCATGAAAAACAAGATAAATATTACGTTTTAATTGGTTTGAAACTCCTAGATCTTTTGAGATTCATTGAACTCTTCAATGAAATGTTTAAATCTCAATTGTGCCCTCTCAAGTTTGTGACAGGGATGCTGAGGATCACAAACAAGGTGTGAATAACCATGCAAATTAACTTGGTACCCTTAATCTTTTTCACCTAATCGATGTACTGGTTACCCACACGCGCTACTCTGATCTATGATAAACATTAAGTCACCCTTTGCCACTCTTACTAGTCCAATGTTAGTGTGTTGGTTACCCACACACGCTCTACCAACGACTTGGTAAGGTTCAAAGTGTAATTTCATGGGCCAGCACCAAATTCACATTTTTCCTAAAGTAAAGAAGATTGGGAATTTATAAAAGGTTTAGTTACTTTATATTTATCGTTATAATTTTAATGAGAATTATAGTCCTTGTTCTACCCGTTCGACTAACGACCCTCCACCAGTCAAGGAAGCGGTGGGTGAAAGTGGACACCCATTAAGCTGCCATTTTATAGGCAACAACCTTATACCCCCTTATAGAGCGGCTTCATGAATGAGGCCTACTAATGGTAAGACTGACTTGCTCTTATACATATATATTATTAACTATTAATATTAGAAAGTATAAGGGTCAAATTTTAACTTTTAAAACTCTAGGGTTTGGAATTAAAGTGTGTATGAAGCTTTACAAATTCCAAGACTTGAGGGAAAGTTTTGAAACTATTCAAGACTTTTCATATTCAATAACTTATGAGTTTTAATGTAGGCTTTCAAAAAACATTAATGAAGAGACTCTTAAACATGCATAACTTGAGGACAAGTTATGGAGTTCATAAGACAATTTATGATGGAAAAGACTCTTCAATTGTGTAACCTATGAGTTTTTAATGGATCTTTAAAAGAAATGAATTTTGGAAATCCATAACTTGAGGACAAATTATGGACTCCATTAAAAACATTTAGATCAAGAATTAACTAACAAACAATTTGCAAATAGTCCCTATGATCTACCATAACTCATAAGTGTATGAACATTTATATCAACAATTTCAAGAATCATATAAACACATATAAAACTTGAAATTTTGATAATAACCTTTGAAATTGGATTAGCATAATCATTACCTCAACAAAAAAAGGTTTCATAAGTCTAAAACAGTTTAGTGTAATGATTCTAGTCCAATTCCAGCTTAAAAACTCAAATAACTACACTCTGGGCCTCCTACTCGTCGAGTGCACGAACCTAATCGATGAGTAGGATGAAGATACACTTGGACTCGGCGAGTCCACTAAACAGATTGCAAATTTTTCGATTTTCTTCAACAATTTGCATCAAGTATCAAGAAAACAAGCCTAGTCTCTGATACTACTGATGGGTTTTGAGCATTCTAACACTCCTATGGTGTACATGCAACCCTAGACACCTTGGATCTATGTTTTCTCTAAAATACATGCAAATAAGAATTTTCCAAGGTTCTCATCCTACCTAGCATGGCAAGGCGTACTTGTAACATAAAAGACTAGTAGAATAACATACCTTTGCTTGTGGTTGATTGCTTGGAGTTTTGAGAGCCTAGCACCAATAATGTGGATGCCTCAAATGGAATCACAAATCACCAAACAACTTGGAAAACTTGAGAGAATAGTATGCACACTTAGAAATCGGCCCACCTTTTGTTTTCCTCACACACTAGTGCCATTTCATGTGCCAAGGACCTCTTTATATAGTGTGGTGGATTAGGGTTACATTCATGTAAACCCTAATACCCATGACCTTTCATTTCCATAAGATCCATGGGTTAAATCTCCATGGACTATCCATAGACTTTCCATGCAAGCCTAGCCCATTCTAAATAAGCATTGGCCCACTCTATATAAAAGTCCATATTTAATTAGTTACCTTTAGATCACTAAATTAATTCCAAATTTATTCTAGATCAATACTAATTAAATAATATGATTTCATATTAATATATTATAACTTATAATATATTAACAAATCATAACTATACTATTCTCAAAAGTCTATCCAAATTGTTATGGTGAAGTGCAACCCAAATAGACCATGCCGGGTCGGGTCAAGTACATCTCAAATATAGTTATGGACTTAGACACCTTATCCAACAAAGTCCATGTAGAGGTTTGGGCCCAATTTGGAAGATTGCGCCATATGTTGGGCCTTGATTGATTATTGGGATTTTAGGCCTTCAGAGTGTGAGTTTGGGCCCTGGTTTTGAATCAAGCTAGGTTGGGGGTAAAGTAGCCTTTTACCCCAAGCATGGACTTATGGTTATGTATTGGAACCCAATTATTAATTGGGTGCTGTTTTGATATTGACAGTTCGGGAACCTGTCAACCCGCAACTAGAGTTTATCCGCAGGACTTCAGCAGTGTGAGGTGAGTCTCCTCACCATACCAATGGGTCGAAGGTACCAAGGCCGACCCATTTGTTTATTAGTGGTGATTTTTGCGAATGTGTTATCGATACATTATGTATTTATGCGAAGACCATGTGGGGGTTCCCATGGCAATTAGTTATATGTAGTATGCCAGTTGTCTTCATAACTCTTGCATGTAATGGTTACTTGGGAATGTTCAGTCAGTATGTTATGTATTTATGCAAAGACCATGTGGGGGTTCCCATGACCCATTGTGTGATATGTGTTATACTAGTTGTTTATGTGATATGTTATACTAGTTGGGAGATAAGTGCCGTGAACTCGACAATGATTCGATGTTGGCGGTCTGTCAAGGAGACAAACCATCTCGAGACTTTAGATTTCAGATTGAGTAGATGTGATCAGGTTGCAAGGAATTCGTTAACCTTTAGCTTTTAGAACCCTACAAGGGATGGTTTTGGTTTCCCTGGGAAGGTTGGGGTATGCTTGTGGTTGTGACTGTGTTGCTCAAGTTGATTGGCGTGTCAGGAGTGGTAATGAATGATTTCGAGGAGAAAATCTAACTTAAGCGGGGAGAGTTGTAACACACCGTTTGTAATAGAGTAATTAAATAATACACCCGGAACTCGAAGATGTAAATTTATATTTTATATTATTTTATAATGGCCCAAAAACCCATAATATTTAGCGGTACGTTGGTTTCGGGGAGCCAAATGATATAATTTGGATTTTCGGGGGTTAAAGTGTAATTTCAGGATTTATTTTGTAAAGATTTTTAGAAGGTAGGGGCTTTTGGTAAGTATTGGACTTATTATGAAAGGATTTTGAGAGTTGAGGGCTATTGGGTAAATTACGGATTGGATTTGAAATGGATTTCCGAAGTCAGGGTAGAAATGGTAAATTATGGATTTAGTTTGAAAGAAAACGGGAAAGGAAGGACTGGTCTTGTAACATCCCAAAAATATGGTCCAAAAATTTCTTTTTAAAATCATTTAAGAAAACCACAATCCATCAAACATCACAATAAAATCATAAGTTTTGTATCTCAATTCATCATACAAAATGTTGTGTCAAGAATCATGTCTCAAAATATCAGAGTCTAAAACATTCCAGGCTGCATGAATGGTGTGTGCACTGCAATCATCCCGAGCTCTTCCCTTTGCTACCGGAAGTACCTGAAACCAAAACTGGAAACGGTAAGCATGAAGCTTAGTTAGTCTCCCCAAATTACCACATACCATACACATAAACACATAATAGCATATCTTGGGCCTTGTCACTACATTGGGCCCCGCCCGACATCGGACAAATCTAGAATCGGGGCCCCGCCCGGCATCGGACCGAATTCCGTATCGGGCCCCGCCTGACATCGGACCAAAGTCTGGTATACATATAACATATCAACAAGCATGTAATATAAACACATAATATAATCATATAAACTAAACCTTCCTCAGGCTTGCCCCGACATCAGACTGAAATCCAGAACATATAAAACATAACATATAAACTAAACATTCCTCAGGCTTGCCCCGACATCGGACCGAAGTGTGGAACACATAACCATACATGCAAGAATCACAAAGACATCAAGCATAGAAACCTTACTCGGGCTTGCCCCGACATCGGACCGAACTCCGGAACACATAAACATATATACTACATCAGGCTAACCCCGACATCGGACCTAAGTCCAGTATATGCTAACATACATAAACGGGCCGATATTGGTGCCTTCGACTCGTTCCTACTGGAGGAAAACTCACCTCTCAAGCTGGCTGCTGAAATCTCTAGTGAGGAATCTCTGATGGTTGTTCCCACGACTCCCCGGCTATAAATTCACAATAAGCACTTAGTCAATAACTGAAATCCTTCTAGGTTAAAATGACCATTTTACCCCTGGTCAAAGTCAACATTCGGGTCAAAGTCAACACTCTAAGTTGACCCAGCTCGCCGAGTTACTCCACCAACACGTCTAGTCCTAGAACCCAGAAATCGCGATCTAACTCGTCGAGTCACTTCCCTGACTCACTGAGTCCCCTGGCTACTCAAAGTCGCGATTTGGCGAATCAACTCGTCGAGTCCTTTCAAAGACTCGTCGAGTTCTACCTTAAGCTAAAACGGGACAATACGACTCAACTCGTCGAGTTCCTCTATGGACTCGATGAGTTCCCATGTCTGTTTGGGCCACCTTAATATGTTAAGCCCCTACTCTTCAGATCTAAGCTTCTTACTTCATCTACACCCTGGAAATGCCCTTTTAAGGGTAAAGTTTCCAACTTTACCCGCTAATAATCCTTCTTAATGGGTTTAGCAGGAGCCCTAGTTCCTTAGGACATAGATCTTTGTCCAAAAGTCTTATTACTCCAACCCAAAGCATGAAAACCGAGATCTAGGTCCTAAACACCCAATGAACACGTAAAGTCTCAGACTTTACTTCCATGCATGGCCTTTTGGGGATTAAAAGGCCATAATAACGTCTTTAAGCTTGCATGGGGCTTCCATGGGCATAAAGTTTGCACCTTTATGCCATGAAACCCCTTCTAGTTCCTAGATCTAAAAGGTAAGCCACTTGGGACGTCCATGTCCCAAAGATCAAGGTTCTTGAACCAAAACCTTCACAAAATGGAACTAAGGAGATCTAATAAGCTAATAGTCAAGTTAGAGACCTGATTACCAGAAAATGATGAAGATGGAAGGAAGTCTCTGGATCTACTATCTTCTCCTTGAACCTTCTAGCTCCTTCTTCTTCTTCTTCTTCAAGCTTCAAGAACACACAAAGATTACTCAAGAATGGCTGACACACTCACAAAAAGCCCTGGGGTTTCGTGGATTAGGGTTTGGGACTTGGAGGCTGGAAATGAAGCCATAAGGTGGGGATTAAGATGCTTAAATAGGGTACAAAACCCCAAAATTAGGGTTTCACTATGGCATACCTACTCACCGAGTTGAGGAGTCTCAACTTGTTGAGTAGATTACTTAAACCCCGCGTCCGATATCGTTTCTACTCGACGAGTCTGAGGCTCCCAACTCGTCGAGTAGATCTACAAAAATAAATAAATTATAATAAAATGCGTACAAGGAATCAGGCGTTATAGATCTTGTCATTATGGAAGGAAGTTCTATGAGAGTCGGTTATATAGCCCCTAGTAACCCTAACCTTAATCCTAAGAGACTCAACAGCCGCCAACTTATATCCCCTAACCATCGGCCGCCACCCATAACATCTCCAGGCGGTCGCCGCCGTCGCCTCCTAGCCATTGACGAAGTCGCGAGCCACCTCAGTTACTGCCGACGATTGAAGGATCGACGAGATGAGTGTCAGATGTCGGGGTAGAAGAGGGTGATGGGATGAACCACAACATCACCACCATTTTTCCTCACCGGAGACCATGAGCCCCCTCGTCTCCGTTCTTTTCTGCCGCTGAGCAATCGCCGCCATTGCCATACCGAGCAGCGGTTGTGGTTGACGCCTGCCCTCCGACTGCCATGCATCACCGTGAAGGTGGCTATGATTGGGTGCATTTCTTATGCCATCTCGTGTCCGTGAAGTATGTATGTGGATGTGTTGTTGACCGGGAAGCTTGGAGGACCACCATGGCAGCCAACCATGGTGGCTGCCGCTAAAGTGTTCTTCTACCGCCGCTAGCCACCATGAGAAGTGGTTGTGTGTGCGTGATATTGTGTTGGTGTGTGTATTCTGCCCGCGTGTGTTGACATGTTGCTGGGAAGAGGATCAAGAGAAACCGTTGCCACCACCGTAAGGTGGTGGCTGTCATCACAAACCGCCGCTGCTGCCGCTATCTAGTGCCAACGCCGCCGCCGTACGCCACCAGGTGGGTGGTTGTATTTATGTTGTGATCAAGGAGCATGTGTGTACTTTGATTGGTCTAAATTCATGGAAAAGCCACCACCACCAACGTGGGGTGGTGGCTGCCACCTTGTACCACTGCCAGCCACCACAAGGGTGCCTACGTGTGTGTGTGTTTATCTTATTATGTGTGTGGTTCTTTTAGGATATTGCATTGTATAATTGTAATGGGTGACGAAATAATCAAGAAACTCATAACCACCACCGTGAGGTGGTGGCTACCGCCACCAGTCGCCGTGTTGGGTGGCAGTGTGCTTTGCTTGTGTTTAGTTTGCTTTTGGGATGCTTGGACATAATTGGACTAGAAACATAACCACCACTATAAGGTGGTGGTCGTCGCCGTTGACAACCACTACCCGAGGTGGTAGTGGGTGTCGCCTAACTTAATTAATAACCAATTAACCTAAAAACTTAACAAATGGACTAATTGGAGCGTGATTGGGTGGGTTGGAAACCCTAATTAGGGTTTAGAAAACCCTAATTTTGGATTTGTTGGTTTCGACTTATCGGGACCCGCGTTTTGGGCCATTGGAATTGAATTATGAATTACACCCGATCACATCGTATGATTTATCTAGTAGAGTGATGGACTTAATGGATTAAGTCCTTAATGGGTTAAGTAAGAAACACTTAACCCTAATCGTCATATTTTTGTGAAAATCCTAATTTTGCTTGGGCCTTGAGTTGAGCCTTTCTATTAGGTTTTGGTGATTGGGCTAATAATGGGCCATTTAGAACAAGCATATAGAGTAGAATAATTTGATGGGCTTTAGGATAAGGCCCATGTAAGGGGTTTGGGCCCAATTTGGAAAAATGGGCCATAGATGGTCCATAACTAGGGCATTGATGATTATGAGATGTTGGACCATTGGAATACTAATGTTGGACTAGAATAAATGTTGGGCCTCAAGATAAGTCCATGTAGAGGTTTGGGCTCAATTTGGAAGATTGGGCCATATGTTGGGCCTTGGTTGATTATTGGGTTGTTGGGCCTTTAGAGTGTGAGTTTGGGCCCTGGTTTTGAATCAAGCTAGGTTGGGGGTAAAGTAGCCTTTTACCCAAGCATGGACTTATGGTTATGTATTGAAACCTAATTATTAATTGGGTGTTGTTTTGATATTGATAGTTAGGGAGTCTGTCAACTAGCTGCTAGTGTTTATCTGCGGAACTTCGACAGTGTGAGGTGAGACTCCTCACCATACCAATGGGTCGAAGGCACCAAGTTCGGCCCATTTATTTAGTGGTGGTGATTGTTGCGAATGTGTTATCGATACATTGTGTATTTATGCGAAGACTATGTGGGGGTTCCCATGGCAATTAGTTATATTTAGTATCACAGTTGTCTTCGTGACTCTTCTATGTAGTGGTTACTTGAGAATGTGTTGTCAGTATGTTATGTATTTATGCAAAGACCATGTGGGGGTTCCCATGGCAGTTAGTTAAGACCATGTGGGGGTTCCCATGGCCCATTGTGTGATATGTGTTATACTAGTTGTTTGTGTGATATGTGATAAGCAGTCTTTGTGATACTTGCATGGAAGACCCCAGAGGGTTCCCGAGGAAGTTGGATATCAGACCATGTGGGGGTTCCCATGGCATTCCAGGCTAAGACCATATGGGGGTTCCCATGGCAGTGGGTTAAGACCACATGGGGGTTCCAGTGGCACCTGGTATAAGACCTTGGAGGGTTTCCAAGGCATCCTTATATGTTTGCATGTTTAGCTTATATTTTTAAACGTATGGTTGATTGGTAGTTGGTAAAGACCATGCGGGGGTTCCCATGGCAGTGGGCTAAGACCATGAGGGGGGTTCCTATGGCACCTAGAGTAAGACCTTAGAGGGTTTCCATGGCTTCCCTATATGTTTATATGCATGGCTTGGTGTAGTTGAGATGATCTATGTGATTATGTGTATAAGACCTTGGAGGGTCTCAATGGCATCCCTATATTTGTATATGATTGGTATATGCGATTGATATGGTTTATGTGATTATTTGGGGTATGCTCTGGGAAACTTACTAAGCTTCATGCTTACAGTTTTGTTTATGGTTTCAAGTATCATTGTTTTGAAAGGAAGGACCCAGCTTGATCACAGCGCACACACCCGTGTTTTCCTCATTATGTGATTTTGGGAGGAACTCTGATAAATGTTTTTAATTAGAGATTTTTTGGAATACTTGGATTTAAAGATATATGTGTTTTGACTATAATAAAAATGAAAATTTTACCCTCGATTTTTAGGTCGTTACAATATAAGTTTCTGACTCATAGGATCATAGTAATGATATCCTTTCTGTCCAACAACATAACCCGAGAATATACATATAACAGATTTAGGTCCCAACTTGTTCATCTCAACATGAGGACGAAGAACAAAACAAGTACATCCAAAGACTCGTATAGCAGAGTAGTCTTGTAGGTGACCATATAGCTTCTCAAAAGGAGACATTCTTAAATTCAATGCAGTAGGGTTACGATTAATCACATAAACAACGATTAAGACCGCTTCTCCACAAAAGGCACTAGGAACCTGAGTAGAAAAGAGAAATGAGCGGTCTGTCTCAACAATATGATGGTGTTTCCATTCTACCATACCGTTTTGTTGAGGAGTATCAGTTCACGATGACTGGTGCATGGTACCATCAGAAGCAAGTAACTGAGTAAACTCATTAGAGGTATATTCACCCCTAAGTCACACCTGAAGCACTTTATCACAGCTGAATGTTGAGTTTTAACAAGAGCTCTAAAATTGTTGTAAATGCCAAGAAAATCATATTTGCGTTTCATAAGATAAACCCAGGTATATCGAGTATAATCATCTATAAAAGATACATAATATGTCCACCCACCCTTTGTGATACTAGTGCAGGACCCCACACATTAGAATGAATAATATCAAAAAGAGAAATAGAATAAGACATACTTTTATTGAAAGGTAAAGCAGAGAATTATGCCAGTTTGAAACCACTACAATCAGAAATATCACAAGTGTTCAAATGACCTAAAACACCACTAGGGGCTAGAAAATTCTAACGTGATACAGACACATGTCCCAAAAGAGAATGCCAAAGGTAAAACTGAGATGACAAAGGACTCAAATGAAAGAAGACAAATCAATGTTGGAGGCAACAACAACAAATACTTTGAGAACCTCCAAGACATAAAGTTCTCCCACCCTACGACCGATCCTAATCACCTTCTGAGTATGTTGGTCCTGTATAGCATAGATGGAAGTAGAAAATAACACCTGATTACCAGACTTACACATCTGGATAACCGAAGCAAGATTCATTTTGAGTTTAGGAATGTAATAAACATCAGGAAGATACATATGAGGATTAGAAAAAGACCCAACACCCTCAATTGTCATAGATGTATCACTAGCATACATAACAAAGACAGATGACATACGTGGCAAATAAGTAAACGATGACAAATAAGGATTCATATGATGGGTTACACCAAAATCTAAAATCCACAAAGATGAAGGTATACTTAAGTTAACAGATGAAGTAGGACCAAATTCAGACATGGATGTAGACATAGAAGTACGTTTGAAGTCCAATACTGAAGTAGGACCAAATTCAGACATGGATGTAGACAAAGCAGTATGTTTGAAGGCCAAATACTGTCTGAAACTCTGAAAAACCTTAGGATCCAACGGATGGCTGAAACTTCTGCTGAACAGACCCACTCTTTTGTCTCGACTAAGGCTGACCAGATTTACCCTTGTTGACTAACAATGGACACTGAGCTTTCCAAAGATTTTTCTGTTTGCAGAATGCACAAGCATCATAAGCAAACCTTGGAGTTTGTCGATATTGATTAAAGGAAACAACAAGAACAATAGGAGTGGAAGTAGGAATAGAGGGTTCTTTAAACCTTTTATCCGCGTAAGACTTTATACAAGTCTCTTCAGCAATTAGCTCGTGAACAACAGAATCCACTGAGGGAAGGGGGAGTGATGAAGAATCGTTCCATGTAGGCCTTCAATTTCATAAAACAATGCCATAAAAACTGGACCAAACATTTTTCTTCCCTCCTAGAAATATAAAGCTCAAAATCCTTTAACTCTTTATATTCAGTAAGAGACAATTGATCCCATAAATCGGATATAGCAGCAGAGAAATCTTGAATACCCAGGTTATTTTGTTGAAAGGCACGAATATCATATTCTAACTAATACTGTTTAGCAAAGTTAAACTGAGTATACAGTCTCTCCAAGTGATTCCAAACGTCCTTTTCTATGTCATACTTGGCCAACTACATACCAGTAGACTGTGTAACATAATTGTTAATCCAAGTAATGACCTCAGAGTTATCAGTTTCCCAAGCATCAACCAGCAAATCGAAATTCTCAACTTGAGGCATTGAAGGTTTGGATTTAGTCCCAGTGACATAGCCCTGCATATTCTTCCCACGTAGGAAGTTCTTCATAACATAACTCCAATACGTATAAATACTAGCTAATACCAAATCCTAATAGGCTAAAGCCTAAAAGGCCCATAAACATGTGGGCTAACAACCGTAACAAAATTAGATTATAGCATACATAATAAATGAAAATAAATTACTTAAAGTCCCAATTGACACACAAACCATGAAGTGAGCCACACACACATATATTCATTCCTTCTTCAACATCCTTCCCAATTAATTTCATGAAATTATAGATTTGTAAACTAATTATTAGAACTTTTAAAAAACAAAAACAGAAAAATAAATAGAAATCTCTAAGCTTAAAGTAATAATAAGGAAAAAAAACTTGAAGAACAGTGTCATATTGGAAATATTTTTTAAATAACGATGCATTAATAGGAAACAAAATTCAAATAAAATATTCTAACCGAAAGTTTGAAGCAAATTGTTGTTTCTTACATTATTTCAAAAAAGCCAACTCCAAGAAATAGCAACCAACAAAGAGTGTGTGTATGAGAAACCTTGGTATTAGGACCAAATTTAACAAAAAAAACATAATATCAACATGCTTCAATTTTCTTACACATAATAGCAATTTATTTCCAATTTTAATAACATATAACCATAATAGTATTGTTAGGAGAATACATATTTGGCTCATAGACAACACTAATTTTCAATGTAGTTCCCAGATTAGTGGACTGCAACTCAAGAACATAGTTTCTTAGTACCTCATATTTCTTGGTGTAATCTCCAATGACATGTTTGTTGTTGCAGTCTTTTCCCTGGATATCTTCTGTGAAGAAACGCCTACTTTGTATTTTTCTTTCTAAAGGTTATCTTGTAAAGCTCGTTATGGGATTTGTAGGTTAGATTCAACTTTGTTCATAACCTGCTTTGATAAGAAAGTAGTTATGCAAGCTCTTATCTTTCTTGAATGCAAACAAGTGTGGTTGTGATTGTATGTTTTCACATACCAATCTCCATTGTTATATGACCTATATGCTTAAAGCTGCCAACTATAAAGATTCTCATTAGTTGCATCTTTACCCTTTCACTATATTTTCTTTACCACTTTCTCCACCTACCATACATGTATCACTTGCATCGACTCCGAGAACCACTTCTTTATAGTAAGCTCTTAACCTTACTGATGGGTTTTCGTCATAAGACATCCTATGTGCTCATACAAACCCTAATGCTTGGATCTAGGTTTCTCTATTGTACATGCAAGTTATCCAAGGCTATAAACCCTAATTCTAGCATATGGGAATCAATATTAACATGTAATTAGGTTTAAGATATTACCTTGATTGTTATGTAGCAATAACAATCCCAAATCTCCTTGAATTGACTTTGGAAGGCTTAGAGTCACAAGTGTCACTCCTATAATGGCTTACAAACACCATAAGCAAGTGGAGAAGGTATAAAGAGAGAGGAGAGAGGTAGAAATTCGTCCTTAGATGCTCTAGGGATCAAGTGCACGAAATCCTAAGGCCTTAGGGGTCTTTATATAGGGTTGGGATTAGGGTTTCAGTCCTTATCCTTATCTAGTTACTTGCCCATCAAGCAACCACAAGATAAGCCTTGAAAATCCCTATCTCTTGGACCTTGGACGATTTTAAGGATATCCTTATCCTTGAATTCGTCCATCCTTTAACAAGGATAACCATCGCCCTATTTTGCAACTATCACATAATTACAATTCAGCCCCTCTAGTTTAATTAATTACACTTGATCACAAAATTAATTCTTAATTAATTATTGACCAATATTAATTAAACAAATATGATTTCTCCTTTAATATATTATTCTTATAACATATTAATAAATCATAATAACCTCTCTCTTTATTTATTTCTCCAATCAAGTTGCTTTGGTGAAGGCAACCCAAAAGGACCATGCACCATCGGGTCAAGTACATACCAAAATAGTTATGAACTTAGACACTAATCCAACAGTCTCCCACTTGGATAAGTCTAACAACTATTCTGCGTATGACTTCAAATCCTGATCTGCAATCGTAGCTTTCCAAAGTCGTTGTCAACTTTGATCATATCAGATACGCGTGTCCTTAGATAAGGGATCATATATTCCTCCATTCTAGATATCATATGAGATATGATTTCAAATCATTCTCTTTGTACTATATCTCGATTCCTGATTTATGATGACTGACTAATTGAACAAATCAAATTAGCCCTAGCCCGGCCGAGCATTTATGTTTGTCATCACAAAATCATCGAGGGGCCCAAAGATATCGCTTTTATCCTACTTTGGATAAAAGGAACGGATAAACCTTGATACAATGCTTGCTTTCACTCACTCACCGAATCACACACAACAATATGTTTTATAACACCAAGTTACTAGTGCGTTTACATATTATCAATGTGCAACCGATTCGCAAGATACAACTCACACATCTCGGTTTCAAGAATATAAGATGTTATCGTCTCACCAGTCACTCGTGATACAATTCATGGAGTGATTCAAGTTAGCGTGGGTTCAATCCAATGCTCAAATTCATATTCATAAGTACTCATGAACGTTGCAGCAAACATTTGCTTATGTCTAATACTCTTTTAGACAATCCACACACCAATTCACGACAATCTTCATTCATATCTACTTCCAACATATGAATGACTGTGGCCCATTCGAATAATTCGATTATTCTTAATAAATTCAATTATTCTGGAAGTCAAAACATGCAAATGTGAAACACAAGAATAATACTAATCCCATATGGCTTCAAACCTTTGAGTATAAATAAAACTCCTTTTATTTATCACCATATCGATTACTCATTATTTGTCGTTTCGGGTAATCAACTTCTTACTTGAATTATTACACTTGTCCCATGCTCCTAGCATGCACACAATGTTTACCTATGGTTCTTACTTTGTGAAATAGACCAAATTGAGCACATTTCCAATCATTCTCATTTCATAACTCCAAATCCTTTTTCATAAGTGAAAGAATATCAAATTCTTGCCACTTATAGAATATGTTAGATTCTAACATTTTATGCAATGATCCTTTTGTAATGTCACTGCACCAAAGTCACAAAGACTATTTCCAATGATATTACAAAGTCCTATATCGGAGATTGTTACAAGACAATTCCTTAGATATGATGTCTCTCACTCAAAGTACATTCCTTTGAACATCCTTTTGCATAAAGGTTTCTAATCTAGACATAGATTTTCAATATTCAATTCCCAATATAGATACATTTCCACATTTTCCATATGACAACTTATTCTTAATAGAATCTTTTCTATTCATAATAAAGTCAATATTGTCCATCCAATACCATGCTTCCAACTACTCACAAGCGACCAATCCTCGTCAAACTTTGGATTGTCCTTTGATAGTTGTTTAATTATTTTAGTCAAAACCAATTCTAGTCCCTTTTCCCTCTAAATGCGCTCGACATTTGGAAAATTTTAGAATGGTCAAACATTAAAGCATTTGCAATCGATCCTATACCCGAAGCGTATGGGACACGATGCATAATGTTTTACTTGCTATGTTCTCAAAATTCGAATTGTAAAGAGGAATGTCGTAATCATAATCGAAATTTTAAGAACACACTATGTACCCTTGACTAAATTTATTAACATTTCTCAACCTAATCCTTTAGATTTTAAATGAAGCATAATATTCTCCCTTAATTATAGCAAAACAACTTTACAACACTTACAACTTTGCAAGGTATAACTCTTGTTTTCTATAATTAATATTGCCAACTTGCAATACGTGCCTTAATAATCATACAATCATAACATTTATGCTCCCACTATCATGATGATTATTATAAACATAACACTTATGCTCCCACTAGCTTCGACATGTATTCAGAAACATCTTAACTTTTCAGAAAACAATGCTTATTGAATTTCTTAAGTTCATGTTTCTAATACTTAATGCTTTGATAATCTTTTATCAAGGCTTCTTGAACTTATACACCTTTGCCATAGATAGTTCATATGTGTGTGTAAACAATTGCCAAACCTCACAATTCAAATTATGGAAAGGGATACCATAACCATAATCAAATTTGAGAATGCAATTTTACAATCACTATCTTCTTAAAATCTTTCTTAGTGAAAGCATTTCCTCACAATCATTTTCATGAAGGAGGAAATCTTATGACACTTAGATTTAAACGGTGTATTTGTTCCTATCCATGTGAATTTGTCAAAACCAAAGTTTATGACAAATTCAAACTCATATGGATCGAACTTTCTTGATCTCGATTTCTTGTCTTTATGGTAGCACAGCTGCCCACCATGCCTTCCAAGTACTTAAGCAGCTCACCTTTTGTTATCAATGTACTTTCCATTGATCAAGATCCTTGCCTTTTATGCATTCAAATGAGAACTCATAGGACTCACATGCATAATTAACTCGATTGGATTGGCACAGAAACAAAATAATGTCAACACGATAGGTTGTAAACCTCAACTCGTGTGCTGGTGATGATCGATAAGGTTTATTTGATTTGTTCTTGAAACCTTTGAAGACCAATAAGACTCCCACTGACTCCTTGACATATAAGATTCTATTGTCAAAACATTTATTGATAAACAAATATTCAAGAGTTAGTGTAGCTTTTATCAAAACTCTTCATAAATTGGTCCTAGATGGTCATTGTCTTATCCAAGACATCACAACTTTCCACATTTAATGAATGTTATAAACCTTCTTTATAATTATCACTCAATGTCACAATCTTAACTTTAACACTTGTCTTGAAACGAAGTATGATTGACTTCTTGATTTAACCATTTCTTCAATTCTTGATTCCTCTTCTTAGACATACAATGGTACTAAGACTCACTTAGAGGATTAATTGAGATATGGTTCTTAATCATTAAGACCTATCATAAAGCATAAAAGCTACTCTCCCTTCTTCTTAGAATGGAGAAACTTTTATCTTTCTGCCTACTTGATTCTTCTTATTCGTTCTGCTGTTGATTTAAACTTTTTCAATCAATTCAGAATTACACTTAATCTTGTAAGTATAATCATATTTACTAAACCTTTAGTAAATCATGACAAATATCTTTGTTACTCTTATGGTGGACTTGATCAACATGCAACTTTGTCTATTCGATCTCCTAGTCCTTCACTTGACACTTTGTCAATGAATTAGTCTAATTTCCAAATATGAAATTTCTCATTCATCGTGCAACCAAGTTGCATGATTCCAAGTTTCTGTCCAATTGAAACTTGGGCGATGAGAAACTCTCCCTATTTGGTAAATTATCGACTTTCCATAAATAATATAATTAAGAATCAAATCCATTATTGCTAATAATAGAAACATTCAAACATCAATTTTTCACATACGCCATTGCAAGGATAAATAAATAGTATAAAATCAAAATTTTATTTTATTGCGGAAAAATTTGTCCTTACAATGCATCTCATTGAAAAACTATGCTAGTACATATTTTTTAGCAATCTAATTCTAACTCTAAGTAGTAGCTCAAGAATCTAATCTTCAAGTAATGCGATCGAAATCCATTCCTTCTCGGTTAGATTCTGCTCACTTCTTCCCTTAAGCGTCCTTTTCTTTTCTTCGATCCTACAAAACATCAATTGTAATCTTATCACATTATGTTTTAAGAATCTAGAATAGAAACTTAAAAGAGTTAGTCAATGGATATTACCTAAAGCAGAGCCATACGTTTTGACTCTCCCATCTCTTAGATCTCTTAGGTAAATAAGGCAGTTTCGTCTCCAATGCCCCCTCTCTTGGCAATAAAAGCAAATTGACTCTTTTGGAACAGCACATGGAACTACTTCAGACATCGCCTTTCTCTTATGATCAAACTTTTCGATCATTGTATGTCTTTCGTTGCCATTGTCTA
Source organism: Lactuca serriola (assembly GCF_051521515.1). Lineage (NCBI taxonomy): Eukaryota > Viridiplantae > Streptophyta > Magnoliopsida > Asterales > Asteraceae > Lactuca > Lactuca serriola. The sequence continues at coordinate 32,394,868 of NC_136408.1, forward strand.
CATCCATAGAGCTCTCGAAGGCAGATTCACCAATCAACATTGATTTTCTATTGTGCCAAACCATTGCTGATTCAGCAGCAATAAGCATATAGGTGAGATCTCTAAGGGTCACGTCGCAGTTCATCATATAGTACTCTCTTATGAACTCACTATATGAGTTAGGAAGTGATTGAAGAACCCAATCAACAGCCATTTCCTCACAGACAACGGATCCCAACATTCTTAACCTATCAATGTGTGACTTCATCCCTAGGACGTGTGCACACACCGGCTTTCCTTCTTTATGTTTACTTGCCAAAAGGGATTGAGTGATCTTGAACTTTTCAAGCCTTTGAACTTGTGGGTTAGGGAGAATAATTTGAGGAGGAGGAGGAAGTGAAGCATGATCTCTTGTTCCTCGATCGAATCGTGGAATATCATCTTCATGTGGAATGCTTGTTCCACGGGATTTGAGAAGACCATAGTTGTCAAACTTTGACATCTACAAAACGGGAGAAAACGAATTCAAGTTAGTTGATTGATTGAGTCCTTAGTAAATCACCCAAATGAGATACTAAGGCTAGGACCCAACACAATATTCTACAACTCGGGAGAGGGATGTCGTAACCCAAATTGCAGAACATTTGAAGGTAAGTGAATGACGATTCACTAATTTCCACCACGAAAAACGAAAAAGAAATTTAAGTTTTAAATTTATGAAAACTCCTAGATCCTTTGAGATTCATTGAACTTTCAATGGCATGTCTAAATCTCGATATGCCCCTCTTGTTTGTGACTGGGATGCCGAGGATCACAAAGCGGGTGTGAATAACCATGCAAACTTACATGGTGCCCTCACATGTTACAGTCACCTATTCGATGTGCCGGTAAACCACACACGCTCCACCGAACTATGACAAACATTGAGTCACCCTTTGCTACCTTTGCTTAGAACCATTTAGTGTGCCGGTAAAACACACACGCTCCACTAACGTCTTTGCAAGGGCACAAAGTGTAATTTCATGGAATTGCATCAATTCACTTTTGCCTAAGTAACTAAGATTGGGAATTTTATGAAAACATTTAGTTACTTTAATAATTCATTATACTTATAATGGAAGGTTTCGTCCTATCCTACCCGTTCGGCTAACGACCCTCCACTAGTCAAGAGTGCGGTGGGTAAGAGTGGATACCCATTCAATCGCCATTTTATAGGCAATTTCCTTAAACACCCCTTATAGACCAGCTTCGTGAATGAGGCCTACTAACGGTAAGACTGACTTTTACTCATACATATATATAATGTTAGACTTTTAATGTTATATATATATAGTATAGGGTGTATTTTACACTTTTAAAATATTAGGTGGTCAAATTTAACAATCATACTTTTAATTCAATTAAATTTTAAACCTAAACTTTTATGGATTTATTAAACCTCTTTTAATTATACACCTTAATTAATTAATAAAACCATAAGGGTGTGATTTGAACTTTTTCAAAACTATAATAAGGTTTTAGAATTTAACATTCCTAATTAAACTTTTAATCAACTTTTAAATTCCAAAACTTGAGGGCAAGTTTTGAAACATTTCAAACATTAGGGTTTAGAATTTAAATATACATCAAAATTAAACAATTAATCAAAATTTAAATTCCAAAACTTGAGGGCAAGTTTTGAAACCTTTTTCAGAACATTAGGGTTTTAACTATTTAAATTTCAAAACAACAAAACTTTTGGGTTCAAATTTAAACTATAAAACCTAAGGGGAAAATATGAAAATTTTCATAACAACAAGGATCAAACAACAAATAATTTAAATTAGCATTTAATCACATAATTATCCATATTTGATTTGTTTAATGATTTCTTGCAAAACAATTTACCAATTTAATCAAAATAATTAATCATTTATCACATTAGGAAACAAATATTTTATTAATTGATAAATATCTTCAATTAGATCAAGAATATAGTCAAATATATCATAAAATCGGATTTATATTGATCTAATATGATAAGGTAACTATCCATAAGCAAAAACAGCAAGAAATCGCGAAGATATCCCCATCTGACGAGTTGACTCGTCGAGTCAGACTTGGACTCGTCGAGTCACCATGGACTCGGCGAGTCCAGCCTCCAGAAACCAAAAAATCGAATTTTTCAACCATACCAAGCATCAATACAATAGAAACCAGTCTAGTCTCTGATACCACTGATGGGTTTTCGTCATAAGACATCCTATGTGCTCATACAAACCCTAATGCTTGGATCTAGGTTTCTCTATTGTACATGCAAGTTATCCAAGGCTATAAACCCTAATTCTAGCATATGGGAATCAATATTAACATGTAATTAGGTTTAAGATATTACCTTGATTGTTATGTAGCAATAACAATCCCAAATCTCCTTGAATTGACTTTGGAAGGCTTAGAGTCACAAGTGTCACTCCTCTAATGGCTTACAAACACCATAAGCAAGTGGAGAAGGTATAAAGAGAGAGGAGAGAGGTAGAAATTCGTCCTTAGATGCTCTAGGGATCAAGTGCATGAAATCCTAAGGCCTTAGGGGTCTTTATATAGGGTTGGGATTAGGGTTTCAGTCCTTATCCTTATCTAGTTACTTGCCCATCAAGCAACCACAAGATAAGCCTTGAAAATCCCTATCTCTTGGACCTTGGACGATTTTAAGGATATCCTTATCCTTGAATTCGTCCATCCTTTAACAAGGATAACCATCGCCCTATTTTGCAACTATCACATAATTACAATTCAGCCCCTCTAGTTTAATTAATTACACTTGATCACAAAATTAATTCTTAATTAATTATTGACCAATATTAATTAAACAAATATGATTTCTCCTTTAATATATTATTCTTATAACATATTAATAAATCATAATAACCTCTCTTTTTATTTATTTCTCCAATCAAGTTGCTTTGGTGAAGGCAACCCAAAAGGACCATGCACCATCGGGTCAAGTACATACCAAAATAGTTATGAACTTAGACACTAATCTAACACTTACACCATCAGTTTTTTAATTCAAGTTTATCTAGTTTCTAAAGCATGTGTGTCAACCTTGTTCTTTATATCTTTCTTTTTCTTCTACATGTTCCCTATATAAAGAGTAACTTTGTGAACCTCTCCACATGAACACCTTTTTTCTGTCCCTATTTTCTCTAATGGCACTCTTCGTTCCTCTCATCATCAAAAACCTCTTCCAATGAACCCCATTCTTCATTTTCAGTTACTTCTAGGTCTTCCCTCTCATCGCCTGCATTAGGTACAATTTCTTCCTATAACCCACTATATGTGAACTTAACATCTTGATCAATGCTCATTTTGAAGTCATCCATGTCTACTTTATTCTCTTTATCCAATAGAAAATCATTATCACAAGATTCTTCCTGTTCTTTCTCTTAATCAATATGCATCGTACTATGATATGTTGTATTGCTACCATTTTTTATTTTCCACATCATGCATTCAATTCCTCAATGACAACTATGGGATTGTCATTAGAGACATGAAATATGTTAATAAAGTTTTGTTTCCATGTTCAGCATACACCTTGATCACCGTGTTAGCCCTGATGTACTTAGCTAGGTTACAAACATCATTACGAAGAGCTCTAAGACCAAAATTTAAGTTGTCATTGTTGGAAATAGGTGTCAAATATCATAAATAATTGGTGTAACTTTGGGAATAATGAAAAAGTCCTTTGGGGTTGCCCTAAAGAGCACAAATAGCTAGATATAGTTTTAGGAGGTGGAGAAAATGGTTTATTAATTTATTACATGTTAATAAATTAATTATAAACTAGTTAAAATTAATTATAATTAATTTAGAATTAATTGGAATTAATCTAGAGGTACATGGACTGAATGTTAATGGTTCAATAGTTGAACAATATGGACATTCTGGAAGGCTTATAGCATGGACGGTTTTAGAAGACCCCTTGGATGCTTCTATAATTAATCCTAGTAACATATATGGAAACGATTTGAATCTGGATTAAATCTTAATATTTAATTGTTACCACTGTAACTATATAAAGGGGCCTTGGGGTGCTTATATATTCGTCCCATGCATAGCTCCTGGAAGGCTACAAAATCTGATTTTCACCTTTCTCATATCTCTCGCATTTAGTTTCAAGGGTAATTGACTTTTGGGTGTGAACCATTAGAGGTACACTACTTTGGCTACTAGTTTTTCCAATAGCAACAAGAGATCAAAGGATTCAAGCTTCAAGGATAAATCGATTTGTCAAAAGGTTAGTTTTTTAATCCCTTCGCTTTTAGCTTGTTAGGTTAGTTTTAAAATTACATTGCTACAATAGTAAAACTTACATCCTAGGGTGCATGTACACTTCGGATGAGTTTTGAATGTTTTCGTTGCCTTAGTCTAGTGTATGGTTGCAAATAAAACCCAACAGTGAAATCAAATCCTTAGTTTTTTGTTATATGCACAATGTATAAAACTAACAAAAAATTCGCAAAAGAAATTGTTGTCACAGGATGCGGTGCAGCCTACCGAGTTTTTGAGGTTTCGGATTTTTAGCAATAATTTCAAATTTAGGGTCTATCTTTAGTTTTAATTATTATCTTCAATTGTTTAAATCTGATTAATTAAAATAGGAAGATAAATATGTCTGATTGATTTGAATTATTGATCATGATTTAAAAAATTAATTAGTTAAAATTTAATTAAATCATCCAAATTTAAATTATTTTAAATTCACCCCACATATAATTATAAAAGTTTATAAAGGAATATATATATATATATATATATATATATATATATATATATATATATATATATATATATATATATATATATATATATATATATATATATATATATAGTCGAATCAAGACCAAACCCAATTCATAAAGCCAAGTTATAAGATAGGTATAAGGAAACAACCTATAAAGTGACCGTTAAATGTAAGTCTTTTCACTCATTCCTTCTTTGTGTGGTGGATTGTTGTTAGCTAAAAGGGTTCGATAAGACAATGTCTCGTTAAAAGTAAAAAAAATTTAAGTACTAAAAATGAAATTCTCGTTCTTAGTTACTTTTAGAAAAATGAGGCAAAACCTCGGAGTTAGTGCCTTTAAATATGGCCTAAAGGCTGAGAATTAGGGTTTCTCAACTCAGCAAGGTCGCATAGTGACCAAGACCATATCACGTTGTTATTTATGTATAATATATTACTAAAAGGTTAGTGACCAAGACCAAAATCGCCCGCATGAACACCTTATATATGGTAAGTGTTGAAATTCTAAATTTGTTCTTCCATACATTCATTATACATTCCTAAAGAAGATAAGGTGTTCATGCAGGCGATTTTGGCAAGTTCAAAGAATATCAACCAATTTTTAAATCCTCAAAATGAAGCTTGAAAGTGAATGTTTATGTTGTTATGCGTTTGGTGAAAAAGTTGTGAAATAAAGCTTGTTTGGGAAAACATTTAAGATAAGTTGTAAACCCTTAACATATTGGCGTATTTAGCAAAACTAACTATTAGCTGGTAGTTGGTGGAATTTAATAGCCAGTAGTTGGAAGTTGTAGCTTTTATTTGTTATATAAGTGTTTGCCAAAAAAAATTGAAAGCTTTTGAAATGTGTAAAATTACATAAAAAATAATTGCTTAAAAATATAAATATATTAAAGGAAATTCTAGAAATTGCTTAAAAAAACTCAATATTTTTTAAACGCTACATAAAGTACCTTTTTAATTTTAAATTTTTTGTTTAAACAAGACTAAATGCTCGTACTCACAAACAAAATGTATTGTTTAAATGTAGCTTTTTGTTAAAAGCTAAAATGTAGAAGCTCTCAAACACTCGCTGCCAAACAAGCCCTAAGCATCTAAAACTAAAATCTCCTAACCAAATCCTTTAGAACCAGACAATAAACAAACGTGGCCATTGTTTTCTTGGAACACCAAAGGGGTTTTTTAACTACTAGCAAGATGTTGCAGTGGAATTTAGGGTTTGTGGTGGAGATCTGGATACTGACTTGGATCGTGATATCACTTTCTGAACTGATATTTCTATCTTATGCCTGAGTTACAAGAAATTCAGCCTAGGATAATCCAAGTGGACACTTACGTTTCTAGGCACGGAAAACGTAAGCAAATATGATAGAGGATTATGTGAAAATATGATGAAAAACGAGAGCTTAAGATCGTGGCCCTCTTCTGAAGAGGAAGAGCTATTTATATATTAAACGAGATTAGGGTTTCATTAGGGTTGGGCCGTCATTAGTTTCTTTGGAAGAAAGTCATGATAATCCGGATTTAATGAGGATTTAGGGTTGCCAAAACTAACGAGTTTCGTTAGTTTTACCATAATCACCCTCAAGAAATTGAATTTTCCACTATGTTCCCATATGTAAAATTCGGTAAGCTTTTGGGGCGCTGTCCATTGGACCCCACTAGGGGCGCTGCCCTAGACCCCGCCAAATGGGCACTGCCCCTTTGGAAACCCCGGACCCAGGGGCGCTGCCCCCGGACCCTCGACTAGTCGTCGAACCGACTTCTAATTCGATCTTATACATGCATGCACTCCGCACAACCTCGTACATATATTAGAGTACAAATTATGAAGTCTCTTAGCTCACATGTTAGTTCCAGTTACTTAAAATGACATGGTGACACTAAAATCACCAACATATGTTAGAACAAATGATAGATTACAAAAAGGAAATAGCAAAATTAGGGTTGTGAATCACAGGTTCAATTCATTCTATACTTTTTTCTTTCTAATAAAAAGCCAAAAAGAAGAATAGGAAACATTCTTATCGAAAATCTTCATTTCCTTGGTTTAACCGCTCCAACACAATGTTGTTTCAGAAATTCCAAAGAGTTGTGATACTGACTATATCAAACGATTTTCTTTGAGCTGCGTTCAAGGTTGTTTTATCCTAACCAATTGGTCAATCTACAATCGTGGTATGACAAGTGGTATTTAATTCCCACCACCTTCCTATTTGACTCCAAATTTGTCTCACAACTTGACAAATTATGAAGAGATCGTCAATAGGGTCATTATGAGAGACAGAAAATAGGGGATAACACAATATCAACATGAATCTATTTATCAACCAACTTTATTTGTGTAGATACAAGTTAATGCATTCAACTTTAGAAAAACAATAGAGTTCCATCTTAAAGGAAAAAAAGTTTATCGAGAGTGCCACTATCTAAATAAGATCTAGCAAAAGACGTTGAAAATTATCCTCTGGGATCCAATTTCATCCCTCATTGATCTCTTTGGTCAGAAAATAGAAAAGTTTATCTAAGAATGTTATTTGGTCTGGAACTGAATAAACCTTAAACTAAGAACAAGGAACTATACCGAATAGTTTAATAGGTTATTATTCGGTTCGGCTCTATTAAGAAATGTGTTATCTAAGAAGGTGTTCGGAACTAGAACCAGACCAGAACCGAAAAAACCAAAAAACGAACAAACACTTAAACTAAGAACTGAAAACCAAACCGAATATCTCACTCACTCCTTATTCGGTTCTGGTTCCGATTCAATTTTTTGGTCAAAACGTTCATTCCTACTCCATATAAGCCAAAGGAAAGGGCATTGTATTGTCAATTCAACACTTAAATGAAATTCATATAATGATGAAAGTCAAATCATTTACTCTGTATGAAATATCCATTAAGTTTTTTTTATTAAAAGTATATACACACATCTAAAAACATTTGAACTCAAAATCTCATTTGGTATCATTAGTCCGAACCACTCTTTATTGGGTAACGCATTGAACATGTTTCTATTTTAAATATATGATATTATAGTTAACTCAATTTATCCTATGACATGTAAAGCGTGTTATCACATTTGATGTGTACTACTTTAGAGTTTTGATCGGTTTCAAAGATAATAATTGACGTGTCAATCTCAAAACGAGTTATTGAAAAAGTGAATTTATTATTTAAATAGCAATACTATTGCTTTTAGTAATGTATAAACATGAATTATTCATAAAATAAAAGAATAAACTAAAAATATGGAATATATGATATTATAGTTAACTCAATTTATCCTATGACATGTAAAGCGTGTTATCACATTTGATGTGTACTACTTTAGAGTTTTGATCGGTTTCAAAGATAATAATTGACGTGTCAATCTCAAAACGAGTTATTGAAAAAGTGAATTTATTATTTAAATAGCAATACTATTGCTTTTAGTAATGTATAAACATGAATTATTCATAAAATAAAAGAATAAACTAAAAATATGGATCCACCAGGATTAGAATGATGTTCCTTTGAACTTTCTATCCCAACCAACCCTAGAGCGGCTATCTAAAAAAGACATTTCGTTGGTGGCAAAGAGCAACTTTAAAGATTCTGCATATAACTGCTTATAACGAACCCAAAAAAAGGTCGCGTCATCGTTGGTGACAACACTTTTTTTTCTTGTTTAGTGATGGCGCCTGAGATCAACGCGGTGTGGTGGGCCATTTGCTCCGTTTTATCGATAAAAGTCGGAGCTCGATTGCACGAGCAAATCAGTCGCATTAACACCTTTCGAAAACACACACACACTTTGAGCTTGAACAATTTGAAAATGGCGGTGGTGAATCAGCAGTTGGAAGATGATATCAATCATGGATCAGGAGGAAGCACAACTTCACTTGATGATATCGCTAGGGTTAATGCTTCAAAAGAGTACGAAAATTTATATTTTTTCCTAATTTTATATGTTCTAGCTTATGAACTAAACTGAAATTAGTTACATGAGACTGCACGATCTGTTGTTCATCAAGTGTTTACTATTCACGTCGCTGTTTTCGCAGGGCGGAAAAAGAGCGGTTGATTCGCCTATACCTTAAAATTATGTGGCCTACGATTCATGTCAATGTGAAAATCTCTCTCTCTCTCTCTCTCTCTCTCTCTCTCTCTCTCTCTCTCTCTCTCTCGTTTACACAATCTTTTATGTTTGGAGAAATTAAATTGAAAATGGCGGTGGTTAATCAACAGTCTGAAGATAACAACCATGGAGCAGGAGCAGGAGCAAGGACAAATTTAGTTGATGAACTCGCAAGGGTTACTGCTTCAACCCAGTAATAAGATTCTTATACCTTTTCTGCTAAAATCTGTATATTCTTTCCGGTGCTTATGAATTACACTGATATCAGCAATGCATAATATGTTCCTGAATTATTTCACAGGGCGGAAATGGAGCAAGTGGTCAACTTATGTAAGGGAACTTTATGGCCTATAATTTCTGCAGATGTAACTCTCTTTCTCTTTCTCATCAATAGAGTGTCACATCATCTTTTTACAATCCATACATTATACTCTATAAAGTTCAATAAAATGTTATAAAAAATGTTATAAAAGGTGTTTGTGTTTCTGATTCTAGTTGTGCAAATGACCTTACTGTCATTAGCTTATATAGTTTCCTACTAAATATGTTAGTTCAAAAGCGTACATAATTTGGGTATATATATATATATATGTGTGTGTGTGTGTGTGTGAAAAGGTGTAAATAGGAATTTTCTTTGTGAAGTAGTTTGGGCTAGGTCTAGGGCTTCAAATAAGCCAAGCACACTACAAGGGGGTTTCTTTGATTCAAGGTTTTTCCTTTGTCGAGTTCATCTTGCAATTATTTTATCATTCAACACTTTTCCATCAATGTTGTAGATAAGATTGTCATATACCGAGTGAGTACCATGAATAACACTTATGCTTGCTTCATGTATCCCAGATCAACACAATGCAGCAAAAATTTCTTTCGGTGATAAAAGAGAAATCTAGCATTGATCTGTGGAGGGGCATGACACGGTAAAGAATAAAACATTGGTAGATCTTTTTGATAACTACAAATTTGGCTTACAAGTAGTTGTAATTTTATCAGGAATTCTGGTAATACAGCAAGTACTTCAGGATCATCGGTTTTCCAATTTCAATTCTCAAATGGAATCTCAACACCAGTTTCTACAGGCAAGAATATTGAAGGAAAAGACAATAAACCCTTTGTAGTAACTTTGGTTGATCAAAACTCAGGGCAAATTGTGAAGACTGGGGCCGAGTCTGCAACAGAAATTGAAATAATAGCTCTTGAGGGTGATTGTGATGATTCTGAAACAGAGAATTGGACTTCTTGTGAATTTAACAATAAGATCATCCATGAATGGAATGGAAAGAAAGTACTTCAAGGAAACACTTCCCTAAAACTAAAAGAAGGTATTGTTTACGTAAATAAGATTTCATTTACACACAATTCAACCTGGAAGGGAAAGAGAAAGTGTAGGCTGGGTGCAAGGTCAAAGGATGCTGTTTTTGGCACTTGGGTAAAAGAAGCAAAAACAGAATCCTTTCTCCTTAAAGACAAGCGCAATTTCAGTAAGTACCTATATATATGTTTTATTTTATACATTTGATTTGATAATTGATATTATATTTCCATGGTTTCTGTTTTCACTTTTCAGAGTACAACAAGCATGAGCATCCATCCTCATCCGACGAAGTGTATCGATTACATGGGATCAACCATCGTAGTGATTGCTTTAAACATTTGATAAAAGCAAACATAAAAACTGTGATGGACCTCCGTACTCTCAATGCAATTAATCCAGAGAAGCTCAAAGATGTAACTTTTTTGCTTGTTTTTTGTTTCAGTTTCTATCCGAGTGCTTGCTAGCTAATGTCCACTTAATTGCTCAATCATAGTAACAATCATGTCATTAATATTGCCCTATCTGCAGATACTTAAGGTTCGTCCTAACGACTGGAAGATCATAATGGACCATGCACACAAGTGTAAGGACGATAATGGGATATACTTGTACCTTAATTCAAGAGATGATCAAAACAAACATGGTGTGGCTTTTAATGTTTATGGACATTTGGTGGGATTAGTTTCCGATTCTCTCTTCCTTCCTTTCTATAAGCTTTCCAACGAGAAAAAGGTAAGTTCTGTTCTCTTTAGTTGATCTAGTTGACTCTCATAAATATCTCGGTTCTCAACATATGAACTGTTTAAATGACAAAGCGATACTCTTTCTTTAGTTGATCTATTTAATTAGGGAGCTGATCCGTACACAACAATTTTTCTTCATACACAACAATTGGTGCTTTAAAATGTTGTATTGTACAACTATATAATTCATGAATTGTTGTGTATGACAAAAAACTGTTGTATACAAATCACTTCCCATTTAATTACTCTCGGAAAATACAAATAGGGGTGCAAACGAGCCGAGCCGAGCCCGAGCCTGGTCAGGCTCGGATCGGGCTCGTTTAAGTTATATAAGGCTCGAGCTCGAGCTCGGCTCGATTCGAGCTTCCTTGTACTGAGCTCGGCTCGATTCGAGCTTCCTTGTACTCGAGCTCGTAAGGAATTATACAAGCTCGGCTCGGCTCGGGCTCGGGCTCGACTCGTTTTTTATCTGACGTGTCTAAATAAGCTTAAGCTCGGCTCGAGCTCGTTAAGAAGCTCGTTTACTAATACCTTAAATCCATAATTTCCCTAATATGTTTTTATTTTAATATATTTAAATAATATTAAATTATATTATATAAAGGCTCGTTTAGGTTCGCGAGCCTAATCAAACTTAATGACATAGGCTTGAGCTCGAGCTCGTTTAATAAACGAGCTTAATATTAAGCTCGAGCTCGGATCGGGCTCGTTTAAAATCGATTTCGAGTCGAGCTTTTAACGATCCGATCTCGAGTAGCTCGCGAGTAGCTTGGCTCGTTTGCACCCCTAAATACAAAAACATCACTTGTATTTGTATGAATGTGACGATTTAGCCATTTAAATATTTATAGTAGCGATTGAACCATTAATTATACTGTTTGCGGTTGTGGGATAGAAGAAAAAGTAAACACACTTTGCCTTATAAGTAAACTGTTTAAACTGTTTTCAAATTACCAACAAAGCAAGAAATGTTATAAAAGAATGGCAAACTTTGTTTTTTCGATTTTCACCTGCTATAATAATAATAAATAAGAGTTGACATTGTTTTTAGAAAATGTACTATTCCAACTGTTTTCAAGTTGCCAAAAAACCTAAAAGATGTTATAAAAAAAAGTAACAAACTCTGTTTTTTTCAATTTCCACCCGTCATAGCTTATCATAATTCATATTTACACTTTTGGACCGGATTTCAAATTTTGTTACAAATTTGGTCCAACATTACAGATATTGTCCAAACTTTTTGTTAAACAAATGGAAACGAAATATAATACTATAATGATTTAATGATGGGTAAATTGATATATAATTGGACTGGTTTTAATTGATTTTGTTTCCTTTCAGGCTGATGGTGAAAAGCTGGTAGCATCAGCATCTGAACAGTGGAGGGAAGTCGTCTTTTTCGAAGATGAAGCTGCTCTGATTAACCATCTTCAGCCACCCACCAGTACCACCCTGAACTCACTCCCTAATGGCCTTCTTAACTTGGTGATTCTTCAGAAAAACAATCACACAGGCCTTATTACAACCATCGAGAACCACAACCACTGGAAAAATAATACTATTGTTGGACTAACCGGTCAATCAAGTCAAAGCCCCAAACGGCCTGCATCTGAATTTGAACATGTTATCTCAAATTACTCCCCTAAAAAACCCAGAGATGATATGGATACCGAGAATGAAGATTATATGCAGTATCTTAATTTCTCACATGCACAAAAATGGAAGACTGTGTGGTGTGTGGTAGGATGGATTTCCATCTTCTCAAAAGTACGCAGTCTATCAATTGCTACAAATGGTCATTGCAGCCCAATCCAGCACATGCAGATTTAGAGAATCTGGTTTGTAAATTGTAATATGAGGTGCTTTTTCAATGGCTAAGCGTACGTACAAAGGTGGGCCTTATAGTCGTTTATGATTGAATGGTCATTGGGTTTACCCTTTTTCTAAATAATTTCCGACCCTTGCAAAGTTGAGGAGTTGATGTCTGTATTTTTTATTTCTGTTGTAGATTAAGATCATTACGTGTCAAGTTGTTTCAAAAAATTTCTACTTGTTTCTGTATTTATTTGAAAACTATAATATTATGTTGTGTTGTTGTGTGTTTTCTTTTTATCTTTTATGACCCGATAATTGCCAACTACAAGGATCATTTTTGTAGTTTACTCTTAAATTTATTACAAACAATGTAATAAAACTGATTTTATATAGATAAATTACCTGACTATTTCTCATTATATTTAAGTAAATACTTGATTTGATTCATGAAAAATAATCACCTAAAAAGTAGTACATGCAAATATTCTATGACTTCATATATTTTTGGACAAATATCGCACGCATGTAAGTTGGCAAAAGAAAAAGCAATCTTACCAATGTGTTATGTTGTCCCTTTAATTGAATTAAAGTAGTATTAATAAAAACAAAAACTATAATAAGAAACTATGGGTGTTTACCGCGCTTTGCGGGGACAGAAGGTGTTGTTTTTTTTTGTCTGTTAATTTGTTTCACTTTTTGATAATACTAATAAAAAATAGTAAATTACATATTTACCCATGTCATAAAATGCAATGGATTACTGGGATGTGTGTATTCATTTTATAGAAATGTTCTTGTTGGGCGACATCAGCCATGAGGTTAACTGCCTAATCGAGTAGGACAAATTCGGTCAGGGGTAGAAGGTTGAGCAGGGAAGCACAATATTCCTCTGATTGACACTGCATTACTTGTTCAGGTAAAAGTGGGTCCAAAACTCCAGTTGGTACTTCTCTAAATCCTGCCTGAAAACCAAATGAACACAAGTTTTAGGTAATGAGAAATCAACAAGGGGATGGAATGGAGTGAAGGATTACAGAATAGGAATGGAATGTGATTGCTTCTCCTGGGCTGATTTTCATTCCATGCAATGGAATTATAAATTAAGTATTATTAGTTATACCGGAATAATACCTTCCAAACAATTTAAATCAATCCCGTTTCAATTGATTCCTTAGATATTCTTCCTGACTGTTCTCTGCTTTGATTCGAAAAACACCATCAGCCTGCAAATGGCACAGAAAGTGTGTTAAATGCAAATAAATAGAAGCATGCTTCCATTTCTTCCTATTACAACATTGTATTTTGGAACATTTATTCAATTATATAAAATGAAATTCTATTTACAAAATATATAATTTTTAACGAAATAGAAGGTCATTAAAACCGAAATAGGATTATAACAATTTTAATTCTTTGATGTAATTACCATTATGCCATTTCCCTCTTCAAATTATAATCCAACCAACATCCAAATTCAGTGCCACACATACTTCAGATATACTGTTCAAAAACTTAATTAAATTGAACAAATCGGTGCCATGAGACCACATGGTGACTTAGGTTTGGGTTTGGGCCTTTGGGGGAGGAAAAGGGGGTACATATGAGAGCAACTTGGTCGGTGGATCACAATCAGAGTGATAGGGACAAAGAAAAAGAGGAATCTAGAGATTGTGTTATGATTATTAAAGACAGACAGAAAGATGTTAGATACCTAAACCCTAAACCCTATATATGAAAGTGCAACAAATAGCAATGTACTTTGAAACTAACTGCACAAAACAAAAACAAAAGGTGTAAATTCAAAGTACATTATTATTTGGTGCATTTACAACTAAATATGGAAAATATAACAAATAGCAATGTACTTTGTTTTTTGGTAGAAAAATCAAAACAAATCTCTAAAAACAAAAACAAAAAGGTGTAAATACAAAGTACATTATCACTTTAGCTATTAATGAGAAATTACCATTAGAACCTTCACCATACTTTCTTTTATTTCTATTACAACATTATACTTTCAATGTTTTTCTCATTAAAGCAATGTACTTAAAAAAACTTATAATATTGTAATGAGAAATGAAAGTAGGGTGTTATAATAAACAAATAAATTCAAAGTACATTGTTGTCTAGTGAATTCACCACCTAAATATGGAAAATACACCAAATGACAATGTACTTTGGTTTTTGGTAAAGAAACCAAAATAAATTGCAAAAACCAAAATAAGTGTAGATTGAAAGTAGATTGCTATATAGTTCATTCACTACCTACATATGGAAAATGTAACAAAGAGAAATGTACTTTGGTATCACCAAATCAGTGTGAAACAACCTTTATGGAAAAGTATTTGGATTAGCTTTTTAGTGGCAAAAGTCAATAAGTTAAATAATGTTTGTCTAACTTATTGACTATTGCTTGTTTTTTATTCTAATAAGTCACAAGTCATTTCAAGAAGTCACAAATTATAACTTCTTCAAAACTCATTTTCAAAGGCTAAACCAAAATGTAACACCCATGTTATAGATTGATTTAGTTTACTATTTATCAAGGACCAAAGATGGTGTTTTACGAAAAACTTTGTGCCACGACGTGGTGCAAGGATGTCTATGACGTGGCATGGAGTAAATGGAACGCATGTTTTTAATGAAACCACCACGTGGTAGTGGGTTGGCCACGATGTGGCAGCTGTTCTAGCCCAAGCCCGTAATTTTAGGGTGTCCTCCCATATTTAAGCAACATTTCCATGGGATTAGGGCATCTTCTTCAGCCTCCAACCCTCTACCTCAAACCCTAGCCTCCTTTAGAGAGTTTTGGTTCATTTTGGTATTCTTGGTACCTTAAAGAAGAAGAAGAAGAAGAAGAAAGACTTTTGGTGCATTAATCTAGAAGGCAACTTCATCATCACCATCTTTAGCATATTTTAGACCCTTGTGAGTATTCAAGTTCCAAGCTTTCTAGTTTGTGTTTCTAGATCTAGCATTCTTGTCCCTTTTCTTCATGTTATGAGAGTTTTAAGGAATACATTTCATAAAGTTGGCAACTTATGGATCCTTGAGGTCCATTTGAAATTATATGTTCCAGATCTAGTGTTCCTTAGTGTATTTGGCCTTGTGTGAAAGTTTGAGCCCTTTTCTTCCTTGGTTTTGACCTATTTTGGGTGAGGCATGCATTGGACATGCATGTCCATAAAGCACAAGTTTTTATGGTGTATTTTGGGTATGAAAGTCTTCAGGAAAGTGTTGTTGGGTGACTTGGTTGGTTAAGAGCTTAATAGGTTAACTCATGTCTTAAGATGTCGTTAAGGACTCAGGGTTAGAAGTTTTGGCTTCTTGGGATGACTTAAAGGATAAAGTTGAAAACTTTATCCATTAAGACCTTGGGGTGTATCAGATATGAGCTTTGGAGCTCTTAAGGACAAAGAAAACAACTTAATCAATTAAGTTGTTAAGACCCAGTTACCACACTGTGGCACTTTGGCCGCCACGTCGTGGCGACTGGGAGGCTACTCGACGATTTTGTCTTTATGTTGTTACAATTTTGCTAATGGAAGGCCACGACGTGGCGATTCATTGACGTAATTTTTTTTAGCTATTGACTTTAAGGGTTGGCCTTTGGCCATTGACTTGGGTTGACTTTTGGTCAAGATTGTTGGATTCAGGCTGTAGACAAAGATTGGACCTTGTATGTTTTGATATGAGTAATGTAGCATCTGTTGTGAGGCATTGAGTTGTAGTTTAGTTGATTTTGTGAGTCTGGTGAGCCTTCTCAGTATACTATGTAGGATGTTAGTTGTCTTTGTGATACTTGCATGGAAGACCCATAGGGCAACCCATGACATTTGTTTGAAAGACCATGGGGTAGCTCATGGCAATTACATGAAAGACCTTAGGGGCAGCCCATGGAACTTGAATGTTAGACCATGTGTAATGTCCCAATTTTCAAAGCAATTTTTTTCATTTTAATTTATTTAAATATATCATAGTATAATTACTGTTAACGGAAAGATGTTGCAAATGCATGTGTGTACAGTCGAACCTTGCCCTTCTCATGAAATACCTAAAAAACATTTATAACAACTGAGTAAAGTGCTAGGCTTAGTGAGTTTCCCAAAATACCATATATCACAATATATGTACAATGCATACACATAATTACCTTCAACATAAAGCTGGTCTGCCCTTGGCCTTGAGCATGAACCTTGCCCTTCTCACGAAATACCTAAAAAACATTTATAACAACTGAGTAAGTGCTAGGCTTGGTGAGTTCCCCAAAATACTATATACCACCGTACATGTAGAATGCATACACATAATGACCTTCAACATAAAGTTGGTCCACCCTTTTTGCTTACAACATATAGCTGGTCTGCACTCAACTATATATATATATATATATATATATATATATATATATATATATATATATATATCAACATACATATAGCAAAAATCTATATAACAAGCAACTAATTATCCTAGTCTATTTGCCTAAGTGCATACTACAGGGTAACTATGTCTTAACACACAAATGATGCATATTGGAGTATACAATATAGTGAGACACCTTGACAATGACTCATAAGATTGACAGCTATCTGGGTGATTCTACTGACGAACCAACTAACGGATAGCGCACCGAACAAGTATTAATAGAGATTCCATAGACAAAAGTCTGGAAATTGCACTGGCAGAGCTTCTACTTGCTAGCTACTACTACTTAACGGTTCGTAGGGATTCGATGCAGACTAAAACTAAGGGAAAATAGGATAAAATCGGAAGCAACTCGAGAGAGAACTTGGGAGGTGTGGGAAGAGAATGAGTCATTGGAGGATATCTATTGGTGATTTTTAGGGTGCACGTTGTGCATTTTAAGGCAATGTCTCCACAGCCGCTTTATGCCACATTTTGGCCTCTTTGTTGTCCGTTCTTTCACCTTCTAGAAATGCACGTCGCGCAACGCGCGGCGCAAAACAGATTTTGTAAATTTTGTAACTTCATCATATAAACTCCGTTTTTGACGTTCTTTATATCCCCGGAAAGCTCTCGAAATGATCTACAACTTTCCTTTAGACCCCAACAGCTAATTCTTATTTTATTTTTCATCCATATTTTTATATAATTAAATGATTTGCTAAAATCATAACTCTCTCATACGGACTCCATTTTTAGCATTTTTTTTCTCAAAATTCCTATGTTAAAGAATACTATAATTTTCATTTTGGTGACTTTAGCTAAAGGTAAACCATTTTCTTTATAGCTTTTTACGTCACACATTACTTGTGTGCGGTTGACATTTATATCTTATTAAAATCATATCTAATTCATATGGAGTCAGATTTCTAAGAAAGATATATTTCCAGGACGGGAACAACGTGTACTTTATATATATATATATATATATATATATATATATATATATATATATATATATATATATACTGATGCGACCTGGCTCCGAACCACTTGTCGTGAGAAGAACTTACCGGTCCTTAAGCCTGAGAGGTCACACAAGGAGGAAACACATCGGCCGCTCTCCGGGAGAAGGTCCTGGAAAGATGCTCTGATGGTTAAGTTAGTATGTAGAAGGTTGGAGTATAGAAGTATAAGGCTGGAGAAGGAATGACTTACTTTGTCGGGGCCAAGGTAAGGTCCTTTTATAGTGGAGATCTTCCTCGGTCCGTACTAGGGACCGGTACTGCAATCCTAATAGGATCCGTCGTTCATATTGGGGAGTCCTGCTCCACACTCGTGTTCAGCCCAGTGATTGGTCCAAGCGATTGTGCTCTTTCTGGGCGTTTTGTCGCCTGGAGCCATTATCCCTAGGTTGTGGCTAAAAAACAATATTTTGGAGAGGGCGAGCCTTCTACGCGGTCGCCTCACGGGAGTCCGGGGTTGCTGAGTCGGCTCCCACCGGAGGCGCCTTGTTAAGGCTCTCCTGTCTCAGGCCCGCTCTAAGGGGTGCGTCATCAAGTCCCCCAGTCCAGTAGCCATAGCGTATGCTACCTAGCTATGATGTTTTGGACTTAAATATTGGTACACATGTCGTTGTTTCACTTGGTTGTCGCTTCATTTCCGGCGATGTGACGTTTCGACGTGCGCGCGGTGGTTAACTCATGTGTTAGAGATTTTCGCAGACCCCGCCTTTTTCCCGTTTATTTCTCTTCAAACGGTTTCCTCTTTCATTTCTCACCCTGCCTTTTCACCCTCCTCTTTCTTTTTTCTCTCTGTCATGGCTATCGCTCAAGGTTCAACCCCTAGTTCTTCTGAGTTTGTTACACTTCAAGAGGTGTATGGTCATACTCTGATTGACGGGGTGGAATTTCCTGTCTCCGACTCTTTGATTACTCGACCTCCTCCTGGGAAGGTGGGTGTTTACCTGAAGACTTTTGACGCTGGTCTTTGTCTCCCGTTGACCAACTTTCAGGAGGAGATACTCCGCCGCTGTGGGTGTAGCGTGCAGATGCTGACTCCCGACGTTGTTCACAAGGTAGTGGCTTTCGAAATGATGTGTCGTGCTAATGGAATCATGCCCGATTACTTCGTCTTCAAGCATTCCTTCCGGTTTGCTGCCACCAATGACAAGTATACACTCTCCGCCCATCAGGGTGAGGGGCATGATCTTGTTATTAACAGTAAGCCTCCCAAGAATTGGCAAGAACGGTGGTTGTCGGTTAACCAAGAGTTGCTCGGCGGTGAGCATCCTCATGCAACGATGCCTTCGGACACTATTCCCAAGCTATTTCCTCCTAACCAAGCGACTGCGGATCTCCTGCGTTCTCTTTAGGTGGATGTTGATGAGATGTCGGAGGTGATTCTTGCTGGTGTCGGGATGAGCCTTAGTTGGCGCTCCCGGGGAGAGATGCCAGTGTTCTACACCATCTCAAAGGGTAAGTTGTTATCACCTTTCTTCTTTCTTTTTCCTTTCTTCCTTTCACCTTCTCCCCCCCCCCCCCTTTCATATATGTTTTGCTTAACAGGTGTCGAATGCTCTGTTTCTATGGATTCTGTACTACGAGTTCGCTACCCAGGGAAGCTGGAGCGCCATGCAGTGCCTCTATATGAGACATCCCCCCCACCCCCCACCCCCCGCTTTCGCTTGTCTGGTGTTATCTCGGTATCCTCTCAGCCCATGGGTAGTTCGAACGCATTGGAGAGCCGCCCGGGTTCGCACACTGTTGTTACTCCTGCAACTGCATCTCCTGATCCTACTGGGTCGGTCGATCATGACGTGGTGGATAGCAAGGTTGGGATAGTGACCATCGCTCTCCGGATTATCGGAAAGAGGAAAGTCGTGCAGGCGAACAACGGACCAGTGCTGAGGGGTGGTTCAGGACCCATTGGGCGGCGGGTGATGCAGCATTGTGGTCTTGTGCGCTTGTTGTCTTCTCATCCCTCTGATCCATAGGATGTGTTAGTGATACCCGATGATGATGTTCAACAGTCTGAGGGTATTGAGAGGGCGTCTCATTAGCCCCTTGTTCCAATTTCTATGAGTGTTGGTGTTAATCCTCCATCTCCAAGGGATAGTCCGGAGCGGCTGTTTCAGGGGTCTGCCCTTGTTATTCCTGTGTTTATCCCGGGATGGAGTTTGCGACCTGATTATCGTTTCTCTGTGCGCTCTGCTGCTTTAGATTTTACCCTCCATGTTCTCCCTCCAGCCACCCTGGATGACATGGATTCCATGAGCAATGTCATTTTGGCCCACAACCTTGCATACACCGTTGCGCAGGCTATAACATATTTAGCTGTCGGGTCCCGTCGTGTGCAACGGTTTGATTATTTGGAACGTGTGCATTGTTCCCTGGTTGAGAGTGAAGCTAGCTTGAGGAGTAGGGTGGCGGATTTAAGTCCTATGGTTGTTCGACTGCAGGATGAGAACAGGTCTTTGGTTTCAGGGAAGTCGGTGTTGGAGGATGTGTGTGGTTTTTTGGAGGGTCAAGTGGAGTCTTTGACCCAGGTAAATGAAGTTTTGATGATTCAGAATGAGAGCTTGGAGCGAGACTTTGTCGATCGCGAGCAGGAGCTAGAGGTATTGAGGGCGGACCGTAGTTGGCTACTCCATGTGGGTCTTGTACGTGTGATGGACAAACTCTTTGAGCACCCTGAGTTCACTGGTGGCATTAGTCGCATTCTTCATGCTGCTTTTGTTGCTGGCGAGGAGTCGGGTTGGGCGAATTTGAAAGCCCAGGTTGATGCTGGGACATACGATCCTTCGGCTAGCGACTCACAGTCTAGTCATTCTTCATCCTTAGATGATGCTTTACTGGCTTTTGCAACTATGGATTTCGCTAGTTTGCTTGGATTAGGTAATTTGGACGTTGATGGGGTGAGGGCATTATGTACATTTGATGATGGTGAGGAAGGTGTGGGTGAGTTAGGTGTTGGGACGGGTGGTGATGATGTTGGTGGGAGTGGCGGTGATGGTGCTGGTGGGAGTGGCGGTGATGGCGTTGGTGGGAGTGGCGGTAATGGTGCTGGTGGGAGTGGCAGTGATGGTGCTGGTGGGAGTGGCGATGAAGTTGTTTAGAGCTGCCCTTTTAGGGTGTGAAAGATTGTCACTGATGTTTCCTTCTTCTTTTTTTTGTATCATGTTTATTTTGATTCCTTGTGGCCCCTAAGGCCTTTGTTATGTTTTGAAGTCTTCGGGAACAAACAATAGTTGGGCTTTGGTTGTTTTGCTATTTTGTTTATCAGATCATGCCTTATGTTGGGCTAACTTTATGTTAAACTTGTATATGTGCGTATGTATGATGCTCTTGGTCTTGCATGGGTTGCATTTAGGATTCACTAAGTATCCTTTACATTGTGTTTTGCTAGCATGTGGAATGTATCTATTTCATTACGTACTAAAGAAAATGCATGCTTATTTATATAATTCTTATATACAATTGTTTCAGCTTTTGGTTCCCTACTGGACTGCTCTAAGCGTTCGTTGCTTGGTCTGGGTGATCAGTCCAGCCACGAGATGTTTTCTTTTTCCCAACTATCTAGGGAGCTGCTCCTTTGCTTTAAAACTGAACGCCCTCGCCTTCCCTTCTATATAGGGTTTCGTCATCATTCAGATGTGGAACTTTCTCAAGTTCCTTGCATTCAATGTCCTGGGGATCTGTCTTCCCTCCGGAGTTTCAATGGAGTATGAGCCGTTATGGTGTGCCTTGATTACCTTGTACGGTCCTTCCCAGGTTTGGCTTAACTTCCCCCGGGATTTGGCATGGCTGACTTCGTTTTTCCGTAAAACATAGTCTTTTACTCGGAATGCCTTGTTTCTTACTCGCTGATTGTAGTACCTTTCTACTGCCTTCTTATAGGCGGCTTGGCGTATGCCTGAGCGTTCGCGTCGCTCTTCCAAGAAGTCCAATTTTTCCCTCAGGCCTTCACTGTTTTCCTGCTCCCTGTAGGATTCCTTGTTTATTGATCCTATCATTATTTCTGTCAGTAACATTGCTTCAGCTCCATAAGCTAGGCAGAATGGTGTCTCTTTCGTGCTGGTCCGTGGTGTGGTTCGATATGACCAGAGAACCTCCAATAGTTCATCTACCCAGTTGCCTTTTGCTTTGCCCAACCTTTTTTTGATCCCTTGTACTAGTGTCCTATTAGACACCTCTGTTTGCCCGTTATCCTGAGGGTGCGCCACAGATGTGAACCTTTGCTCTATTCCCTTTGTTTTACACCAATCTCTAAAGGGGTTTTCCGCGAACTGCAGGCCATTGTCACTAATTAGGACCCTTGGAATCCCAAATCTTGTCACGATGTTTTTCCAAGAAAACTTGATTACTTGCTTCCCATTGATGCATGCCATTGGCTCTGCTTCTATCCACTTTGTAAAGTAGTCGACCGCCACAATTAAGAATTTTACTTTCCCAGGTGCTTCTAGGAAAGGACCGACTATATCGATTCCCCATTGGTAAAAAGGCCAGGGGCTAACTATGCTTGTTAACTTTGATGGCAGAACTTCTTGCGTTGGCGAGAAAGTCTAGCACTCCACACAGCTCCGTGTTAGCTCGACCGCGTCCTGCTGTATATCTGGCCAGTAGAGGCCCATGCGTAATACTTTGCCTGTGAGCGCTCTTGCTCCTTCGTGAGCTCCGGCTGACCTTGCATGGGCTTCCTTTAAGGTCATCTTTCCTGCTGCGCCATCAATGCACTTGAGCCACAGGGCCGTATGGCCCTTCCTATACAGCGCCCCTTTTATCATCGCGTACTGTGGGGCTCGTATCCTCGTCTTCCGAGCCTCCGCGTGGTCATTAGGAAGTATACCATGCTGTAGGTAGTCTATGATGTCCGTAATCCAGTTGGGTTGTGCTATTGATAGAGAATTGTGTAATGCCCGTGTTTCTGGGCTTGTCATTAATAGCAATGTAATATTCTAGGTTAACCTTTGTAACCCATCTAAAAATAATAAAGGTGTATTATTTGAGTATTATGTGTTTTGTGCTTAGTTGTGTGACTTAATTAAATTAAGAATGAAAATAAGCGTCAAAATAAAATGTTATATAAAGTTGATATTTATGGATAATGTTGTAGTAGTTGAAACGAGGTTTCTGAATATATAAAGAATGCCGAAATCCGAGTTATAACGAAGAAGTTATGACCTGTCGAAGTTTCGCGGCAAAACCGGCAACGCTGAATGACGTAAATAGTGAATTTACAACAGAGCGATATTTAGCCTTAGTAATGTAAACGAAAGTCGTAGAGTTCATTAAACCGAGAGCGTGAATAAAAAGATCGTCCAAATCTAACTTCGTATGAGGAAGTTATGATTTTCTGAAGTTTCGACTTAGCAGTATGCAGGCCGAATACTCGATTTGAGATCGAGCGGTTTTTAGCAGAAACAATTTAAATGAGAATCGAAGATCTCGTCAAGGGTAGTGCAACGGTAAAAAGACAGACGAAAATGGATGTCAGATGAAGAAGTTATGAATTTATAACGGAGTTTTCCTGTCCAGGCCTACTAAAAACAAATAATAAAAATAAATTCAAAATTTGCCGACGGAGTCTAAACAAAAGTTGTAGAGCATAGTCTCACCTACGCGTGGAGATAAAGAACGTCGAAACGGAGTTCGTATGAAGAAGATATGAATTTCTGAAGTTTTTAAATAATTAATATTTATTTATTTAATCTTTAATTCAGATAATATCCAAATGAGTCATTGATTTGATCCGAACTACGCCCAGCGTAGTTGAGTACGCCTAACGTACCCCGGTGCTTGAACCGCCTCGGACTTAAATGCCGCGCATACGTAAGCAGTGACGTTTTGGTCGCGTACGCCCCGTGTAGCTGAGTACGCCCAGTGTACGTGCGAGGCTCAGCCTCTATAAAAGGCATGCGAGGGCAGTCGACTTCTTTTGCTAAATTCTCTCCTCTCTCCCCATTTTATTATCGTTTTACATGCTAGAAATATCCCGAAGCCCCGGTATTAATCCCGAGCCCCGAAGCAAGTCTCAAAGCCCCGAAGATCCCGAGAAGTAAGATTCCCGAGCCGAAGCTCTGCCCACGAGAAGCCAATTTTTGTGAAGATCTTCCAGATCTACCAAAGAATACTACTTCTACAAGTCGTAGTGCTGTCCGATCATCTTCTGATCAAGTGAGTGTATAGTTACCTTCTTCTAACGCATAATTATGAAGCATTTTATACGAAATACGTGTTATGTGTATATTTTGTTGTTATATGTGTGAATGTATATTCACTTTCTTCTATCTCATAGATTTGATTTATTCCCTATGAACTATGTGTTATGTGTGCGTGCCTCATCTGTTATGTGGAATATGTATTGATTGAACATGCTATACAGGTTTTAAACTATATATAAAAATATATATTTTTATCAACTAATATGTTGGGTAGAACATGGGTAGATATTTGATGTGTGATAAACAGATGAGAGGCCTCGATGTTGTTGTTGTTGATCTAGTTATTCAGAAGAGTATGGATAACGACCACAGACTCTTTCTAGACAGTCCTGTGGAACGCTAGCAATCTCATAATCTGTAAGAGTTGTGAACGATGTGTTCACCGGTGTACTCTATCCCCTCATGGTTGCCTTTAGGACATCTATTGTTGAGGAAACCCCTTAGCAATAATGTCTGTCCCGATGAAAATCCTAGATTAGGTCCCTTGAGATAGATGTTGTTTTAGGGACATAAAGTGAGGATAACGGGAATGGGTAATCAGGGTATTGTAGGTTGGTAAAACTAAATATAATTATTTATTGCGGGTTGAAAACCCTATATGCTCATCAGGCTCCCAAGCCCGACCCACTCAGTTTTATTTGTATTACAGGAAGTGGCGCAAAGGCATAAGATGGATGAGTCATCAAGTTGTTTTGTTTACAAGTCTGTATATGTATATATTTGTTGAACGACTTGGGGCATGTGACAGCCTTCTGGTGGTGCCACGTGTCCAATTCTGGTGGTGCCACGTCACCCCCTATCGTGTATCAGCCTTCAAACTTAGAAAAATCATAACTCTCGCATACGAGCTCCGTTTTCGACGTTCTTTTTTTCAACGCATAGGTAAAATCAAGATCTACAACTTTCATTTATACTCCATCGACTAGGCTTTCGTTCTTAGGGGATGAAAGGATAGAGGCTGAAGGAGATGAGGGTTAGAGGTGAGTTAAGGTCTTTAAATAGGGTTCAAGACCCTAATTTAGGTTTTAATCTGGTCTGACGAACGCAACACGTTACCTTGGGGAACGCAAGGCATTTGCAAATGCACCCGCGACCAAATTCCTGTGTATGCCATGCGTACCTCCCTTGTACGCCATGCGTACCCGTTTTGGCCCAACACCCCTCTAACTTCAAATGGTCATAACTTTGGCATCCCTTATCCGTTTTCAACGTTCTTTATATCCACAAAAAGGTAACGAGAAGCCCTACACTTCTATAAACTTTATTTAGTCTAAAAACCAGCCAAAATTAAATCCAAAATTCATAAAAGACCGAATTATCAAATTACGATTATACCCTTGACCTCCGAAGACACAATTGAACACTTGGATCACTTGAACCATAACACCCACACTCAAGAAGGGCCAAATTCTTCCTTCCACAAGGCCCTAAGCATGACCACTGAAGATTAGGCCGCAACCCCGAATAAAAAAGCAAATATGAAACCGGGTGTTACATATGTAAAACAACCTAGGAAAGTAAGTGTGTGTGAAAAGTGTTCGAACTTCCAACAAAAGTAAGCTTCTGGAAAATCAAAAGAATTGTCAAAAATCTCTTAGAATAGTTTTCATTTGAATTTTTTTCCTCGATAACACTTGTTGCTTATTCGTTTCCTAGGATTTGGCCTTTGGAAATAGTTCTTTGTAGTTGGATTTAAAAAAAATCAAAATCCTATGTTTTTTTAGTTGAAAATTTTGATTTTCTTAAAAAAATTGTAAAATCAGGTTTTGTTTTAAATTAAAAAAAAATATGCACTTTTCTTTATTTGAAAATTTGATTTTTATTAGCCATATTTTTATGAGTTTTTCTAAATGTTGTTTATCTTGATCTAAGTATCTAACGATTATACATTTAGTTCTCGGATTTTCGGAAAACTATGAGTTCGTAAAAGATTTCACACACACACACATATATAATCAGGATCTTTTGCGAACCCATATTTTCATGCGAACTCCGCAAACTTTTTCATGAGAACTTTTATCTTGGTCTAAGTATCTAGCGGTTATACATTTAGTTCTCGGATTTTTGGAAAACTATGAGTTTGTAAAAGATTTCATACACACACACACACACACACACATATATATATATATATATATATATATATATATATATATATATATATAATCAAGATCTTTTGCGAATCCATATTTTCATGCTAACTCCGCGAACTTTTTCATGTGAACTTTTTTCGCAAAAAAAGTGACTTAAAGCATTAAGTCAGTCACATAAAAGTGCATTCACAAAAAAATTATAAAGAAATTAAAAAAAAAAAAAACTCGAGTGCACATATGTCGGTTATTGTTGACGAAGAAATGCACTTCCGGCGTTAATGGATATATGCACTTTTCATGTGTGCATATTTTTTCGAGATTTTTTTTTTGCGGATGCACTTCTATATGACCGAATTAATGTCCTAAGTCATTTTTTGTGAAAAAAAATCACACGAAAAAGTTCGTTGAGTTCGCCTGAAAGCAGAAGCCAATGGATAGATCACCTTTTTCGCTCTGCGCTGACTTGGTCAAGGTACTAAAATACCTGACCATATATATATATATATATATATATATATATATATATATATATATATATGTGTGTGTGTGTGTGTGTATAGAGATAGAGAGAGAGAGAGAGAGAAAGAGAGAGAGAGAGAGAGAGAGAGAGAGAGTTAGGTTCAAATGTTTTACTATTTATTGTGTGCATGTAGGATTGATTCTGGACCAATCATTTTAGTTATTTTAAAAAAGTAATTAATGCATATTAAATGCTGAAGATTTAATTAATACTTATTATATCTTCAACATATAATATACATTAATTACTTTCTTAAAATAACTAAAATGGTTGGTCCAGAATCATGCAACACCGTAAAAATTTAAACAATTTTTCACATTTTAAAAACCATATAATTTCATTCACATCCACATTTTAAAACATTGTATCATCATTATCTTAATACAAAACCCCAAGATCAAAACATATGAACTCCAGTGTACGTCTGTACGAGTCATGTCGGTGCCTTCCCGCGATCATCGTTGGTACCTGAAACACAACACATAACACTGTAAGCATAATTGCTTAGTGAGTTCCCCAAAATACCACTCTAACACATATTAGCCACTCGAGGCTATAACTCTGTTGTACCTCTTGTCAATATGTCTCAGTGGAACCTTCCAGTCCCACTCTCTATGGGCCCTTTGGCCCTAGCTCTATGGACCCATTGGTCCTACTCTGTATACTCTGAATCATGCATATCACATATCACAATAAATCCCAACACATAAATAACATGCAAATGTACTGGCACATAACTCTAAAATACACTGTCACATTTCTCTGTACCACACTAGGTAAAGTATAGTGAGAAGACTCACCTCAGATGTCTCTTTAAATCTCTAACTCGGTAGAAATACGATCTAGCCTCCGCCTAATCACATAAAGTAAATATTCTCATAAATATGGCTCTCGGGACTAGACTCAACCCTCTCTAGGCACCCTCAGAAGGCAAAAGACCATTTTACCCCTCTTTTAGCTCAAAGGCCACATTGTTGACCAAATACTACAAGTCAACAAAAGTCAATGGTCAAACTTTGACCTTTATTGTCGAGTGCACTTGGTCGAATCGGCGAGTCTACATGTGTCCACTAACTCTCTAGTCTCACTTGGCACGTCGAGTTCCTCCCCTTGCTCGACGAGTCACACCGGACATGAATCGCGGGGCCACCCCAACTCAACTCGCCGAGTCTCAAGATCAACTCGGCGTGTTCCGCTACGAACTCCAGTCCTTTAATCCCCCTCTAACTCACTGAGTTATTCCCCCAAATTGGCAAGTCCACTCACTGAGTGATTTACGGGAAACCCTAACCCTACTCGCCGAGTCTGCCCTTGGACTCGGCGAGTTCATGCCATGCACAAACTCAAATGGCCTCCTGAGGTCAGATCTGTTCCTTAGATGCATAGATCTGACCTTCCCAAGCCTGATAAACACGTAAAGTTCGAATCTTGACACTCATGGGACGTCTAGGAGGCTTCTCTTGGTGATTTAGCCCCAAAAGTAACATCCTTAGCTCAACAACTCCATAGCTCAACATAAAGCAAATTGAGATAAGCTCTTTAGACCACTATGGGTCCAGATCTGAAGTCTCAAAGTGAATAGGGGCCATATCCTCACAATTTTCTTCCAATAAAGGTCATAAAACTCTATATCTATGGATTCCTTCAACAAAACAGATAAAGGGACGATATAATACCTCAAAGATGAAGTCTCTTGCTCGAAATCCACAGATGCACAACCCCCTTGGTCTCCTCTAAGCTGGAAACACCTCCTTCTTGCAAGAATCAACCACAAAGATCAAGAAATGGCTCCTATCCTCTCACAAACGCTCTAGCTCCTTTAGGGTTTCTCTTTGGGGTTTGGTAGCCGCAAATGACGGCCCTAAGGGCCTTTAAATAGGTCCCAAACCCAGGAAATTAGGGTTTCATTAAACAGCGTGGACTCGCTGAGTCCACTCATGAACTTGCCGAGTCCAGCCATGAACCCGGATAAGAATCTGCAACCCTACTCGGCGAGTCTAAGCACCAACTCGCCAAGTTCCTTCACATCCTCCAAAAATAAAAGAATATAATAATATACCTGGGAGTCCGGATGTTACAAATCAATTGTATATGCACACAATAGATAGTTAGAACATAATAACCTAACCATATATATATATATATATATATATATATATATATATATATATATATATATATATATTGTTAGGTTCAAACGTTTCTAGCAACAATTGTGTGCATGAATGCACCAATAGGAATTAAGGAAAAAAAATAAATAGTTAAATAAATCATTTAAATGTATTATAGTAATCTTTGCATATTTAATTATGGTAGATAATTAATATGCTGTTTATTATTCCTTTAAATATGGGATGTCAAAGTCAAAATATGTTGAAAAAAACCGCTGATCATCAAGTTTTCTCTCATTTTTGGTAAGTTTCGTCACCCTCCTTATGGTTATTACATTCCCTCTTACTCAAATCATAAATATTTTACACAAACATCATCACATCCATGTTAGATCTTCGAATCTTCAAGTGATCCTTCAAGTGTTCTTGAGTTGAACACTTCTCATCTTCAACATTCACCCACTGAAATCATATAATGTGAGTTCATACCCCTATCTTTTCATGTTTTTTCTTAAGTTTTAAGGGGGGGGGGGGGGGGGGGAATACAAGTTAAAACACCAAGAACACAACTAAACTCATTTAACAGCCTTCATCAAAAAAGTTCAACTCCATTCACGGACTGTTTTGGACAACTTAAACATTTTAGTTTTCAAAACTGTTTTAGGTTCAAGTAGTTCTAGTTCTTAGCTTTAAAATGACTACTTTCACATCTCCACACGATTTTTCTATGATTTATGGTGATTTTTACAAAACTGTCTATCATTTCAAGAAGCAATCCGGACCAGTCTGTGAATATGAACATTTTAACACTAGTTAAAGAATTCTAAAAATCATAATAAAAATTATGATTGAACTAGACACATTTTGTGAACTCTCAGAATTTACGAAACCAGTTTTTGACTTCGTATGATTTTTCTAAAACAGTGTAGAAAGGTAAAAATCTAGATAACAGTTTATAACTTCCACCACACTTTGTAACTAGTTGAGCAAAGTGTTAATATTGAAGATTACATATTTTACATGTGTTTCTTGATGTGGTATAATTACTTAACAAATAAATACTCACTGAAGTATAAGAATCCTTATACATCACAAACAAACATACTACACTATAATAGGTATAGACAGGTCGCATATACATTATAAACATTTTGATAAGCTGTAATAGGTATAGTTTATGTTTATTTACATTCCTACTCATTACAAAAGATTTTCATACGAAAAGGGGTACAAATACAAAGTACCGGTCTTATACGAAAAGGGGTACAAATACAAAGTACCAGTCTTATACAAAAAGGGGTACATTACAAAGTACCGGATATTCTTATAAATGGGGTACGAATACAAAGTATCGGGTTTATACAAAAAGGGGTACATTACAAAGTACCGGATATTCTTATAAATGGGGTACGAATACAAAGTATCGGGTTTATACAAAAAGGGGTACATTACAAAGTACCGAATTTTCTTATAAATGGGGTACGAATACAAAGTACCGGGTTTATACAAAAAGGGGTACATTACAAAGTACCAAATATTCTTATAAATGGGGTACGAATACAAAGTACCGGGTTTATACAAAAAGGGGTACATTATAAAGTACCGGATATTCTTATAAATGGGGTACGAATACAAAGTACCGGGTTTATACAAAAATGGGGTACATTACAAAGTACCGGTTAATCTTAGTATAGTTATAATGACCCACGTAGGGAGTTAACAAAACTTAAAGTATATGGAATTTTATAAATCAAAAAGGGGTTTTATGTTTATTTAAAACCACGTTTAATAACAATAAATATAGATTTTTCTTGTACACTTTCGTTCTCGGTATTTGAGATCACATAACACAAAACTCAAACGCACATTCAGTCTTGGGTTTCAAGACTACATATTGTTTTTATAAGGAAAATGTTGGATTTTCTTGGTAACATACAACTCATTACAAAGATTGGATTTTAAACTCTTACTTTCAAAAGCTTATGAACTCACCAACTTAATTGTTGACACTTTTTCAAAACTACTTGTATTCTCTGGAAATCAGTGAAACAGGAAAACCAACAGCATCTTGAGGATGGGACGTTAAATCGTCAAACAGTTCATTTTGTCATCATAATGTAATTGATTTGAAAAATGTAAACATATACTTTGGTGTAACTTTTTAAATTATATTTATGATGGTTGTATTTACTTTGAGCACTATTATACTCGTTGTTGTGATACTATACATGAAGTCCTCCACCCCCGGACGTTTCCGCCACTTGGTTTGGGGGTGTGACAGATTGGTATCAGAGCATTGTTTATAGTGAACTAAGTATATCAAACCACATAAGATATACAAACTATTAATGCATTGGGACTAAGGTCTCTGATTTAACATTTTCAAATGACTATACTTTTAGAAATAAAAAGTTTCTTATTAAAAGTATACATGCATGCATACATACTAAGGTCAGCATCATTCTAGAACAAAACAAAAGTAATGATTGTTGAATGGCACAAATAGGCTTGGGGATATATAGTCAGGTCTGGGAAGGACATAGCCTGATCAACTATGTCTAACCCAGAAGTGATTAGCATATGCCCGGGAATGATTGTGGTGTTGCAACAAGTCTAAAAGCTTACCAATTCTATCTACAAACAAACATTGAAAATAATAAGTCAAACATTAAAATACTATAGGAGTATTTTGTAATACTATAACCAACTTATGTGAAAACTAAAGACCCCTATTAGTAGGTCCTTAACGACTGAGTGCATACGCTAAGGTTATACATAATTGAAGATATTATAGACTCAGAATCTATGACTATTGCTCTACTTCTTGTTCCTTGTTTGGTTGTGGATTTAGAGTAGAGTCGTTTATTCAAAGGTCTATTCTATCTCAGATTATGTGTAACTGGTATGCACTAAGTGATTATAGACATGACTAATAAGGATCACCCCTATAAGTAATTAATTATAGAGTTAGACGCCTAGTAATTATCTCTTCCACTCCTATTCTCGCATGTATAACATAGCAAGATCCTACTTACCGGGCAACCCCTACTTTCCCAACCAGAGAAATGGTGGATGGTTATGAGAAGAATCAGAAGCGGAACCGGAGGTAATCAACCCTTCATGCATAGCCAGGGTTCCTGCGAACCGTTTCAACTACATCGAACCTGTGCCCCGTTGGGCAATCGTGATCGAGGGTTGAAGTCGACAGCAATGACAGCAACCACCATGTGGAGACCAACGAGGGTGCTATGACCTCAACCACGGGGGACCGACTGACAGAGCCCTCCCGGCGAAGACCCGGCAGATCGCGAACATCGGGGATTAAAACAGGAGGACTACAAAACGAGTTCAGAAACTACGCGCTACTACAGACCCTACCGTCTCACGTACCCGAGACTCGACTACTATTTCCGAGACCAACTCTCTTTTTAGGACCTTATCGCCGCTCGGGCAGAGGCAAGAGAGTAATAGGGTAGACACACGACATTCAAAGAAAGGATGATTACAGCCAAGCATCGATTGTCAGAACTGCAAGGTGCATCGACTTTGCCTCAGGCATCGCAAGGGACGAATCGTCGTGAGTAGAGTTCATACCGCTCACAAGACCTTGTAAATTAGGTTCATGAGTATGCGTTGGTGCAACCCTATTCTAGGAGTAAGCACAACACTATGATTTAAGCAGTCATACTAATCGAAAGATCTAGTTGCTATCAAAACTTTTCCTTGCATGGATGTGAGACAGACCTGCATCGAGGTCAAAATTTTCGCTGAAACCAGAATTACTAGAATCATATTAACAAGATGGGCTTAGGACCTAGCTTGGGTCAAATTACAAGGTTTCACTTGGATACAGAACTACTAAAACACATGAGTTTATCATATAAATACTCTCGTTATGAACTATTTACAGAACACCCTTAACAACCGAATTACGTTACGAAATTATATAAGATAAACTTAGTTAGAAAACTCGCGACGTATAGCCATTCTAAAGACTCATTTCCGTCTCACCTTTAAACAATTTGGTTGAGGGGTTCCTTCTTCGTAGACCTATGGGGTGTGATCATACGAGCACTAATACATCGGATCCTATCAAAACTCCTCAGCCAAGCGTGTTTGGACAAACATGATCCCAAGACGAGTAAATCTTAAAACGCCCGTATGAAACCTACTTCAACCCACTACCATAACTCCGTCTCATGAACGTTAGCAGAAACACTAGGAATAGTACAAAAATGTGCAAAAATTTATATATGTGAATATAAATCGTAAGAATGCATTTGAGGTAATTATTTCCACTCACGAAGTCATTTTCATCGTGAAACAGAGCTATGTCTTCACCAAGAGGCAACCAACCAACTAACAAGGCACCAACCTTGCAGATAGACTCTGCTACTTTTCAAGCTGCAGTCATGGCAGCCGTGGCAGCCATCATGGCACAACTCAATGCTAACCACGCCAGTAGACACAAAGATGGTGTCAGAAATACTAACCGCATTAACAATCAAGAACACCAGCGGGCGTCTACCAATGAAAATGCCTCAGGCCACAAGCCTACGAACAAGAAGCAAAAGTTTTGGAACGAAAAGGAGAGCAACCAATCTCAAAGACTCGCTAAAAGACAACAACCCATGACCACCCCTACAATTACGACAGCAGTCACAACACATGCCTCGACACTAGCCACAGGGTCTGTCACCCAAGCGCCGGCCAGACCATATGAGGGATCACTCCCAAAGTGTAACAAGTGTGGCTTCCATCACAATGGGGTTTGTCGTGTGATGCACTGTAAAAACTGCGACAAGAATGGTCATACTGCTTGCTTCTGCAGAAACCAAACCCAACACCTCCCTTCAATCACCAGTACCAAGGTAGGCCCAGTATGCTACCTATGCGGTGAAACGGGACACTTCAAGAGAGAATGCCCAACTGAGAAGAATGACGGGCGAGCAGGAGGAGTGTGATGAACACACCAGCAGGAGCAGCAAGGGAACCATATTAGGACTTTTGTAATGTTTCCAACGACAAAAACGTTTAAGTACCATATGTTTGTAATGAATTTGGTATGCTTGCTAAAATCACCGTCTTTCTAAAAAGTAGTTAAAATACTCTCTCGTTTAAATCAAACCAAAGACACTCATATATGACCTTAGGATCATTACATGTAAGCTGTGATGACCTTGTACTTGGGGTTAATTATAATCAAAATACTAAAGCCTTGAAACAAATAATTCCATCCTGACTCCTGTTCCATGTCTAGTAGTAGGATTATGGTGAAGCCACCCACTCGACGATTTCACTAATATCAAACTACATACAACGTATATATACCACTCGATCATAGAGTGACCTGTCAGGGATCATGATATCAAGTATCATTACTAGCTATCGAAACACACTCACTACCAGTGCTAGACACTGTGGTATGAATCATCTACAGTAATAATAACATCGAACAAAACGGAACACACTGAAAAGAAACACAAGATACTTTATCACTCTAATGAGCACTTCTTATGAATACAACCTAACACATGTTTTATCTAAAAAGATACTGTTGTCACCATTCAATTTCGATTGGTATAGTCCTCATCTTCCCGATTTAACGGCTACGAAAGGACCCTTCACCTAACCCACCGAATATCAGAACTTTCGTCTCTCATAACATGAATTCGACACGAACCTCTGGGTCATGTCTCGCTGTGAAACCCCAAAACACTCACCAGAGGACTGTTATACTTCCGAAGCCTTATACAAGTATTTCCAGGAGACCCTTCGGGAATGTCACGCATACAACAGACAAGGTTCAAGCACCAAAACTTGTGATAGATACGGTTAGTCTACTACTACTACGTGTATATGCGAGGATAATGTATAATTAAGATTCTACGGACATTGGATGTGTGCTTCCGCCCTATTTCCTGTTCCTTGTCTGGTTGTGGCCTTGGGGCAGAGTCACCCATCCAACTGTCTTGCCAACCTTAAGTATATACGACCAATATGCGCAAGTTAATGGACCAGGCACGAGTCTTGCCATGAACTTCGGGTCAAGGTTGCCAGGAGGACGAGTGAACGTCCTACCATCCGAATAATTCTAGTCGCGTAAACCAAACCCACATGCTTCCTACCGAGCTCAACAATCGAGGAACAGTGCAGAAGGCCCTATGCAACGCTCCGAGAAGAAGTTATTACTTATGAATTAAGACAGCTAAAGACGTATGAGGTCGGCTAGGTAATGCATAACCTCGAACTAGGAGCGGTAGTGTTCTCCCTAGAGGTCAAGAGGCACCATCTCTACGACACGAAGCATACAATCTTCACCGATCATAAGAACCTAGAAGGCACCGACGGTGGGGCATGTTATCCCATGAACCGGATCTGGACACCGAGGTTGATGGATTCAGAAATAATGTCACGAATGAAGCACACGAAAACTCGCTACTCCCCTTAATCCAGGCTTGCACAAGATGTGTCCGGACCTCAAAAAGTATCGTAAGTGGGAGAATAAGAAAGCAGACATCGCTACACATGTGGGCAAGTATCGGACTTGCGCCAATGCCAAGAGAGAATAAAGGAAGCCTTCGTGTCTCCTACAACTAGGGGTGAGCATGGTGCGGTTCGGTGCGGTTTTTGGTCAAAACCGAACCGAAAACCGCAACTTTGGTTTTTTGAAATTTAGAAACCGCACCATTCGGTTTTATGCGGTTCGGTTTTTGCGGTTTTTTATTGCGGTTTTTTGCGGTTCGGTTTTTTTTGCGGTTTTTATTAGTTTTTTTTTTCGTTTTGTCTTTTTACAAAAACTCAAGTAACTCAACGAGTTATTTTGACTCAGATGAGGAGTGCTAATCTTTTATTGGATATAAACCGATACCACCACCTCTTGGTTCGAAATCAAATTACATAATCACTCATTCAACATGTTTCTAATGCTTCAATATAATACGAATTTAATATAATATTTTTTTCACAAGTACATAGGATAATATCAATTAATGTATTCTTAAAAATGATACTATATCACCAGTACTATTTATATTTAAATGTTACAAAAAATGTCATAAACATTATTTGCTATTGTAAATACCACTGAATGTATACTTAAAAATATAAAGTCATCCTCCGATAGATAAGATAGATATTTACATTTATAGAAATTTTAATTGTCATAAGTTCTTGGTTCTTATAAATATCAACACTTTATATATATATATATATATATATATATATATATATATATATATATGCGGTGCGGTTCGGTTTTTTGTGGTTTTTGCGAGACTAGAAACCGCACCGCACCGAGTATTTTCGGTTTTTGCAAAACTAAAAACCACACCATCGGTTTTCATTTCGGTTTCGGTTTATGCGGTTTTTTCGGTTTTTTTGGTTTGCGGTTCGGTTTTTGCTCACCCCTACCTACAACACCCAGTGATACCTGAAAGGAAGTGGGAGCGGCTAACCATGGGCTTCATAACCAAGCTACCCAAGGCAATGGATGGTCTCGATACCATTTGGGTAACCGTCGACAGACTGGCCGAAAACGCACACTCCCTACTAATCAAAGAAACCGACAGGATGGAGGAATTGACTAGAACGTACATCAAATAGATCATGCGACCACAGGGTCTATTAATATCTGTTATCTCTAACAGAGATAGTAGATTCATTTCGCGACCCTAGCAACCCTTACAGGGAACTAGGTTAGATTTAGGTATGGCCTACCAACAGCAAACCAACAGGCATAACAAAAGGGACTGTTCAAATCTTGGGCGACATGTTAATAGCTTGAGTGGTTAACTTCGGTAAAACGTGGGAGTGCCCACTTACCACTTGGCGAAATCGAAATGAACGAGAGTCTCCACTTTGTAGCGGAGAGCATCAAGGCACACATAGAATACACTATCATTTCAAAACAATAACTCCTTTAAATTGACTTAGCTCAAGTTACAATAAGAAATTCCAAGGCGTCATTTAACATCAGGCAGATTGGTCCCTGCCATACCAATTTCTTGTACTACGAAAAGTTTTCCCTATCTTTTCTCCAAATTCATGAAGTCCCGGTCAAAGTACTAATTTTGGGACGAAATTCCCTCTAACAGGGGGATGATGTGACAACCGTCAAATTCTGGTCAACTCAAATTCAAATAAAGTCAACAAGTCAAACCGGTCAACCCAACTAACTCTTGTGTAATAGGGCTTATGTTAGGTAATTACTATACAACTCGCTATTATAATGAGAAATCATAAATTGAAAAGTTCGTATATCTAGATTTCCTTAACCTAAAACTGCGTTAAGTAATGAACCAAACCGATAAAACAATGTTGCATACTCATCGGGAGTGTGTAGGAACCTTAAACATGGCTTAACGGGGCTTACGGACCTTGCGCTGCGGAGCCAAGCACTCAAAAAGGTCACAAAAAAAGCCTCTCCCAATCTCTTTCGCTATATCTCTCGCTACCCCAAATCTCTCCAAGTATGTGAAATCTCTCCCAAATCTCTCTTTGTATGAGAAATCTCTCCAAGAATGTGAAATCTCTCCCAAATCTCTCTTTGTATGAGAAATCTCTCCAAGTATGTGAAATCTCTCTTTGTATGAGAAATCTCTCCAAGTATGTGAAATCTCTCCCAAATCTCTCCAAGTATGTGAAATCTCTCTAAGTATGAGAAATCTCTCCAAGTATGTGAAATCTCTCTTTGTATGAGAAATCTCTCCAAGAATGTGAAATCTCTCCCAAATCTCTCTTTGTATGAGAAATCTCTCCAAGAATGTGAAATATCTCCCAAATCTCTCCAAGAAGGTGAAATCTCTCTCAAAACCTCTTTTGAATTTACTTTGATAATTTGGGGCATCCCGACACTTGACTTGGTGAAAAACCACTCGATACGGGAAGAACCCTTGGAAATTAGCCTCTTAGGGCCGAAGCCTCTCTATAGGGGCCAAAACCCTCTTGGAACCGAGGCCACATAAACCGAGTCCGAGATCCTTGAGTAGCCGCAGCCAGCGAGCCGAAGCAAGCTAGCCGCAGCCAGCGAGTCGTAGCCACCGACCGCAGCCAGCGAGCCGCAACCACTGACCGCAGCAACCTAGCCTTCGGATCCTCCTGGTGCACCTTCGGTTCCCTGCTGATGAAGCCACCGCGGTAGCTGCTCGGACCGCAACCCTTTTTCCTACGGACCCACTTTAGCAGCCAAGCCCCACTTCGGATCTAATGTTGTTAAGGCCGGAGTCACCCTCCTGACTTCGGATTTGCCATTTTTCACCCAGTTTTCGATCACGACTCCGTTTTAAGCCCGTTTTTAATTATTTTAACGGGGGATTTTCTCCAAAAATCATATGTTAACATATAAGACCCTAAGTATTCATAATTTAAACATATTTTTATGGAAATATTTATTTAAGAATAAAATCTATTAAGTGAGATCTTGAGGTGGAGTGTGGATCTTGCCATAATATTTGACACAAACAACCACCCCATGCACATTCCTTTGACCAGCTATTGTACTCCCCACCACTCCTAGTCACCTCATGGTACTGCCCCACTCATTTCCCAGCAAACCCACGTCCAAATGAGCTGGAAAACCCTCTCTCTCACTCTTCACTTCACTCATTTTCCTCATTTCCACCAAGTATCAAACACCACTTTTCTCTCAAATCCTCTCACTCAAATTCGAGATTTAAGGGCTAATCATCAAGTTTTCTCTCATTTTTGGTAAGTTTCATCACCCTCCTTATGGTTATTACATTCCCTCTTACTCAAATCATAAATATTTTACACAAACATCATCACATCCATGTTAGATCTTCGAATCTTCAAGTGATCCTTCAAGTGTTCTTGAGTTGAACACTTCTCATCTTCAACATTCACCCACTGAAATCATATAATGTGAGTTCATACCCCTATCTTTTCATGTTTTTTCTTAAGTTTTAAGGGGGGGGGGGGGGAATACAAGTTAAAACACCAAGAACACAACTAAACTCATTTAACAGCCTTCATAAAAAAAGTTCAACTCCATTCACGGACTGTTTTGGACAACTTAAACATTTTAGTTTTCAAAACTGTTTTAGGTGCAAGTAGTTCCAGTTCTTAGCTTTAAAATGACTACTTTCACATCTCCACACGATTTTTCTACGATTTATGGTGATTTTTACAAAACTGTCTATCATTTCAAGAAGCAATCCGGACCAATCTGTGAATATGAACATTTTAACACTAGTTAAAGAATTCTAAAAATCATAATAAAAATTATGATTGAACTAGACACATTTTGTGAACTCTCAGAATTTACGAAACCAGTTTTTGACTTCATATGATGTTTCTAAAACAGTGTAGAAAGGTAAAAATCTAGATAACAGTTTATAACTTCCACCACACTTTGTAACTAGTTGAGCAAAGTGTTAATATTGAAGATTACATATTTTACATGTGTTTCTTGATGTGGTATAATTACTTAACAGATTAATACTCACTGAAGTATAAGAATCCTCCACCATTACCATTAGTACAAAACTAGAATGATAAACATAGTTATATTTTGCCATACATTCGACTTACATAGCAAAGGATTCTTATACATCACAAACAAACATACTACACTATAATAGGTATAGATAGGTCGCATATACATTACAAACATTTTGATAAGCTATAATAGGTATAGTTTATGTTTATTTACATTCCTACTCATTACAAAAGATTTTCATACGAAAAGTGGTACAAATACAAAGTACCGGTCTTATACGAAAAGGGGTACAAATACAAAGTACCAGTCTTATACAAAAAGGGGTACATTACAAAGTACCGGATATTCTTATAAATGGGGTACGAATACAAAGTATCGGGTTTATACAAAAAGAGGTACATTACAAAGTACCGGATTTTCTTATAAATGGGGTACGAATACAAAGTATCGGGTTTATACAAAAAGGGGTACATTACAAAGTACCAGATATTCTTATAAATGGGGTACTAATACAAAGTACCGGGTTTATACAAAAAGGGGTACATTATAAAGTACCGAATATTCTTATAAATGGGGTACGAATACAAAGTACCGGGTTTATACAAAAATGGGGTACATTACA
Organism: Lactuca serriola; assembly: GCF_051521515.1. Taxonomy (NCBI): domain Eukaryota; kingdom Viridiplantae; phylum Streptophyta; class Magnoliopsida; order Asterales; family Asteraceae; genus Lactuca; species Lactuca serriola. The sequence goes on from NC_136408.1 coordinate 32,435,057, forward strand.
AAGTACCGGTTAATCTTAGTATAGTTATAATGACTCACGTAGGGAGTTAACAAAACTTAAAGTATACGGAATTTTATAAATCAAAAAGGGTTTTTATGTTGATTTAAAACCACTTTTAATAAGAATAAATATAGATTTTTCTTGTACACTTTCGGTCTCGGTATTTGAGATCACATAACACAAAACTCACACGCACATCCAGTCTTGGGTTTCAAGCATATCGTTTTTATAAGGAAAATATTGTATTTTCTTGGTAACATACAACTCATTACAAAGATCGTCTTTTAAACTTTTACTTCCAAAAGCTTATGAACTCACCAACTTAATTGTTGACACTTTTTGAAAACTACTTGTATTCTCAGGAAATCAGTGAAACAGGCAAACCAACAGCATCTTGAGGATGGGACGTTAAATCGTCAAACAGTTCATTTTGTCATCATAATGTAATTGATTTGAAAAATGTAAACATATACTTTGGTGTAACTTTTTAAATTATATTTATGATGGTTGTATTTACTTTGAGCACTATTATACTCGTTGTTGTGATACTATACATGAAGTCCTCCACCTCCGGACGTTTCCGCCATCCTTGGTTTGGGGGTGTGACAGAAGAAGCACACCATGTGTTCGATAAAATGCATAGTTGAAATCTATGTATTTCTAACTGGAAAACAAAAGATTGTTTATGTGATGTAGTTGTAAGTCCCGAATTCTCCTACGAATGAATCAGATTCACTTTGATGGTGCGGAATCCCAATCAAAGTGAATAATGCAAGATATAAGATGAATAAGAACACAAATAGTTAATCTTCAATGCACATTATTATCATTCAATAGTCGGGTACGCAAGATTCACTCTTACACACTATTCTCTCTTCTTTCTCTCCAAAAACGTGTTCTAAGCAATATGGCAACCCTTAGAACGTCCAACCCCATATTTTAGGCTTAGATAAAACTATTTATACCTACACCTAATATCCAATCCTAAGCCCAAAACTCAAACAAAACAATATAAGGCCTAACCGAAATCACATACGATTTCGGCCCAATTAACACCAAAACATGATGTTTTCTGTCCTAAACCAAGAACTCTAATAGCTTAAGAAAAGCAAAGTATAAACCATAAATTATGACCTAACAATCACCCCCTTTGTTTATAGCTTTCTTATCTTATGACCTAACAAACTCCCCCTGGGATTGTAGCTTTCTTTTCTTTTCAATCTTCGTTTTGTTCTTGGCCTTCAACTTTTGTCTATAATTTATTCACAATCTTCAAGATGAACATACGAATCATCATGAATAACTTCATCTTTAGAAGTTGGACTTCCTTCTAAGAATTTGACTTTGAACGCAAATTGGGTTTGAAGGCTACTTATATAGATTCTTGAAAATTAGCACTTTCAGTTTCGAGAAATTTCAGAGATAATAACAAAGAGAACTAATCTTCTAGATCATTTCAGCAGGTACATAGATAGCAGCAAATTGATTAAGGAGGCTTCAATGCAACTTGTCACATAATCTTCTAGTCAACTTCACCTTGCTTCTGGGGTTGAAAGATTGTATGTTGAAAAATGATCTTTACTTCTTGTTCCTTCGAATGAATGCTCCTTAACGATGACCGTTGCGCCTTGAAAAGTAACAAATGACTAAAAAGTCCCTATGGATCACAGAATCATAAAGACCCTTCTCACCATAATTGTTCAAGGACGCAACCTTGGCTTAGAAAGAGACTTCTCGCAGTATCTGTGTGAACACAGAAGAACGCACTGCAATTTGTTGAGTATCGGAGAACTACTTGTTGCTAGTTTTGATGTTAGCCCATGTATATCATTGATTATAGATCTCAATACAGTTATCAAGTTAACGAGTAAACTTGGCCCTTGGCGAGACGTTCGGCGATAACTGTTTCCATGTTGGGAGAATCTCCTTGGCTCCATGATAGTTCTTAGGTAAAGAAAGCTGACAAGACCAATCTGACAATTTGTACCATTTAAGACTTTCAATTCCTTAGATACGATAGTTCTTAAAAAGAAACTGCCTGACTGGCATTTCGTACAATGTCACACCAGGTATCAGCCATTATCCGTCAATTCATGGGTGAAATCTATAACATTAAAAATGTTCACCGTCAATTCAGAATTAAATGGTTTTGGATTTTGGGTTCACTTAGAGTCTTGGTGACAACGACATCTAAGATCATAAACATAGACTTTTTGGCAACCGTCAGCCGAGTTGTTTTATACTCGAACCTCAAGGGGTAGCGGTACGTGGAAATGATTTGATGGAGAAAATTTTAGATATGGGTGAAGAATGGTTGGGTGTTTCACATTGGTCATGGTGAAAAGGACATTTGATCATTAACATTTGATGCGAAGACTCCTATTAAGACTGATATATGTCTCAATATGGAAGAGTCTATCACTCACATTTGAAATGGCCGTCAATTCCTTTCCCATTTTCAGGTTTCTTCTCCATGCTCAGAATATTTCGATACAGTTTCCTTGAATCTCATATTCTCCTGAATTTGCTTTTCACGACAAATGAAATTTTGAGATAAACATAAAAATAAAAGTAAACTTAGCACACTAAGAAAAAAAAGTAAAATACGTTCAAAAACAATATTTTGGGATTTTTTGATTTTTCTGAAAAAGAAATAAAAATATAAATGAAAATATTTTGTTTTTGTTTTTTTTTTTAATTCGCTCCCCCCCCCCCCCCCCCCTTCTAAATTTGTGCATATAAGAAAATATGAACAAATTTAACCAAAACCAAAAGTAAAATATAAAATGTAATTTTTTTTTTAATTTTTGATTTTTCTAATTTTTTGTATTTTGATTTCTCCCCCTTAAATTGAGCATGGGGAAGAAATAAAATAAATGTGCAAAATTAAAAGAAATTTGTCTTTGAAACAAATCATTTTAAGAAAAACTCATGAGAATCGAAAGAATTCAAATTGAAAGTCAGCAATTGAAGACACAAGCAATAACGAATTCAGCCTTAGCTGTGTTTCAATCTCGGAACATATCCAAAAATTCTTCACATCATTAAGCACAAATCTCATTTGTGATCCTCTCATTTTCTTCCTTTCCTACAAAGGACACATAGTCTCACTTAAAGTTTTGAGTGTTGTACAGTTGAGAGATGTCCTTTACCATGTGCTTGGAACAACTACCATCAATAAACCGAAGTCTGATGATATTCCTCCATAGTTGCTCCAGCACAAAGTGCGGGATCAGTTGGTCTTTGGAACCCAAACCATTTTGAAACTGGGTTGACCTTTGTCATCAACGCAAGGTACTCTCTCCCATGACATATCATGCTTATTACAAACAGAAGATGAAGAAATGTTAGAATCATTAGGTGATTTGGGAGATTGAACATTTGGTACCCATCTGTAGTCAGGTTTAACCCATTTCTTGTTCGAGCGGATGGGTGCCTCGGCACTTGATTTTGAACTTGAAGACAATATTCGAGATGACGTTGATCTAATTGATCTTGGTTTCACCAGAGCATCTTTTGGATTGGAATTCTTGGCCGACATTCCCTTCTTGACTTTGAAATTTTGATTCTTGGCCTTTTGCACGTTCCAATCACCATTGCGCGATTGTGACCTTGAATGATTTCCTTTGGAGAATCTCCCCATTGGAGCATATTGCCATCCTTGTGCGTAGTAGGGAACGTATGCGCGATTTGGACAGTTTATGGCAATGTGTCTAGGTGTTCCACGATAAAAACAAGATTGTTTATTCACTAGGAAGTTATTTCTTCCTACCCCTGGTGGCGTGCCCTTGTCTTGTCTCTTATTGTTCCCGCATGCACACATACAACAGGCACTCTAATTCGCTTGTTTTGGTGGCCTATATTTACCAACAATAGGTTAATTAGTAGCAACTGAGTTAGAAGCAATAGATTCTGAGTTCAAGGATTCATTAGTTTGTTCAATAGTGTTCTCCTTGTTCTCATCTTCCACTACTTTACCTGCACATGAAGTAGAAACATTATTATCTTTCATCTCAACACCCTCAGTTGGCCCTGATTGTTCAGTCTTAACTGAAGTTGGTGCAGGGGGTTGGCCATACTGAAGATGTGCTTCATTTGCAATTTCATCCTCAGTTAGTGGAGTAGAAATGTAGTTATCATTAAAAAGAGGTGGGAAATTGTGATACCCTAGACCCTTGTTTTGATTATCTTTGAATTTTAGTTGTTTTTCAATCATGGAAGCAACTACCTCACTTGATACATCAAACTTTTTAAAGTTAAATTCAGCATCATTATATTTTGCTTTCAATGCATCAAGTTCAGCAGTTAATTTGGCAAGTTGTTCCTTAACATATGAATAATTTTCACATTTATTGTTATATTCTTCTTGAAGTGTTCTAAAGTCCTTGATTTTGGCCTCTACTTGTGCTTTTAAGGGTTTTTGACCTTTCCTTAGAGTATAGTCTTCATATTTAAGGTCCTCATTTTCTCTTTTTAATAAATCGATTTGATTTCGGAGAAATTTAATAGTAGTTTCACAAGATTGAGAGCTTGAAACTTCATTGATCGGAACGTTTGAGGAACTCATTGTTTACCAAAAATGCCCTTTGACTAAAACCTCAAAAGTCAACCTTAAAAGTCAAGCTTAAAAAAGTCAAACTTAGAAGTCAAACCGAAAAGCTAAAATTAAAAATTTGAAAGTTAAACAAGAAAGTCAAAGTTTAAAGTCACAGGTCAAACTTGAAAGTCAAAGTCAAAATTTTAAGATAAAAAGTCAAAAATAATAGTCAAAAATTAAAAACCAAAATTTTGGGTTGAAAATGGAATTTTAAAATTTAAAAAATTGAATTTTGGGACAAAAATGTCAACATTGCGAAATTTGGAGCGAAATAGCGAAGCTTCTTGAATTAAAAGGGAAGGAATATAACATCTCGCAAGCTAGATAAGTTGGTAAGGCGATGGGTTGATGAAGTGAGTGGCGCGAGTATGAATCCTAGCAAGCCCCGAATTTTTTGATTTATTTACTTCTACTGAGAACCTATGAGGACTACACGCACTAGGACTAGGCACAAGGGCTAGACATCTGCTAGCCGAGAATAAGGCTTAACCGAGAAGAACTGGACCGTAAATGTGAGGCTGCTGACGTCCGACCGGAAATGTGCGAGCCGTAAACCTTTGCTCCGTGAACCTCGCTTCGCATCGTGAACTCGCCCCGCCCGAAATTAATGCTGGCTCACGGCTGCTGACCGAGAACCCGCGAAGCCGTGTCTGAGATTTCCGAGGAATCTTGACCAAGACCGAGGATCTCGCTGAGATTTCGCAAATTTTGGCCAAAAATCATCCAAAACTTGCCAAAAACACAAAAATTTTAATTTTTTTAAACTCAAACTCGATCAAAAACTTCAAAAATATGAAGAACACAAAGAACAATGGCCAAAAATTTGTCAAAAATAAATTAAAAACACCAAGAATTTTCTAGAAAAACTCTTAAAAATATTTTGCAATGACCCGATTGCTACCGATCCTTGCTCTTATATCACTTGTAAGTCTCGAATTCTCCTACGAATCAATCAGATTCACTTTGATGGTGCGGAATCCCAATCAAAGTGAATAATGCAAGATATAAGATGAATAAGGTCACATATAGTTAATCTTCAATGCATATTATTATCATTCAATAGTCGGGTACATAAGATTCACTGTTACACACTGTTCTCTTTTCTTTCTCTCCAAAAACGTGTTCTAAGCAATATGGCAGCCCCTAGAATGTCCAACCCCAATTTTAGGCTTAGATATCACTATTTATACCTAGACCTAATATCCAAGACCAAGCCCAAATCTCAAACAAAACAATATAAGGCCTAACCGAAATCACATGCGATTTCGGTCCAGTTAACACCAAAACATGGTGTTTTCTGTCCTAGACCAAGAACTCTAATAGGTTAAGAAAGGCAAAGTATAAACCATAAATTATGACCTAACAGTAGTAACTTGTGCTTAACTGTAGAAATTATTTACCTCAATCCTAAAAATAGATTTTACATCCAATTGCTTTTTGATTTTGATTTTGGAACGCAATCATCAGTTTTTTAACCAACAGATAAGTATATATGTTTATGCATTCTATGTATCCTGCTATTTCAATTTCATAGTCCTTTTTTCTATTTAGATTGTTAGGTTTTTTAATGCATCTTAATGTCGATCATTCTGCTAGAATGGAATTTTTTATTATTTGAAAGTTGATTATGTTTTCCTTGTGAATTTAGGTTTTGAAGAGGTTGCCATTAATGTGGAAAATAAAGAAAACATGGAGAACGATATTGTATTCTAATAGAATGTATTCTGTCAGAATTTATAAATTATTTCTTAACAATAATGTTCTTTTGGAATAGAGTAGTGTTTTTGTTAGATTTTGATGTTTTTTCTTTTTTAACCATTTTTAGTTTTAGTCTTTAAGAATAAATGTAATCCTTAAACCATTATTAGTCATAATTTTTTAGAATGATTGTAATAATTGTTTATAGTCTTTTTGTTTAAGGATAAATATAAATAGTGATTCTTAAAGAATAAAATCCGTATTCTTTAGCAAATATTATTCTTGATAATATGTTGTATAATTCTTTAAACATGTTTAATATAAAAAGTATCTTGAATGAAACAATATACGGCAAAAATAAAACCGCAAATATATTTACTAGTTTATTGTTGACTTTTTGTCATTCTGACAGAATAAAATAAGTTATTATTAAAAGTAATACTAAAATTTAATTAGAATTAATTAAAAAAAATTCAGATTTTTTTAAAAATAAGGGAATTAATGATCCCTTAAAATACAAAATTTTCCTTTTTTTAAAATAGGTTAATTGACCAAAATACATTTTTTGCTGAAATTTGTGTGATTATATAATACATGCTACCATATTGTAATATTATAGACCATCAGATCATGATTGTTGATTCTATTCATCTGGTGGTCCAGATCTGTGCATTCTGGCACACAATAGTTAGTAAAAACAAAATAACCTAAGCCTATATATATATATATATATATATATATATATATATATATATATATATATATATATATATATATATATATATATATAGAGAGAGAGAGAGAGAGGGTTCAATTTTGAAAAAAAAAGGTTGAGAATGAGGGAATCATTCTCAGCTACACATTTATTTTGCCGCAAAACACTTAGGCGTACTGGCGGAAATGGATAACGGATAAATATGTGTTTTCCAACAAAACATGTTTCCTTTAAATTATACTAATCATTACCTTAATATACACAAAAACATACATTTTTTGTTTTTTTTATTTTTTAAAGCTATTTTTATCGAAAAATTATTTTAAATATCTCAAAATTCATAATTTTTTATTCTCTATAAATAAACATCCATATTGATATAGTTTAAAGATAAAATAAATTTTTTTTTTAGAGTTTTAGCTCTCGTTATTCATAAGTGAATAAAAATCTGATAAAAATTCATCAGATTTTTATTACAGTACATTCGTTATTCACTTATGAATAAAACGTATGCTTAACTTTTTTAAAGTTTGACTATCATTCATATATGAATATAACACGTAATAAAGTTTTCTTACTTAAAATATATTTTTTATATTATCTTTCGTCATATATTATATTTATATATGAATAAAATGTGTATTAGTTGTCGTCATATTTTATATTCATATAAGAATAAAACATTTATCAGATTTTTGTTACAGTTAATTTGTTATTCGTATGTGAATAAGTAGTATAAATGATACTTAAATTGTAAAAAACAATTAATCATATTTTTTGTTTATAAGTGAATAACGAATGTACTGTAGTAAATATCTGATGAATTTTTATATAGTTATGAATAAAGATAGCTGAAACTATAAAAAAATAAAAATTTTAATTTATCTTAAAACTATATTAATATGGATGTCTATTTATAGAGAATAAAAAAATAATGAATTTTGATATATTTAAAATCATTTTTTGATAAAAATAGTTTCTTAAAAAATAAAAAACGAAAAAACTATATTTTTGTATATATTAAATTAATGATTAGCATAATTTAAGGAATCATGTTTTTGTTGGAAAACAAATGTGTAATCTTTTCTCATTTCCGCCGGTACCAAGGAGGTTTTTGCATCAAAAATAAATGAGTGGCTGAGAATGATTCTCCGTTCTCAACTTTTATTTTTCTCAATTGAACTTACCTAATATATATATATATATATATATATATATATATATATATATATATATATATATATATATATATATGGCGGTGGGGTGGTATGTTATGTCTCATTAGGATCTTCTTGTTGAATTCCTTTAAAGTTGGTAGAGCTGGGGGTGGCTGAGCAAAGAAAACATATATGAATGATGTTTGGTCAATTATTCTACTTTTTGTCTATTTGTTTGGTTCAAATGTTTGCTTTTGTTTAGCCTGCTCCATGTTTTGTACTTGAATATGTTTACAGGCATGCACAGTTGCACAAAAGCCATCAATTGTTTCTATATTTAAGAAAAGTAAATCTCATAATAACAACATATTTTCATCTTCATCAACAAATAATGGTTTCTATAGATATGAGAACACTAAAGTAGATTTTAGTTTTCCAAAATAATTAAGTATATTAAAAAAATAATAAATTGTATCATCCGAACATTACATGATGAAGCTATTCCAAGACCCATAAAATTGGGTAAATTATGTAGCATTAGTGATATTTTGGATATTGTGGTGGACTGGTGGGTGTATTAGAAATTGAACGGTGGACCTTCTATATGAAATTACAACCATAAACTCTTATTAAAAAAGTAAAAATGTATTATTATTAACTTGATATCGAATTAAATAAGCATCACTGCACCAGTTTACTTTGGTCTCGTTTATTCAGCTCGTTTACACCCTAGATTTTCTATATAAGTCGAGTTCAAACTTGTTTTTATGGAGCTGATAACCATAAATCGACTAAGCTTCCGTTTGTTATTCATACATTATATTACTTCTTAGGATGATACTGATCAAGTATTTACTACTAATTCTATGCAAAATAATAAATATAACTGTACATGTTTGTGTTTTATCCACTTAAGATTAACCATAAAAATGAAATGAAATTTAAATTTGACTTCTAATCAAACCGTATTTCAGATTAAGTTAGAATTTATAAAAATCCTACGGTTAAGTTAAGGAAAGCACGCTCTCCTAACGCACACACGGGCTCGTGGGTTCAATCAGTATTTATGCTTTCATGCCTTCCATTATTACTATTGACTACAAGTCAAATAACACTAACCAACAAAACTAAATATCATGGTTGTAATTTTTTAATATAAATAAACTACCTTTTGTAACAAAAAAAAACGCTTAATTTAATGTATAATTTAAAAAAAAATTAATGACAAAAAAAACTTCCAAAATATTTATAAATAAAGTTTCTTGATCACATGGAAACATACTATGATGTAGAATACAACCACCGTTTAGCGTTCGTCGATCCCACTTGGCATGCTATAGCCCGCTAAATCAGTCTGCTAGCAAAGACGACGCTTCAGTCATATATCAATGTTTATAGACACTTCTTAATTTTTCAAAAATAGTTTATGTAAAATTCAAAATTTTAAATGTATGTTGTATTATCATCAAAACATATTTTAGATGTTTGGGTCTTAATAAGTTTTATTGGAAACAGGTAATTAATTAATCATTTTGCTATAGTATGTTTATTTAAAACATTTTGTTAAAATTCAAAAATATATGTTTTAATGTTAGAAGATGTTGAAAATACACCTATCAGTTAATAAATTGAAGGTTCATTTACAAGTTTGGGGGTTGTGGGTTAAGGGTTCATAAAAATATACTATAACAGGGTTCTATATTTTTAATCCAGCATTATGCATAGTTGAGATTTAGGCACGTTTTTGGATGTGCTACATATTTGAATAACGAATATTTTGGATTAGTTAAGTCATAAATGGACTACAATTATATTTATTTGTGAATACAAATTCCAATAATTATTTTTTACAAGATTTGACAAAAGTCACAAAACTAATTTTATTATATTTTTAATATTAAATTTATCGGATAAAAAAGTACAGAAAAATGTTTGAACAAACTGCTTTTTCGAAGTAACTATAAATTTACTCGACTATTATATGAATTAAAGATAACTAAATAAATATTCGTATCTTTTTCTGCACAAAAATGAAATATATTGCAAAGAACGTTCATCGCATTTCTTATAACCCAACAAACGTAGAACATCAAAGTTTTCCCATCTTCAAGAAATTTTAATCATTGATTATCATAAACCTACAAAAGTCATACAAAAACTAGAGATTCATCAGGAGTCAATATGAACAGAGCGAGCTGCTGATTCTTAAATCTAGCTTGATGCCTCGGAGATGCTGTTTAACGATGGATGCCATCCTCTTGGTTTGATTGCAGCAGCCGAAGAGTTCGCCGGAGCCACCGTCCGCCGCCGATCTTTCTCAGATTTCTTCATCTGGATATATACCAAGTTGATTTAATGAGTATTATACTCTTTACCAATCTAAGACAGAAACAGAGGATTAGTTAAGATTTAAAACCTGGATGTGGGTTCTGGTTCTCTCTGATTGATTAGATCTCGTGGCTGAATCTTCATTTTTTCCGGCGGATTCTTCTGAAGGCTTGAGTACCCTGATATTACTACTAGTTTTCCCATTCTTCTTCGCCATTAATCCTTTCATTACTTCTGTAAAATCGAAAAAAAACGATTAATTCAATGTTTTCCTGGGAATTAAATCAACCCATATATTGAAAATCACAAGGTAACAAACGACACACCTTGGGTGGTGACGAGTCTATAAATATGGCCGACGGTAAGACTCTCGGTGGCGCGGAGAAGTTTGATACGGGTAATACGGAGGGGCTGGGAGTTGGCCGTGGCGGTTTGTTTGGTGGAGTCGGAGGTGGAGGACGGAGGACGGGAAGAGTATAAGGTGGTGGTGAGGAGAAGAGCGACGTAGTGACCAGGGTTGAGTTTCATAACCTCGGCGGCGGAGATGTTGGTGTAGAGCCTCTCAGCTCTCCCGTTTGGGTGTTGTATTACGAGACTTGCATTATCAATAGCTTGACAGTTTCCCATGTCAACCTCTTTACAGACTGTTATAGCAGAGCCGATGGTGTCGGAGGGTGGTAGCGGCGGGGGTAGTCGGAGTTGTATAGTGCAGTTAGTCTGTTGGTAGAGGGTATATATATATCGGAGATGGCAGCCAACAGCTCCTGAAAGGACCACAAGGACCACATGGCATGGCATCAATGATTTATTTATACTTATTTTCAAATTTTAACTCAAATTGACCGTGAGTTATAAAATATCAAGGCTTATGTTCGAATCCGATCAAATATATATTATCAATTATTTTAAATTATATTTGTCAACAGAATTTTTTTTTAAAGGGTATTTAGCTGTAAATCTGTTTATCAGTAACTTAAAGTTCGTATTAATTATTTTTTCCTGTAAAGCCAATAGTTATTTTGATAATCATAATAAATCTGGTTGATAATAACATAAATGTTCACTTATCACAATAATAAGTACAATCCATATACATAAAAATCGACACTAATTAATGGTATAGATAGGACTTGAACAATGACATTTTTTATGCAACCACATTAATATTATTTTTTTAACGACAAAGTTGTATTAAAAAACGAAAAAAAGGCTATCGAGCGCCTAGACAAACGTACATCGATATAGATACAAAAGTACGAAATAATAAAGTTGACTGCATTTGAAACAAGGAGCAAACCATCCTATCTACTGAGCTACCATGATTAGGCAAAAGTAACACACTTCATGTACTATCCTACATAGCAATGTACTTTTGAACACTTATTATTAACATTATTTTCTATAAGTGTCACAATCATATTCTTTTAAACGATGGATGAAATTGTATAAAATCCCAACAGAAGCAAGCAACAAGCTAGTAATTGCATAGATTGTTGTATATCGCGAGCTAGAAAGAAAGATTATCTTCAAACAATCCAATCTAAGTTAAGTATGTCCTCCGTTTTTCAACCCAGGAAAAATGAATAAATTCATGTTGCGCAAGTTCTAAAAGTTAAAACTTTTTTTTTGAACATTGCTTCATTTATTGTCTTACAAACGATCCAAAAAATTGCACATCTGAAAATCTCATAAATAATATAATTTGAGAATAAAATAATATTGATTTGTGAATAAAAACTCTATCCGTAATACTATAAACAATCTTTTTATATATATATATATATATATATATATATATATATATATATATATATATATATATATATATATATATTGTGAAAACCAAAAGATTTATGAGAACTTGAGAACTCATAATACATTTATCATTTTTCAAAACTAAAAACATCAATCTTCTTCTCCAAATTGCTGATTGTGCATAAATTCATATTTCAAAAAAAAAAATTATCAAATATTTTTTTAGCCTAGATATAGTTTAGACACATCATTTCAGAAAAAATTAATGTTTTTGTTATTGAAAAATAATATACGAATTATGAGTTCTTAAATTCTGATAAATTTTTTGGTTCTTAAAAGAACTTGGATATATATATATATATATATATATATATATATATATATATATATATATATATATATATATATATATAGAGAGAGAGAGAGAGAGAGAAAGAGAGAGGTTCAAATGTTTTCATCAATATGTTTGTTAATTTATATCTAATAAAATCTAAAAAATAAAATACTTGATCATGTTTCTGACATGCTATATTTAATTACCATATATGTTGATGTGACACTAGTCTACTTGATAGATGTTTTGTCTCTTAGATTGGAGGTATTGAATTCTAATTCGGAAGTTGATAAATTCTATTAAGTATGTGATACTAACTTTTAGCTATTAACCAACCGTTCAAAAAAAAATAATTATCATATATGTTTGATGATATATATGTTAGATATGTTTTTAAGTAATTTTATAGTTTTGAAAATCAAAACTTAAATTAGATAATCATTTAGTTAAGTTGTGTAACATAATAGTTTTACTTTTACTTTTTGAAATAACTTTATCATAGCAACGCTTATGTCGTTATGGGAAAGAAAAAAAAAGTGTAAATCAATTCTTTATAATTTCAAAATAATAGCTACCAATTTTACAACGAATCCAAGATATCGACATAAGATATGCTAAACCTATCCCAAAAGGTCAAATGAACATAACAGAATGTACCTTGAATCGTTTTTTATTTCAAACTATATGTGAAAATAAAATAGTTTATGATACCAACGTAAAAGTTAAAACTTAATAACTAAAGATTTTATTCTCATTTTATTAAAAACATATATAAAACAAAAGAAGATTTGTATGGGTAAAAATGGAAGCATGAAAGTGAGTTTCGATTACTGATTGCGTGATGCAACGGCAATTGGTGCATTTTCTGAGGTCATGAATAAAAAGCCTGCAAATTGCCCATAAATAAATATTTCTGCATTATACGCTACCTTTACTGTTTATTAACACGTCACCTTACACTGCTCACGCGCTTATTGTTGCTGTGTACCACCCACACACTAAGTTTCAAGAATAGCCCCTCACCTTTCCTTCAGTTTTAAATTTTACCTTTTCTGTATTTCTCTTTACTGCTATACTCCTTCAACGAAGATGATATGACAAGACTTTGTACATATGATTATTATGTTCCAATAAGATAACGTAATCAATAAGTTACTTAAAAAAATCCTATATTATGAAAAATGAAAATAGATAACAAAAGCCATATATAATTATAGGCATTGAGAGTGCAAAGTGGACAGCTGTACATAGAGACGAGCAAAAATCGCACCATAACTAAAATTAATTGCATAAACCACAACCGCAATAAAAACCGATGGTGAGATTTTCAATTTTTCAAAAACCGCAAATTTGCAGTGCGGTGCGGTTATTAGTTTTCAAAAACTGTAAAAAAAACCGCATCGAACCGCATATATTATATTCAATTTTTTTTATTAATTATTAGTATATTAAATATTAAAATAAGTCAAGTTTCATGGATGAAAGAATGATAAAATTCTAGAAGAAAAAAGTGTTGTTTTTTATTATGTTTAAATTTTTCATAATTTTAAGATATTTATTATTAAGGGTTTAGGTCATTTTTGGTCACTTAACTTTTGGACTCTAAACTTAAGGGTTTAGGTCATTATTATTAAGGGTTTAGGTCTAAGATATTAGTTGTCTGTAATTTAAGTTAATTGTCTTATATCTTATTCTTTTTATTATTATTACAAGTAATATGTTTGAACTCTTAAACCGTTTGAACTCTAAACTGCGGTTAAAAACACACAAAATAACCGCATCAAATTCATGCAGTTAATAACCGAAACACAAAAAAAATAAAACCGCACCACAAAAATAACTGTGTAACCGCACCGCAAAAATAATTGTACCAAATGGTTTTTGAAAATGGATTAACCGCATATACGGTTAGTGGTAAGGTTTTTGCTAATAACCGCACCAAACCGCACTGTGCTCACCCTAGCTATACAGGACCTAATTTTTTTATTTTATATTTTTATTTAAAAAGAAAAACTTATAATAACAATAAAGACCATTTTTTTCTGGTTTGTCCTAGCCCTTTGAGAACCCTGCCAATAATAAATTACAGAATGGAAACATTTATATTAATTACAGACTGAAAATTGCTTAGAGAGTGGGCATATTGATTACCGAGTGATGCTTGCAGGGGGTTGTTTGGATGTAGTGCAAACTTGAGTTTACGTTTTGAAATCACAACAATAACCTCTGTTTTGTGAAGGAAGACAACACCTAGGAATAATTTTGTTAATTAATGTAGTTATACGATTAATATTAGTCTTCATATGTATAGTCCCATATTGTAATGTTTATGTATAGTCGGGCCCATGTACTTTGTATATTGATGTACATATAGTTTGCATAATGAGAAATTAGGAGTCAAGAAAATACGCTCAATCAGGTGGTGTCCTGCTTCTTTGAGGTTGAGAGTTAAAGTCTCGTCGTAGACATAAGTGGAATTAGGTGTTATTAGTTTACGAGTAGATTAGATTTGCCAATTAAAATAAAATAAAATAAAATACGCTCGATAATGATTCTTTTTTTTTCTCAAATCTTCAATCCTTATTATTTCATTTCCTTCCTTTGCTTACTCTTCTCTTCAGTTTCAACCCTAGTTGGCATTCCTGCTCATCACTAATGGTCGGCCCTAATGACAACTGTCAAACCCTTTGGTATCACTTGTGAACTAACAAGTAAAAGACATAGAACGGCTAGGGTTTTGTATTATTATCAAATAAGAAGTACAATTACAATGAAAGAGAAATACATAATTTATAGACTAGCTAATTAGGGTTTTCTAGCTAATGAGTCAACATAATACCCAATACAAAATAAAGTCTAAAATCTTATTAGGATATTATCCCCCCTCAAACTCACAATGCAACAACAATAAGCATTGAGAGTTTGTCAGACAGAAAATGAAATCGATGAGCAGTCAATGGCTTTGTAAGAATATCAACAATCTGCAAAGTTGAAGGAACATAAGGAAGGGAGATAGTGTCATTCTGGAGATGATGATGTGTAAAATAACAATCAATCTCAATATGTTTTGTGCGCTCATGAAACATTGAATTCTTGGCAATCATTATCACACTCTCGTTGTCACAATACAAAGGGGTAAGCTGAGGGATGTGAACGCCCATATCTACAAGAAGCCATCTCAACCAAACAATCTCATAAGTGGCAATAGCCATGGCTCGATACTCAGATTATGTAGAAGATTGAGATACAACATTTTATTTCTTACTCTTCTATGATATCAACGAATCTCCAAGAAAAACACAATACGCAATAGTGGACTTACAATCATAAATATCACTATCCCAATTAGCATCGTTATAGGCACGGAGCTCAAGAGAGGATGTAGATGGAAACACAAGGGTGTGGAACTGAGTACCACGAAGATATCTCAAAATACGAAGAGCAGCTCCCTAATGAACAGTCGAAGAAGTAGTGACAAACTGGCTAACCACATGAACTGCATGATCAAACTCTATTTCTATTATAGAACGGGTATTCACAATTTGCTTAAATGATTTCCAAGATGTAGCAGCTACACCAAGAGTAAATACATATCCACTTGTGGATTTTTCCTTAGAAGTATTGGAAATCCAATTTGCATCACAATATCCTTCAAGAACAGGAGGATATTTTGTGTAATGCAAAGCCTAGTTCATTGTATGCTTCAAGTACTTGAGTACTCTAACTAATTCATACCAATGATCTTTCATAAGATTGTAGGAGTAGCGTCTCAATCTACTTACATTATATGTCAATTCCGGTCTAGTGCAATTCATAATATACATTAAGCTACCAATAACTTGAGTATATTCTAACTGAGCTACATTATCACCTTTATTCTTCTTAAGATGACTAGAAGGATCAAAAGGGGTGACTACCAGCTTGTCATCATATTTTCCAATTTTCTTTAGTACACTTTCAATATATATGAGACTTATTAAAAGTATATCCTTCTAGAATTCTTTTAGCTCTTACACCAAGGATCGCATCTACTACTTCCATGTCCTTCATGGAAAAGGATGAGTGTAGCATTTTCTTGGTTTGATTTATCACATCCAAACTAGTACCTATTATAAGCATATTATCCATATACAAGCATCTGATGACACAAACATCATTGTATTATTTGACATAAACACATTTATCATATTCATTTATTCTAAATCTATTAGAAATTAAGGTAAATGTCACTGTAGCCCAACCATGTTACATGTTATGGTTTAAAAGGTCCTTTTTTTTAAGTTTAGGGGAACGAATTGTTAAATTATTGGTTGAATTAGTACATTTACCTGTTTTAAAAGGTTACCCATACAAGTCACAATACACGTAAGCCAATGAGTCAACTCTGAGTCAAATCAATTTCCATGTCATTAAGTTGGGTCGACATGGAATAATTGGGCCCTAAGGGTTACCACTTACTGTGGACCCTCCCTTGTGACATAAAAGGAGGGGCAAATCGGTTGAAACCCTAAAGCTTTATTCTCTTTTTCCACTAAACGATACCGACAATCGGGCAAACATCCATTTCACATGAATCACAATGGCTACCCTACCACCACAGTCACCCAAATCGATATCGATAAATTCAAGGGACTGTCTCAACTTTGACGATTTGCATACCATTTTTGTGAATGTGGAGCTCAGACTACAGAACAAAAACTTGAAGTGGAGCATCTGAAAGAAGAAATGGGTCGAGATTTTGTCATAAGCAGGGCGGACCTACTAGCATTGAATTGTAGTTTAGAGTAGAAGGAGAAGAAGTTGCACTTAATCACTATGTTGGTGGTTGGACTTGTGTTTGTCATATTTGGGTTTTTGGTGGCGAAGGTTGTTGATGTTTTGAAGAAGTGATATGTTCGTCATTGTGGTGTTTGTGTTGATCAGGTAGTATTGTGTTTGTTTTAGGGTTTATGTGTTTCAGATGTATTGTTGTTCAATTTAGTTGGTATGTTGATGGTTAATTATTTTGTGAAAGTGGATGAAGACTTGTATATACACGGGAAATTTTGTATAAACAATGTGTGTAATCCTCTTTTGTTAATGGAAAATATATCATTATTATAATTTGACTACCTTATTTAATATATTTCTTAGGGTTGTTTAGTAGGGTTTAAAAATTAAATTATGTTTTTTAAGACAATAACCCTCATCAGTACTATTAGTTAGTGGCAGAGGGGCTAATTTCGTCCTTTCACATTTACCCTCGAGTATATACAGATTTTAGACACATATGTCGGCATTTTTACCTTTATTTACTCTCTTCTTTCTTGTTTCCTTTCAACTGAGCTTACTAAAATGAAGGGATCGATGAAAATGGTGGCATGCTCATGTGGATTTGATGCAATAATAAGAACGTCAACTACTCCGTCCAACCCTAGTCGACTCTTCTATGGTTGCCCAAAAAAGGTACAATGTCAATTGCATGTTCATTCCACTGTTGACCTAGATTTACACACAATCGTTTTCTAGGTTTTGGTAACGTAATCCTAAAACTTTTCTTTTTAGGGTCCTCATGATGGATTTATATGTTAGGCAGACAAAGTAGAGACTACGAACACAAGTGGTGACGAAGAGTTGTTTACAACTTTGGTTAGGTCAAATAAGAAGCTTTATTCAGATGTTAGGAAGCTGAAATTTTGGTTATTTTTAAGTCGGGCTATTTTCTTTTTCATATTAGTCTATAAGTTGTAATGGATGTGTAATGGATTTTTCTTCTTATGTTTAACATTATGATTTCATGTTTCCTGTTATGTTTAACAGTGTATGTGTAATTGATTTGATATCATTTTTTATTTAACGAAATTGCTTTTGTATTGTGTGCACATTACATATACAAGTGTTTATCTTTGTGATATAATTGTCCATACAATAAGATCCAACATGTAACTTACAATACAAAACAAATGCACCCATATAAATATAAAATAATATACAACCTACAACAACTTTACTAGTAATGGGACCACATTATAATACAATAACATATAATATGCTTCATATAACCATGCACGTCCATTAGATTCATACATGCAAATGACAACAAACATATTAGTCTAACAACCAAATTTAATTCGTTCATAACATTCATCAAAGTTAAACCCAACCAACATAGTAGTCTAACAAGAAAACTTAAATCAAACATCATACAATTAGTTTTCCCTAATTACCTGTATTGCCTTCTCCATTTTTCCCTCCAATCTTTTTAGCCAATTTTTTTCTTGATAATCCTCTTAGAAAATTTTCTTTTCCGTGTATATATCCTTTGTTTTTGCTTTCTCTTCACCTCCTGCATCTTCATTTCATTTTACACCACTACTTCCCCCCCCCCCCCCCCCCTCTCTTTAACATTTTTAGTACTTGATTTCTTTCTCTTCACCATGAGTTTTTTGGGCTTATCAACTTTTTTCGGTTTCTCAACTTGAGGACATGTAACCTTGTTGTGACCAACTTTTTTACACACACTGCATAGAACTTTCTTCCCTACCTTTGAAACAGTGTGTCTAGTACTCTTTTCACTTGGTTCCTTCTTTTTATTAACTTTTGGCATGTCTGGCATTTTTCTCCTCAAAGGTGGCAGTGGTGGTATGAAATCAGTGAATGGCCCGATATTGCTACCATTCATCCCATACATTGTACACTTGTAAGTGTTCATGTAAACAAATACAAAGAGCATGGGATCCACATAACTTCCAACATCTTTGTTTAGGTAGGAGATTGTTGCAACTAAGTGCACACACCCATATCCATTTAATTTTCATACTCTATAAGAACATGTCTTCTTGTCCAAATCCACCACAAAAGACTCTGCCAAGTTTCTTGTCTCAAACTAGTTTAAACCAGTTGGTAAAACCTGACAATAGCTAACAACATTGTATAGAAGTTAGTTTATGTTTAGTAGTATTCATGTTAGTGAAACAAATAAATTTTTCTTACCTTTGGACAAGTTTTAAATATAGGCCATGAATTGCCTTTCATGCTCAAATTAAACTGCCTTTCCATAACATACAATTAATATCTTCTAGCATTGTGATGATTGGTTTTTTCCTTGCATCTCTTATGGCATTGTTAAATCTCTCATACAATTCATTTTCTATAGCATCACACATCCGACCCTTTTGAAAGAAAGCTCTACACCATGATTTTGGGTTTTTATCCATTAGATATTTAAAGGCTGAAGGATTAAGAAGTTGGATTTCCTTCATTACTGCATTGTATAAAGGCTCAGTAGATGCCTTGCTTGGCTTCTAAAACATCTTCTCATAGTATACTCCAGAGTATCTTTTCCTGAAGTTGGCAAGGATATGCCTTGCACACTGTCTATGTTTAGTAGTTGGCAAAATCTCTTTGATAGCCTCCGACAGTCCCTACACATAAAGACTTGAATTGGTAAAAAAAACGTACAAATAAAAATCAGTTAAAAAGAGAATACAATTAAGGAACATACCTTATGTTGATCTGACATCAATGTAAATCCAAAACCATTTTCCATTCCTAAGTCATCTTTTAATTTCTCGAAAAACCATTTCCAATTCTCTTTGTTTTCCACACAAACAATTGCCCATGCAATTAGGAATATATGATTATTAGCATCCCTTCCAACTACACACATCAACTCTCTAGTACATAACCCCTTCAGGAAACAACTATCCAGGTTTATTACTCTTCTACAACTACCTAACCAGCCATTATTTAGTTCCTCAAAACATACATAAAACTTACTAAAATATGTCTTCCTATCCGGCATACTATTGACATCCATTTTCACAATAGATTCAGGGTTTGATCTTCTTATCTCCTCACTATATGACCAAAGCGTTGCACAGTGCTCAACCATTATGCCTTCAAGTAACTGAATATCATGCTTGTTTGATCTCCTACACTGAACCATACTCACATCAATAGCAAAAGTCTATTTGACCTTTTCCCTAAGCAGCCTAACACTCATTTTTTTGTTTATGTAAGAGCTCAGTGTGAAATGGCTTCCAATCCAAGCATAGCTAACAATTAAACCCAGTTTGAAATTTC
Organism: Lactuca serriola; assembly: GCF_051521515.1. Lineage (NCBI taxonomy): Eukaryota > Viridiplantae > Streptophyta > Magnoliopsida > Asterales > Asteraceae > Lactuca > Lactuca serriola. Next base: position 32,455,705 of record NC_136408.1, read on the forward strand.
TTGCACAATTATGTTCATTTATTAGGTACTTAATATGGAAAGAATGTTCTTCACTCATCCATGAAGCCCACAGTCTAAACTTACACTGCCCAGAACAACATTTAACTAAAAGTCTTCTACTATCATTTTTTTTGTAGCACAACTGATAGCCATTAGCAACATAATTACATAACATATGCTTTAACTATTTGGACTATCAAATCACATACCTGAGACATGTATTTGTTTTTTCCAATGCACATTTTCATTATATGTAGTCAATGTTGGATTAGGTGTCTAAGCCCATAACTATAATTGGTATGTACTTGACCCGAGAGTAGCATGGTCCATGTAGGTTGCATATCACCACGACAATTTGATAGGATGGACTTTTGAGAAGAGGTTATTTATGATTTATTAATATATTATAAGTTCTAATATATTAATATGAAATCATATTATTTAATTAGTATTGATCAAGAATTAATTTGGAATTAATTTAGTGATCAAAAGAGACTAATTAAATGTAAGGGGATTGATTTGGTAAATCAATCATTCTTATGGTGTGGGCTTATGGTTATTTAGGATGGGCTAAACCAATATGATAGTCCATGGTGGTTATAACTCATGAATCCTAAGTAAGATGAAAAGTCATTCACATTAGGGTTTACATGGATGTAACCCTAATCCTAGCCACACTATATAAAAAGACCCTAGGCTACTAAAATAGGCACCTAATGATCTTCGGAAGACTATAACCGATTTTTAGTGTGTATAAACTCTCTCAAAAGTCATCATTTGTCTAAGGTGTGTGGTGAACCATTTGAGGTATCACACTTGGGGCACTAAGTTATTAAAGGCCAAAGACAACTAGTTCTACAAGCTACATAAAGAGGTAAACTCCTAACTAGTATTTTATGTTGTTTATGTCAATTGCATGCTAGTTGTAGGCTTAATGCTTTTGAAAAAATATTGCATGTATAATTAGAGAAAACATAGATCCAAAGCATTTAGAGTTGTATGTGCACCATAGGATGTTGTAGTATACTAAAACCCTTCAGTGGTATCAGAGCCTAGGGTTGGATTCTATTATACTTTATGCTTATTGTTTTTTAAAACAAGAAAAAATCGTTTTTTTTTGGAACCTGCCACCACGAGGTGGTAACTGTTCAGTGGGCAAATTTTTCAGTTTTTTGGCCTATTTTGGATTAGGATCATTACCACAAAATGTTTTTGTTTATAAAATTTGATTGTGTTGCTATATAATGATTATCCTCATCCAAATAAAATATAAATGTCATAGTTTTAAGATTTGTATTAGTTTATTTGATAGGTTAATTTCTTGCAAATGGTTGATATGAATTATCTTGACTTATGAGTTTAACTAGATCAGGTATGTATTATTTGATTATTGTGGTAATTAAAATAATGATCTAAAAGATTTTAATGATATCCATAACTTGTCCTCAAGTTATGGAAAATGAAAAGTTTTTCTTTTAAAGGGTCATTAAAACTAATAGGTTATGGAAAATGAAAGTTCTCATTTTTAAGAGTCATTTTAAAAGATCTTCCAGACAAGTTATGGAACTTGAAAAGTTTTTCATAAAAAACCATATTAAACTCATAAGTTATGGAAACCAAAAGTTTTGACAAGTTTCAAAACTTGCCCTCAAGTTTTGGAATTTGTAAAGTTTCACTTATGAATACTTTAATTCCAAATTAAACCCTAGAGTTTTAAAAGTTAAAATCCAACCCCTTATACTATTATATTATTATAACTTATATATATATATATATATATATATATATATATATATATATATATATATATATATATATATATATATATATATAAGAATAAGACAATCTTACCGTTAGTAGGCCTCATTCACGAAGACGGTCTATAAGGGGGGTATAAGGTTACTGCCTATAAAATGACAGTTTAATGGGTGTTAACTCCCACCCACCGCTTCCTTGACTGGTGGATGGTCGTTAGCTGAACGGGTAGGATAGGACATTAATTTTCATTATAAGTATAATGATAATTATAAAGTAACTAAACTTTTATTAAATTCCCAATCTTAGTTACTTTAGGAAAAATGTGAAAATGGTGCTATTCCATGAAAATTCACTTTTCACCTTGTTAAGTCGTTAGTGGAACGTGTGTGGTTAACCAACACACTAATCTAGGACTAATAAAGCATGGAAAAGGGTAGCTTGATGTTAATCATATATCAATGGAGTGTGTGTGGTTAACCGGCACATTGATTAGGTGGTTTGTAACATTCGGTGTACCAACCTAATTTGCATGGTTATTCACACCTTGTTTGTGATCTTCGGCATCCCAGTCACAAACTTGAAGGGCACAATCGAGATTTAAACATGCCATTAAAAAATTCAATGAATCTCAAAGGATCTAGGAATTTCAATCCATTTAAAACTTAATAATCAATTTTGTTTTTCATGGTGGAAATTGGTAACTCATCATTTACCTACCTTCAAATATTTTGCATTCGGATTACAGCATCCTTCTTCCGAATTGTAAAATATTGTGTTAGGTCCTAGCATTAATATTTAATTTGGGTGTTATATTAAGGACTTATATCAACAAAATTAAATTTCTCCTATTGTAGATGTCTAGTTCAAACAACTATGGTCTTCCCATATTTGTTGGAACAAGCTTTCCTCTTATAGATGATATCTCATGTGGCGATCAAGGTGAAAGATTAATCCCTTTATCGTGCATTAGTGAAAATAGAAATCACACTTTAGTTTATCCACCTCCTCCAATTATTCTCCCAAACCCACGAGCTCAAAGACTTGAAAAGTTCAAGATCACTCAAGCCCTACTTGCAATGAAACATCAAGATGGAAGGTCTGTGTGTACTCACTTCTTGGAGATGAAGTCTCATATTGATAGGCTGAGAGTATTGGGTGTCATTGTCTCGAGGAAGTTGGCTGTTGACTGGGTTCTTCAATCACTTCCCGGGTTATATAGTGAGTTCATTAAGGACTACTATGTGACAGACCACGACATGACCCTTATTGATCTTACCTATTTGCTTGTTGCTGCTGAATCAGCAATGATTTGGCGCACTGGAAAAACAAATTTGATTGAAAGATCTACTTCTCAAACTTCCATGGACATTGACAATGGTAGCATTGGAAGTCCAGAAAAGATTTCTCTTCCCAATGGAAATAGATTGGTCATAGTCAACCCGATTGACCAAATGGTAAAGAGAAAGGCTAAGTTTGTAATTGTCTCATGTGCCAATGTAAAAGAAGCCATTTGTTTCTACTGCTATTTGAAGGGACATTGGAAGCGAAGCTTCCCTGACTACCTGAAAGATCTGAGAGAAGGTAGAATCAAAAACTTTGACTCTGCTTCAGGTAAGTCTATTGTCTGACTTTATTAAGTTCCTAATTGTTGATTCTTAATACACGATGTGACAAGGTTGCATTTTGATGTTTTGTAGGATCTTGCAAAAAGAAGGAAGCTTAAAGGAATAGTATGTTGAATCTGGTCGCAAAAATGGATTTCAATCACATGGTTCGATGATCGGATTTTTGAGCTTCTGCTTAAGAGTTATGATAGGTTGCTTAGAAATTTGTAATAACATAGTTTTCATTTATAAGTGCATTGTAAGGAAAAAAATTTCCGCATTTTATAAATAAAAAAAAAAATATTTTATTATATCTCCTTTCAATGGAATTTATGAAAATTGATGTTTCTATGTTTCTATGTTAGCAATATGAATTTGATTCTTTCGTTTGTTGTAGTGTCGAGAATTTTCCAAATAAGGAAAGATTCTCATCACCCAAGTTTTAATTGGATAGAAACATGGAATCATGCAACTTGTAGTGTGTGATGAATGAGAACCTTTGTCTTTGGGAAATTAAGACTAATTCCTTGTTCACATGAATATGTGAGTCAAGTGAAGGACTAGGAAATTGGGTACACTTGGTTGTGTACTAGTCGAGGTCCACCACAAAGATCGATAAAACTATTCGTCATGATTTACTGAAAGTAAGTAAATATGGTTATGCTTACAAGTTTAAGTATAATTCGGAAACATTGGAAAAGTTTCAATGTATGGCAGAACGAATGAGAAGAATCAAATTAGGAAGAAAGATAAAAGTTTCTCCAATTTGAAAAGATGGGAGAGTACTTTAGTATCGTGTTTTATGATCATCTTAATGATTATGGAAAACCATACCACAATTGTTCCTCTAAGGACACCTTAGTGCACTTGTATGTTTAAGAAGAGGAATCGTGAATTGTTGAAATGGTTAAATCAAAAGGTGAATCATACTTCGTTCCAAGAAAAAGTCTTAGAGTCATACTCCAAGATTGTAACTTGAGTGACAAAATCTTAAGAAAGGTTTATAACACTTGTCAAATGTAGAGTAAAATGTTTCTTACTCTTGTACATTTGAAATTGGTAAGTTGTGATGTCTTGGTAAGGACAAAGACCAACTAAGACCAATTGTGTGAAGTGTTTATCTTGATAAGAATCCGCACTAACTCTTGAATATTTGTTTTTCAAGGAATGGTTCATGACAGGATAATCTTATATGTCAAGAGGTCAGTGGGAGTCTTAAAGATCTTGAAAAGTTTCAAGAACTAATCAAGAATAAACTTATTGTTAATCACTATCACACGACTTGAGGTTGTAACCTATCGTGATGACATATTCTTATTTATGTGCTCATTCTGGTTAAAACTTGACTATGCATGTGAGTTCTATGAGTCCTCAGATGTTTGAATAAAGCAAAGCACCTGGATCAATGAAAGTTTCTTTGATCGGTATGGGTGAGCTGCTTAACAACTTGGAAGACATGGTAGGCCCTTGTGCTACCAGATGGCAAGAAATTAAGATTGAATAGGTTCAGTCCATATGAGTTTGGATTTGTCACTAACCTTGTCTTGTGATTATGTTTATGACAAATTCACATAGATAGGAACACATTCACCATAAAAATCTAAGTGTCATAAGGTTTCTCTCCAATTCATGAAAATGATTGCGAAGAAACGCTTTCACTAAGTAGATTTTATATAGTTAGCAATTGTGACATTTGCATTCTCAAATTCGATTATGATTATGACATCACTCTTTATAGTTTGAATTGTGAGAAATGGCAAAGGTCTAAACATTTGAGACTTATTTCTTGTAAGTTCTACAATTGTTTAGACACACATGTGAGCTATCTAAGGAAAGGTGTATGAGTTTGAGAAGCCTAGATAAAGTATGATCGAAGCATCTCGTATCAGAAATATGAACTTTGGAAAGGAAGTCAATAAGTATTGATTTCTAGCAGTCCATCCGATTTTTGAATACATGTCAAAGCTAGTGGGAGCATAAGTGTTATGCTAGCAAGATAATAATTATTATGCTAGTGGGAGCATAATTATTATGGAAAGTGTTCCAAGTTAGCAATGTTAATTATAGAAAAACAAAAGGTTTCAAATCCCAAAGTTGCAGGGTTTGAAAAGTTGTTTTGCTATAATTAATGGAGAGGAAATTATACTTCATCTCAAATCTAAAAGCTTAGATTGAGATTGATTAGTTGCAGGGTTTGAAAAGTTGTTCTGCTATAATTAATGGAGAGGAAATTATACTTCATTTCAAATCTAAAAGCTTAGATTGAGATTTTTTTAATCAAATTTAGTCAAGGATATATATGAATATGTTGGAATGGTTCAACATAAGGAAATTCTAAATATATGGAAATGATTATTGCACTCTCAAAATTTGATTATGATTACGGCATCCCTCTTCATAATTCGAATTATGAGAACATGGCAAATAGAAATATTGTAGGAAAAGACTTGTCAAGTATCATGTATTTATGAATCGTGTCCAATATGCTTCGGGTATAGGATCGATTACATGTGCTATAATATTCATACGTTCTAAATTTTCCAAATGCCTAAGGCATTAAGAGGGAAAAAGGACTAGAACCGGATATGACTAAAGTGGTTAACAACTGTTAAGGACAATCTAAGGTTCGCCAAGGATTGGTCGCTTGTAGTTGGAAGTATAAAAATGGATGGACGATATTGACACGCTCTGAGAAGATATAACTCTTGTTCAGAAGTGATAGTCAAAATGGAAACATGGAAATGTTTCCATAAGTGGAAGTTATTCTTTACATCTGTGTAAGATTAGGAAACTTAATGCAAGAAGGATGTTTAAAGGAATGTACTTTGAATTTTAGACTTCATTTCTATGGAATTGCTCTCCATTGGAATACTTTGTAATGCCTATTGCCAAGTCTCTATGAGTTTTTTGCATAGTAATTACAAGAGGATCATTACATATAAGTTTAGAATCTAACAGATTACAGTACATGGCAAGAATTTGATATTCTTACATTTACGGTAAGGATTTGCTATTGTGAAATGAGCATCATTGAAATGTTGTCAATTGATCTATTTCACAAAGTAAGGATCATAGATAAACATAGTGTGCATGCTTGGAGCATGGGACAACTATTGTTTTAATTCAAGTAATAAGTTGATTATATGAAGCATTATACAATGAATAATGAGTAATCAATATGGCACTCAAAAGTTTCGGGGCCATATAGGATTAGTATTATTCTTGTGTTTCACTTTGCATGTTTTGACTTCCCGAATAACTAGGTTATCCAAACCATCCACAGTCGATTACACTTTAGAAGTAGGTATTAAGGCAAGACCGTCATGAATGGGTCTGTAGTTTGCCTAAGTGTTTTAGACATAGCACAAGTATGCTGTAGTGTTCATGAGTTCTCTTGGAATAAGATTCGAGTATTGGATTCAACCCATGCTCATCTAAATCACTTTATGTATTTTATCATGAGTGATTGTGAGACGATAATATATTATATTCTTGAAACCAATACATGTGAGTTATAGTTTACAAGTCAACTGCACATTAACATATGTAAACGCACCAATAACTTGGTGTTATAAAACATATTGTTGTGTGTGATTTGATGAGTAAGTACAAGCAAGCATTTGAGTCGAAGTTTATCCATTCCTTTTACCCCATGTGGTTAAAAGCGATATATGTGGGCCCCTAGATGATTTAGTGATGACACCCTTAAGTGCTTGGCCAAGCCTGAACTGATTTGATTTGTTCAATTAATCGGTCGTCATAAATCGGAAATCGGGAAACAACAGATGGACAGAGAGAATGATTATAATCCTTGTCTCAGTCCATATGATATCTAGAATGGAGGAATATATGATCCCTTATCTAATGGAAGCGTCATTGACTAGGTCAGAGTTCGACAACGGCTTTTAAGAGCTACGATTACTAGTCAGGATTTTGGAGTCGTACTTGCAATAACAGTTATTAGACTTATCCAAGTGGGAGACTGTTGGATTAGGTGTCTAAGACCATAATTATAATTGGTATGTACTTGACCCGAGAGTAGCATGGTCCATGTGGGTTGCATATCACCACGACAATTTGATAGGATGGACTTTTAAAAAGAGGTTATTTATGATTTATTAATATATTATAATTTCTAATATATTAATATGAAATCATATTATTTAATTAGTATTGATCAAGAATTAATTTGAAATTAATTTAGTGATCAAAAGAGACTAATTAAATGTAAGGGGATTGATTTGGTAAATCAATCATTCTTATGGTGTGGGCTTATGGTTATTTAGGATGGGCTAAACCAATATGGTACTCCATGGATAGTCCATAGAGGTTTTAACCCATGGATCCTAAGTAAGATGAAAAGTCATTCACTTTAGGGTTTACATGGATGTAACCCTAATCTTAGCCACACTATATAAGAAGACCCTATGTTACTAAAATCGACACCTAGTGATCTTTGGAAGACTATAACCGGTTTTTAGTGTGTATAAAATCTATCAAAAGTCATCCTTTGTCTAAGGTATGTTGTAAACTATTTGAGGTGTCACACTTGGGGCATTGAGTTATTAAATGCCAAATACAACAAGTTCTACAAGCTACATAAAGAGGTAAACTCCTAACTAGTATTTTATGTTGTTTATATCAATTTCATGCTAGTTGTACACATCATTCATGGTCTTAGTCATTGGAATGCAATCTAAATGTTCAAGTTCATCGTGTATATTACCCTACAATTCATCTGAGTCATTCTGAACAGCTACCTCAACATGCACTTCTTCATTATCTTCATCTACCCCTGAATGGTTGTCTTCCACACAACTTACATCAAATTGCTCATCGATAATCCATTGATGTACATTTACACCAAAATGATGCATGTATACATCCACGACACCAATCAGTAGCATACCCAACTTCGATGAACTCCTGGTTGTCTATTTCATTAGCTAATATCCTCAATCCATTAGGAAACTCGATTATCATCATGTAAAAATAAATATTTACACACCTCTCATTTTCAAATCTTTCAAGGAACCCCTCAAACTCGTTCTTGTCCATTCCAACAATATCAACATCCTCAAACCTTTGATCCGCTCCATCTGTATAACTAAATACTAGGCACCTAGTAAAAAACCCAGCAAAGTGAACATCGATCTTCATAAAAATGGCCATGGTATCGAGACTTTAGGGGAACAGTAAGACAAAAGGGGAAGAACAAGACAACGACTATTCTTTGTCAAAAGATTTGTAGGGAAAGCTCGTTTAAGGATAAGGTGACGCGGAATATTACTTTGCATATTTTTTAGATGAGGTAGGCTTAAAACCAGCTGACTAGGATGGGGTTTACCGGCTCACCCCTTCAGTTTGAACATAATGGATTTAAGAATAGTTAAATTAACAATTCGTTCGCCTAAAATGCAAAAAAAAAATGAAAAAAAAACAATAGGGACCTTTTAAACCATAACTTTTAACATGGTTAGGTTACAGTGACATTTGCCCTAGAAAGTAATGTGTTGTCAAACTTTTTATGTCATTTATTTGGAGCCTGTTTTAGACCATAGATTTTGCCAACTTACAGACTTTGTTTTCTTGAACATTAACCACAAACCCTTCAGGTTAATTCATATAAACCTCTTCATCTAATTCCCCATTCAAGAATGCAGTTTTCACATCCATTTGATGTATTTCAAAATTTTGAATGATTGCAATTGATATCAGTGTACGAATTGATGTTATTCTTGTAATAGGTGAATAAGTTTCAAAGAATTCTCAACCTTCCTTTTGATGATACCATTTAGCTACTAAACGAGCTTTGTACTTCTTGATGGTACCATCAGGTCTATACTTCTTCTTGAATATCCATTTGTGCCCAATTGGATTTTGCCCAGGTGGAAAATCTACCAATTTCCAAGTGTTATAATACAAGATGGATTCAATCTTACTTTTGATTGCCTTTTTCCAATAAGGAGATGCAGGTGAATCAATAGCTTCCTTATATGTTTAGGGTTCATTATTCATTACAAAGGTCATGTAATCATGTCCAAAATCTTTGGCTATTTGTCCTTTTTTTGCTTATTCTAGGTTCTAAGTTCTCTTCTTGAACCTTAGAAGAACTCTCTTCATTTGATTGTAAAATTTTATCAAGAATGATTTCATTCAGTCCATCATCTAGAGGTCGTTTCCTAGAGCAGGAAACATATTTCCCTTTATCCTTAAAAGGAAAAAAACATTTCAAAGAATTCAGCCTCTGCTGATTCCATGATGGTGTTGTTATAGATATCATCAACATGTGATTTATACACTAAGAACCTATAGGTTGCACTATTAATGGCAGGTCCAAGATAGATGCAATCTATGGTTTTTGGTAGAAGTCTGGTGCTCTTGGGAAGTGGTACTTGTACCTAAGCAAGGCAGCCCCACACTTTCAATCTTTTGTAATAGGGTAATCTCCCTTCTTAAAGGTGATTTATCACTCTTTTTTGAGGAATTCTATTAAGTATTGACTTTGCTGCAAGACATGCTTCTCCCCACATATTATGTGGTGCTCCAGAAGTAATTAACACTGAATTAATCATTTTTTTCAATGGTCTATTCTTCCTTTCATCCACTCCAGTATGTTTAGGAGTATATGGAGCAAATGTTTGATGTATAATACCATGTAAAGAACAAAAACTTGCAATGTCTTTGGACTCATATTCTCCTCCTCGGTCCGAACTTAAAACTTTGATCTTTTTATCTAGTTGATTTTCAACTTCAACCTTATAATTCTTAAAAGAAATTAAGGCTTCATATTTGGTATTTAACAAATAAATATAGCAATACTTGTTGCAATCATATATAAAAGTTATGTAATAATTCTTTCATCCTCTGGTAGGTGTGCTCTAAAATCACATAAATCAGAGTAGATTAAGCCAACATTTTCATTAGATTTATTTACTAATTTGTGAGGATGTTGTAAGAATTTTGATTCTACACAAACTTCACATTTCATATTTTTATTTAATGAACATTTTGATAGCATGCCAAGTTTTTCCATTCTTTGAATAAAGCGAAAGTTGACCCATCGAGAATGCCATAAAATTGAGAAAACATGGTTTGAGAGTTACAATTGAGCCTTGTAGCTCCAATATCACACTATCAATCCACCAATCCACATAATTGTTAACCATGTTGGTTTGAATCACTATAACAAACTGATTTGGTGATTCAACCATGTTGGTTTGGCTAGAAGTTCCTGCACTATTATTTCCATTGTTTCCTCCATTATGTCCTCTACCATTGCCTCCTTGGACCTTCATGAATCTGCAATCCTTGGCCTTGTGTCTAGTTCTTCCACAAACATAGCAAGGAACCGAATTCTTCTTGTTTGGGCCATGGTTTATTCCATATTAAGAAGAGTTTTTAGAGCCATTCTTAGAGTAGATACCATATAGGGAATCATCTAATACATTTAGAATATAATTTCTGCGATTATACTTATTTAAATTCCAGGATTCCACAACCCTTTGATGTTCTGCCATTAGGTTGCAGTAGGTGGACTTGTTCCTTTAGCAGTGTTGAACCGATGGGGGTGGGGTGGAGAATCATCAGTGAGAACATTGGAAACATGACGAGTTGCTAAATAAAACAACATCTTTTGTTTCCATCTCCAAAAATATGAGCCTTTGAATTTCTCAGGCTTTTCCACATGTGATTTGATGATAGAATTTTGATCCATTCTTCAACCTTTTGATTTCTGTATTAGATTGTTATGAAAAAAGTAATAAAACATAAAATTTAACAAATAGAAACATAAATAAATAGAATTTATATAAAAAGATTCACAATTAAGAAAAACATACTTAGATGTTGATGTTTACAACATAATTACAATCACAAAAATATGTAGATTGAGGCTTGCAAATTGAAGTTTCATAAGATAAAAATTTCCTTGGTAGGTATCTATCTAGAGGATACAACAATCTAATCAACATGAGATCTTGATTATGTTGAAATTCCACATGCTTCCTTAATTTCTCAAAAAAACGAGAGAGAAAGAATGTGACGTATTTATGTATTGTGATCAACGTTCAAGCTGTATAATGAAAATCCTAATCCAAGACTAATTTAATAGCCTAATACCACAAGTATATCCTAAATGCATTTATGTCTTATTTTATCCATTTAAGAATATGTGGAGACAAAGGCTTATAAAGATAGTCAAGGTTCTTTCTTTCTCCTATGTGGGATAATGCTTTTTATGTTATAAGCAAAGTTCCAACACCTTCCTCCTATGATACACTCACCCCATTCCCCTCTTAAAACATACAAAAAACCACTCCCATATATTCAGTCATCATCGAACCACCTCACCCCTTAATCCAATCCCTCGACAACCCTAAAACTAGCCTTTCCTCCTCAATCTAAACTCCTGAACAGCCACCCAAATATTATCTAGACAACACTCCATGACCATTAGATCCAAAATTTGGATCACCAAACCCATATAAAATATAAACCCCCACATCACCAACATTTCCCTAATCTCTCTTACATACCTTAAAGCCCTCCATGACCCAAATTGGCAAAATGTTATGATTGACAAGTATAATACACTTATTAAAAATAATATTTTGGCACTTTGTTGTTAGTGTGAACGTATTATGATACTATTGGTTATTCAAATGCAAACATAATGTCGATAATTGGGCATTAATTCCAATGATACTTTTATAATGAGTGTTAAACCTAGGATAATGTGTATGGTTCTTAGTCTTCTAGTATCTTGTTAGTGGCTAATCAATAAACTAGACATTAAAAACTCCTTTTCTACGATTTCACATTACTGAATTTGTGTATATACATTAATGATCAACCCCCAGGTTTTACTGATGCCTCTCTCCCCTCTTATGTTTTTAAATTGAAAAAACTCATTATACAAATTAATGCAATCCCCTAGAGCGTGGTGTCATTGATTTTCCACTTTTCTGCTCACATTCGGTTTTATCCATAAGAAAAATGATTCCTCTTTTTTTGTCTACAAACTTGGAATTGATTTAGCATAAATACTACTTTATGCTAATGACATAATCCTCACTGCATCATCGCAATCACTACTCACTTAGCTTATTACAACTCTTGTCCGAGAATTATCCATAATGAACACGTCAATGACATTCCGGAACTAGTGAATGTGTTCAATTATAACATCACCAAAACTTCGCTAGAAATCGACAACAAACTTGGCTCTTGTGGCAAAACCATGGTCTACCTCACCATGTAACATTTACACGCCTTGACATTTCATTTGCGCTCTAACAAGCTTGCCTCCGTATGCACAATCTATGAGAACTTCACTTCATTGCATACAAACAAATATTACATTATATATATGGTACACTTGATCGAGATCTCCACCTTTATGCCTCCTCAACCCTCGCAAATTAGTTAGATGTCGATTGGAGTGGTGCCCCACCACTCTGTTGTCCTCATCCATGTACTATGAGTTTTTAGAAGATAACCTCGTGCAAATGTCATCACATGGTTTCTTAATCAAGTGTCTAAGCAGAAGATCGGTGTGTTGCCAATGTTGTTGTCGAATCACATGGCTCCGAAATCTTCTTCATGAACTTCATGTTCCACTCAACAATGCTACAGTCATGTACTACAACAACATCAACGCCATATGTAAGACCGCAAACCCAATTCAACATTAACGAAAAAAACACATAAAACTCGACATTCATTTCGTATGGGACAAAGTCGTCATCAAGCATGTTTGAGGTCTACGTGTTCCTTCTCGATATTAGTTTGATGTATTCAACAAAGGATTATCATGTCCTTTATTTACTTAATCATGTACCAATTTGAGCCTCCGTCAACCCTCAGCTCGAATCGTAGAGGCATATTAGTCATATCTTGAATTTTAAGAGGTATACGTTACAAAACTTTTTGTATAAATTAATTATGCATAAATAAATCATTAATACTTGCCAAATATTTGAAAACTTGAATTAAGGAAAGTAATTAAAAAAATTCATTTTGAAGCGAAATGAAAAATTTAGAATATTAAATTCATGTATACAAATTAATTTATATTTCAACTATACACCAATATTAATTAACTTACATCAATAAACAACCAATATAAATATAAGGTATAAACATAAATATTTTATTTAGAAATTATATTTTTTATTACATAATAATTAATAATAAAATCTAACAATTATTTCCCCATAAAAAACTATTTCCCAAAAGAGCTATCTATCGTCACCGTTTTGCACGGACACACATCTAGTTAGTATTAATATGTATAGTCAGGTATTATACCTTGTATAGTTATGTATAGTCCGGCCCATGTACTTTGAATATCAGTGTATATATATTTTGCATAATAAAAATTAGGAGTTTTTGTGAAAATACGCTATATCACATTTAAGATGGTAGACTCTTTTAGTTTAACCTAAATAAGAAAACCCGTGGTTTGAAACATGACCGCAAACATAAACACCAATAATAATCTTGTGTTAGTTAGAGTTGGTCTAGTTCATCGTATCAAATTTGTGTATACCGGCGTCCTCGTTAGGGTTGTATAACACAGTCAATTTCATGTTGTTTTTTAAATTATGCTTTAATTTCTATTTGATTGATTTATTTTATTTATGTATTTACGTTACATGTTTATAGCAATGTAATGTAATAAAACTTTACTTTTAAATTGTGAGCATACAAAGAGTTGACTGATGACGGCCCCGTTCGTCTTAAATGACATGCAGAAGTTAGAAGTACTCCACCGTCTTCTTAAATGCATGTTGAAAATACAAGCACGAGGTTTGACATTTTCAATCTTCTGGTCAAAATCAACACCTTTTATATATATATATATATATATATATATATATATATATATATATATATATATATATATAAAAGTTCCAAAATTTTAGTCCAATTTATGATAAAGTTTCAAACTAAATTTTGTTTACAGAAAAGCACAGAATACAGGTTAAAACTTCTAAAAAACCCTTTTCGGCCGGTTTTGAAGATTTAGCCGGTATTCCGTCTTTTTTCATTAGTTTGCTTAAAATTTTAGGATTTTTCCGGAAACTACCTTATAAGCAAAATATTGGGACTTTTATGAAAATTATCATGGAATTAATGGATATTATTATTAACAAATCATTTATAAACATAACAAATATTTTTATTATAAAAAAGAAACTACACTTGTTGCTAATTTCTAGTAATAAATCGGTGGTCTAAGTATTCCTCTATTGCTTATTAACCACATCAAACTCTCTGCGTTCCTCCTATGCATCGTTGTGGGTATGATGGTGAGATGTACTCAGTGAGTGTTTTTTTAATGTTAGTATTCCTCTTATGTTGTTTAACCTAACTACCACCCAGCATCCATACCTCACATGATAACAGCCATAGGCTAACACACATCTATCAAATGTGAAAAAGTGAATCGTGAATGATAGTTTATATGGAAAAAAGTGTAGGGTGATTATCTATTTAAATTGTCATTCAAAGTTTATTTTTCACTATATTTGTAATTTGATGGTTGTTACCGAATAATGTGTAGAGGTTAGGTGGTATTTACGTTAAAGAACATAATGAAAGATCTATATATTCAAGAATTATTATTTAATGATATTTTCTAATAACATGTGATCCTATAGCGTCACACCTAATAGAAAGTAGACACTTATTGATTGTGTATTAATAAATATATTATTGATTGTGTATTAATAAATATTATCAACTTTTGTATAACGATACATAGGAGGAACATAAGGAGTTTCAAGTGGTCAACAAACAATAGAAACAAATGTATTTCCTTTGTTTATAATAAATAATATTTGTTATGTTTATAAATGATTCGTTAATAATAATATCCATTAATTTCATAGTAATTTTCAAACTAGTCTTAATCTTTTGATTATCGGGTAATTTTCAAAAAAGTCCTAATATTTTGAGCAAACTAACAAAAAAAGACAGAATACCAACTAAATCTACGAAACCGGCCAAAAAGAGTTTTTTCAAAGTTTTAGCCAGTAGTTTGTGCTTTTCTACAAACAAAATTTAGTTTGAGACTTTTTCATAAATTGGACTAAAATTTTGGGACTTTTTTGGAGATTTATATATATATATATATATATATATATATATATATATATATATATATATATATATATATATATATATATATATATAGGGCTTGAGGATTATATAGTTGTTATATACCTAATATTAGGTATAGAACCATCAAAAACAACATAATTTTAACAAAATGCAATCAAATATCTCTACCATATTTCTTTTATCCTCTTTAAGAACATATGTTAGGCTTTGTATATATTTTTATGGAGTTTTATAAGTTTAATTTTACACCACAATCCATGTATAAGAATATTTTACCAACTACATGTAGTTCGGTATATTGAAATTTATTACATAAAACTATAATTAAAGATTGAAATTGTTCATTAAAAACCAAATAAACCTCTTCCTATAATCCATCAAAACAGACAATGCAAGTATACATAAGGTAGTGTCGGAGGAAGTTATAAAGCTTCTACTAGAGATCTAATAAAAAACACATTCGAAATACATAGGTGTTGGGGATGAATTCCAAAATAAAAAATAATATAAGTTCAAAAGCAATAGGAAGAAGCTAACAATGAAAAAAGTTGTGTTTTTAATCAAAATGAAGTCAATTTAGATGGTTCTATACCTAATATTACATACATGACAACCACATATTCACTTTTCCTATATATATATATATATATATATATATGTGTGTGTGTGTGTGTGTGTGTGCTTTGGTTATTTTGTTTCTAGTAACTATTGTGTGCCAGAATGCACAGATTTAGACCATCGGATGAAATAGAATCAAAGGTCATGATCTAAGGATCTATGATAGTACAATAGGGTAACATGTGTCATATAATCACACAAATTTCAGCATAATGACATTTTAGTCAATTGAGACAAATTTAAAAAAGGAAAAATTGAGATTTATGGGTTAATGAATGATTTTGATTTAAAAAATCTGATTTTGTTTCAAATTAATTCAATTTCAAACGTAATTTATAAACATAAACCGATTTTATTCTATCAGAATGTTATTTTGTTATAACGATATTCTGTAATTCTGGCAGAATGGTATACAACTATGAACATAATATTATAAACACATATTATGAAGACCAATAATTTTTAATGAATACAAATTTTATATAAGACGAAGTTTAATAGTTTAGAATAAGTAATTACATTTATTCTTAAAGAATACAACTATTAACATAAACTACATTCATTCTTGAAATCTCTTGCAAAAAAATATATCGTCATTCTTGAAAGAATCCTCATTCACTTTCTTGTTTCGTTTCTAAATGTCTTGTGTATGTTTGACCTCTAAGCCACTTCAAAATATGCTAGCATTGTATGAGATTGACATTTTGTGAGATTGGCATTCTGTCAGAATTGTATTTCATGAGAATGATTTTATACAAGGAGCCTTTCCCATCAGGTCTTCAAGCCATTCTTCAAGCCATTTCTATCACAAATTCATTGTCAAATATTTTGTAGTGATACAGTTGTCACAACTACACATTAAACATATAATTAATTAACTACAATTCTATCAGAATACAACAATAATGTTCTTATAGAATAAACTATTCTTGCAGAATGGTTTTGAATATTCTTAAAGAATTTGTATTATCAAGAATATACCCAAGGAACAAAAGAACCCATTGTTGGTGCATACTTTACATAAGGTTGTATTGGACTCGAAATGTTGTGCATTCTGCAAAAAAGAAACCAGAATAGTAGATTTAAGAAAAATCTTATCTAGAAAAAAGGATTAAGAAAAGGTTGAATGATGGATATACCCTTTTGCGCTTCCCGGTGACCTTGATCTCACTTCTGTTGGATTTTCCAACATTGAAATCCATAGAAGTGACTCCTCCTTCATCCTTAAAGGCCACATGACCAGAAGCTAATCTAATAACACATAACCTTTATTCAGAAAACAAGAAAGGGAAACTGCCAATGCTATAAAGTATAAACAACTTTCAATTGGTTGTAGTTTATGAATCAATAATTCAAATCTTATCATCTATTTTGAAGATTCATACCCATTTGCATGGCGATATATATATATATATATATATATATATATATATATATATATATATATATATATATATATTGATCATGCTCCGACTTCAAAAAATCTATCAAAACACAAGAATGTAACCAAAACAATGTTAGAAAAGGGATAATATTAATAGTCACTTGACCTACATTTGACATTTTACAGTAAAATACTACAAATTTGATACACACATTTGAGTATTCATATTAAATTAGCTAACTTTTAACTTCAAATTTAATAGTAATAATTATATGTATCAAAAAGTTTCTCTTGAATTCAGATATGAAAATAAAACTACATTATACTTTATAGAATCATAAGTTGTTACTTCTAGGGCAGAAGGAGAACGAACCGTGAATCAAATTAACGAAATTAAAGGCATTGGTTGGTGAAATTACATACCAGGATCGAAGTAAGTGACGAAATTGAATTCAATTGTGATGGTGAAGATCCCTAGCAGCACATAATTGATTGGATGTCGCTGATAATAGCAAGACAAAGGGCACCAGAGCTGCACAACACAACAATGCAAAACTCTTCAATCGAAAGGAGTAATTATTATAAGAATGTAACACATGAATCCGCCTCTCAGGGTTGTTACTGTAATAAAGAAGAAAACTGGAAGGGGTAGGTACGATTTGCGAAGAAGGGCTTCTGAAATGGAGCTAGAAGTTTCTGGTTTGGTTGCTTGAATGGCCGCCTCAAACTTACCTGGTGTCGAGATTTTTGTGTGATCGAAGTTGAAGATGATGTCTACGGCGGCAGAAGAGGCTAGAGTTAACTAGTTGGTCAAAGAGATTTTTATGGTAATTTCCATGAATTAAGGGATTTTATTGTAATTATCATGTTAAAGTTACATAATTACCCTTATTACAATTTTTTATTATTTAAGTATTCCTAAATTCCTATTGGTGCATTCATGCACACAATAGTTGCTAGAAACATTTGAACCTATCTCTCTCTCTCTCTCTCACTCTCTCTCTCTCTCTCTCTCTCTATATATATATATATATATATATATATATATATATATATATATATATATATATATATATGAATATATGGTTGTTATGTACCTAAGCTTATGTATAGAACCTTTTAAATGAGATAGTTTTAAACAAAACAAATACAATTTCATTTTCTCTTAACTTTGTTTTAACATAATACCATGAGTTAAATTATGGAATGAAAAAGATTATTATATATCTTTTTATTGCAAAACATCATTGAAGTTTATAAGGAAAGTAAAAAAATCAATACTTTTTAACGAATATAACTCAAATGTTTTGTCCTTCAATAGAAAAACTATATCGAATGATTTGTGAAAAGTTTGATTGAGTTATTGCATGTTCTTTTTTTATCTTTTATTCTATTATTTTTCATTTAAAATTTAGTAGGGCTGATTAAATGGTTATGACTTTTAATGCTTTAAGTTCTTAGACACAATAAAGAAAAGAAAAGATAAGTTCGATCGGTTTAGTATGCCACATGATTAAAGAGGAATAGTAAACGAGATATCGTGATTAGTTTGGATATATATGGATCAAAATTACATATTTTGTAGGTTTCTATATATGAACTTATGTATATATTAGCAACATATTCCCTATGCCTATACACACACACACACACATATATATATATATATATATATATATATATATATATATATATATTGATGGGTTTGAGCCATAAGAACTTTCCTATGTGCACATGCAAACCCTAATGCTTGGATCTAGGTTTCTCTAATTGAACATGCAATGTATCCAAGGCTTATAATTCTAGATCTAGTGTAAACAATTGAATCATATCATATATAAAACAGATCTAGAATAATACCTTAAGTTGCTTGCTTGAAACTTCTTGTTCTTGGAGCTTAGAGTCACAATTGTCACTCCTCTAATGGCTTACAAACACCAAGTAGCAAGAGGATGATCTTGAGAGAGAGGGAGGAGGGTGAGAAATCGGCTCTAGGGTTTCTTGCCTTGCATGAATGCCGATTTCCCTCACCCAAGGGATCTATTTATACTATGAGCTACTAGGGTTTCACCCTTAACCCTAATTGAATAACTTATGCCCTAAGTAATCCAAAGATCCTCCTAGATATTAGGCTTGGACGATTTTAAGGTCTCCCAACCCTAAAATCCATCCACCCTTATATCCATAAGGACACATAGCCCAAAACACAACTATCACACATTTGACAATTTATGCCCCTTTATTCAATTAATCTCTTTATGTCACCAAATTAATCCTCAATTAATATATGACTTATATCAATCAAATAACATTATTATTCCATTAATATATTATTCCCATAATATATTAACAATAATATCTCTTCTCTCTTAACAAATCATCATGTCAAGTTGTTATGGTGAAGGCAATCCAAAAGAACCATGCACAACCGGGTCAAGCACTTACCAAATATAGTTACAGCCTTAGACACTAATCCAACAGTCACGCACTTGGATAAGTCTAGTAACTATATATGCAAACACAATCTGATTAGTAATCGTAGCTCTCAAAGACGTTGTCAAACTCTGATCTTATCAGTATCCTGTCGTTTAGATAAGGGATTGTACAGTCCTCTGTTTAGATATTGTGCGGACAATCTCATCGAACTTATTGTCCAGCAGTTGGTTTCTCAATCTCAGATTCATTTGACATAGAACTTAATTGAACACATTAATTCAGTCCTGATCGGGCCCGGCACATAAGTTAAATCAAATCATCGAGGGGCCCTGATATCGCTTTTACCCTCTTAGGATAAAAGTAACCGATAAAATTCGACTTATATGCATTTTCTATTTACTAATCAACTATACACAACAATGCATTTTATGACATCAATTTACTGATGCGGTTTCGCATTGTCAATGCACAACCAATTAATAAACAATAAACCATATATCTTGGTTTTATGACCATATGATATTATTGTCTTGCGATCACTTGCATCACATTTCATAAAGTGATTCCAGCAAGCGCGGGTTTATTCCAATGCTCAAAACTTGTTCATAAGCACTCATAAACGTTGCAGTAAACCTTTGCTATGTCTAATACCTTTTAGACAATCTACACACCAATTCATGACAATCTTCATTCATACCTACTTCCAACATATGAACGATTGTGGACCATTCGAATAATTCGATTATTCTTAATAACTCAATTATTCAGGAAGTCAAAACATGCAAAGTGAAACAATAGTTAAACAATTAACATAAGACAGTTGCTTTACTTATAAATAATACTCCTTTATTTAATCATCAAATGTCAATTACATTTATCTATTACATGTTTCCAAAACTATCTAATCTAAACTAATATCGTCTCTCAGCCCAATGCTCCTAGCGTGATGCAAATGCTTAACCCTAATCAGTCCCTTCGTAAGCGGATCTGTTGGGTTATCCTCTGACGATACCCTCTTTACTACAAGGTGTCCTTCTACTCGATGTCTAATAAAGTTATATTTTCTGTTGATATGCCGAGATCTACCATGATCCCTCGGTTCCTAGGTCAAGGCAACCACTCCTTCATTATCACAGAAAATTTCCATAGGCTTCTTTATGGTAGGCACTACTCCAAGATCACCAATGAAGTTCTTCAACCACATCGCCTCCTTTGACGCTTCGCTCGCTGCAATGTACTCTGATTCGCACGTTGAATCGGCTACAGTTTCTTGTTTGGAACTTTTCCAAGTCACTGCTCCTCCATTAAGGGTAAAGACCCAGCCCGACTGCGAACGGTAGTTGTCCCTGTCGGTCTAGAAGCTTGCGTCACTATACCCTGGCACCTTCAAGTCATCACTCCCTCCAAGGACTAAGAACCATTCTTTGGTCCTCCGAAGGTACTTAAGTATATTCTTGACCGCAATCCAATGAGCTCTGCCAAGGTTCCCTTGATATCTACTGACCATGCTCAAAGCAAAGGCCACATCAGGGCGAGTACAAGTCATAGCATATATGATTGAGCCAACTGTGGAAGCGTAAGGTACTCGGCTCATCTCAACTATCTCGGCTTCTGTACTCGGACTTTGAGTCTTACTCAATTTGGCATTACTTTGTATCGGTAGTTCTCCCTCCTTCGAGTTTTCCATACTAAAACGTTTTAGTACCTTATCCAAGTAAGTATTCTGACTAAGTCCTACTAGTCTCTTACTTCGTTCTCTCACTATCCTTATTCCCAAAATATAGGAAGCCTCTCCGAGGTCCTTCATAGCGAAGCACTTCCCGAGCCAGGACTTAACCTCCTGCAGAGTCGGGATGTTGTTTCCTATAAGTAGTATGTCATCGACATACAAGATGAGGAAGCTAACTATACTCCCATTGGCCTTGACATATACACATGATTCATCTTCACTTCGTACAAATCCAAACTCTTTGACTTTCTCATTGAAGCAAAGATTCCATCTGCGAGATGCTTACTTAAGTCCATAAATTGACTTCTCAAGCTTGCACACTCTATTGGGATGCTTCGGATCGACAAAACCTTCTGGATGAGCCATGTAAACATCCTCAGCCAACTTCCCATTAAGGAAAGCGGTCTTGACATCCATCTGCCATATCTCATAATCATGAAATGCAGCAATGGCTAGCATCACCCTAATAGACCTTATCTTAGCAACTGGTGAGAAGGTCTCATCATAGTCAACTCTGGGATTTTGAGTAAAGCCCTTCACAACCAATCGTGCCTTATATGTGTGTACATTCCCATCCACGTCGGTCTTCTTCTTGAAGATCCATTTGCACCCAACCGTCTTATGTTTGGGCACATTGTCAACCAAATTCCAAACTTTGTTGTCATACATGGACTGAATCTCGCTGTCCATTGCCTCTTTCCATTTTGCAGACTATGGGCCTGCCATGGCTTCCTTATAGCTATTAGGTTCATCTAGATTTATTAGTGTACCATCACTAATATACGTGTCCCCTTCGGTAGTAATATGAAAGCCATAAAACTGGGGAGAACTCTAACTCTTTCGGAATGTCTAAGAGGTAAGGACTCGTCATTTGGTTCAACCGTAGTTTCCTCCTCGGGTTGAGCGCCAGCGTTAGAGGTTCCTTCATCGCTCGACTCTTGAATCTCTTCAAGATCGATTTGCCTCCCACTGTCTCCTTGGCTTATGAGTTCTCGCTCTCGGAAAACCCCTCTCCTCACAACAAAGACAACATTGTCACTTGGTCTATAGAAGAGATATCCAAAGGGTTTCTGTGGGTAGCTGATGAAAATACATCGCTCACTATGAGGTTCGAGCTTGTCGTGAGTTTCTCGTCTTACGAAAACTTCACAGCCCCAAACCTTGAAATATGCCAACGAGGGTCTTTTCAATGTCCACATCTCGTGACGTGTTTTGGCAACCTTCTTTGTAGGGACTCGGTTAAGGATATGGGCGGCAGTCTCTAAGGCATACCCCTAAAATGAGATAGGTAGTGAAGCACGACTCATCATAGAACGAACCATGTCTAACAGAGTTCGATTACGCCTTTCTACCACACCATTAAACTACGGTGTCCTAGGTGGCGTCAATTACGAAACTATTTCGCCTTCCTTGAGATAGTCATGGAATTCAAGACTTAGGTACTCTCTTCCTCGATCGGATCAAAGCATCTTGATTCTCCACTTCATGTTTGAACTCTTTGAACTTTTCAAACGTTTCTGACTTGTGCTTGACTAAGTAAATATACCCATATCTACTATAATCATCGGTGAAAGTCACGTAGAAGCGGTTCCCATCCTTTGTGGTGGATCTAAAGGGCCCACACACGTCGGTGTGTATGAGATCCAATAAACCCTCACCCCTCTCACAAGTGCCAGTGAAGGGTGACTTGGTCATCTTTCCAAGTAAACAAGATTCGCATGTTTCATCTTCCCTAAGGTCGAATGACTCCATCACTCCATCCTTTTGGAGTTGGGCTATGTGCTTCTTGTTGACATGTCCAAGACGACAATGCCACAAAGATGCTTTATCCATACTATTGGAAGAATCCATACACAACACATCATTTCCTAGGTTATCTACAATCATAACAGTTTCATAAATTCCATTACAAGGCATTGCTTCAAAATATAAAACACCATTTAGATAAGCATAAATCGAACCATTCTCATTATTAAACGAATATCTAAATCCTTGTCTAAATAAACCATGAAAAGAAATGATGTTTCTTGCCATATCTGGTGAGTAGCAACAATTATTTAAATCTAAATTCAATCCATTACTAAGCACTAAAGAATACACTCCAATCTTGGTAACAGGCGACGATCTTCTGTTCCCCATGATTATATTTATTCTTCCAAGCTCCACGTCCCTATTTCTTCCTACTCCCTGCAAATCAAAACAAATGTGGTAACCACACCCTGTATCAAGAACCCAAGAAATAGCATGAGATGAATCATTAGATTTAATTGTGTAAATACCTGCGAAAGATGGCTTGATCTTTCCATCCTTGATGGCTTGCAGATATTCTGGGCAGCTTCTCTTCCAATGACCTATTTTATGGCAATGGTGGCACTCTTCCTCCTTTGGGTTTGGGTTGGGCTTAGTAGGGTCAACCTTGGTCCCACTAGAAGAGGAACCATCTTGGGACTTTCCCTTGCGGTGGTTTTTCGAAGAAGCCTTCCTCTTCTTGCCCATTCCCTGCCCAATTATCGAAACAGGAGCAGCAGGTGGATTGGGAGTTAGTGCAACAGACTTGTCCTTAAGGTTGCTCTCAGCAGTCCTTAGGAGCCCTTGGAGTTTGCTTAGGGTGACCTCTTCCTTCTTCATGTGGTAGGTCATCCTAAATTGGTTGTAGCATGAGGGCAAAGAGTGAAGAACAATGTCGATAGCCAAATCCTCCCCAAAGTTGACATTCAATATGCAAAGACGATCAACATACCTTTGCATCTTTTGCAAGTGCACGGTTAAAGACTCTCCACTTCCCATTTTAGCAGTGATCATATTCGTTATGATCTCATAGCGTTCTTGCCTCGCGCTTTGGTGATATCTCTCCATCAAGTCTAGATGCATCTCATAAGGATACATGTCCTCATAGGACTTTTGGAATTCGGAGTTCATCGTGGCTAGCATGATGCAATGGACTTTCGTTGCATCATGCTCATGGGTCTCAAAGACAGCCATTTCTTCGGGAGTAGCAATTTTTGGATTGATCTTCTCGAGCTTCTCATCGAGGACATACTCTTTTTCCTCGTAACGCGCGATCGTGCGAATGTATCTTATCCATTTGCTAAAGTTCGATCCATCGAAAGTCACTTTTTGACAAAGGCTCATTAGCGTGAATGAGCTAGCAGCAACGTTGTTTGCGTTAGACATCTACAAATAGAAAGGAACAAAGTTGATTAGAATTAAGTCCCTAATTAACACCCAAAATGAAAAAATAGGGTTGGGACCCAACAACATTATTTACACATTAGAAAAGGGATGTTGTAATCCAATATGCAAATAATTTGGAGGTAAGTGAATGACGATTCACTAATTCTTCACCAAGAAAAAACATAAGCTTTAAGTTTTAAATGTTTTGAGAATTCCTATATATCTTTGAGATTCATTGAACTTTTCAATGACATGTTTAAATCTCGATATGCCCTTCTAGTTTGTGACTGGGATACCGAGGATCACAAAGTGGGTGTGAATAACCATGCAAATCTACATGGTGCCTTCATTGTTACAATCACCTATTCGATGTGCCGGTAAACCACACACGCTCCACCGAACTATGAAAAATAATGAATCACCCTTTGCCACTTTTGCTTAGAACCAATTAGTGTGTCGGTTAACCACACACGCTCCACTAACTTCTCAGCAAGGGTGCAAAGTGTAATTTCATGGGGTTGCATCAATTCACTTTTCCTAAAGGAACTAAGATTGGGAATTTTATGAAACACGTTTAGTTACTTTATATAGATTCATTATACTTATTAATGAGAAGAGGTTTGCCCTATCCTACCCGTTCGGCTAACGACCCTCCACCAGTCAAGCAAGCGGTGGGTGTGAGTGTACACCCATTAAGCGTCATTTTATAGGCAGCAACCTTATACCCACCTTATAGACTGGCTTCGTGAATGAGGCCTACTAACGGTAATACTAGCATTTTTAAATCTTACATATATATTTTAAGCTTTTAATAATATATTAGTATAATGTTGAATTTTAAACTTGTAAAATTCTAGGGTTTGAAATTTAAATTATTCAAATTAAACTTTTAATCACAAAACTTAAATTTCAAAACTTGAGGACAAGTTTTAAACTTTTCAAAACATAAGGATCAAATAGCAAATAATATAAATCAACTAATTAGATTATCTCAATTTGAAGTTATTCAATATTACTTGCAAGACAATTCACCAATTCAATTCAAATAATCAATTATTATCATATAAGGAAATTATTATTCAACTAATTGGTAGTTATCTTTTTTTTTCAAGAATATACTCATATATATGATTAAAATCGGATTTTAATGACCCAAAACAATTAAGGCAAGTATCCTCAAGTAAAACAGCAAGAAATCCCGAAACTACCTCCAACTTACGCTCGAACTCGCCGAGTTCCACTATGGACTCGCCGAGTCCACAGTGGAACTCGCCGAGTTCATCAGACGGAATCACAAAAATTGAATTTTTTAAGCAACAAGCAATCAACCAATGCATCAATTCAATAGAAATCAATCAAATCTCTGATACCACTGATGGGTTTGAGCCACAAGAACTTTCCTATGTGCACATGCAAACCCTAATGCTTGGATCTAGGTTTCTCTAATTGAACATGCAATGTATCCAAGGCTTATAATTCTAGATCTAGTGTAAACAATTGAATCATATCATATATAAAACATATCTAGAATAATACCTTAAGTTGCTTGCTTGAAACTTCTTGTTCTTGGAGCTTAAAGTCACAATTGCCCCTCCTCTAATGACTTACAAACACCAAGTAGCAAGAGGATGATCTTGAGAGAGAGAGAGGAGGAGGGTGAGAAATTGGATCTAGGGTTTCTTGCCTTGCATGAATGTCGATTTCCCTCAACCAAGGGATTTATTTATACTATGAGCTACTAGGGTTTCACCCTTAACCCTAATTGAATAACTTAGGCCCTAAGTAATCCAAAGATCCTCCTAGATATTAGGCTTGGACGATTTTAAGGTCTCCCAACCCTAAAATCCATCCACCCTTATATCCATAAGGACACATAGCCCAAAACACAACTATCACACATTTGACCGTTTATGCCCATTTATTCAATTAATCTCTTTAAGTCACCAAATTAATCCTCAATTCATATATGACTTATATCAATCAAATAACATTATTATTCCATTAATATATTATTCCCATAATATATTAACAATAATATCTCTTCTCTCTTAACAAATCATCATGTCAAGTTGCTATGGTGAAGGCAACCCAAAAGGACAAAGCACAACCGGGTCAAGCACTTACCAAATATAGTTACAGCCTTAGACACTAATCCAACATATATAAGCAAAATAGTTTTTGAAATTAGAAGCAGCAAAATCAAAATAGAATATGCATAATTGAGTCTCTCAATACACGAACAAGGGAAGACAAAATGCAAAAATGGTCCCTATGGTTGTCAAAATTATGTGGTTTTGATCCAAAAAAGTTTGGTGGTGCATTACTGGTCCAATTTTAGATACTTTGAGTGGTTTTGGTCCCTATAATTAACATTTTTATGTGTTTTTGGTCCATACTCAACCTAAAATGACTAATATTCCCTTTGAATAACAGCCGTGGAACTCCCTACCCATTTCAAACTTGTGCCCTTGATTTCATCGGGAAAATAATTGTTAACTTTTTTTTGTTATTTTTTTGGGAAAATAACACAAATGCCCTACGAAATTTCTAGGGTTTATTCGTTGAGCCCCTAAAGTTTTTTTCGGGCTTTATGGGTCCCTAAATTAGGATATGGCCTGCTCTTTTAGTCCTCGTCAGCTTGTAATAGCCAGTTTAATGACCTTTTAGACCAAAAAAACTCACTTTGTGCCCCTATAAAGCCAAAAAAAAATAAGTCCAGGGTTCAATTCGTACAAAAAAAAGTTCAGGATATGACTTGCATACTAGTTCTGATTAGCCAGTGATAGGTTGGCATGTCATGTGATGCTTGGTAGCCTAGGAAGCATGGGATGCTGGTTCGGGTATGAGTTGTATGCGTAAGGCAATCTGTAGCAGGAGTGGGAACTCCTAGTATGAGTTGTAGAATATGGGATTGGATGCCCGTGATTATTCTATGGATTGGAGTGTTACTGCACGAATGTTGCTTGCTTTGTGGTTTGTGGAACTCTTAGGTGACGGGAGTTAGCTACTAAGTGAATATGTCAAGTCACATGTGACAAAGGTTGAATAATCTCAGAGTGATGGATTTGACATTATTGTGCAGCTCTTGTCTGAGTCCAACCGTTATAGGGACGAGGTTGTTACTCGAAGGATTATCTAAGCTTTGTTGCATGTCATTGTATTCATGAGGTGGGTGATTGGCATTATAGGGAGTTCTTCAGCAGCTGATGGCAGGAGGATTCGGGAGGATTCTTAAGGAATGTATGGATAGGTGTGGAAGATAGTATTGGACTCATACTAATGAAAGCACATGATCCATACTCGAATCGTGACGAGTCTTGGAGAATCTAGGAAGCTTGTGGGATGAGAATTCCTAGGTATACTTGGATCTTTTGCGTGTTGTTTGTGGTATGGTGTTGAGCACTCAGGAATGGGGTTCAGGTTATGGTTCCGGATCAGGTGCAGGTACAAAGTTCATCGATGCGCGGATGTGGGAGTTCATCTAATCAGAGATTACTCGCGCTATTTTTGAATGGACCCCCGGTGGTATTGGGTTCAGTTAAGGAAGGGATTTTGGAGCTCTTGGATGATCATCTCGAGGTATTTTGGGACGAGATTGTAGTAGGGCAGTCGGGGGCTCATCTGGAGCCCAAAGCTTGTGCATCCCTAGAATCCTTCAGGAAGGAGGATCCTACTGTTAGTTCTTGTCATTGGGATCAGAAGGGAGTTTTGCACCATGTCCTTAGGATGGTCGAGGTAACTCAGGAAGAGGTGGTCAGGGTTCCTTTAGATGTTTGCGGGTATGTTATATTTTGCTTCTTCAAAGTGGATATCAGGAATTTGAATTGCTTTGGAATTTTGATTGGGTTTGAATAAGTTATATCTCGGGTCGGTTCTCTGCTATTTCATGGGTTATCAAGGATTGTTATATTCCATTCTGCATGTCGAGAAGTATTCGATGAATCTTCAGATGAACATATCTTATGGAGTGGGTTCCACGTGTTCCGTTGTTGTTCCGGGTCTTTGTCGGGATCAGTTCAGGAGTACTACTTACAGGATCTTTGGTCAAGGGATATTTCTCCAGTGAAGTCACGTTCAGTGGTTCTATCATTTGTTCGGGTGTGATCGGCAATTGCCTATGGGGAACTTTGGAGTTCAAGGCACTACCGTTTCTAGGAAAGGAACGGTAGCAGGAAGATGGTGGTGTCAGTTGCGTGAATTGTTTGATCATTGGATGTGTCAAAGAAATAGTATTTTTTTTCATGGACTGAAGTCGGTTGGAGTTTAGTAATTCTTTGAGAATGGAAATTGGAATGGATATTCTTCAAAGCATGGCAAGGGTTATGGTTCTTAGTCTCCAGCATAAGAATTCAAGGAATTGGTATGGCACCATGGGAGGTGATTTGAATCATCAGACTGGTTAAGGTCTCAAGAGTATTCTTTCGGATTCCAGGATTTGGGCAATCGTTTAGATTGGCTAGTAAAGGAACACTAGTTTTGGTAAGCGCAGGTCATAGGCGGTTCATGCTATATAAGGTTTGATGTGTTGGGAATCCATCAGACTTATGGGATGAAAGAGCTTCGTCGCATCCAAGTGGGGTAGAATCGATCAAAATTTATAGGAGTTGCATCAGGTGTGGAACTAGGGCAATTTTCACATCCTAGTCAGGAAGAGAGATGACCCAAGTGGCCATTTAGATTGAGGTTGTGTAAGTGGGAGTTCAGGGAACTCCCAACAGTTGGTCGGCATCTTCTTTTTATGCATAGCAGGTGTGCGGATGGATTCAGATTGAGGGTCGTGTTAGAGCCTCGCTGCCTATTCATGTCTGATGAAGGTTTCAAAATTCAATGTATGACCCGAACACCTGGTCGGATTTTGGTTTCGACTTAGGTGTGTGGGGTTGTGATGGTTAAGGTGTGATAAGGCCATGGGTGGCAACCATGGTCGATTTGAAGTGTTGTAAGACAACGATGGGATTGTAGCATTCACTGGGCTGAAGTAGATGAACGTTGGCGATGGTCATAAGTGTAAAAGGGAAATCAGTTGTGCCTTTGGCACTGATATTTGCATATTTAGCCTCATAATAAGTATAGATTTTTATCATTTATTAACTAATTTATTGCATATCATGGACAAAAGGTACTTAATAATGCTTGAATTGTGTTTTCAGTCCAAAAGCGAAGCTCGGAAGCAAAAGGAAGCAGGAGAAGCGGTTGGGATCTCGGGGGTTGAACAAAGAAGAAAAACACCAAAAATACAAGGGACTTGGCGAGTAGGGTCGGCTACTCGGCGAGTAGCGTCGAAGATTCGAGAGGATAAAGACTCTGTGACTTACCATGTACGGGAATTAAGGGGTGGACTTGGCGAGTCGGTCTTGGACTCGGCAAGTCGGTTCGAATCTATAAAAACAGTTGTCCAGATCGCCATTCGATATTCTGGAACCCTTGGGGAGAAGCAAGCTGCGAATCAGAGCCAGGAAAGATCTGAAGAACGAAGATACAAACTAGAATTCAATTCCGAAGAATATTTGAGGCAAATTCTCATCATTCTACTTAATCTATTGTTTTTCAAT
The DNA here is from genome assembly GCF_051521515.1 of Lactuca serriola. Classification (NCBI taxonomy): domain Eukaryota; kingdom Viridiplantae; phylum Streptophyta; class Magnoliopsida; order Asterales; family Asteraceae; genus Lactuca; species Lactuca serriola. Next base: position 32,486,089 of record NC_136408.1, read on the forward strand.
TATGGTTAGACAATTAGAATTCGTTTTATTGCTGTTAATTACCTAAATCATGAGCTAAAACTCTTAAACTTCTGTTTGGGGATACGAAATTGAGACTATGGTTTGATTATTGATAGGATTAATTCGATATTGGTGATTTTGTTGATTTTAGCTTATTAAAGAACCTTGTGTGTGAATAATAACTATTTTTCTGTTAATAGGAAGATAATTAATTAGTATGAACATCTTTTAATTGTCAACCTCATATGTTTATGTGACCACTTTATCATATGTCTAGGATTAACGAATGTGAAACTAGAATTAATGGACAATTAGGTAAATTCATGTGTGAGCTTGTTTGATGACCATCAACAAGAGGTTAACTAAAGGACCAAATTAGTTAGTTATTACAAGTCTAAATTAACCTGAATAAATAATCTAGGGAATTAAATTATATTAGACAACCGATCACTGTTTGAGTTAGTTTGTTTTCTAAGGATTAGTGCAGCGAACGCAAAGCTAATCACTTGAATCGGTAGCCAATAGAAGAATTAATCCATTGCACTATTATCATAATATCAATCATATGATCAATTGAGTTGAACTAAACAGAAGTCCTTCCCATTATTGAATTTAGTTAAATCTTTGCTTTTCTAGTTTTTAGTTTAAGTGATAGTTAGTAAGTTTCTAGTCTTGTAAAACTAGAGAAAACCCCTACTTATTAATTAATTTAGATAAAACTAGTCTTTAGTTTTATTTTACCGTTCCCTGTGTTTGATACCCTACTTGTTTAACTGTACCACAATTGATAGGTCCACTGCCTTTGTGTGTTCATTTTATAATTAAAAGTAGGTTTAAAACTAAGTGAGTTTACACACATCAGGCACGCCACCCAGGAATGTCGAGGAGTATTTCTTTGTTTTTTATTAAGGACATTGGGGTCCATGGTGGAGCTGGTCCTGTGTAGACCTAGTTTGAGTGGGACCCGTGGGCGACACCCGTGTGATTTTGGCAAATACAGGTGGGTCCTGGTCGAGACTGTTGGGTCAAGGATTTGGATCTTGAATCGCAAAATCTGGTGGGTGGTCAATGTCTGAAGCAGAGAGGGTTATAGGCTGGGATTAAACCGGCGCTCCTTCCCTCTCGTTTTGATGATATAATCCCTAACCCTAGCTACTGTTGGGTTTTGAGCACTATAACACTCATATGGTGCACATGCAACCCTAAATACTTTAGATCTATGTTTTCTCTAATTATATATGAAATTTTCAATTTTTCCAAAGCATTCTCCCTATCGAGCATATAATTGAAGCGATACAATATAAACTTGTTTTGGATGCTTACCTCTTGAGTAGGGTAGAGTTCTTGACCTTTGAAAGCTTTAGCACCTCAAGTGTGATGCCTCCATTAGTTCACAAACACCAAAATGCAAAAGGAGGCTTGAGAGAATAAGTTGGTTATCTCCAAGAGATGGTGTAGCCGATTTTGGCTCTAGAGGGTTATATTTATAGTGTAGTACATGCTAGGGTTACACTTTGTAAACCCTAATAACCCATGACTTTCCACATTCTCATGCTCCATGGTTTTAACCTACATGGACTATCCACGGATTAGTTTAGCCCACCTACATGATCATGGATCATTAGCCCACACTATAAGAATGATTGATTTACATAATCAATCCCCCTATATTTAATTAGTCTCTTTTGATCACAAAATTAATTCTTGATCAATACTAATTAAATAATATGATTTCATATTCATATATTATAATTGTAATATATTAATAAACCATAAAAAACCTTATTCTCAAAATCCATCCTATCAAGTTGCACTCGTGAAGGCAACCCAAAAAGGACCATATTACAATCGGGTCAAGTACATCCCAGTTATAGTTATGGGCTTAGACACCAAATTCAACAGTCTCTCACTTGGATAAGTCTAGTAACTATAACTGCCAATGTGACTTTCGGATCCCACTTAGCAATCATAAGCTTTCAAAAGCCACTATCAACTCTGACCCAGTCTGTAACTCCCGTAGATCTGGGCTAGTCAAATTAGAGGCAATAGGGGTCAAAAACGACTTTTCGACAAAAGATTATTTAGAATAAATAATCTTAACCAAGTTGTAGTATATGTCACGAGGTTTCCGTACATATAAAGAACGCCGAAATCCGAGTTATAACGAAGAAGTTATGGCCCGTCGAAGTTTTACGGCAAAACCGGCACGACACCGGGAAGCGTAAATAGTGAATTTACGATAGAGCGAGATTTAGCCTTAGCGATCTAAACGAAAGTCGTAGAATATATTAAACTAAGAACATCGATAAAAAGAACGCCCAAATCTGACTTCGTATGAAGAAGTTATGATTTTTCGAAGTTTCGGACTAGCAGTGTACAGCCCGAAATTCGAATATTTGATCGAGCGGTTTTTAGCCGACACGACCTAAAAGAGAATCGAAGATCTCGTTGAGAGTAGCGTAACGAGAAAAAGATGGGCGAAAACGGATGTCGGATGAAGAAGTTATGAGGATTTAACGGACCAATCGTGTCCCGGCCCGTTAATAATATAAAATTTAAAATCGAGCCAAAATTAGCTGACGGAGTCTAAACGAAAGTTGTAGAGTACGTTCCCACCTTCGCGTGGATATAAAGAACGTCAAAAACGGAGATCGTACGCAAAAGTTACGAATTTTTAAAGATTGTACTCGATTTTGCGAGATCTAATACGAAGTCGCTGACGTGGCGCTTTCCCAGCCGTCCGATGATGATCGCTGAAGTCGCCTCGGATGAGTGACGCGTCGCCCCTCGCTACGCCCAGCGTTCGGTCTCGTATGCGCCGCGTTCGCTTAGCCATTCTCGGTCCAGAAGAAGCCACGACGCACCACCGAGGTCTCGCCATCTGGCACCCTTATCCGAAGTTACGCCCCGCGTAACCTTCTGAACGCCCCGCGTAGTGCGAATCCTCGCACCTATAAAAGGGGTGCGAGGGCAGCCGGTTTTTCACACCAAAAATCAACTCTTTCTCTCACTACTTTCTCTCTCTACAACCCCAAACCACCCCTAAACCCTAGTTAAGCCCCTTAGCACCCTAAGGAAGCCCCGAGGCTCCCGGAGTCCCGAGAAAAAGGAGTTTTTCGGTTTCGAAACGCTGCTCCAATTAAGTTCCGGTTTTCGATAAAATTCGCTGTAAGTGTGCTACGCTTACGCAATTTTTAATATAGCTTTCAAATAATTATAGGAATGTTATTAGGTCCTTAAAATAATTATTTGGGCTATTATTATGAGTTATATCGAGTATTATTAACGCTTAATAATACTCGGACTAATTAATTTGTCGCAGTTATCGTTAAACTAAACCCTAGTGGTATCGGTACTAGGTTTTATCGAAGGAATATCGTTTTGAGAGTATCGAAGCGCTGTCTGAGTGCTGAGTCACCACCTACTCAGGTGAGTGCATGGTCCCTTTCATCTTACACATAGATATGAAGTATTTTAATATAAATTACGGGCTATGTGTGCATATTGTTTGAATACTTGTTATCTATGCTGGATGAATGATTTATACATGTTTTAAATGATTTAAACTGTATATTTATTTTATATCTACGAATATGTTGGGATAAAACATGGGTAGATGAAATAGTTGGTGAGTGATGAAATAAAATAATGAGAGATAGGTGATGATAGGAAGATGATGATAATTAGGTGAGGATAGATAGGTGATTATGAATCGGTGATGTAGGATACTACAACCTTGTCTGACAATTTGGAGATGTAGTCATCTACGAGACTATAGATGGCGACCACGGACTATTATAGACAACCCCGTGGAAACACCAGCAGGCTAGTAACCTGTAGGTGATGAATTACGAGTTCAGGCGATGTTGAAACTACGTATTCATGCGATGATAGTCTAACCCTTATTATGAAGTACGAGTCCAGGCGATGTTGTGGCTACGTATTCATGCGATGATAGACTAACCCTTATCATGATTTACAAGTCCAGGTGATGTTGTGGCTGCGTAATCATGCGATGATACCTTAACTCTTGCTAGACACATATTGAGGGAGTAATCCCCGGATTAGTATTGTCTATGCAATGTGGGCGATGATCCTTAGGTAAAGTTCGTAGGAACACTCAAATAAGGAAATACGATGTAAGGAGATGAGAAGTAAATATGATATAGGAGATGACCCTTGAGATAATATCCTTAGGGAAGACTAAAAGAAGATAATGGGGATGGGTAAATGGGTTGATTGTTTGATTGTTTAAACATAATAACTATATTATTGTGGGTTGAAAACCCTATGTACTCACCAGGTTTCCCAACCTGACCCACTCAGTTTATTTACATCACAGGTGACGATATGAAGTGACATTACACTGAGAGATTTAAAGAGATGTAGATCACTAGTGTAAATAATTGTAAGTTCTGTTTATGCTTATGTTTCTGTATTAACAATGACATCCCAAACGTTTTAAAATGAAATAAATACGTTTCTTCAAAAATGTTTCAATAACGTATTTATCGTGTTTTTTTTTCTGGGAACAAATTCCGCAACATTTTTATAAAATGAAGTACTCTGATTTTTATGAAGCATAAACAAAATCGGTCTCTTCTGGCCGTGAAAATGGGGATGTCACAGTTGGTATCAAAGCATTAGTTTAAGCGAACTAGGAATATGGATTTATTTCTAGACTTAAACTTAGAATGCTAAGCGATGATTGTGAGGTGTGAGCACTAGCTTATTTTAGGAATGATGCCTAAAATGCTTTTATGTGCTAAATACTTGTGCCTGATATGCTGTTAGTTTTTCGGATCTATGGTTTGTTGCCGACCGGATCTGGAAACCTTATGTGTTTAGGATTCTAAACGTACGAATACGATATTAGAACTAGCATGTAAACGTTTCGGAGTGATAAGGATGATTTAAACGTCAATCCTAAGTAAAGGTCTAGATTCACCTCATTAGGTGTATAGATCAAGATGGTAAGAACACGTAGCGGAAACGTGAATGCAAATGGGAACCGAGATCAGCCCCCAGTGATTGAGCAAATACCGGTGATGGAAGCCACTGCTGAGCTAGTCACAATGGCCGGAGTGCAAGCGATGATCCAAGCGATGTTGGATCGTCAAATGGAGGAAACCAGGCGTTTGCTCCAGCAAAATCAAGAGGAAGCGACCATTCAGATCGAACGGCCCGAGTTGAACGAGGGGCAGACTGAGGAGGGAAACTATAGTGGGACTGTTGGTCAAGCCAACCCACCGATAGTTAGGCAAAACCACCAGGATGGAGGAAATGATGGACGTGGATGCAAATACAAGGATTTCATGGCGTCCAAACCACCGAGTCTATCTGGAAGCCCGACACCGGTGGAAGTCATAAACTGGATCTCCGAGATGGAGACGATGTTTGAGAGTTGTGAGTGTAGCAACAGGCAAAAGACCGCTCTCGCGGTTCCTCTGTTGAAATCTGGAGTACTAAGCTGGTGGAAGCTACTAGCTGATTCGATGCCCAAAGGAGAAGCGAGCAAGATGTCATGGGAGGATTTTCTGGTGCAGCTAAAAATGCAGTACTGCTCTGAGCAGGATCTACTAGAGATCAACAACGAGTTTCCGAATCTAAAAAAGGGAAAGATGAGTGTCATCGAGTATGCTGCAAGTTTTATGGAGAAAATGAAGCTTGTTCCTTATCTAGTTCCAACTGAACTCTCCAAGGTCAATAAGTTTGCCCATGGATTACCAGCAGACTTTGGTCCAATGGTCAAACAAGCAACCACTTTGAAAGCCGCCATCTGGGCAGCCAAGAATGTTGAGACCCAAATAAGGGAAAAGGGTCTGGAGAAAGTTGAAGTTGGTGAGAAGAGGAAGTCGGAAGGATCCTCAAGACCTGATAATAAGGGAAAGTTCTCGAAGTCTAACCTGGACGACCGAAGGAATGAAGCCAAGTGGTGTGAGAAGTGCAAGAAAAAGCACTTCGGAAGATGCGATGGTGAAGTGACGTGCTATAAGTGTGGTAGGACCGGTCACTATTCCAGAGATTGTGCATTCAACAACAAGAAGTGCTACGAATGTGGAAATGATGGGCATATTTCAAAGAACTGTCCAAAGAAAAACGAAGCTGCAAGACCAAATGCACCGCCGAAACCAAGGGCATTTCACATGATCCTTGACGAAGCAGAGAACCATGCGAGGAATCAAGAATGAGGACTTCTTACCCGAAGATCAAATTATGCAGTAGCCATAGTTTCGTATGATGTAGCCTAGTAGAGGCATAGTCAAGGGTGAACTTGAACACCTATGTAATCGTTTCAAGAAATAATATAAAACCTTTGTTTTGTTATCTGATGTGTTAAGTTGTTGTGTGATTTGATGTATGATGACTTGGGAAACTGCGAGACAATACTTGGGACGAGTATGAGTAGGTGTGAATGGTAGTAGAGGCCTATACTACCGGAAGCACAGGACTCACACTTGGATCAGGGAAAGTCACAAGGTTACCAAGAAGCTAGTAATTGATTTCGTTTTATTCAAGTGTGTTGTTACCATCGTTTCGGTAATGACTAAGAAGATTGTTGATATTCCGACCCTTGTGGTCATATCAAATCGAGTCCGACTACGATGAGTATGTTGTGTGGTTCAGAGAAACAAGTTTGATGTAGCGTCCGACATTAAACCCAACGGTTGAAATTAAAGCGATCAATAGAAGTATCACACTCGTTGTTAAAGAAGTTGGTGGTTAGAAATGCCTAATGTTAAAGTGTGATTATATCACATTAGAACATGAAGGAAGGCATAGTCTGTTTTAGAATTTAACTCTAAGAGACCTAAGTCTAAGTGTTGCAACATACGATGATAGGTCATTAAAATATGACACATCGATCTATAGTAGTAATAAAAGAACTTATCTCAAGTTCGTATCCAGTAAGGATCGAGATTTTGACTTGAAGGTCATACATTGGAGTCTAGCCTGAGGTAGAGAGCAGGTGCACGATCGAGTACTGCATAAAGTCAATAAGTCTGAGAGATAGACTTGAAGGAATGTAGAAGTTATAATTATTACCTAGGATGAAGAGACGACGTATGGAGCCATTATACGACCATGTTTCGTTGATGATTCCGGGACGTAATCATCCTAAGGGGGAGATAATTGTAACGCCCGTAGATCTGGGCTAGTCAAATTAGAGGCAATAGGGGTCAAAAACGACTTTTCGACAAAAGATTATTTAGAATAAATAATCTTAACCAAGTTGTAGTATATGTCACGAGGTTTCCGTACATATAAAGAACGCCGAAATCCGAGTTATAACGAAGAAGTTATGGCCCGTCGAAGTTTTACGGCAAAACCGGCACGACACCGGGAAGCGTAAATAGTGAATTTACGATAGAGCGAGATTTAGCCTTAGCGATCTAAACGAAAGTCGTAGAATATGTTAAACTAAGAACATCGATAAAAAGAACGCCCAAATCTGACTTCGTATGAAGAAGTTATGATTTTTCGAAGTTTCGGACTAGCAGTGTACAGCCCGAAATTCGAATATTTGATCGAGCGGTTTTTAGCCGACACGACCTAAAAGAGAATCGAAGATCTCGTTGAGAGTAGCGTAACGAGAAAAATATGGGCGAAAACGGATGTCGGATGAAGAAGTTATGAGGATTTAACGGACCAATCGTGTCCCGGCCCGTTAATAATATAAAATTTAAAATCGAGCCAAAATTAGCTGACGGAGTCTAAACGAAAGTTGTAGAGTATGTTCCCACCTTCGCGTGGATATAAAGAACGTCGAAAACGGAGATCGTACGCAAAAGTTACGAATTTTTAAAGATTGTACTCGATTTTGCGAGATCTAATACGAAGTCGCTGACGTGGCGCTTTCCCAGCCGTCCGATGATGATCGCTGAAGTCGCCTCGGATGAGTGACGCGTCGCCCCTCGCTACGCCCAGCGTTCGGTCTCGTACGCGCCGCGTTCGCTTAGCCATTCTCGGTCCAGAAGAAGCCACGACGCACCACCGAGGTCTCGCCATCTGGCACCCTTATCCGAAGTTACGCCCCGCGTAACCTTCTGAACGCCCCGCGTAGTGCGAATCCTCGCACCTATAAAAGGGGTGCGAGGGCAGCCGGTTTTTCACACCAAAAATCAACTCTTTCTCTCACTACTTTCTCTCTCTACAACCCCAAACCACCCCTAAACCCTAGTTAAGCCCCTTAGCACCCTAAGGAAGCCCCGAGGCTCCCGGAGTCCCGAGAAAAAGGAGTTTTTCGGTTTCGAAACGCTGCTCCAATTAAGTTCCGGTTTTCGATAAAATTCGCTGTAAGTGTGCTACGCTTACGCAATTTTTAATATAGCTTTCAAATAATTATAGGAATGTTATTAGGTCCTTAAAATAATTATTTGGGCTATTATTATGAGTTATATCGAGTATTATTAACGCTTAATAATACTCGGACTAATTAATTTGTCGCAGTTATCGTTAAACTAAACCCTAGTGGTATCGGTACTAGGTTTTATCGAAGGAATATCGTTTTGAGAGTATCGAAGCGCTGTCTGAGTGCTGAGTCACCACCTACTCAGGTGAGTGCATGGTCCCTTTCATCTTACACATAGATATGAAGTATTTTAATATAAATTACGGGCTATGTGTGCATATTGTTTGAATACTTGTTATCTATGCTGGATGAATGATTTATACATGTTTTAAATGATTTAAACTGTATATTTATTTTATATCTACGAATATGTTGGGATAAAACATGGGTAGATGAAATAGTTGGTGAGTGATGAAATAAAATAATGAGAGATAGGTGATGATAGGAAGATGATGATAATTAGGTGAGGATAGATAGGTGATTATGAATCGGTGATGTAGGATACTACAACCTTGTCCGACAATTTGGAGATGTAGTCATCTACGAGACTATAGATGGCGACCACGGACTATTATAGACAACCCCGTGGAAACACCAGCAGGCTAGTAACCTGTAGGTGATGAATTATGAGTTCAGGCGATGTTGAAACTACGTATTCATGCGATGATAGTCTAACCCTTATTATGAAGTACGAGTCCAGGCGATGTTGTGGCTACGTATTCATGCGATGATAGACTAACCCTTATCATGATTTACAAGTCCAGGTGATGTTGTGGCTGCGTAATCATGCGATGATACCTTAACTCTTGCTAGACACATATTGAGGGAGTAATCCCCGGATTAGTATTGTCTATGCAATGTGGGCGATGATCCTTAGGTAAAGTTCGTAGGAACACTCAAATAAGGAAATACGATGTAAGGAGATGAGAAGTAAATATGATATAGGAGATGACCCTTGAGATAATATCCTTAGGGAAGACTAAAAGAAGATAATGGGGATGGGTAAATGGGTTGATTGTTTGATTGTTTAAACATAATAACTATATTATTGTGGGTTGAAAACCCTATGTACTCATCAGGTTTCCCAACCTTACCCACTCAGTTTATTTACATCACAGGTGACGATATGAAGTGACATTACACTGAGAGATTTAAAGAGATGTAGATCACTAGTGTAAATAATTGTAAGTTCTGTTTATGCTTATGTTTCTGTATTAACAATGACATCCCAAACGTTTTAAAATGAAATAGATACGTTTCTTCAAAAATGTTTCAATAACGTATTTATCGTGTTTTTTTTTCTGGGAACAAATTCCGCAACATTTTTATAAAATGAAGTACTCTGATTTTTATGAAGCATAAACAAAATCGGTCTCTTCTGGCCATGAAAATGGGGATGTCACACAGTCAGTGACACATCCTTTAGATAAGGGATCATATAATCCTCTGTTCTCAAGATATCAGTCTGATAAATACATGGAACAATGTTATACTTATTTTCCAGCAGTTTGTTTTCCGATTTCCGATTTATCTGACATAGAACATAACTGAATACATCAATTTAGTTCTGACCGGGCCCGACACATAGTCAAAACAGAATCATCGAGGGGCCCAAGATATCGCTTTTAATCCTCTTAGGACAAAAGGGAACAGATAGACTTCGACATTATATGCTTATACTAACTACTCATTAAATCATGCACAACGATACGTTTTATAACATCAAGTTACTGATGCGTATTCATATCATCAACGCACAACCAACTTGTAGTCAACAACTCATATATCTTGGTTTGAAGACATATGATATTATCGTCTCACAATCACTCGAGATAAATTCCATGAAGTGATTCAAGTGAGCCCGGGTTGATCTAATACTCAAATCTTATATCAGAAGTACTCATGAATGATGCAGCAAACCTGTTGTTATGCCTAACTCCTTAGAAAAATCTACAAGCCAATTCATGACAGTCTTCTTTCATACCTACTTACAAAGTATGATCGACTGTGGATAGTTTGAATTAATCTTATTATTCTTGAAGTCAAAACATGCAAAGTGAAACAATAGTAAATGATTGACACAAGACAGTAACGTTACTTATAAATAATACTCCTTTTATTCATCATCAAATGTCAATTACAATTTAGCTATTACAATTTTTGGTTTATCTAATCACTACAACTAACATCGTCCTTTAGCCTAACGCCCCTCGCATACTGCAAGTGCTTAACCCAAGTCAGTCCCTTTGTAAGAGGGTCTGCAGGGGTGTCCTCTGACAATATCCTCTTCACCACGAGGTGTCCTTCTTATACTTGATGTCTTATGAAGTGGTATTTTCTGTCGATATGCCTGGATCTTCCATGATCTCTTGGTTCCTTGGTTAAGGCAACCGCCCCTTCATTATCACAAAAAATTTCCACAGGATCCTTTATGGAAGGAATACTCCAAGGTCTCCGATGAAGTTTTTCAACCATATTGCCTCCTTTGCTGCTTCGCTAGCTGATATGTACACTGATTCATACGTTGAATCAGCTACAATCTCTTGCTTGGAACTTTTCCATGTCACTGCTCCTTCATTCAGGGTAAATATCCAGCCCGACTGAGAGCGGAAATTATCTCTGTCGGTCTAAAAGTTGGTATCACTATACCCTCTCACTCTCAAGCCATCACTCCCACCAAGGGTAAGGACCCAGTCCTTAGTCCTCCGCAGGTACTTAAGAATGTTCTTAACCGTAGTCCAATGAGCTTTACCAGGGTTCCCTTGATATTTGTTGACCATGCTCAAAGCAAAGGCCACATCAGGACGAGTACAAGTCATAGCATACATGATTGAACCAAATGCGGAAGCATATGGTATATGAATCATTTCTGCTATCTTAGCCTTTATAATCGAACTCTGAGTCTTACTCAGTTTGGTATTGCTTAGGATACGTAGGCTACCTTTCTTGGAGTTCTCCATGCTGAAACGTTTCAACACCTTGTCCAAGTAGGTACTTTGACTAAGTCCTATTAGTCTTCTACTTCTGTTTCTCAATATCGTTATCCCCAGGATATAGGCAGCTTCTCTGAGGTCCTTCATATCGAAACACTTCCCAAGCCAGGACTTAACGTCCTGTAATGTTGGGATGTCATTTCCTATGAGTAGTACGTCATCTACATTCAATACTAGAAAGCTCACTATACTCCCACTAGCTTTGACATATACACAAGACTTATCCTCTCTTCTTGAAAATCCAAACTCTTTGAATTTCTCATCAAAACAAAGATTCCATCAGCGAGATGCTTGTTTTAATCCATAAATGGATTTCTCAAGCTTACACGCTCTTTTAGGGTACTTTGTATTGACAAAACCCTCTAGCTGACTCATGTAAACATCTTTAGCCAACTTTCCATTAAGGAAAGTGGTTTTGACATCCATTTGCCATATTTCATAGTCATGAAATGCAGAAATCGTCAACATAACCCTTATAGATTTAATATTCGCTACTAGTGAGAAGGTCTCATCATAGTCAACTCCCGGAGTCTGAGTAAAGCCCTTCACAACCAGTCGCGCCTTATATGTGTGTACATTCCCATCCATGTCGGTCTTCTTGAAAATCCATTTGCACCCGACTGTCTTTCGACTCGGTACATTGCCAACCAAGTTATAAACTTGATTGTCATACATGGACTGAATCTCGCTGTCCATAGCCTCTTTCCATTTAGCAGACTCAGGGCCTGCCATGGCTTCCTTGTAGTTTTTAGGTTCATCCAAATTTACCAATGTGCTATCACTGATAAATGTATCACCTTCTGCAGTAATATGGAAACCATAAAACTCAGGTGGAACTCTAACTCTACTGGAGCGCCTCAGAGGTATAGACTCGTCAATTGGCTCAGCCGGAGTTTCCTCCTCGGGTTGAGTGCTAGTGTTTGAGGTTCCTTCATCGCTTAACTCTTGAAGCTCTTCAAGGTCAATTCGTATCCCACTATCCTCTTGGCTTATGAGTTCTCTCTCACGAAAGACTCCTCTCTTCGCGACGAAGACAACATTATAACTCGGTCTATAGAAGAGATACCCAAAGGACTTCTGTAGGTAGCCGATGAAAATACATCGCTCACTCCAGGGTTCGAGCTTGTCATGAGTATCGTGTCTCATGAAAGCCTCGCAACCCCAAACCTTGATGTGGTCTAATGTGGGAACTTTCCCAATCCATATCTCGTGAGGTGTTTTGGAAACCTTTTTGGTTGGGACTACATTAAGGATATGGGCGGTTGTCTCTAAGGCATACCCCCATAATGAGATAGGTAATGAAGCTCGACTCATCATGGAACAAACCATGTCTAGCAAGGTTCTATTGCATCTCTCAGCCACACCATTAAGCTGTGGTGTCCTAGGTGGCGTCAACTGTGAAAAAATTCCACATTCCTTAAGATAGTCAAGGAACTTGATACTAAGATACTCTCTTCCTTGATCGGATCGCAACATCTTTATCTTCCTGGCCAATTGACTTTCCACTTCTTGCTTAAACTATTTGAAAATTTCAAAGGTTTCTGACTTATGCTTGATTAAGTAGACATAGCCATATCTGTTGTAATCATCATTAAAAGTCACATAGAAGCGATTAGCATCCCTTATGGCGGTTCTGAATGGTCCACACACATCCGTGTGTATGAGATCCAACATACATTCACCCCTTTCACAAGTACCAGTGAAGGGTCATTTGGTCATCTTTCCAAGTAAATAAGATTTGCAAGTGTCATCCGACTTTAAGTCGAATGACTCCAAAACTCCATCCATTTGGAGTTGGGTTATGTGCTTCTTGTTGACATGTCCAAGACGACAATGCCACAAGCATGCTTTATCAAAATCATTGGAAGAATCAATGTGTAGCACATTATTTCCTAGGTTATCTACAACATTCACAGTTTCATACACACCATTGCAAGGTAATGCTTCAAAATAAAATACACCATTGTAATAAGCATTAATAGTACCAACTTCATTATTACACAAAAAGGTAAAACCTTGATTATACAAACTGTGAAAGGAAATAATATTTCTTGCCATATCGGCCGAGTAACAACAATTATTCGATCTAAATTTAAACCATTACTAAGCAATAAAGAATAAACTCCAATCTTGGTTACATGCGACATTTTCCTATTTCCCATGATTAAGTTTATCTTCCCATGCTCCACATCTCTACTTCTTTTTAGTCCCTGCAAATTAGAACAAATGTGAAATCCACAACCTGTATCAAGGACCCAATAATTAGCATGTGATGAGTTTTTGGATTGAATAGTGCAAATACTTGCAAAGGAGGGTTTGATCTTCCCATTTGTTATGCCCTGCAGGTACTTGGGGAAGCTTCGTTTCCAGTGCCCTTTTTCATGGCAGTGGAAGCAATCTGCATCCTTCGGATTAGAGGAATTAGCAGAACCAGATTTGGTCCCACTAGAAGAGGATCCATCAAGTGACTTTCCCTTGCGGCTCTTGGAGGGAGTCTTCCTCTTATTTCCCTTTCCATGTCCGATTTCCAGAACATGAGCAGAAGTAGTAGTAGGAGTAGACACAACCGATTTTCCTTTCAGGTTGCTTTCAGCAATCCTTAAAAGGCCTTGAAGCTTGCTAAGAATGACCTCATCCTTGTTCATATGATAAGTCATATGAAGCTGATCAAAACAAGGAGGTAGAGAGTGTATAATAATATCTATGGCCAACTCTTCATCAAAATGGACATTCAATTTAAGCAAGGGGTCCACGAATCTCTGCATCTTTTGCAAATGGGCCGTGATGGGTTCACCATCGATCATTCATTTTGGTTGTGATCATGGAGGTAATGATCTCATACCTCTCCTACCGAGCACTTTTATGGTATATTTCCATCAAATCATGATACATTTCATAAGGATAATAGTCCTTATAGGACTTCTGTAGCTCTTCAGTCATGGTTGCAATCATAAGACACGACACTGTTGTCGCATCCCTCTCATGAGTAGTGTGTTCAACGATTTGTTTAGGAGTATTAGTGCTTACTTCAATCTCCTTAAGCTCTTTATCCAAGACATATTCTTTGTCCTCATAGAGAATAGCCATTCTGATGTTACGGATCCAGTCATTGAAATTCGAGCCATCGAAAATGACCCTCCCACATCGGTTCATTTGGGAGAAAGAGCCTGAAGGAATTGGTGTAGAAGCGTTGTTTGGGATAGACATCTGGAAAAAAAAGTTTAGATTAGATGATAATCCTTAATATTACACCCAATATGAAATATTAAGGCTAGGACCCAACACAATATTCTACAATAGCGAAGAGGGATGTCATAATCCAATTGTAAATATTTGAAGGTAGGTAAATGAGGATTTACCAATTTCCACCATGAAAAACGAAATAGATTATTAAGTTTTAATTGGTTTGAAATTCCTATATCTTTGAGATTCATTGAACTTTTCAATGGCATGTTTAAATCTTGGTGTGCCCTTTAGGTTTGTGACTGGGATGCCGATGATCACAAACAAGGTGTGAATAACCATGCAAATTAGCTTGGTACACCTAATGTTACAGATCACCTAATCAATGTGCCAGTCAACCACACACGATCTATTGATCTATGATTAACACCAAGTTAACCTTTGCCGCACATTATCAGTTCCAGATTAGTGTGTCGGTTAACCACACACGCTCCACTAACGACTTAACAAAGGTACAAAGTGTAATTTCATGGATTAGCACCATTTTCACATTTTTCCTAAAGTAACTAAGATTGAGAATTTAATAAAAGTTTAGTTACTTTATATTTATAATTATACTTTTAATGAAGGGAGAATTAATGTCCTATCATACCCGTTCGGCTAACGACCCTCTACCAGTTAAGCAAGCAGTGGGTGAGAGTGGACACCCATTAAACCACCATTTTATAGGCGGTAACCTTCTACCCCCTAATAGATTGGCTTCATGAATGTGGCCTACTAACAGTAAGACTAACTTGTTTGTATATATATATATATATATATATATATATATATATATATATATATATATATATTATTAAACTTATAATATTATAAAGTATAAGGGTTGAATTTTAACTTTTAAAACTCTAGGGTTTGGAATTAAAGTTTCTTTTAATGAGACTGTGCAAATTCCAAAACTTGAGGGCAGGTTTTGAAACTCGTCAAAACTCTTCTCATTCATAACCTATAAGTTGAATTTGATTTTAATGAAGAGACCTTTCATTTTCCATAACTTGAGGGCAAGTTATGGAGGTCATTAAATATCATTTAGATCATTTTTCTAACAACTAAATTATCACATAATTCATGATCTAACTAAACTCATAATCAAGACAATTTCAAGTCAACAATTTGAAAAGCAACTTTGTTTATCATATAAAACAACAATTATTTTAAAAACTTTGACAATTATCTTGTGGTTGGATGAGTACAAGCACTACCATATCATAAAAACATTTCCAATGATCCAAAACAGTTTGTGGTAGTGTTCTCAATCCAAACCAGGCCAAGAAACTTGAAATTCTGCAAACAGGGCCTTCAACTCGTCAAGTGCAAGAACTAACTCACCGAGTTGCCCTGTTTACTAGAGTGGACTCGTCAAGTTTGTTCATGTACTCAGCGAGTTCACCAGTCAGAGGCAAAATTTTTGACTTTTTCAGCTTTGAAAAACTAGTAAGCATCAAATATAATAGAAAACAAGTCTGGCTCTGATACCACTGTTGGGTTTTGAGCATTATAACACTCTTATGGTGCACATGTAACCATAAATGCTTTGGATCTATGTTTTCTCTAATTATACATGTATTTTTCAATTTTTCCAAATCATTATCCCTATCTAGCATACAATTGAATCTATACAATATAAACTTGGTTTCGATGCTTACCTCTTGAGTAGGGTAGAGTTATTGACCTTTGAAAGCATTAGCGCCTCAAGTGTGATGCCTCTATTGGTTCACAAACACCAAAATTCAAAAGGAGGCTTGAGAGAATAAGTTGGTTATCTCCAAGAGATGGTGTAGTCGATTTTGGCTCTAGAGGGTTCTATTTATAGTGTTTCACATGCTAGGGTTACACTTTGTAAACCCTAATAACCCATGACTTTCCACATTCTCATGCTCCATAGGTTTAACCTCCATGGACTATCCAGGGATTAGTTTAGCCCACCTACATGATCATGGATCATTAGCCCACACTATAAAAATGATTGATTTACATAATCAATCCCCTTATATTTAATTAGTCTCTTTTGATCACAAAATTAATTCCAAATTAATTCTTGATCAATATTAATTAAATAATATGATTTCATATTAATATATTATACTTTTAATATATTAATAAACCATAAACAACCTTATTCTCAAAATCCATCCTATCAAGTTGCACTGGTGAAGGCAACCCAAAAAGGACCATGCTACAATCGGGTCAAGTACATCCCAGTTATAGGTATGGGCTTAGACACCAAATCCAACAGCTACTTTCTCCATTAACCACCATTTTTGGATCCTTCTCATCCGCCACCGACATTATCGAGTCCGACCGCCATCACCACATCCCTGCTGCCGGTGACATCATGAGCAGTCGGGAGAACCGCTGAAGACCGAACAATGCGCTATGGACGTTGATGTGTGGGTCGTGAACGACCAGAATCTCTCGTTAAGCTAACCGTAACCCACCTCTCCTTTCCTTTGTTCTTTTCTGTGAGTGTGACATCATGTACATCGTTGTTGCCGCTGTCGGCCTTGGTCACTATTTCTGTTGACTCTGACATCGTCAGCCGCCTAGTTGGTGGCTGAGAGTTGTGAACTCGTGTCGTGTATATGCGTGTGTTGCTTCTAGGACCTATGAAGTGTGTAGAGGAGGTGTTATGTTGGTCGGAGGTGAGGCGAACCACCATGGCAGCCAACCATGGTGGTTGCCGTTAAGCCTCCTTCTTTTGCTACCACTGTGAGGAGGTTGTTGTATGTGTGTGTGTTAATGATGTCCATCTTGTATGTGTGTTTGGTTATTCGAATTATCCCTCGAGTCGACACTGTGTGCGAGTGACTGCCGTCATGAACCACCATCGACCACCATTACCCGAGGTGACAGTGGGTGGTGTCTGACTTATTGAACCCAAATTAATCTAAAAACTCAACCTTGGACCTAGTTGGCATGTGTTTGGGTTGGAAAACCTGATTATGGTTTAGAAAACCCTAATCTTGGAGGCTTTTGTCTGGCACTTGCCGGGACCCGCGTTTTGGACCGTTGGATTATAGTTATGAATTATGTCCGACCACATTGTATTATTGACCTGGTAGAGTGATGAGCTTAATGGATTAAGTTATTAATAGGTTAAGTGATCTTACTTAACCCTAATCGTCATTTTATGTGCAAACCCTAATTGTGTTTGGGCTTCGAGTTGGGCCTTTCTTTTGGGCTTAGGTATTTAGGTTCTTGGTGGGCGGGGGTTGTTATTCGAGTGTGGGCGGGGCTCGTATCTCATTGGGTGGGGCCCGTTATTCTAGTGTGGGAGGGGACCATATCTCACTATTATTCGAGTGTGAGCGGGGCTCGTATCTCATTATTATTCCAGTGTGGGCGGGGCCATATCTCATTTGGGCAGGTCCTGTTATATGATATGTATGGTATGTGGTATCTAGTGGAACTCACTAAGATTTGTGCTTATGGTTTTCAGTTTATGTTTCAAGTGCTTCGTTTTTTAAAAATGGAAGGGCTCAGGATGATTACAGTACACACGTCGCGTGTTTCCGCATTCTATGATTTAGGGGCTGTTTGGCAGGATCTGGACTTTTAATATCTGAACTTTTAATATCTTAACTTTTAAGAGATCTGAATGTCTAAGAGAGTCTGAATTTTTAATATATGAATTTTTAACATCCTGTTTGGTTAGAACCTCTGAATTGTAATCTGAATGATAAAAATGACCATTTTACCCTTCTATAGTATTGTGTTGTGCTAAATTATAAATGCATAATTGATAAAAATTACAAATGATCATAAATAACCAAATTAAACATAAATTCTTTCAAATTCACTTCTTTCAATCCATAGAAACATAAACATCATACAACCAAATTAAACATAAACTCTTTCAAATTCACTTCTTTCAATCCATGGAAACAATAACATCATACAACCAAATTAAACTTATATTCTTCCAAATTCACTTCTTTCAATCCATAGAAACATAAATATCATATTCTTTCAATCATGGAAACATAAAAATTATAATTGAGCTTCAAAACTAATGAACTAATGATTCAATAAACAGTAAAAACTTAACCCCAACAACTACTAATTTGAATGAGCTTCAAAACGTGGTGGTGCCTTTGATCTCAGCTTCTCTGCTTGGTCATACAAATTGTAACTGAGATAACTGCAAAGTAGCAGGTTCATGTTTCCCGTACATCATAAAATTTCAAATTTCATAAATCACACCACCAATAATGATCACAACAACAATTATAATAAACAAATTTGAGAGCCAATTTCATGATATGATCAAACAAATAATGATAGAGATCAAAATTTGAGAGATTATTACGCTGTAAAATGGAAGGAGTCGTATCTGAAACCAATTTAGAAGGAGCCATTGGAACCCAACTACGGGCAAGAACCAACTTTTCATGATTTTTAGGGGAAATCTCGATGAGCTTTCATGGAAGTGGAGGGCGTCGTTGGCGGCGGGGCTGGAGGAGGCGGAGGCACCGACGATGGTGGAGGGTTGCAGGTCCGACCAACAGTAGAAGGGAGAAGGTATGCAGAGCCGTCGTTGGTGATGGCGCAGGGTGGATGTCGGAGGTGGGTCTCGCACAAGATGTTTCATTGAGGGTCTCACAGGAATAGAATGGAAGCATATTAGGGCAAAGGAGCAAGAAGATGAAGTCGACGTTTTGTTGGAAGGGGAAGGGAGGGAAATCGTGAGAAAGAGTAGAAGGAGCAGATTCATGGGTAAAAAAAGGAAGAAGCATCCCATATTTCTTTTTAGGACTCCCCGCCGTATCTGAAATATTAAGAGGCTTTTAAAAGATTAAGAGGCAAAAAATAAGAGGCTAACAAACAAGTTGTATCTGAATTTTTAAGAGGTTACCTCTTAATTTTTCAATTAAGAGGTAAACAAATAGGGCCTCACTCTGGTTTAAAAATGTTTAGCTAAATCTTGAAAACCATGGTTTATGGACATGATATGTATTACGATTTATTAATTTATAAACGAAAATTTTGTGTTATTCTTTTTGGGACTTTACAGCTGAGGTGTGCAAAAACTGGTTGTTGCACCCTTCTATTTATAGGAGGTTTTAGAGCGTGCGCTTCGTGTCGTGCGTTGTGCACGTGGCTCCATCAGGGGAGTGGTCATGTTGTTCACACATTGTGTCACGTCACCAATATCCTGACAAATCTTGATGTCACAAACGCGTGCGACGCGTAACGCGTGGGTGTGCGCACGTGATGAAAAACAATTTTCTAAATTCCTTATCTCCCGCATATGAGCTCTGTTTTCGACGATTCTTATATCTCCGTGTAGTTATTGACGTGTACTACAACCTTCCTTTTGGTCTTTTTGGCTAATTTTAACTTTCATTTTTAGCTTATATTTTATACCCACGATGATTTTGGAAAAATCATAACTCTTTCATACAGTTTCCGTTTTTATCATTCTTAGTCTCAAAATTCCTATTTTGAGGGGTACTATGATTTTCCTCTTTGTAACTTTAGCTAGAAGTCAATCATTCTCTTCGTAAATTTGACGTTGTAACTTTTTATATGCGATTGATTTTTATATATTATAAAAATCATATCTTCTCCACGCTTGGTTGGATTTTTACGAAGTTTATATTTTTAGAATCACGCTGAGACGTACATTCCAAATGCGTTAACATGCTCGTAAGATGACACGACTTTTCATGCACTTATTTCTGAGCCTATTAGTCGAAATAATCGTATTTGGTAGGAACGTAATCGAATATATTTATTAATATGTCGAAATATTACCCCATTGTCCTATTACACTTGTTTTTCTATGTCATTTTCTAACGGTGGTCGGTGATGCTTTTACCTCGGTTGTCACATCTTCCCCCGTTAAATGGAATTTTGTCCCGAAATTTAGCTTGTAGTTGGGATGCTTTTGTATAAATGAGGGTACTTACTTTTCATTTGGTCCACGCGCTCCCACGTGTACTGTGACCCTTGTTTAGATTTCCATTGCACCTTAACTATGGGGATACGACTCTGCTTAAGTCTTTTGACATCTCGGCCCATGAATTTGATCGGTTCTTTAATAAATTGAGTTTTGTGTCAATCTGGGTTTCGTCGAGAGGAACGATAAGTATATCATTGGAGAGACATTTCTTAAGGTTTGACCCATGAAAGACATCGTGTACGCCGCTAAGCTCTTGGGGCAATGAAAGACCCATACTTTCATACTAAAGACATTGTTACTCCAAGTTACCTTAAAACATGCTACATGCATATTTATAAATAATATTTTACATTGATAATTTGATTACAAAAGATTGGATACAAACCGATGAAGTTTTAGTATATTACATAACTGCCCATGATATTATAATTTTATACATACACGATCACTAGATACAAAAGTAATAGTATAAATTATTCTAAATCTTCCAACAGTATATGTCTATACTTGATCCTTATTACCTGCAATAGTTAAACACTGAGAGGGATAAGCGGTGACGTTTAGTGAGTTCAATAATAGATACAATATAACGTTATGTCATATATATACTTCAATATGGCAGAAGCAAAGAGGAACAAGGAACAACAAAGGCATATGTGAATCATGTGGCAAGCTTTCCATATCAATCAATGATTTGATTCAAAGATATACAATCAATGAGATACAACAATTTCAACTTGATATACATAAATAAGACTTCAGCCCAAGTGGCACAGAAGACATACAATTTCTGATTAAACATTTTGGTAGATTTCAGGCTTTTAGCCATATCCAACCTTCTGGCGATGCCATAGGGGTAGAAGTCATTCTCTTACGAGGCATGCTATACACGGCCAGAGGCTACATACCAATACCATCATGAATCTAAGTAATTTCACTGATCACATGGTTAGAGATACAGCTTTGCTACCATAATAACATGAAATAATAACACGAGATAATAATACGGAAAAGCACGTAGCACTTATAACACATAACATACAATTGTTCCTATATATTGAACTCACCGTGAATTAACCGGAGGTTAAAATAGTAATTTGGGCAGCACTTCGTTCTAAGAAATAAGTTTCTTCAATGAAAACAGGGAGCTTTATTGAAAATCAGGCCTTACGAGGGTTGAGCTTCAAACCAAAAAAAATAAATTTCACGGGGTTTTCGGGCACTTCGGAACGTATCTCGAGTGTTGGGTATGATCCCGGGGCTTCGGGGGATGCTAAGTAGCTTAAAAGAGGGTTTAGGAGTGAAAAATGTGAGAAGATCTCACCAAAATTGGGAGATCTCGCACCTCCCTTTATATAGGGGAGGCTTTGGATCCGAATGGAGGAGAAGGAGGGACGTGGCTCACATGCGAGGGAGGCAGGTGGTGAGCATGCGAAGGTGAGACAGGTGGAAGGCACGCATCGGATTCTGGTTGGCCGAGCCTTCAGTGCGAGGAGGGTGCGACCCAGGTCGACAGCTGGCCTCGGATGACTCCTCAATTCGGACACGGGGCATGCTGCGAGCGAGGGTGACGTGGCGAAGTCTGACCATGCGAAATTCCTTGGTTTTAATGATTTTCTCGAATTTTGTGCCCCGAACTTCAAAAATCCATAACTTTCGCATACGAACTCCGTTTTTTACGTTCTTTATATGCACGCGTATGTGAAATTATGCTCTACAACTTTAGTTTAGACTCTGTTGGCTAATTTTGACTCTATTTTTAATATTATTATTTTTAACAGTCCGGGACAGGAAAATTCGTTACAAATTCATAACTTCTTCATCTGATGTCCGTTTTCGTCTGTCTTTTTACCGTTGTACTACTATTGACGAGACATTTGATTCTCGTTTAGATTGTGTCGGCTAAAAATCACTCGATCTTTATTTCGATTTTTTAGCTGTCTATTGCTATTCCGAAACTTAGAAAAATCATAACTTCCTCATACGAAACGAATACTACGAATTTCGTTTAGATCACTAAAGCTAAAAAGTAGTTTATCGAAAACTCACTTTTTACGCTAAATAGTGTTTGCCGGTTTTGTCGCGGATTTTCGATTGGTCATAACTTTTTCGTTATAACTCGGATTTCGATGAGGTTTTCGCCTAAATGTTTCTAACGAGATTCTTTACAACTTTCAATAATAAAATTATACTTATTTCGAATTTATATTTTCGTTAAATTTCAATATTTGACTTTTGTTTGAAATCTCATAAGACTTTCAAAACATTCTGGATGATTCTAAACATAGTTTTACTTCAATTCAAGTAAAAACTATCCGGTAAAAATCAATATTCAAATTTCATATAATATTTAATAATATTATTCGTTACAAAACACGATAACTAAACGTGTATGTTACAGGCAATGCGGGTCGGTAGGCTATGGGACCTACTCTAGCCAGGATCTCTAACACACACACACACACACAATATATATATATATATATATATATATATATATATATATATATATATATATATATATATATATATATATATATATATATATATATATATATATATTAATTCCCACTTTCTGGTACTTTTTTTAGTCGAACAATCAATTATTAAGGAATCAATGAACATACCACTTTGAGGAGATCTACTTTTTGGAACATAATATACCCTCCATCTTTGCTGGTATAGCCTGGCTGATACCACCCACCTTCAAAATTTAGCGAATTACAGCAATAGCGCCTGAACTATTTTTTAACTGACACTTATAGTCATAAAAGATTTTCTTTGCACTTATAATTTGATTCTAACTCGTCAAATGAAAATTGAAAAGGACAAACCATAGTTTATTTTATTTTTATTTAGCTGTGAATGTGAAACTTAATCTTTTAGTAAAGCTTATCAACAATTTTAAAAGCAAACTCCATCGAAGAACAAGTTTTAGGCAAATGATAATTTGTTGATGCCTAAAAAATCAAGGTGGATTTTGGAATCACTAAAAGATCTCAAATTTCTTGTAGGATCGTGTAAATGACTTGTCTTTATTTGATAATTTTTCCATTGTGCATGAGTTTCCACAATTCAAATTATGGGAGATAATCTTACAAAGAACAACTTTAATTCTAGACATATAAAAAAATCACTAACATGAATGATTAGAGAGAAGTCAGATTATTCATAGTCACCAAAATGTGTTAATTAATGAGTATAAGTATTTGTTACATCTATAATTGGATAAGGATGTCATTTATGAGAAGTTACTAGAATTTTTATGTTCAAAATTGAATCATTAGCGATGTCCCTTAAACCCCACTAGAAACGTTGTAACTAGGAACCACAAAAAAAGACGCAAACATTAAATTAGGTTTTAGTAATAGTGAAATTCATATGTATCATTAAAGTAGTTTATTTTTTAATGGGATGAAAAAAAATGTTCTTAAAAAATGACTCATTTCATTTTATCCAACCAACCAACAAGACTCTTTTTTAATGGATTGTTTTTGTGTACAATAAAAATTGGATACGCTTTAGAAAAATAATCAAAAGAGTAAATTACACGAATGGTCCTTATGGTTTAGGATAATTTGTGTGTTTGGTCTCTAATTTATTTTTTTAACTTGGAAGATCCCTACTGTTCATTTTTGTTACACGTTGGTCCCTTTTTATCTAAAAAAACTATTTTGGCTTTGATTTTTTTTAATTTATTTAAATAAACACACTCTTAATCTCACCCCCTCACCTTACCTTACATACCCCCACTATTTTTATTTATTTAAATAATAGTCTTTTTAGGTAAGATATGGAGCAAGCACATAACAAAAACAAACAGAAATGACTAAGCGTGTAACAAAATAAACAATAGAGACCTTCCAAGTTAAAAAAAATAAGTTAGGGACAAATCGCGCAAGTTATCCAAAACCATAGGGACTATTCGTATAATTCTAATCAAAATTATCTTCGTCATTCCATTTATCATAGTCGAACCAACCAATAAGCTCGGTTGAGATGTTCTAGAAAAATCAAAATTGGACTGAAAATGCAAAAATTAGAAACTTAAAGGACTAAACCGTTAAAGAGATTGTTTATGGACTATTCTTGTAAGTCGCTCAGTGTGAAGTGTAAACAACAAAAGTTGTAACACTTCGCTTTTTATTGTTTGTTTTATTTTAACTATAAATGCAAATTGTACTTCTTATTAGATGTGCGAATTTATCATCGGATCTTTTTAATGTTTATTATATAATTTGATTCAGTTGTTTATATATAAATAAACATATAATGTTAACTTAGAATAAAAATAATTAATATGGCAACTAAATTCAAAATAGAACAACTAATAAAAACTGAAAAAAAATAATAGTTCACTTCCATATTTTTGTATTTAGATATATGTATTCAACTAAAAAGTTAGTTTTATTGTGTAAAAATAACTTAGATATATATTAAGTTTGTAAAAAATACTTTTGATATTAATTGAAGTTGTATCACCTTAATACGTGTTCATTAGTCTTTTTGTCTTTATTTTTTTGTTTTTTTAAATAAACTAATACGTAGATAATCTTTTATACCAAAACTAATCATATGCTTTATCAAAAGTGAAAGAAGTTAGGGAAAATATGTAATTTTATTATTTTAAATATTTTTTTATATTGAGACGTGTACAGTGTTAGGTATTAGGTATGATTAATAGTTGCCTATCCTAAATGTACTGCTCCCATTTAACAGGATAACATAAACTAAAATAAATATATAAATTTATATATATCTACACCAATTAATGTCTCGAATGAGTACAAAAATTAATAATGCATTAAATACCAAAAACGTTTGGGGCAAATGTGCACAAAAACAAACTAGTGTATACCATTTAACAACTTTCTCCTTCTCAATAATTGAAGTGGGCGCTAGGGAAATTAGGGCAAACAAGTTCCAAAATTTTAACAAAATTGAAATTTGAGATCTCGTTTTATTCTTTGTTTGATTGTTAAAATGGATAGGATTCAATTCTGTCGACATATGAAGATTTTCTTATAGAAATATATATATATATTTTTTTTTTTTTTAAAATTGAGAAAGTAAAACACCATCATATACGTGCCATGGTAAATGGTAATTTGTGCCCTCCAATTGTTTGAGTGAATTCTTTGTTACACAATTTCTTTCGTGCAAAGAGTTTTTATCTCTTTTTCTTTGATAAGATTAACAAAGAAAAATTCCTCTTTTTCAAAAAAGAAAAAGTCAAGAATTTGTTATATAGTTGAATGAATTATTTTAATGTCATTTCTCAAATCAATTTGTGCAAAACCAACTTTAATATCTCTAAAAAAAAAAGTAAGAATTCATAAATAAGATTTAAAATTCAAATACGAATATCACTTTCTAGTTTTTAGAAAATGGTGGCGTTTATCCATTTACTTATGACTTATGACTTGCAGATGTTGTAGTCAAAGTTGGTTTTGCGCCCCCACAATTGCAACATCTAGTCCATTTAGAGCCAAGAGTTGCAGGATTCATATGAAGGTACTCAACTTGCACAATAACTCAACACACGATAAATATATAAAAATAAGGATCGTACAATATATTCTTGACAACAATGGAAAATGAATAAGTATGAAAGGGGTCCCTTCATAATTTGATAATTCCTTTATATCAAAATTAAGGAAATCTAGTCTACATGGTTATAATGAATGATGTAATAGAATGGTCCATATGAAAAGCACATCTACCAAACATTTGTGTGATCATTGAGCAACATTTACACCTACACAATAAAGGTTTCTAAAGGGCCCATTGACCACATGTTTGACTTACACCACCTCATGTCTTTAGGCCCTACTTTGTTTCTCGTAACTACATAAATTTGTATTGTTTTCAACATGTATTGGACTATAACCAAAAACCCATATTTGAAAATTAAAATGGTCATGCAAATGCCCTCTTTCAATTATTGAAATAGCCCTAAAACTTAAAGACACTCATAATCAATGCCACTTCAAATAAAGAAAAACATAAATAATAAATAAGACCCACAAGACAAAGAAAGAAGGAAACACTGTAAACAAATTCTTTAACCACCCTTTTATTAATTCACAATTAAATATTAAAATTCCCAGCTCAAAATCCCATTTGGAGCTCCACTTTATCACCTTTCAGGGAGCTTTTGCCAACACTTTCTGCTGGATTTGATGCTTTTTGCCAACACTTTCTCCCTCAACTCTAACCAAAAAGTGCACTTTCTTCTAAAATTGTTCCACTAATTGACATAAAGTCAGCAAACAATATAATAAAGTGGATGTCAACAAACTATCATAGTCAAACCAATCCTTCCTCTTTAACATCCAAATTACCAGTCAAATTTACAATACCAAAAAAAAACAAAATCAATTAACGAATGTTCTAAGAATCATTCGCGGATTGGATCAAACTCATACTACTTTAGAATTAGTTCCATATTTAACTAAAATAACATCACCAAAATACCCTTTAGATTTCTCCTCCTACCTCTTTTAAAATTCACACAGATGGAAAGTATTTGTTAAGATTAAAAGGCAATGCATAAAACTCTTCACTTCTTGAATCCGTTTTGAAAGAATGAAACTTGTCCCACCAATGTTTCCCACGGTCTTTCCTTATGGAACCATCTTTTCTGTGAAGCGTGTTATCCAAAAAATACGCCAAAATACCCGCCACAAAGGCTTCAGATGAGAAAGGAACATTCACCATGTTGTTGAACTACAAATTTGAAAAAAGAAACGAATATTTAGTAGAGTAATATTTTAGAAAAATGGATTTTTTTTTAATTTTTTTTTGCGTACCCATCTTGCAGATGTGTGGACAGGGCCATAACCATTAATAGCTTCGTATTCATTGAAGTATTGGGGAATAGACAAGCCCAGAAAGAAGGAAAATCCAAGAATGAATTTTGTTCTGAAACTGTTGAGGTTGCAGAATTGAAGGTAACTCAGACCAGCAGAACCTACAAAAACATGACAACATAATAAAATCAAAAACAAAAAACAAACATAAATTTCTGCAAAAATATTATTCTTCCAAAACCCGTGAACACACTGGCACATCGCTCCATCATGTGAGATGAAATCAGACACAGAGTGGCCCACTAGGTGGCTGACATAAGAGCCCAATGCCCATGTGAAGCCCAATTCGTAATGGAATCGAAAAGAAAAAAAAATTGAAATTTGTTAAACTTACCCACGTAAGCAAAGAAAAGGCAATATAGAGCAGCAACGATGGGTGCTGGAATTGAGGCAAAAACAGCTCCAAATTTCCCTGAATTTTGACCGGTATGTTTCTTGAATTATCAACTGTTTTTTAGAAGTAAAAAGCGACAAAAAATCTTTTACCAAGAATCGAAAAGAAGATCATGAAGCCAGCTGAGATTTGCACCACTCTTCGACTACCCACACGTGTCAATGCCAAAAGGCCAGCATTCTCACTGAAAACCCATTATGAGAAAGTTTCATATCAAACAGTGCTTAAAACAATACAATTCGGAAGTAAAAAATGTTGTTAATGACTTATTGTGACTTACATAGATACTGAAGATCCGTTTACTGTTCCAAACACGCCAGACAACAAAATGCCAACTCCCTGTCAAAAAGGACAAGAAAAAAAAAATGTTGCAAACTTCATGATACAACCTAAACTGGAAATGTTGTAATTTTTGAATTTCAATTTACCTGCCAACCGACACCACGACTTAGAATAGATGGAGGCATGTGAGTTGCACTTGCATACCTTGATACAGCAATGAACCCACCAGTTGACTGATCATAGAGGTGAAACAATGTTAAAATATTTAATCGAATTCATAATGGAGAAAAGAAACAAAGGGATTTGATGGTATTACACCCTAAACCTCAAACCCTACACAGTTAACAAGCATAAAAGAAGAAACTTGTTAAATAGAAAGGAAAAAAACGGACCTCCACAAGAGTAACAAAAGCAGCCATCATCATAGCAAAGGCTTCACCAGCATCAAAAGAGGGTGCACCCCATTGAAAGGGATACGGAACTCTTATCCTGAAATTGAAAGAAAAGATCAACGGTTAAATTATGTCTTTTTTGTTTCTCTTGTTTTAGAGTGTAACAAGTATGAATCAAATCTTTGGAAAGTGTGGGTGGTAATTAAGCGGATTTGCTTGAGAGATTTGTCAATGTGATTGTAATAATTATGCCCGTGGCTTTTCTCTGGTTTTGGAGTTTTCCACGTATATTCTTTTTTATTTTTCATTGGCAGGTAAGAATGAAACAAGGAACATGGACTAACCAGGGAGCAGCATCGATGAGTCCAGAACGATCAGTCCGACAGTTTGATTGGGTCCTAGGAGCAGTATGGTTGTAGGCCCCACCAACCGTGAGTAGGTGAGCATAAATCCAAACAATTGCAACCGAAATCAGAACACCAAAGCGATCAAAGATGTTCTTTCCAGAATGTATCAGATGCGGTAAATACTGCATGTAAGTAACCAAACAAATTAAGCAATCAAAACGAATTTTTTAAAATCAATAATCGAAAAAAAAAATCAATATTACCTGAGAGACAATGATCAGAAATATGAGCTGAGGAAGCCCTATTTCAACGCATCTTGCAACCTGAAAAAGAAAAACAAGCACAATTAGATTCGTTTTATACAAGATTTTGTTCTAGAAATGTTTCTCACCCCAGGGAATCCAAATTCATACAGCCCAAAACCAGCAAGAGCAACCAATGGAACAACAGAAAGTGGACTCAAGAACCTACAACCACAATTGAGACAATAATATAACTTTTAGACACAAATTTTGATTACCAAATATGTGGAATGTAATTTATCTTATACATATAATAGCAACGTACTTATAACTGATGATGCCAATGAACTTAAATTTTTAGCCATAATAGCAACATACTTATATATTTTAAAAAATAATAGCAACATACTTACATTTTGCTATTGCTACCAATATAGATAATGTACTTGTTAACATATTGCTATTATTGGTAATAAATGTAAGTATACTGCTACTATTTTAGGAAACTATATGTATGTTGCCAATATGTGTAAAGATTTGTAAGTGTTGCTATTATGGGTAACAAAATGCAAGTGCAATGGCCATATATATAAAAAAGACAGATTATATTGCTATTTCCTGCAATTTGACTGTTATTTAAGAGACGATATTAAGGCCTTGAATAAGACAAATTTCAAGGGTCTTAAGAGCAAATGTTAGCAACTTTGAGAGGATTTTAAAGACATTTTAAACTGACCTACAAATATTTCGCCAAAGACCGCTGAAACCTAGCACGATTTGAAGTGTGGAAGCAATGATCATAGCACCCTGGATTGCACGCATTGTTTTCTTGAATCTCTGAAAAAAGAATACATGAAAATCGTAATTCATGAGAAATTTAGGTATTGTTTCTTTTTGACTTAGTAGAATTAACGAGTATAGTACATAATCTGACAAACTATATAAGGGTGTTTCTTTTTTATATAATCCAAAAATAATAACTTAGGTTATGTTTGGTGGAAAAGCTAGCTGCTAGCTGACAAAAATGACCTTTGGTAAAACTAGCTGATAAGCTAGTTGAAATATGTAAAACGACATAAAAGGGCATGTAGAAGATTGAGTTTTTTTTTCTTCTATAATTAATAAAAGGTTTTGGGAGAATTTTAAAAAAGCTCAATAAGCTCGTTGAAAAAAGTCTGAATAGTTTTTTAAAAAGCTAGCTTATAAGTTACTTTTTGGTTTGGCAAACATGACAAGCTAAAAAATCAAGAAAAAAATAAGCTAGTAGAGAAAGTTAGGAAAAACTCCAAACTTTTTACAAGTTTCCCATCATTTACTTTTTCATTCCACTTCCCCATGTGTCATCATTTTCTTAAATATTTTTCAAACATCATTTTCAAGATTCAAGGGAATTCAATTCACAAACCAGTTCAGGATCTTGATCGCTCCAACGACCCGATAATATTATGGAGATTGTGGGTGCAACAAAAGTATATGAACCCCCAATCACAGCAGGCAACCGGGTCCCAAAAAGACTTTGCAGCAACGTGTTCAACCCCGCTACAAAAAGCATAGTTTGGATGACTTTTGCTTTATCCTCCTAACAAAATCATACAATAAAAAAAAGAGTTCCATATTATTTAATTTACCATGGTAATTAACACATGAACATATTAACTAATACATATGACATATCAAAACTTCATTTGAATGTCTTACATCGCCACCTCCCATTTGAGGAACAAGAGCTGTGGGAATGATAACTGTTGTCCCGAGCATTACTAAATAATGCTGAAATCCAAGTAGTATGGCCTCAGCTGCAAACACAAAAATTGATTTGAACTAAATGAAATTTCAACACCCAAATTTGGTTACCATAATTAAGTAAATAAAGTATACTCTTAGAGAAAGTGTAATAGAAGATACCATAACGCAAGTTGTATATGAAAAGGAGTTGAAAAAGGTAATGTGAACCTTTTAAATTAAATAAGGAACTGAATAAAGATTGCACAAGAATCAGAAGGAATTGATACCAAGTAAACCTTAAATATTCACACAAACATGTTCCCTAAAGCATATAAAGAATCTTGAAACACCTTTTTTTTCACAACTATAAGAACCATGAATGAAATGATAATATACTAAAAACCATGAAAGAAAATAAAAGGGGAAACAAGAAGGTTACGCCATGGGGGTGGACTGGTAATGCAATAGGAAACATTTGGAAGCTGATCTTTCGGTGGGTGTGGCGCCGGTTCGTCGGCTTTTGCTCCGCCACCTCCTCCGGCCATCTTGTCCTAAGTTTTTCTGTATTACCCCTAAATCTGCAAAAGGAATCCCAAATGCTTTAGTATGTAACGAAATATCATATAAGAACAAAAGAAGACGTATGATATTGATAAACCCTACAATAGAAATGACAAAAATATCGACCAAACAGCCTACATTTAGTAGCAAGAAAGCACAAGCACCCACTAAATCTTGAAATAGGAAGACTGTAAATAATGCATCAGTTTGTGTAGTAAAGAGGGAAGCAAGAAGTGGGGGTAATAATAGACTCGAGACAATACTCTCTATCGAACGAAAATATAAAGAAAATGCGTTTATTTCTTCGAGACACAGCTATGATTGACCTGAACTCGGCCCAAAATCAAGAAAATCCAAAGACCCCACCAAGAAAAAAAGTTCATAAAAAGGGCTAAAGCTAGAAAATCAGAAAAAGATAATATAAACTTTTGAATAAGGGTTTTCTTTCTGCAAGTTCAGAGAGATCAGTACATGAAAGAAATGGCCAAGGGAAGACGATGAGATGTAAAAAGTCTCTTCTCTGTCTGAAAATTTCTTATCTTCTTACCTCTTTTGGTTTAAAGAACATGAAGAATCTTTGAACAGACTGAAATTTATTTTATTTTTTTGTGTTTCTTTGTTGTTTTTTTCTACAGGTGAGTTTAGTATGAATGAGAGAGACAAAGGGCACCGATCTTTCGAGTCTAGAAGAATTGGTACGACGTCGTTTTCTTGTGTTTAAGTGTCGTGGCATCTTTAGCAATAATAAACTTTTTTTTTTCATCCATTTGGATTACTTCATCTATTTAATCTTAAATATTTCAGTGTTTATGTCACTTAATTGATTGATTGGGGCTTGGCGACGTTTACTTTCTAAAATTACAAATCAAAAAATTGTTTGAGCTTATTAAAAACCCAAATCCTTATAAAATTTTGTTATATTCGTATTTTGATCGTTTAGAAAGTCGATCTATAGGATCTATAACTTTGGATTTGGTAGTGGATTTTCATGAGTTCGATATTTTAATCTCGATAAAATACACTTGTTTCATTTTTTTATTTGTTAGTTTGTACAGTAATTACAAGTTTAATGGTTAATCCATCTTACATGTCAAAAGTTATATATTAAATACAAATGTTTCATTTGATTGGTTTTGTTGGTTTAACCGTCCCACACACACCAGAGGTATTACAAAATAGATATTATTTACAGAGTAAAATAATTATTTTGCATTCATCTTCGTCTCATTCATAATATTCATCTTCTCCTATTCAAATTCTAAAAACTATTCTTCATCCCTTTAATGTAATCCCTTTGATCAACTAGTGTTATATCAGCTTATATATGATGTTCTAATTGTATTAAAATGTCAAATTAACGTATTTTCCTTTGTCTACTTTTTGTAACTTGATTCAAAAAAAATATAGGTTATGTTTTTTTTCAGCGCTAAATAACAACGTTTTTTTTTGTTGACATTATGCAAAAAGTGATGCTTGGTTTTTTATTGAAATATATGAATATGAATTATAAAACCTATTTCCGATGATATAAAATTGGGTTATTTTGGTTTTTCTTCCAAAAGAAAAAATAACAGTTTTTTGAACTATTTTAAATTTCGAACCACATTTCACATAACTTTAAGAAAAACACATATAATAACCCTTAAATTAAATTAAAGGTAAAGATAAATACAATTTTAAACGGACTCTCATCGACTATATGGAATTGCTCATAAAAAGGGGATTTTGCCACTAATTAACATTTTATTGGGGGGATTTCAAATTTTAGACACAAAAACATAATTTACAGATATAGTCATGCTTTCCGTGGAGATCCCTTCTACGGGCTCTGTGGACTCCAAGAGGCCTCCGCGGAATGGCAGTTTTGTAATTATAACCGAGATGGAAACGGCGAAATAGAGGTCCGCAGAGCTCCCTCCACGGAATGCTCTGCAGCATCTGCGAATTGGTAGTTGCGGGCGGTAAATAAGCATTAACTCATCCGCAAAGCGGTTGATTTGAGACCTCCGCGGAATACCCTTAATGCTTCATGGAATGGGTAGTTTTTTAAGGCCATTTCGAACGGTTTTCTAGTCATATAAAAACATTTCCTTATTTTTAAAAAAAAAAATCAGAAATCTCAGTTTTAGGGAGAAATTTTTGCTTAATTTTCAGTCAAAATATGAGTTTCGATATTTTATGTACCGAGGGTTTCGGCAACTAATTAATGGAATTAACACGTACGTTAGAACAAAGTTTAACAACTTATGTTTACTACTTCCGCCTAATTTTGACCGTCAAACATTGTTTTATTTGGTTAAAAACAATGCAAATATGTTTAATAGTAGTATATCATTGTTATCAACACCCAGAGCATGGGTATGTCATGAACATTATAGATGAAGCAGATGTTCTTCAACTTAGAAATGTAATGTCTCAAACGAAAGAAATACTTGTAACATCCCAAAATCTAGGTAAAATTTTCATTTTTCAAAATCAGCTAAAAACCATAAATGTTTACAAACATAGTTTCCAAGGTGTCAAAGTCACAAATCAGAGTATCCCAAAATCAAATCTCATACACTTGAAGGATGTGTACGATCAAACCTTGGTCTTGCTCCGATCATCTAAAGTACCTGAAACCATAAACATAAACTGTAAGCACAAAGCTTGGTGAGTTACCCCAAAGTATTGCACGCAACCAACAGACAACAATATGCATACATGAGCCTTCAACATAACTGGACCGCCCCGCTGGGCCTACAACCTATCTAGACCGCTCTCAGAGCCTTCAGCATTATTGGACCGCCTCGTCGGGCCTACAGCCTATCTAGACCGCTCTCAAAGCCTTCAACATGACTGGATCGCCTCGTCGGGCCTACATCCTATCTGGACCGCTCTCCGAGCCTTCGGCCTGACTAGACCGCCTCTCAGGGCCTACAACCTATACGAACTGCTCTCCTAGCCTTCGATCTGATTGGACCGCCTCACAGGGCCTTAAGTCTATCGGACCGCCTCAGGTATCTTGGTCTTCAACACAAAGTTGTACCACCTCAACCCAACAAACCATAACATGTCGACATATACAATAATAATCAATAACCAGAAAGTACAAGTAGTCATACAAATCGACAGATCACTACCGCATAGCACATCCTATATACCAGGATACAGATCTAACAAATCACTAAAGCATGGCAACATCCTATATACTAGGATACATATCTAACAAATCAATACAACATAGCATCATCCTGTAAACCAGCGTACAAATCTAAAAGATCACTACATCATAACAACATCCTATATACCAGGATGCATAACCTAATGGGTCGACATTGGTTCCTTTGACCCACAAATATAGTGAAAAAAACAACCCTCAGTATGTTGCTCCGAATACCATATCTATCGTTCACTTTTACAACAAACAGTAACTAAAACTCAGAATACAACTCAAAATACCCAAAATACCCCTAGGTTAAAGTCAAACTCCAATAGTCACCATGCAAACTATTTCCATGTCGTGGCCTTTTTTGGATATGTCGTGGCCATGCCGGGACAAACAGTCGAGGCTTCAAACTCCGCCACGTCGTGGTCACCTTTGCCACTTCGTGGGAACTAACTAAAGTGTCATTTTCTTCATTAAGCTGTAACATCCCAAAAATAACACCCAAAAATCTCATTTTTAAATTAATAAAACCATTATTCCAGAAACATCATCATAAAATCCAAATAAAACAAAAATATACCAATCATCACAAATGTGGAACAAGGTGGTGTGTGCTCTGCAATCATCCTGAGTCCTTCCATTTGGAACTGGAAGTACCTGAAACATAAATTGAAAACTGTAAGCACAAAGCTTAGTGAGTTCCCCAAAATACCACATATCATACATAATAACACATAATGGACCTCGCCCATCATCGGGACCCGCCCGACATCGAGCCCCACTGGGTATACAGATCTGTCAGTCATCAAGCCCCGCCCGACATACATATATAACATATAAACATATAAACACATAAAACATGCAATAATAACAAAGATACATAACATACAAAATGGTCATCGGGCCCCACCCTATAAGCATAAGAGTACATAACACATGCAAGAGTCACGCAGACATCTAGAATCCTAACATAAAAAAAATCATGGGCTGGAATTGGTGCCTTCGACCCGCTAAACACAATGAGGAAACTCACTTCGAACTAGTGAATCACACTGATAAATCTTTGACTGTTGGTCCAACAAATCCCTGAGCTATCAATACCAAATAACATCCAATTAATAAGTGGATTCCATTCTATAACCATCAATCCAAAAATTAGGGTAAAAAGACCATTTTACCCCTTACCTAGTTTGGTCCATGACTAAGGCCCAACCTTACAATCCAAAAGGCCCAATTACCAAAATAATCATCCAGGGCCCAATCATGGAAAATTGGGCTTAAATCCCTTTCATGTGCCTTTTCCAAGAGAACCCAAAACAGACATCAACCCAAAACTTGATGGCCCAACAAGGCCCTAAGAATCTAAGTCCAATATGGCCCAAACCGAAGCCCAAAATGTTTGAGTCCCAACTGACTGAGTACGCCCACGTACTCGGCACGTATGTGCAATGTACTCACTTTAGGACTTGTACGCTAAGCGTACCTACTTGTACGTCCAACGTACTTGCCCATATAGCCATTTGCCATTTTCCAGCTCTTAATCCATTAAAACTTTACTCCAAAACTTAGATCTGACTTCCATGAGATGGTTTACCACGTAAAGTTGCTAGCTTTCCGTGCATGCATGGCTTACCGAAGCTCTTAAAGCTCAAAAGGACTTAATAGATCTGACATTAATCTACCGTTCATGTCTCTTTTAAGATGCGGAAACCCCAATACCGGCAGGATTGCACTTGCTAAGAAAAATTGAAGCGTGTGACCAGATTAATGGATAGTATGTCACTCAATTTCCTTACAGGTGAGGTGAAATTCATTACAGTTTAATAGAACAGGTCTCCAATTACACATGATATTTAATTGTGCCCTACCCAGTTGATATTGAGTTTTGAAGTTAAGTTTCACAATGTATCCCAACTGCTTGATGACAAGAAAAACGAAAATTTTATTTTATTCTTCATATCCAGGATTACGTCCTGGATCATTGGATAGGAATCCAAAGATGAAGAGAGAAACAAAGAATATTAGTACTGTGTAAACGAAAAGTTTGAGAGTAAGCATTACACAACCTCCAAGATCATTTTTTGAAAAAGAAAAACGAGAAAAGATAATAGATCCTCCATTTTGATTGAACCAGATTGTCTTTACTATATTTTTTTTCCGTGCTTACTACATGTAAAGGATATAAATATTGTTTATGTTTGTCCAAATTGATATGCTTTTCATTGTAAATTGAAACTTCTTGTGATATTTTTGACAACTTGTTCAGGGGTTTGTGGAAGTTGATGATGACTACATTCAAGATGATTTCAACCTTTTTGGGTTAAGCATTCAAGTTCCTTATTTTGATTTTGCACTTGATCTGATCTTAGATGGAGAATATTATGATGGTATGTTGTTTTATTTTTTCTGAATCTTGGATAATTTTTTACACTAAAACTACTAATCTATTCAATCTTTTTATAGAAGCAATTGTAATTGATATCAACATCAAAATCTTATACATACCCAACACATTAAAAAAATATTCTGTTCTCTGAGCAAACTGCCCACTTAAATGACCATTGTGAGAAAAGACGTGCACATTAATAGTAGCACACTAGCACAATATGGTGATGAGAAATAAATAATTGTTAGCCATTTGTCTTTGGTTCCTAAAAAAATTGCATTATGGAACATACAAAACCAACTGATGGTTACAACTTCTTTTGCATTGTTATCAGGCTTCCTATTGGTCCTTTAACATTGATTTCTAAAAAGGAAGAGTTTGTCATCAACATATTTGAATTTGTACAGCGACTGAATGAGTTATGACCACTCAAATATGCCCCTCTATCATTTTTAGCTTTTGGTAAGAGCAAGTTTTACATCATAAAAGATTTATGGGCAAAATACAAAAAACACTTGTGCTTTCATCATTTTATGAATTTAGTCATTGAGCTATTATAAAAATAATCATAAGAGAAATAATAGTTCAACAGCTAAATCGGTAAGATGGTGAGACTTGAGAGTCTTGTGTATTTCAACTTTTCCAAAAACGGATAGCTGGGAATTTTATTTTTCTTAAATGGTCAAAAAAGTATAAAGCTTTAATCACTACAGTTGATATTTTGCAGAACTTGGTGTGGGGATGTATGTTAAGAACTATGAGCATATATTCTCGGGTTGCAAAAATGAAAGCAAGCACGATAATGAAAATACTCCTGAAACAGAGGCCAAACCTGGAGCAAATAGCATATACATCTCCTAAATACTTCTATTTTCTTAGGTGTAGAAGAACATCGAAACATTCAATCATCATTACAATTTAAATTGTTGTTTCTGGTTGGAAAAAAAAAACAAATGATACAAAAATGAAAGTTTCTTGCTATTAAGGGATGATTTTAAACTGCACATGCACATAATATTTGCTTTAAGGATGAAGTAATTGCTGGAAAAAACAAAATCTTTCCCAATCCATGCAAAGCATGGATACCTTTCCTAGTTAATATTAAATTTTTAAATAAATAGTTGTTTCCTAACCCCAAAAAAAATATGAATTTATTTATTTGTTAATTTATTAGAAAAATCTAACAAAATTTATAAACTCTTCCACCTATGTCTAATTTCTATAAATCTCATTTAACTACACCTAACTATATAAATAATTTTAAATCCATCACGTAAAGCACACTAACTTAATATGTTTCTCATCCTTTTTATTAAGTTTAAGAAAATATCATATAGTCGATCCAACGAGTTCGATATGTACTAGGATTGTGGTTATCTTTCCACATTCACCAATGTCTTATTGGTATATGCATGATGTCCATCTTGAAATTAATGATATAGTCAAATATATTTCATATTATACAAAAAATAAGGCTAACGTTTGCAAAACGAACATACATCATGCGGATAAGCTTAAGTATGTCCTCTTATTTCATCATTTTAATGGTGTCCACCCCCGCATCCTAGGTATCATACTTCAACCATATTTTTTTATGAATCTCTCTCGACAAAGAGGAAACATATCAAACATTCATACTTAACAATTTATTCATTCAAACTTTAAGTATATGTTATAAAATATACTAAAAAATAAAGCAATATAATTTTAAACATACACCGAAAGGAAGCAGACATGCAACACTCATTTCTTATAATGGTTTAACAAAAGACTTAACATGAAAAAAAAATTGGGAAAATCTTTATGCCACGACATGGCGCAAGGATGCCCACGACGTAGCATGGCTTCAATGATAGTCTCCTTCTGATGAGTCCCATGACGTGGCGAGAGAAGGGTCACGACGTGGTGACTGTTTTGGTCCAAGCTCATAACCTTAGGGTTTTCTCTGTATTTAAGCCTCTAACATCATATTTAGGGCATTATTTCCGGCCTCATCACCTCCAAGAACCTTAAATCAAACCCCTAAAATCCCTCCTCCATTTTGAGCTTACTTTTGGTGATTTGGTGCATTTTGAAGGAAGAAGAAGACCCTTGTGGTATAGAGAACCTTTTGGCAAGCTTAAAGATTTCATTTGAGCAACTTTTGGACCTGTGTGAGGTTCCTTTTTCTGATCTTGTTGGTTAGCCTCTTATAGATCTAGGTTTATATGCTTCTTCTTCATAGTTATGATGTTTTGAGTGGTTAGATTCAATAAAGTTGGCAACTTTATTGGTCATTGAGATCCCTAGATGGTTTGATGTTCTGGATCTGAAGAGTTGTGCAATCTTAGGTTCATGCATGGGGTTTTGACCCCATTTATACCATTTTTGACCTAGATGAGTGAGTGAGTGTGTGCGTGTGTGAGAGAGAGAGAGAGAGACATGCATTAGACATGTATGTCCATAAAGTTTAGATTTTATGAGCCTTTGGAGTCCCTAAAAGCTTTCTGGAAAGTTGGAGTTTAAGGCTTAATGGATTAAGGACTCAATCTATTAAGTTGATCTCAGCCAGTAGCCACGACGTGGCAATGAAGGAGTCATCGACTGTTTTGTCTGGAGTTAGCCACGATGTGGAGGCATGTGTTCAACGATGTGGGGATCGAATTATTCACGACTGAGTTGTTGGATCGGGAGTGAGTTTGTTAGCTACGACGTGGCCATGGACTAGCCACGACATGGAAGTTAGCTAATGATGATTTTGACTGTTGACTTTGTCTTTGACCATTGACTTTTGACTTGGTTGACTTTTGGTCGATTGGCTAGTTTTAGAATGTGAGCTAAGAGTTAAGAGTTAAGACATATCAATAGTAAGATAAGATGGTGTTGATATGGTCCCTTTCAACAATTCCATTAGGATCAAGATCTAAGATCTACATTCTTCCCGATACTTACTTACAGGTGGGTACTATACATGCATCTATGCCAATTAAGCGAGATTAATTCATTGATTGTTAATTTATGGATCTCTCAAGTGAATGTGATATGATGGAGATTCATGGTGTGGAGAAAAAGTGATTGTTCCACTTTCCAAGCCATATATCTCTTTGATCGGAGATGAAAAGAAGGCTTCAGAAATGATATTAAGTTGGAATGCAAAGCCTCTGGCAAATACAAAGTTGGGTTTAGGTTTGATTGATGCATGCATGAATGTAATCTGCATTCTGTTACCGATAAATATGGAGTCATTGCAACTCACCACAGGAACTCATAAGAAGAGGACACTGGATTTTCTTTTCTGAATTGTTCAATAACCGGAAACAGAGGGGGGGAAATTTACTTGGAGAGAGCCTGGGAAAATTATACAAGGGCAGTCTACTCCTACTGTGATATCGACAACATCATAGACCCTTCCGGCTAAAGCAACTGGAACCACCCATGGAGACAAAGGTATCCATCTATCCATCCATCCCTCCCACACTTTCATTATCATTGTTATATATACATAAAACAAAGTGATTTATTTGAATGTTGATGGATGTATTTGTGTTCCTATGACGGCTGTGTTTGGAGAATGAGTGTAAAGGAAAAGGTGCGGACAGAAAGAACCGGGTATCACAGTCCAAGTCATTGGCACATGTAGAAACAATGCCATTTCTTTATACAAACTTCATTTGTGGACATGAGTGGTTGAGACTCTAATCTATATATATATATATATACAAGTATAAGACTAGAAGAGAATCAGAGCTCAAGGAGAGGAGAGGCATATCTAATTCTCATGAATCATGAGATGAAGAACCAGGCAGGCATACATTACACCGAAGAATTAATGAATTAGAGTGTCTGTGACTGTGCCGTGATTTAGATTGGTGGATGACGAGAGACCCGAGCTTAAACATAAGAGAATACAACAGTCAACTGTCAACTAAGGGTGTTCACGGTTCGGTTTTTTCGGTTTTTAGCTCAAACCGAAGTCAAACCGTTAGTTACGGTTTTATCAAGCGAAAACAAAAGCCGAACCGTTTAAAAATTAAAACCGAACAAAACCAAACCGTTATTAACGGTTTGGTTCCGGTTTGGTTTCACGGTTTGGGCTTTTTAGGCCCATTTTAATCGAGTCCATTAAATTGTTGAAAAAAAAACTGCAATATTATTACAACAACACTGCAATATTAAAGTTGTCAAAATAGTATAAATTCTGTCAAATATTGTAACAAAAAGTTGAAATATTAAAGTTGTCAAAACCAAAACAGTAAATAAAAAACAATAAATGAAAACACTAAACATTGTTAGATCAAGCATTTGGATGTTAGTGACTTACTTGCCTAGATTGATTGGATACTTTTTTTTTTTTTTCAATTGGTGCTTCATCTACTAGTTAGAAATTAGGATCTGACTTACTATCCTAAATTGAATACTTTTTTTTCAATTGGGTTTTATGTATCAGAAATTAGGATTGGGTTGGACTCTAGAATAGTAAGATATTGTAGGTTTTAATTTTACTATGTAATATCTATAAATTAAAATTAGTATGTAATACAACAAAATACAATTATATATATATATATATATATATATATACACACACACACACACACTCTATGGTCCGGTCCGGTTTTTATACAATTTGAAATCTTAAAAACCGTAAGCCAAATCGTTCACTACGGTTTGAAAATTTCAAAACCGCAATCCAAACCGTACAAAAAAATATAAACCGTAAAACCAAACCAAACCGATGACCGGTTTGGCCGGTTTCACGGTTTCAAACCGAACAACGATCACCGCTACCGTCAACATCAACAACCCAAAAGATAAAATACGAAACATCAAAATGAAATTAACATCAAGAGATGGATGCTTGTTCTCTTTACATGTTCTGAACAAAACAAATTAAAACATCATATTCTTCAAGTCCATTGCTTGTCAAAACATTAGAAAAACAATTCTAAATTTGTGTACGTTTGTTTGTTTTAAGTACCCACATTTGGTGATGGGGTTGCTATGGGTTGGCCATAAGAATATCTCCACTGCCCACATGCCCCACATTTCTCTAGCTTCACATTGTTTTCCAGCGTACAAAATTTACATGACCATGTCTTATACTTGTCTTCAACAGATTTTGGTTTGTGGGTTCCACAGAGCTCACACACCGGAGCCAAAACCTGCCATAAATCATAATCAAACATGTCTTACAAATATAACAACAGATTAATGCAAAAACTGAACAAGAAGGATTTAAAACAGTTCTTACCGGATTCAACAATGTGCACATCATGCACTCCCACCCAGAGGATGACTCATGGATATCATTATCACATCCTCCTGTAGAGGCTGAGGCACTGCTTGTTAAATCAATACAAGTTCTCTCAAGATCATCAAACTCATGGCGACTTCGTTTATTACTTGTAGGTGATGATGTCAAATCAACAAAGCATGATTCTGAATGAGGACCTCTTTTCTGATTAGTCTTGTCACTAGAAGAAGAGGTTACATTCTGTGCATGTTGCACCTGTGCTCTACTTTCTTCCTCCTCAACTATTTCCTCTAGACCACACCATATATCATCTTGCAATCTCCTTTCTGCAGCCATTGCAGCAGCTTGTGTAGGTGTTAGGGCAGACATAATAGATTTATCACCACCAACACGTTTAGGACCTGATGGTCCCTGGCGTGCTCTGTTTTCTGCAGCAGCAAGTGCAGTCCGCCTGAGAGATGAGAGAGGAGGTTGATGAGAGAAGCCACCTAAGCGTCTACCTGGAAGATCAAACCCATCTCCAGAACCTGATATTCCCTTACTCATCAGCTCCTCACATTCCTACATATATGATATAACATCACCACATTTGAATTGATCACACAACAAATAACCATGTAAAATGATGGAGATGTAAATACCTTTCTAAGCTCATCCCAGAGTTTGTAGAACCCGGCATTATGAGGGCCAATGGCATTATGACACAGCTCATGTAGCATTGTATCAAGAACATGATCAAAAGGGTAAAAATCCCAATCCGTGTTTGGCTTTCGAAGTCTCAGCTTCACATGAAGGCCATGTCCCACGTTCAAACCCAGAAGTTGTGGGTTTTTTGGACTACAAAAT
Source organism: Lactuca serriola (assembly GCF_051521515.1). Classification (NCBI taxonomy): domain Eukaryota; kingdom Viridiplantae; phylum Streptophyta; class Magnoliopsida; order Asterales; family Asteraceae; genus Lactuca; species Lactuca serriola. The sequence goes on from NC_136408.1 coordinate 32,529,011, forward strand.
AGATCACCAACTTATAATATATATATATATATATATATATATATATATATATATATATATATATATATATATACATACAAATTTAGGGATTTAAAATCCTAATGTAATGAAGGAAGAGGATACCACATCTCGGATAGAACCTTAACCCTCCATTTATGCTTGTGCATGATGGGTTGGACCTGTTTGGCGATTTTCTCAAGGAATCTCTTAGCCTCATCTCCGCCAACCTTCCTCTTCAACGTTCTGATTTCCCAAACCTTGTGAAGATCGTTAACATTCATCTTAAATCAAACACCAAATCCGAAATCTGAAAGTGTGCCTGATATTCAAATAATTTCGAATCCGATCGTGTAAAGAGAATTGATTCAAATAGGCTTCCAGAATGAGGAACCCAAAAGGTTCAAAATCAAAACACCCCCCCAGGCCCCGGTCCCTAGTCCCAAAACCCCTTTGACATTCCCTCCTAGGGGTGTGAACGGGACCAAACGGGAGCGGAAATGCCAAACATTCATATGATAAAGACAAAATGTAATCAAACCCAAACTCAGTGGAATCTAATCGACAAAGGCAAAATGTAGTCTCAGTTACTCAGTTGTACCAGAAATCGATAATCACTGAAATGGAAGAAAGATTGAGACGATTGAAACTTCAGAGAGGGGAAATGGGGTTTTAATTAACCGGGAAAACAGGTCGGCAGTCAGCACTCGGCAGACGGAGACGAGGAAGACGACCGGAGACGGTGATTCGGTGAAGACGGACAGGCAATCGAGTATCGACGGACGAAGAAGTCACGAAGCTTTTGTGAGAAGTCAATTCGAAAATAGAAACCCTAAAATTATCATCTATATATACTTTTCACCTTTACGTCGTGAATTGCTGGAATAGTGGAATTCCAATTTCCTCCCCAAACTTCCTCGTTAATATGGTGTCTTCATTCAAATCAAAGGTTGACACATAAGTATTTTTAAAAAAAGTATTGATCAAACTTATTTATTTTTAAGAGCGACCTGGTGGGAGAAGTGAACATTTGGTGGAAAATAAATTTTAGGAGCAAAGACATCCACACTAACAAGCATCTCTTGAACTTGAGCAAATGCTTCTAAAAAGTTACGTATTAGTTTACCCAACGTATTTTTGTTGCATGACAATTAACAAAAGTAACACCATCATTTCTTTCAACATATGATCTATTATCACTCAAATCACACGCCCTGTCAAAATTCTTAAAATGGTGCCTTCCTTGTGCATTATATTATTATCTTTAGTAGGTAATGTTTTCCATTCAGTTGGTATCTTAAATTCATCTTCCTTTACTTGGGGTGTAAGCTTGAGGAAATTCCATATTTACCCCTGAACATGTAATGCATTAGTACCCCTCCATCTTAGCAAGTAGCAAATAGCATAAATTCCCTAACCATTTTACGAATATGGCCATACCCCAAACGAATTAAGTTAAAATAAAAATAGTAAAGACTGCTCCAAATGTGTGGCAGTTAAGTACTAGTATTATTTTCGAGTCTCAAAGGGGATCTTTTAAAGTTCTAAAGGAGTGTCTTGATCGGCGTTTTCAAAGTGGTTACTACAATACAAGTTGAAGAATTAAAATCAAATAATCAATAGGTGCTTAAAGTCACATACAAGGTGTTTACTGATTATTTTTTCCTAAATAATCTCAAAATTGAAATCATGATCAATTTTTGTGAATTACCCTAAACTGTTTACTCTAAATTTGCAGTAATAAATCTAAATGAAAATCTGATAAGTGATAAGATTGTTTTGCTTTCAGGAAAAGTGCGAGAACAATAACACTTTTATTGTAGAGTCTAAAAAGATATGCCAAATATAGAATTTGAAAGGTACCAAAACTGATGTTAAAAAACGACACATATGTAAGGTGTTAGGAGCTTTAAACAGAACAAAAATGTATAAATTTGCTTATAAATAGGTACGAATAGTGCTCAAGATGAAGGGGTCATGCTCTCAAAGAGTAAGGCAGCAAGTTTATCAAGAAGTTAAGTCCCCATCGTGATTTCTTATACAACAACTATAGTAAACCGAACATATTCAAATTTATACAAAATGGAATTTCAGCCGTTCAAAAAAAAGGCAAAATGGAATTCAAGCAGAAGCTAAATTTATGTCAAAGATGCTTTCATCCAGTGGTTAATTGCTTTCAAACCATCATTAAATGAAAATGTCTGCATCCGATTTCCCAGGCATGAAACAGAAACAAATAGCAACACGATTCTTAATCAGTTAATCTATCATCTAGATATTGAATTCTAAATTTTCTAGAATGCAAAGAACGGAAAAAAAAAATTCTATCCACCGAGACGGACACACCCTTTAAGTTATCGATGATCTCTAATAAGGTAAAGAATGAACATCCGAAATAAGTGTACCAATGCCAAGTGAATATCCGAGTTCATCTTTTAGTCGTGACATGTGTCTATAAAGGCATGAATTGGCTACTTTACCCCAATAATGGGTTTTTCAGGCTCCAACCCCTTTTACAGAAAACCAAGGCACCACAATAAGAATCAAAGGCAATGAGGTTGACTTTTGTAAGTATAACAAATAGTGACCAACTCTTAATTAAGAGGAACTTCAGGAAACCCAAAGAAAAGGAAGGGAAGTATACATCCCATAACAGTTTTATTGACACATCTTTTGGTAAAAAACCATAAAATAGAAAGAAGCAAAGAGTCTCTCACTGGAAGTATACCGTTACCCATTTGACTTCTTTCTTTACCACTCGTTCATGATCAAGAACAAATTTTGTCACAAACAAACCGCGTAAGACAGATTACTGGAAAGAACAAATTTTAAGAAAAAACAGAGAAATAGTGTAAACTGAGAAGACTAATTACCAAGACTTGAGCTGCCAAAGTGCAATTCTATGTCAGGCTAACATCTGATGTGCATGCCAGTTGAAATGGAAAGAAAAAAGAAAATAAAATGTAATTATGAAAAGACGAAGAGAAGAGAGAAAGTTGGAAATTAATGTCCCGCCACACCATGGCTGAGAATCAAAATTCAACTATGTCGCTGCTTTTCCTTCTCCCAAAATTGCAAATGGCTGACTAATCAAACGTCCACGAACTTCCTGGCGTAGATGAAGACGGTGATTATCAAAGAAAACAAAATTTTCTAATGTCAATTGCATGAAAAACAGAGAGAGCGCAGACCTCAGATGAAATTTCAGACCCTTAACCTTTAAATTGATTTGTACCGATTGATCCATAGTTTCTTCGGTCTCCGTCAATTCCTAGGTTCACATAATCGGACGATGGTGGTGAAAGAAGCGTAGGTCGAGAGGGAAGATGCACCACTGACCACCGCTAACCACAATGTGGTGGGAATTTTTTTTGGGTTGCTTCATCTATTAGAGGTGGGGTAGGTTCACCACCACAGACCACAATATGGTAGATAACCATTGCCATCAGGTGAACCACTTCCATAGCACAAATCAATTTGGCCTTCAGGAAGATGAACGAGGGATAGCGGTATTATACTATGAAGTGTCGAATGTAAAACATAAGCCATCGATTGATCGATTAGAGAGGAACAGTGGTCGTATGGGCAATATTCTCTATTATCTTTCATTGCATATGTGTAAAGGGAAAAATAAGAAGAGGATATCGGTGATATCAAAAGTGGATTGAAAGCTGTATGTGTTGGGAAAACAAGTTCTAGGTGAAGAGATAAATTGGCGGTGAAAGTCACATCTCCGGTTTGACAGAAGTGGAGGTACAGATGTATAGCATTAGAAGAAACAAAGTAGTGACAAAGCTTTTGCTATGTCATGTTCAAGCACCAAGTGGAAGCTAATGCTTGTTCACAACCGGTGACATTTTCCCTTGGACATGTCACGACACCCCTTTGCATTTTCCACTACCAGTGACATTTTCACCCGTGCCCAGTGGCACTCTAAACCCAACGGTGGGTGAAATTAGAGTAGAGAGGGATAAGAAGTTGTGGGTGGCGCCTGGGTCAATGAGTACCATTACTTCAGCTCCTGCCATTTCCCCTTTCAGTTTGAGAGTTTTTGGGTTGGTTGTCCCATTTACCGAATTCAAACAGATCCCTAAAAGGATAGTGTTTTCTGGAGTCTCTAACTTCGGTTCATTTTCCAGGCTGGGATTCGACTTCTTGAGTCTCATCTTCATGGATTATCAACACACTCAATTCCTTCTTCTTGTAGCGGTGACCAGGGTTCTATTTGTCATCACAACGATAACAAATTCTCTTTTCCCTCGTGTTTTGAAGCTCCTGATTTGTGAGTCTTCGAATTTCAGTGGGTCGGTTCTAGGATGGACTACTAAGGCCTTTTGATGAGTAGAAGGTGGTTTTGATGGGTGTGATGAGGGGCGTCGTTTTCTGGCCAGAAACAGGGGGAGATTTGGTTTCCGATGGGCCTGAGGACGATAACAAATTCTCTTTTCGCTCGTTTTTTGAAGTTTCTGATCCGTGAGTCTTCGAATTTCAGTGGATCGGTTCTGGGATGGACTGCTAAGGCCTTTTGATGAGTAGAATGTGGTTTTGATGGGTGTGATGAGGGGCGTCGTTTTCTGGGCAGAAGCAGGGGGAAGATTTGGTTTCCGATGGGTGCGAGGACAAAGTTTTCCTTCGACCTTGATGGCTATTGACATCGCATGATCAATGGATCGGGGCTCAAACAACTGGACCTCCGACCTAATATCTTCCTTGAGTCCATTAACAAATTGGCCTATTATCACGTCATCCGGAATGTTTCTAAGCAGGTAAAGTAGTTCGATAAACGAATGCTAGTATTCATGGATCGAACCGGTTTGACTTAGGGCTAACTATTGTTGGTAGAGCGTACCTGCTGAATCGGTCGAAACTGTCGAAGGAGGAGCGAACTCAATTGGTTCCATCGCGTGACTGGTCTTCTACCTTGCTCTCATTGAAACCATAAGAGGGCGTCGCCTTCAAGAGCCACCACTTTCGCCTCCATCTTGTCACTCTCTGATAGTTTATAGAAGGTAAAGTATTCGTTCTCAAGATCCACCCATCAAGGTTTTCTCCATCAAACATAGGCATATCCAACTTCCGATACCTCCAGTTGGTTCCACCGTTATGGCTTTCACCCCCCCCCCCCCCCCCCCCCCCCCCCATTTCCATTTCTTGTTCCTCCTCTATATACCTTTGGAGTTTCCTCAATGGATAGAATCGGGATGCAATAACAAGATTTCCTCCAATTTTTGGTCCATCTTCAACTGTATAGAAGCTATGGAGTCATCTTGGTGTTGAATCTGATTACATTGGTTCTCCAGTCGATCATACAAGGTCCCTAGTTCCAACTCCAGCGATTCAACCCTCTAAAGTTAAGCTCCTCTAGTCTCTTTTCCTCCTCCTTTCTCTCTATCCATACTCCCAGGTGAGTGCTCTAATACCAATTTTTTATAGACTAATGCAATAACAAGAATAACAAGAGCCAATATAATTTGTATTACTCTTTCTTGAAATGGAACATACATGACAAGGAAATAAATGATAGAAAAAGATAGTGGTAGCTATCCAAGATGCTACAATCTCCTAGGGTGTAGAAATTTCTATGAATGATGATGTGATCATGAGCTAAGGTTATTCCCCATTAATAAGGCACGAATGACACCTGGGACTCCTTATTCCTATTTTGCCCCTCCTTCGTACTTCTGCAAACATATTGGATTGGCTGGTGGTCCCCCATCTCTGGAAATGCTTTTATGTTTTTTTTTCCTTTGGTATGTGAATTTGAGTGGTGGGTGCACAACATACTGACATATCTCAAACTTCTAGACATAGAGTAAGTTGACATTGGTATTGTTTTGGATCATCATGTCCATTTTCCAAATCTTCTAATCCTCCAAACCATTTCCCTTTGGTCAAGTCTAACTCACCTCACAAGCTGTAACCATTCATAATGAGGAATCCAAGATTTTGAACTCTTCTCATTACATGAAAGGCATGGCTGAAAGATTGGCAATAGGTTTAATGCTCACATGAGCAAAAAAGCTTCATTTAGATATTATCGATTTGTTAAGGTTTGATCTAGGGTTACCTCATGATTTTATCCTAACTTTACTTCCTGAGTTCCCTGAATATTTTCAGATTTGTAATATGGGTAGTAAAGGGTTGTGAAGTGTTTGGTGTAGGATTGGTTTCTTGTAATGTCAGTGTTGGAGAAGAAAGCAATGGAGGAAATTAGATCGGTGCTCCGCAAATCCTGAAATCTTGTCCACATCTTTTATTCACCTCCTCAAGTGAGATCTCACCTCCAAAAGTCCCTGAAATATCACAAAAGTGTACGAGTGAAATAGTATCAGGGAAAATCCCGAAAAAATGTAAAATGCATGAGTTTAAGCCTAGATGCAATGCATTTTTATGAAATAAAGCTACAAAATGGGTGCATGAAATGCACATAACAAATCTCCCCAAGCTTGAACATTTCTTGTCCCCAAGAAAGAACAAGAAGAATTTAGGCCGAAAAGAACAAAAAAATTCAAAACCCAAACTTTTGAAACTTAATGCAATAACCAAAACAAACATGAAAGAGATCCAACCCAATTAACCTCATTTTTGTAGCATAGTTGAGAATGTACCTATCGTGCCTTGAGTCAACTTGGCATTAGTCCCACAATATTATATATAACAGTAAAAAGAAGACTTTTGGCCACTCCCTAATGCAACTCAACATAATCAAAAGTCACAACATTTGTTCACTCTTACAAGTATTGAATCAACACATGGAGCAAATTATGGTCTTACTCTCTTGAAAACACATGTGATGAAAAATATGCTCAACCATATTTATTTTACAAAATATGACAATGACCGATTTCAGCTATTTGTTGGTTAACAACAATCTTTTTCTAAAAAATCTTTTCTAAAAATTCCCTAAAATTTACCCAGATTGGTTACATATTTCAAACCACTTACACCAGTCAAAGTAGCTAACAGTTAATCCCAAATGTCATAAGTTCAAGTCCAAGTCCAAGGGAATCTTTTTGGCAACCAAGCATTTTTCCTAACGCGAGGGTATATAATGATGCATATTATTCAATTAAACTATAACTAATATAAATTAATTATATATACATAACATCTAGTTATATTTTTCCTACAAATAAAGCACATGGCTTTCTTCGAAATCCACGTAATGGACTTCCAATCAACACATCCAGACCAGATGACCTTAGTGTGCTAGATTAAAAGAGATCCCTCGGGTTTACTTGCCCGAACATCAAAGGCCACAGAGTAGCTTTATTTGAATACCTATACATATCTATGTATTTTTTTTTTGTTATTATTAAGTTCATGACTTTCTATGGAACCCGTATAGCGAACTTTCAACCCAATCAGTCCCAAACAATTCAATTTTAGGCAATTAGATGTAGAAAACCCCTCAGAGTTTACTCATTCGAGTCCCAGAGGTCACAAATTAACTTGATAATATTTATATATATATATATATATATATATATATATATATATATATATATATATATATATATATATATATATATAACAAAAGCTAAGGAAACACATAATACTCTTTTTAATTTATTCGCTAGACTTATTTCTTTATATTTTCTTCCTTGACTTTTCTATTATGGGGACATCTCACGGTCTATTACCGTGAGGGGCTTCAAAGATTTTTTTTTTCGAGGGATTGATGTCAATACGCAAAGGCCCGTAAGTATAGTTGGAAACTATGTCCCCAAGTAAGGTATTTAAAAGGGAATAGGTAGAAAGGACTTTTTAGAGTGATGGGAGGTTCGGGTAACTAAAATTTTATATTGTTTTTATGATTTCTTGAATTTGACATTTTGGGTCCTATTGAGCACTTACTATTCATAAGACCAGTCACGTGTCCCAAAGGTTGACTCATACCTGTCGTTATGCTTTGGTGTCAGAAACCTTTTCATTTTCTATTTTGCACGAGTAGCTCCGGGAAGTGTGCTCGTGTGTGATTAGCTTGCTTTGAGATTTTCAATGAAAAGAGCAGGTCTAATCTCAAGGTGTAACATCCTGTTTCGAATTGTCCGTGGTTAGGGATCGTGGGCCACGAGCCGGGCATGAGGAGGTCTCGGGTTGCGGCAAGTTGCTAGAAGAGTAGGACATCTCGTTACCTTTCCTTAGGTATGCGAATCTTGGGAATCACAGTTGCATCAAGGGAGCTAAGGAAGTTTAGGGTTTTGGCAATAAGAGCCCCTAAGTTGAGAAACGTTGCAGCGGAGTACGTTGGGCGTACATATGTGTATACTTAGCGTACGTGTACGCGTGATCCTTAGGCAAGAGCCACCCAATACGCTGGGCATACCAGGGAGTATGCTGGGCGTACTAGGCGCAAAGTGGGAACCCTAATATTTTGAGTGACCCTATATAAAGAATGAGATGGCCTCATTCTTGGCTACCCACCCCAGAGAATAAACCTTCCAAAACCTTTAACCTTCGTCCATGAGAGATTATGAGTGCATGAGAGCCCTTGAGGATGACTTTGTGAAGTCTTTAAAGTGATGAAGGAGCATTGAAGGGAAAAGAGTTGGAGTTCAAACTTTGGATCTGAGCTTTTATGGGGATGGAGCATCAAATGAAGGTATAAAGTTTAGAGCTTTCATACTCCTTTTGATTATGCTTAGTATGGTCCATTTTAGGGTTTTTGGTCCCAAAGCTTGAAGCTTTGTGAGTTGTTAAAGTCTAGAGCCCATTATCTGTCCTTTTGAGTGTTTTTGATGGAGTAGTTTCATAAAAACGAGATCTTGAAGGTTAAGATCAATTCATGCATGAGTGGAGAGCTTAATGAGTAAAGAGAAGGAGTATTTTGTGTGTTGTGTTCACACCAGCCATGTAAAGGCTAAAAGTCTCTGACTTTATGGAATAAGGACTGTTAGGGAGCCTAGATCCAAAAGATGGGCTAAGGTCTTATCGGGTTAAGACCAGGGGAAACGGATCTTGCAAACCGAGAGAACGCCCCGCGTACCGGGTTCAGGTCCCCGATCAGATTCATGCACGCTGGAGTACGCTAAGCGTACCAAAGGGGTACGCCCCGCGTAACCCCTCTGTGGGCTTTTGGGCTAGACTTTGTTGTGGGCCTTAGACGTTGGGCCTGAATCTTTGGGTTGTGTAATTGAGACTATGAGTAGAGAATATTATAATTAAGCCTTGGGCCCTTGTGTTGGGCTTGTCTTGTAGATTGAGGTTTGGGCCTCAGGGAAGCCCATTTATTATTGGGCCTTGGTGGGCCTAATGGGTTTAGGACAGTGATGGGCTGGTCAGTGGTCTATCTTTAGACCTAATAAGTGAGAAGTTAGGCTTAGCTCCTAATTGAGATAATTGTTGGGTTGGCACAGGTTTAGAGGCCAATGCGTAGCAGCAGTGTTTGTAGGAGTTATTCTTCTCCCGATGTGAGTCTTCTCACTATACTTTACCTTGAGTGGTAGTTATGTGTGACCGGAAGGTCTTATGTGCTTACTTTGAGTATTATGTTATCCTGTTGTATGTGACATGCTATGCATTATGTCTTTGTGGTTTATGCTATGCGGAGTTTATAGACCGAACCGAAGGGTCCAACGATTTATGAGGCCGGAAGGCTTAAGCAGACCGGACCGGAGGGTCCAACGAGCTTAGGACCAAAGGGTCCACAGAGTTAGGGCCGGAGGGTCCACAGAGTTAGGACCGGAGGGTCCATAGAGTTAGGACCAGAGGGTCCACAGAGTTATAGCCTTGAGTGGCTAATATGTGTTGTATGTGGTATTTTGGGGAACTCACTAAGCTTCGTGCTTACCGTGTTATGTGTTACGTGTTTCAGGTTTTTCTTCTCAGGATCGCGGGACGGCACCGGCTCGATTGTACACACCAGAGAAGAGTTAGGAGGATCATGGATTAATAATGAAGTTGTGCTTTGTAATTCAATAAAAGAGATTTTTATGAGATATGTTATGAAGAGTATGGATTTTAAAAATGAAAAATTGTTTTAAATTTTCACGTTGTTACACAAGGCATACGATTCACTTACCAACTCAATTGTTTTTTGAAGACTAGGTTGTCTTGGATTGGATCAAAACAAACATAGAATAAAATATTTTTGAAATTATTGTTTTTTGTATTTTAAATATATGTAATGCAAAAATTTAGATGAAAAAATATAAAATTAGGATAGAAAGAAAATTTTTTTTTGAAAAATTTTAAATGCATAAAATGAGAGAAAAATAAAAGGAAAAGGTAAAACAATATATGCAATACATGCAACGAGATCTATTTGCATGGATGAATTCCCCTCTCAAGCTTAAAATATAGCATCGCCATCGATGCTCGAAAAGGGATAAACCATCTAATTATCGGGGGGGGGGGGGGGGGGGGGGGGGCGTGGAAGATGGCAGCTGGGTTGAGAATGGATCCAAAATAGTCACAAATGCATGGATGGATTCTCCTCCCCAAGCTTAAAATATAGCATCATCCTCGATGCTCGAAAAGGGATAAACGATATAATTATCGGGGGGTGGTGGAAGATGGTAGCCGGGTTAGGAATGGGTCCAAAATAGTCACAAATGCATACCAATTGGATTTTTAAGCAAAGTATGAAAGATTAAAGATATGAAAAGAATTTACCAAATCATTCATAGAGCCTTGCAATTGTGGTGAGAACCTCCTCTTCATCTTCCCCAAGCTATCTGTGAAATCTTTTTGGAGCCCGAGATTCATTTTTCTAGGCATAAAAAACAGGTTTAAAATCATTTGGGACATTAAAAGTTTGAAATTTACCAAAAACTAAACAATTTTAAAAGAAAGGAAAAAAATACCCCCGGGTTTCCTCCCGGTTAGCCACCCTTTTTTAAAGTCGTTGGCTCGACATGGCCCCTGAATATGCATCAATCCAAGTATGTGGGGCTCTCCAATACATCAACCTTTTCTCCACTTCCTTCAATTGAACACTTATCTTGTACTTTACTTTTTTTGCGTGGGAACCATACTGGACTTAGACCCTTAATGACAACAATCATCCAACCGACCCCTTCCTTGTACTTGTCTAGTAAGGTCATTAAAATTTCCGTCTTTGATAGGATGGTCGGGTTGGTAACCGATTGGATGTATTCCATCTTGAGATAAATTGTAACGCCCAGTTCCTGGTATTTATTTAATTCAAAATTTTATTCACTTTTGTATAGAAACTCGACGAGTTGGAGGCCCCAAACTCGTCAAGTAGGACTGGCAGAATGAAACCCTAATTTTCAGGTTTTGCACCCTATTCAAACACCTTAACCTCTATAGGTTGGCCTCCTTTACAGTCTCCATTGTTCCAAACCCTAGCCACGAAACCCTAATTCACTTTTGAGAGTTTTGAGCCATTCTTGGTGCATTCTTTGTGGTTTTGAAGAAGAAAATACTTGAAGAAGGAGCAAGGAAGTGTTGGAGAATAATAGATCCAGAAGTCTAGCTTCATTTCTGGTTCATTAGAGGTATAAAGCTCTTATCTTTTCTATAGTATGCTTAGATCTAGTTTTAGGGCATTTTCTCCATATTCTGGTCCAAGAATGTTAGCTTTTGGGAAATGGACATCCCAAGTGAGTATACTTCCAGATCTAGGACCTTGGAGGGCTTTCATAGTATAAATGTGCAAAATTTATGGCCATTGGAGCCCATGTAAGCTTTAGGATGTCATTTTGGCCTTTTAAGCTCCAAAAGCCCATGCATGGAGAGAAAGTCAGGGATTTTACGTGTTCATGTAGTGTCTAGGGTCTAGATATCAGTTTGCATGCCTTAGCTTGAAGTATTAATGGCTTTTGGATCAAGATCTAGATCTTTTAGAGTTAGGTTTTGAGATAAATATATTGGGGAAGGGTATTAACGGGAAAAGTTGGAAAATTTACCCTTCTAAGGACATTTCCAGTCTATATCTGAAGTATGGAGCTTAGATCTGAAAATTAGTGACTTAATCCATTAAGAAAGCTTAACAGACTGAAGAACTCGACGAGTTGGGTCGAAGTGTCCCGATTCTGTAAAAGTAAGGACTCGACAAGTTCAAGACGGACTCGACGAGCTTGGTGGGAAAGTCCCGATTCTGTTGATAGGAGGAACTCGACGAGTTGGATCGCGATTTCAGGGTTTTCCGATACATGGAACTCGGCGAGTTGAGTCAACCCAGAATGTTGACTTTGACCAGAATGTTGACTTTGACTTTGACATTGACCAAAGTTGACCCTTAAAGGGGTATGAGTATGAAATGGTAATTAAAGGAAATCTTATATGTGTAGGAGTTTGAGTGAGGTTGATTTCAGAGCCGAGGAGAGTACAGCTACTTCACAACATTTGTGGTGAGTTACCTTCTAGTAGGAGTGGGTCGAAGGCACCAATGCCGACCCACTTGTAATTGATTATAGTTGAGATGATTGTCTTTATGATAATTGTCTGGTATGCCACTATCTGTTATGCTTTATGTGATAGTATGCTATGATATTATGTGATAGTGGTAGGAGAGGTAGGTTAAACCCCGTAGCCGGTTGAGATAAACTGGAGGGTAGGTCGGGCACCCAGATATACCTGACAGTATGTTTATGCTATGTATTATGTGGTAATTATAGGGGTGAAATTGTCCCCGTGGCCGGTTGAGATAAACCGAAAGGTAGGTTGGGCACCCAGATATGCCTGGCAGGGTAGGTCGAGCACCCATATATGCTTGGTAAGGTAGGTCGAGCATCCAAATATGCTTGACATGGTAGGTCGGGCACCCAGATATGCCTGACAGGGTTGGCCAGCCACCCAGATATGCATGGCAGTATGTGATTATGTGGTATGATGGGGGAACTCACTAACCTTTGTGCTTACGATTTTCAGTTTTGGTTTCAGGTACTTCCTCTTCGAAGGGAAAGGAGTTGGCATGATCGCAGCGAATCACACTACATTTTCTGCACACGAGATCTTTTAGATTTATACTCTGATATTGTTTTATCATGATATGTTTTGACTATGGATACATTGGTTTTGATATGAGTTGATTCTATGATGTTTTCAGACAAATGGTTTTATAATTATTAGATTAAAAATGAAATTTATGGTCATAAATTTTGGGATGTTACAAGTTGGTATCAGAGCCTTAGTTTGAGGGATTCGGACACTCCTTCGGTGGTGTCTGGACTCAAATCGATGGTTTGAGAAATTTTTACAATGAAGTTCATTTTTCTAAAAATTAAAACTAATGGTTTTGAGAAAGAACAAGAAGTGTGATGCGTGCAATCGGCCGAGCACAAGTAAGTTTTCCCCAAGATACCCATACAAGTTATCTATGATTATGATAGGATATGAATATGAGAACTGCATGCTAGATTAGGGCTAAGGATCCGGGAAGGATGTCATATATGCCTACTGTATGTGTATGAGAATTGAATGCTAGATTAGGGCTAAGGATCTAGGAAGATGCCTTATATGCCTGATGTATGCGCATTGTATGCTCGATTAGGGCTAAGGATCTAGGAAGATACCTTATATGTCTACTGTATGTGCTTATTGAACTACATGCTCACTACAAGTTCTCCGGATTAATCTTAGCTCTCCTTGATTCGAGTACGGATCCTCTGCTTCCAGTAGTACGGGCCCATACTCCCTTCTGAAAGTATTTAGTCCTCGTGATATGTAACGTAATGTATTCATTCACTAGTTAATTAAAGGTTACTAGGAATCCTAAAAGCACAAAGCAAACAGCATTTGAGCATTGAGTAACCCAAACCAAGCATATCCTAATCAAGCCATTGTATTAGTGATTAATCATTTCAAACATGTAGTTAAATAAGCACATACAATAGACATATAAGGCATCTTCCTAGATCCTTATCCCTAAGCGAGCATACAATGCACATACAATAGGCATATAAGGCATTTTCCTAGATCCTTAGCCCTAATCTAGCATGAAATTCTCATACACATACAATAGACATATAAGGAATCCTTCCTATATCCTTAGCCCTATTCTAGCGTGCAATTCTCATATTCATATCATATATCATAGCAAACATGTATGGTATCTTGGGGAACCTTACATGAGCTCGACCGATTGCCCACATCACTATAACGCCCGTAGATCAGGGCTAGTCAATTTAGAGACGATAAGCATCAAAAAATGACTTTTTGATAGAAGATTACTTAGAATGAATAATCTTAACTAAGTTTTAGTATATGTTACAAGGATTCCGTATATATAAAGAACGCCGAAATCCGAGTTATAACGAAGAAGATATGACCTGTCGAAGTTTCGCAACAGAACCGGCACGACACAGCGCGACGTAAAAAGTGAATTTACGTTAGAGCGATATTTAGCCTTATCAATCTAAATGAAAGTCGTAGAATATGCTAAACCGTGAGCGTGCATAAAAAGAACGTCCAAATCTGACTTCTTATGAGGAAGTTATGATTTTTCTAAGTTTCGACTTAGCGGTATGCAGCCCGAATACTCGATTTGAGATTGAGCGGTTTTTAGCCGAAACAATCTAAATGAGAATCAAAGATCTCGTTAATTGTAGTGAAACGATAAAAAGATAGGCAAAAACGGACGTCGGATGAAGAAGTTATGAATTTATAACGGAGTTTTCCTGTCCCGACCTACTAAAATAATATAATAAAAATAAAGTCAAAATTTGTCGACGGAGTCTAAACGAAAGTTGTAGAGCGTAGTCTCACCTACACGTGGATATAAAGAACGTCGAAAACAGAGTTCGTATGAGGAAGATATGAATTTTTGAAGTTTATTATATATTTTCGATATTAAATTTAATTCTAAATTTTCGATATTATCCAAGGGGGGGGGGGGGAGTCACCGGGCTTATCCAGGTTACGCCCAGCGTAACCTAAGATTACGCCCAGCGTAATTCGAAGTTCCAGACCCTATAAAAGGGAGTCGAGTGCAGCCGATTCATTTGCTCATTTCTCTTCTTTCTCTCGCGTTTTTAAATCATTTTTCGTGCAAGAATTATCCCGAAGCCCCGGTATCATTCCCGAGCCCCGAGGCCTCGAAGATCCCAAGAAGTGAAATTCCCGAACCGAAGCTCTGCCCGCGAGGAGCCCGATTTTTGTGAATATCTTCCAGATCTACCGAAGAATACTACTTTTACAAGCCGTAGTGTTGTCCGATCATCTTCTGATCAAGTGAGTGTATAGTCTCTTTCATAAACACGATTTTAATACAAGTATTGTTTGAATGTATTAAGTATATGTTTGGTGTGAGTGTGTAGTTACTTTCTTCTAATACATAAATACGAAGTATTTACTATGAAATACGTGTTATGTGTTTATATATATAATGGTGTTGATTTGAAGGGGGTACCTAATCTCTTTCAAATGCACGATTTTATACAAGTATCGATTTAACGTACTAAGTATATGTGTTATGTGAGTGTATCGATGTTATCTTCTAATCTCATAGATATGATTTATTCTCTATGAAATATGTGTTATGTTTATGTGCCTCATCTTTTATCTGGAATGTGTTTTGAATGAACATACTATACAGGTTTTAAACTATGTCTAAAAATGTATATTTTATCTAATAAAATGTTGGGTAGAACATGGGTAGATATTTGTCTTGTGATAAAAGGATGAGAGGCATCGATGTCATTGTAATCCAGTCATCTAGCGGAATTTAGTTGACGACCACGGACTTTTCTAAACAGTCCAGTGGAACGCTAGTAGGCTCATAACTTGTAGGTGTTAATGAACTTGGGTGTTCATTCGTTGTATTCCATCCCCCTCATGGTTGCCTTATTTGACTTATATTGCTGAGGAACCCCCGAAGCATGTGTTGTCGCCCCGATGAAATATTCTTAGACTAGGTCCCTTGTGTTAGTTGTCTTAAGGACGTAAGGTGAGAATAACGGGAATGAGTAATTGGGTTATTATTGGTTGATAAAATTAAATTAACTATTTATTGTGGGTTGAAAACCCTATATGCTCACCAGGCTCCCAAACTTGACCCACTCAGTTTTCTTTGCATTACAGGTAATGACACAAAATTACAAGTTGGTGGACTTGACGAGAGATTTTGGTCTGTATCGGAACATGACATCCTGAGGTTTTATTATTTAATGAAAATACGTTCTCTTTGAGAAACGTTTTGATAAATTTTATCATATTTTGTTTGGGAACAAATTCCGCAACTCTTTAAATCAAAGGATTACTCTGAAATCATTTTAAAAGCATAAATTAAACCGGTCTTTTCTGGCCGTGAAATTGGGGATGTCACAATCACACTCCTTGTTCTTTCTCGAAAGCTCTTAATTTTAATTTTTAGAAAAAAAAAATTCATTGTAAAAATTTCTCAAACCCTCGGTTTGAGTCCAGACACCCCCGAAGGTGTGTCTGAATCCCTTAAACCAAGGCTCTAATACCAACTTGTACAATCCCAAAAATTGAGACCAAAAATTTAATTTTTAAGCAAATATTAAAGAAACCATTAGTGTTGAAAACATTCATCGTATCATCTCATAACAAAACCAAATGTTAATAATCAAAACATGTCACAATAAAACATCATTAGAGTATATCTCCCAAGAATCTCATGTGCGGAATAATGGTGTGATGTGCTGCAATCATGCCGGCTCCTTTCCCTTCGAAGAAGAGGTACCTGAAACCAAAACTGAAAACTATAATCACAAAGCTTAGTGAGTTCCCTCATCATACCATATAAACACATATTGCCAGGCATATCTGGGTGTTCGGCCTATCTTGTCAGGCATATCTGGGTGTCCGGCCTATCCTGTCAGGCATATCTGGGTGCCGGACCTACCATGTCAAGCATATCTGGGTGCTCGACCTACCCTGTCAAGCATATTTGGGTGCCCGACCTACCCTCCAATTTATTTCAACCGATTACGGGGACTATTTCACCCTTATCACTACCACTTAATAGCATAACAATATGCACATAAATCATAACAGGCAATGACATACCAGACAATTATCACGAAGATAATTACCTCTACCGTAAACAACTACTATTGGGCCAACATTGGTGCCTTCGACCCACTCCTACAAGAAGGTAACTCACATCATGAAGCTGAATGTAGAATCTCACGGTAATAAATCTCTAGCGGTAGTTCTGACGATTCCCGGACTACCATTACCACAATAACACTTAATCAAAAACTAATAATCCTTCTTAGGGTAAAATGATCATTTTAACCCATATCTAATTGGGCCAATGCCTAGGGCCCCCACACCATAACATGAAAGGCCTCAAATCTAAATAGTCTTCCCAAACCACAAGTGGCCCACCAATTGTGACATCCCCATTTTCACCGCCAGAAAAGACCGATTTTGTTTATGCTTTGTAAAAATCAGAGTACTTCTTTTCATAAAAATGTTGCGGAATTTGTTCCCAGAAAAACATGGTAAATACGTTATTAAAACATTTTCGAAGAAACGTATTTATTTCATTTTAAAACGTTTGGGATGTCATCGTTAATACAGAAACATAAGCATAAACAGAACTTACAATTATTTACACTAGTGATCTACATCTCTTTAAATCTCTCAGTGTAATGTCACTTCATATTGTCACCTGTGATATAAATAAACTGAGTGGGTCAGGTTGGGAAACCTGGTGAGTACATAGGGTTTTCAACCCACAATAATATAATTATTATGTTAAACAATCAAACAATCCACCCAATTACCCATCCTCATTATCTTCTTTACTCTTAAGGATTTAACCTTAGAGTCATCTATCCTGCATTCATTTATTCCAAAGTCCCTTACTTCTAGGGTTATAGGACTGGCACTAAATCCATAGCTGCCAATGTTCGTTCGTAAAGCACTAATTCCATAACTGCTATAGTCTACTCATCGGGTACTAAATCCATAGCTACTAGTGTTTATCTAATAGGTACTAAGTCCATAGCTACCAATTCCTAACAGGTACTAAGTCCATAGCTACCAGCATCTAACTAATAGGTACTAAGTCCATAGCTACCGATTCCTAACAGGTACTAAATCCATAGCTACCAACGTCTAACAGGTACTAAGTCCATAGCTACCGATGTTCGTCCCATAGGCACTAAGTCTATAGCTGCCAATGTATACTCACATCATCTTTATCATTCATCTACCCATCTCATACCCAACATATTCGTATATATAAAATACATATACAGTTTAAATCCCTTAAAACATGTATAAAACGTTCATCCAGCATAGATAGCAAGTATTCAGATAATATGTACACATAGCACGTAGTTTATATAAAATACTTCATATCTATGTGTAAGATGAAAGGGACTATGCACTCACTTGAATGGTGGTGACTCAACACTCAGACAACGCTTCGATACTCTCAAAACGATATTCCTTCGATAAAACCTAGTACCAATACCACTAGGGTTTAGTCTAACGATAACCGCGACAAATTAATTAGTCTGACTATTATTAAGCGTTAATAACACTTAATATAACTCATAATAATAGCCCAAATAATTATTTTAAGGACCTAATAACATTCCTATAATTATTTGAAAGCTATATTAAAAATTACGTAAGCGTAGCACACTTACAGCGAATTTTATCGAAAACCAGAACTTAATTCGAAACCGAAAAACTCCTTTTTCTCGGGACTCCGGGAGCCTCGGGGCTTCCCTCGGGAGCTAGGGGTTTTATCTAGGGCTTAGGGGTGTTTAGAGGTGCTAGAGAGAGAAAGTAGTGAGAGAAAGAAGAGGTTTTGGGGTGAAGAGAAATGGCAGCCTCGCACATCAATTTATAGGGTCAGGCTTCGGACATTACGCTGGGCGTACCGAGGGTACGCTGGGCGTACTCCTCGGATAAGAACTCCAGCTCGGACCCAGCTGTCTTCCACTCGTCGGATGGATCAGACCGAGGTTTACGCAGGGCGTTCCGGATCTCGTACGCGGGGCGTAGGGCGAGGCTTCGTGGCATGATCCGAAGCGAGATCTAAGACCATCATCGGACAGCCCACAACGTGCCACGTCATCAATCCTCATCAGCCTTCGCAAATACGATCATAAACTTTAAAATTTTGTAACTTTCGCGTACGAGCTCCGTTTTCGACGTTCTTTATATCCACGCGAAGGTGGGAACGTACTCTACAACTTTCGTTTAGACTCCGTCGGCTAATTTTGGCTCGATTTTAAATTTTATATTATTAACGGGCCGGGACATGATTGGTCCGTTAAATCCTCATAACTTCTTCATCCGACATCCGTTTTCGCCCATATTTTTCTCGTTACACTAATTTTAACGAGATATTCGATTCTCGTTTAGGTCGTGTCGGCTAAAAACCGTTCGATCTAATATTCGAATTTCGGGTTGTACACTGCTAGTCCGAAACTTCGAAAAATCATAACTTCTTCATACGAAGTCAGATTTGGGCGTTCTTTTTATCGATGTTCTTAGTTTAACATATTATACGACCTTCGTTTAGATTGCTAGGGCTAAATCTTGCTCTATCGTAAATTCACTATTTACGCTTCCCGGTGTCGTGCCGGTTCCGTTGCGAAACTTCGACGGGTCATAACTTCTTCGTTATAACTCGGATTTCGGCGTTCTTTATATGTACGGAAACCTGGCGAAATATCCTACATCTTGGTAAAGATTATTTATTCTAAATAATCTTTTGTCGAAAAGTCGTTTTCGACCCCTATTGCCTCTAATTTGACTAGCCCGGATTTGCGGGCATTACACCAATGGCCCAATTTTCTGAATTGGGCTCAACTCCTCAAATGGGCCTTATCGAAAGCCCAATAAATCCTTAGCCCAAAATTGAAGGGTTATGAGCATTTTAACACCCTATGGTGCACATTCCACCCTATAAACCTTGGATCTATGTTTTCTCTATTATACATGCAAATATTCTACATTCCAAGGTTTCGTCCTAACTAGCATAATAAGAAGTAACTATATTACAAGAAACTGGTAGAATGACATACCTTTAAGATGGAGTAGCTTGATTCCATGGAGCTTAAGAGCCTAGTGCCTCAAGTGTGACACCTCAAATGGTTCACACAACACCACCAACAACTTGGAATAACTTAAGTGAGAAGTTCTTATGCTCAAATCGGCTAGCCCTCATGTGTACACACCTTAGTCCCGATTTCTTGAGCCATGGGGTCCTTATATATTGTGGCTATTAGGGTTACACCATGTAACCCATGTCTTTCGATATTCTTTTTCTCCAGGGGTTAAAACCTCCATGCAGTATCCATGGGTTACTCCATGGGTTTAGCCCAACATGAAGAACTATGGATCATAAGCCCACATATATAAGAATGAATGATTTACACAATCAATCCCCATATATTTAATTAGTCTCATTTTGATCACAAAATTAATTCCCAATTAATTCTTGATCAATAGTAATTAAATAATATGATTTCATATGATATATTAGAATATATTATCAAATCATAAATATCCTTTTTTCACAAAAGTCTATCCAAATTATTCTGATGCCATGCAACCCAAATGGACCATGCCAAGCGGGTCAAGTACATACCAATTATAGTTATGGACTTAGACATTAATCCAACAAAAATAAGCAATATTGTGTGGCCCATTATGACCCAAGAGGCCCAATACTCTAAATCTCAGTTCTAGGACCAAAGACTATACTCCACAGTGGGCCATGAGGCCCAAACTTCTAAGTCCCAAAAATCTGTATACGCCACTCTACATGCATACGTGCGACGTACCTGGCACGTACTCTGGCCTTGACCAAAAGCAAGAAGTTGACCCGGTACACGCAGCGTACCAGGGGGTACGCCCGGCGTACTGGCCAGCTTCCTTGGGACTCCAATTATGACTTAATCCATTAAGTCCCTACGTCCAGAACATAGATCCAGTTCATTTAAGACATCCTAATCCATAATGTCACAAATTTTATGGCTTTGCATGCATGGATGGGGGTCAAAACATGATTTTAGTCCTTAAAAAAACTTTGTGACCATTAAACACTTGCATGGTTGTGGCTTAACCATCAAGGTCCGATGGGGGTCAATACCTTATAAATCTCGGATGTTACAGTTAAACTGTTTTTTGTGTAGAATTAAAAATGAAAATTGTATTTGAAAAGTTAGAGTGTTACAACCTTTTGAAAATGTTATTATTTCAGCAATTTAAATATGATGCATGGTAATGAGATTGGATTTTGTTTTATCTACAAAAATTTTAACAAAATTCTTTTAAAAATTTCAACATTTAATCTTCAATAATTAATACTCTTTTAGTTTCTAAAAACATTAATTATCAAAGTCTAGGATCTAAGTCGCAAAACAAATTAAATGGTTAGGTGACCTTTATTCCATTCATCTGAATCCAACCAGATAGATATCGATTATCAAAATGATACCTGCCATATTGGTTGTTACTTCAGTAGTTCCTGTTTTCATTTATGAGGCTCAAGAACTTAGAGTATTGTTTGCCAGTTAGAAAGAACTTATCAGACGAATTATTAGTTAGAACACCATATTTAAAGGAGTCAAGTTATCTAGAAGCAACTCCATTATTTCATAAGACAAGTTTATTTTGAGCCTCATTCCTGAGCTTGAAGTCTTTACGATAACCATTGAGCTTATAACAACGCTCAATGGTATAACCATTAATACTATAATTCTTTCATTGTAGATTTTTATTACCATATGTCTTATTCCTTTTATGTTCATTAAACTTATTAACAAATGCATATGCTTGAGGCTTTGTGGAAGAGTGACAATGGAACCACTTTTCTGATTTGACTCATCTCGAGAAATAATAGAGAAATCTACTTTAACATTAGGGTGGTTCCAAAGAGGATTTGGCTTTTAACATGATTTAATGTATCATCCAATACATAAAGAAATTGCATGAGTTTCATCAACTTGGAGTGATCATTAAGTTTGTTAAATACATCATAAGAACACCCATTCATATTAATTAGCCCATTAAATTCCTTCCACAATGCATCAAGTTCGCTATAGTAATCATAAATAGAAAGCCCACTATGTGTGAATGAATTTATTTTTTTGATGCAGATTAAACACAATAGATCCATCAACCTTATAATATGTTTCAAGCAATTCAGTTCATATATCATAAGCATGTTTCAGAACAAGCATGACTAGCATATATAGACTCATATATTAAACCAAGAAGTCAGGAACACACAACATCATTAACCCTTTCCCATTTACATATTTTAGTTTCATCCTCTTTAGATTTAGGAAATGTAATATCAACAAAACCTAACTTATTTCTACCTTTTAAAGCTCTTAACTTAGAAATCCTCCAAACCATAACGTTTTCAGTTTCAATTAGTTTAATACTAATTATAGAAACAATACCATTATCAAATGGATGCAGAAACAAGGGATCATCAAATTCATAATGATCATGATTATTTGTACTAGATCCAGAGAAGTTTCTCCAACCATGTTTACTACACACTATACGATAAATAATTTATATTCCTAAAAAACTAAATACCTATACTGAACCAAATTCTACACCGCTTATAGGCCAGAGCAAGTCAATACATATAAGGAAACAAGAAAGAACAATCAACAATAGTTTGTGAGTAAACACACAAGACCAAAAAAACACACAAATTATAATTAAGAAACAACATTTAGCAAACAGACAGTTTGTACACAATACCAAGACCAATAAAAAAAACATATAAGCAAATAGCATAAAAATACCACGAGAAAACCCGAACAAACGAGAGGTGTGCAAAAAACTTACAAACCTCTACCAAGTGCTCCGCAAACAGTTATGTATAATATTGTTTGATCCAACACAGTTAGATCTAACACTGATTGGATTCAATAAGCATCCAAATGATAGATCGTCGCCAAAAACAACCATTTGAAACCTGATTTAATGTTGCTTGTCTAAGATAGTGTTGACCGTTAGAGGTAACGAAAAGTTATCTCTAACATTTACTACTAACTAGGTGTTTTCTCTTAATTAGGTTGACGAAGATGAAGGTTTCAACAAGAAACCTTTAACCAAAAAACTAGATATACTTTGACCCAGATGTAACGCCCCGACTCTCAGGTGATAATTTTATGGCTTTAATTTTCATAATTTCAAGGTCTACTCGACGAGTTAGATGCCTTGAGTCGTCGAGTAAAAACGGATTGGGCCACATGTTTAAGTGATCTACTCGCCGAGTCCAAGTTAGGACTCAACGAGTAGGAGTTGGAGGATGAAACTCTAATTTCCGGGGTTTTGCACCGTATTTAAAGGATTATAAGCCTCCTTTAGCCCCCTTACATCCTCTTGAGAGTTCAGCAAACCCTAATTCGTGTGTGTGCTCTATTCTTGAGTGTTTTAAGCTTTGGAAGGTGGATTTTAGTAAGAAGAGCTTGGAGAGCAAGTGCCAAGACGCAAGGAACATATGGGGATCTGATATCTACCTCAACTAGCATCTTTTGGAAGGTATCAAGTCGTTGCCTTGACCTCATTTCCTTCTAGATCTAATTTGGTTAAAGATTAGGGCTTTTCTAGCATATTATGAAGCTATTGTTGGGTATGAGCTCAGATCTGAACTTGTAACTTCGGATATGAACTCTCTTTGGTCTCTAAGTCCATAAAGCTTTCAGCTTTAGCAAGTATGAACCTCTCCTTAAGTGTAAAACTTCATTACAAGCTTGGTTTTGTCATTATAAGACTTTAGAGCCTTGCATGCTCGTAAAGTTTGTAAATTTACATGATAAACATGCATTGGGAAGCTGGATCTGCAATATGGAACCTTAAGATGGCTTAATAAGCATCTGAATGGATATGGTCTGAAGGGACTCAGCCAGTTGCATGGTCAACTCGGCAAGTCCGGTGAAGACTGTCGTGGACTTGGCGAGTTAGTAGGGTGACTCGGCGAGTCAGCTAGGGTTTTCCCGACTTTTGGAACGCATGAACTCGACGAGTTACATGGGAAACTCGATAAGTCAATTGGGTATTTCATGACTAATCGAGTTTCGGATGGACTCGACGAGTCAGTGAACTGCACTCGATGAGTCGGGTCAACATGGAATGTTGACCTTGACCATTGACTTTGACTTTGACAAGGTTTGACTAGTTGACTTCTAGGGCATTTAGGAAAATTGGAAACTTATGAATATGGTTCTATGGTGAATATAGGTAGTGGAGTTTGTGGAGGTGATCTGAGAGTTTGAGCTTATCTTTTCGAGTAGACAGTTGAGAGGTGAGTTACCTCACTATACTAAATGGTCTAAGGCACCAAGGCCGGCCCATTGGATATGATATCCTAGCAGTTTGTAGTATGATGGGTATGAGTTAGTGTTGTATGTTTGTTGCTCTTCCAGTTAGGTAGATCTGTAGGACTACCTGTAGTATTATGTGATTATCTGTATGCGCCTTAGTTGTGTTATATGTCGACATATTATGTGGGATAGGTTGAGGTGATGCTGCTTCGTGCGGTAACCAAAAAACCCGAGAGCATTCCAGATACGAGCTGAGGGAGACTCGTACTGTGGGCTCGATGGCAATCCAGACTCACACTGTGGGCCAAAGGGTAATCCAGTATGTAGAGTTGTAGACTAGTACATGTTGTTATTTATATATGTGGTATGTGCAGTGTATCGGTAATTTGGGGGAAACTCACTAAGCTTTCAGGCTTACAGTTTTTAGTTTATTATTTCAGGTACATTAGGGATCGGTGCAAGGCAAAGGCGTGATCGTACAACTCCTCATGTTTTGTTTATGATTCTCGAAAAAACTTTGATATTATACATTTTGAAAACAAGTTTGTAATGATTTAATGGTTTTGAAGTGTTTCTAAAAGTTCAAATTCAGCATGATTTTATGG
The DNA here is from genome assembly GCF_051521515.1 of Lactuca serriola. Classification (NCBI taxonomy): domain Eukaryota; kingdom Viridiplantae; phylum Streptophyta; class Magnoliopsida; order Asterales; family Asteraceae; genus Lactuca; species Lactuca serriola. Next base: position 32,553,810 of record NC_136408.1, read on the forward strand.
GTGTTACACCAGAGGCATATAATAAGCTACTTAAAATACACAAAGATCAAACACAAAACGACTCAGATAAAACAGATCTAAGATCGAGGAGAAAACCCAAGCCAAATCGACACAAAACCCTAACAAAACACCAAAGAACCAACCGTTGAACAAACCACATCGATTTTAAAGAAACTAAGAGTTAACCTCGCTCTGATACCGTGTAGAAAAACTCAAAAAGAATCCAACACCAATTGTTATCTTTATTAATTTAAGAACCATTTGGTTTACATCAACTTACAACTCATAACTCACTATAATCACTTTCTCACTTATATAATAACGATTACAGAAAAAGAATGTAAATGTAAAGTTACAAACTCAAGAACACAACCAGAAGAAAACCATAGAAACCGTAGACATAGTTTAGAGGATGAGAGAAAATATGTAAGAGTAACTGACACGAATTAGTTAATCCACCCAAAAGCCTTTCAATTTTCAGTGTAGAACGGGTAAAATATCGGTTCAAGTTCGATGCATTCTTGTACCAAACCCGATGAATCCAACCAAAACAGGGTCTGCATGCAAATATAACTTCGATGGAAACGAGCAGTCCCTTGACTTATCACATAAATTGTCACATCCCCAAACTAGACGACGGGAATGTCCGGGGGTGGATGACTTCATTTGTAGTATCACAACACATGCATTATAGTAATCAAAGTACAAACAACCATTGTATTAATAAGTATAAGTTTCTACATGTGTTCAATCATTCTATATTGACACCAAAATAGTTATAGCAAAAGATAGAAAACATGACTCAAAACGGCTTCGTCTTCTCAAAAGCTCGGGGAGTACCTGTCTACTGATTCCCTGAGAATACAAGTAATTTGAAAAGAGAGTATCAACATAAAGTTGAGTGAGCATATAAGTATTTATATTTGAAAGTATGTTTTCTGTTCTAGGAATAAGTAAACTGTTCCAGAAAATCCTATATTTTCTGATTTATATGAAAAGTAGTTTTAATCTCGTAAAACCGTTTTGTTTGTAAACCAGTGTTCTGTATTTGTAATCCTTTGTAAAACCTTTAAAAGTGAGTGTGCCTGGCTCCACCAGCTGTTATTGTAAACTGTAATGTAATACTGTAAATTGTATCTTTGTAAAACTAGTACTTTGAAAACGTACTCATGTTTAGTTAATTATACACTAACCATATTGTTAATATCTTTTTAATGAGTTATTATAACCATACTATGACTAGATGGCTTGAAACAACGCTTTGAAGGCGTCAAAACTGTTGATAACAATTGTCACTTGTAGGCGTGTATGCCCGACTGCAGCTAGCATTCTGAGTGCGAGATTGTCAATCCCATATAGACCTATACACATTTGTTTCGATCCCCGACTGGAGATTCTGGTTATAATATCAGGACTTTAACTATGTTGTTTAAATGAATAAACAACCTGAATCTATTGTTTCATAAAAAGCATATAGACGTTATGTGTATACTAGTAATGAAAACCCAATCATTTTGAAATAAATGATTGATAGTATGCTCCTTGTTTAGTGTACCTGAAGTGTATTTGTAAGTTGTATACCCTTGTTTAGTTTTGAATTAAACCATTGTTCTTGTATAATAGTGTACTCTAGTATACTTGACTCCTGAGTTAATGTTCTTGAATCATAAATTATACCTATAATAATTTATATGTGCTTTATGTATTGATACTAGTTGTTCATGAATGGGACCCCTTGCTCGACATGTTACAAAGGATATTGAAACTAAATGAAATAACCTTTATATTTATATACATATACAAATACATATAACTAAAATTTAAACGACATTCAGACAAATGACCGATACCCTAAGCCCACATCCAAAGAAGGAAAAGGAAATAAGGTGAGTTATCAGTCCTAAACCCTTAAAATCTTCTCTCTCTCTCTCTCTCTCTCTATATATATATATATATATATATATATGTATATATATATATATGATTTTTGGGGAAAAATATAAGTTTATAAAATATTTTAAAAAGTTTAACATTTTGAAATGCATTTGGTGACTTGATGTCATTTTAACACTATTTGAAAACATTTGATTTGAAGATAATTGAAATCCATTTTGTAAGATATTTTGAAACCATTTGTTGGTAACACAAAATCCTTGTGTTATACTTGTATCCCCCCCCCCCTTAAAACTATAAAAAACTATGAAAATACGGGGGTATGAACTCGTCTTTTAGAGGATGATTCGATATAAGACGTTTATTTCCACAAGTGAAATCCCGTAGTAAAACAAGTCATATATAGTAATTTGTATAGTATATATGCAACCAATTCGCAAATATAATCATAGGAATGATTGGAAATTGGACTAATTTGTAAGTATAACTTACAAATAGGAGTGTTAGAAGATAAAATGGAGGCTGTAATGAGTTCACGGTCAGGAGGGGGTGTTCACGGCCCAAGAACACTCGATGTTCTTGAGTTCACGGTCCAATGATCTTCAAGATCTTGCAGATTTGAAGGTGAAACAAGCGTATGAGTGCTAGAAATCACTATAATGAAGATGAAATGATGAAATACCTTGAAGATTCAAGCAATATTCCAAGAAAATCGAAGGATTAAAGGATGATACTTGAGATATAATTCTTGATGTTCACGGCCAAAAGTGTAGAATGAGGAACAAATCAGTCACATTAGTATATATACCTAGGAGTCTTCGACAGTGAACACATTCCGAGGAGATAAGATCTTCGGGTTCATGGCCGAGAAGAGTTCACGGCTTGCGAGGGGTTCATAGTGTGAAGTCGGCAAGTGGTTCACGGTCCGAGGAGTTCACGGTTCACATGAGGTTCATGGCCCATGCGAGGTTCGCGGTCAGAGGGGAAGAAAGAAGAAAAGATGATGCGAAGTTTCTCGGTTTCTTCAAGTGTTTTCCTTCTTAACATATAGCACCATGAATACAAGGTGTAAACACTTATAAAACATTAATCTAACACATTTAAGATAGAATAAGATTTAAGTTGGCTTTAGTTGACCCGAGTTTGACTTTGGTTGACTAGGGTTGACTTTATAAGTAGAAAATAACGGGATGTTACATTATCCCCCCGTTAGGGAGAATTTCGTCCCGAAATTAGGACTATAGCGTTACAGAAAGACTAGGGAAACAAATGTGGATACTTTTGTTGCATTTGATCCTCCCACTCCCAAGTTAATTCAGGTCCCCGCTTTGCATTCCAACGAACCTTCACTATCGGGATACGACTTTGTTTGGTTCTCTTGACTTCCCTGTCTAGGATTTCTACAGGTTCGTCCACGATGTTGAGACTCATGTTTATCTCGATCTCGTCGAATGGGATCACAAGAGTCTCGTTGGATAAGCACTTTTTCAAGTTAGAGACATGGAAGGTACGATGTATGTTACTTAGTTCCTCAGGTAGTCGGAGTTTGTAAGCTACTGGACCGATTCTAGCAAGAATCTCAAATGGTCTGATGTTCCTTGGGTTCAGTTTTCCATGCTTTCCAAAGCGTATCATGCCCTTCCAGGGTGAGACCTTCAACAAGACGCAATCACCAACCTAGAATTCCAAGGTTTTTCTCCTTTTGTCAAAGTAGCTTTTCTGTCTATCTCTGGAAGCTTTAAGTCGCTCCCAAATTTGTAAGATTTTCTATGTAGTTTCTCGAATGATTTTCGAACCAATGAGGGTATTGTCTGGAATTTGACCTCTAGCTAATTATGTATCACTCACTTCAGCCCAACAAAGAGGTGATCTGCACTTGCGGCTATAGAGGGCTTCGAATGGAGCAACCTTTATGCTAGTGTGATAAATATTATTGTAAGAGAACTCGACAAGGGGTAAATGAATATCCCATGCCTTTCCAAAGTCTATCACACATGCTCGCAACATATCTTCTAGATTTTGAAACGTCCTCTCACTTTGTTCGTATGTTTGTGGATGGTAGGTTGTACTCATGTCCAACCTAGTTCCCAGAGACTTTGTAAAGACTTCCAGAAACGAGAGGTGAATCTGCTATCTCGGTTATAAATAATAGATGTTGGCACTCCATTAAGTCTAACTATCTCTTTGAGGAAAGTTCTTGTTAGCTTCTCCATCTTGTCGGTTTCTTTTATCGGCAAGAAGTGTGCGGATTTGGTCAATCTATCGACGATTACCCATGTAACATCCCAAATTCAGAATCAAGAGTTCAGGGTGTAAAAGTGTAAGTTTGGAAGAAAGGAACTCGGCGAGTAGGAGCTGCAACTCGTCAAGTCTAAGCATGTGTCGGGCACATGTTAAGTGACCGGACTCGCCGAGTCGGAGGCTGGACTCGACGAGTCCGTGCTGGAATGAGAAACCCTAATTCCTGGGGTTTGCACACTATATAAGGAACCTTAAGCCTCAACCCAGCCTCTTTAGCACCCCCTTTGATGTCCAGAAGCTTCCCCCATCGGTTCCAAACCCTAATTTGAGAGTGAGAGGGGCTTAAGTGTTTTGTGGAGCTTGGAGAAGAAGGATACTTGAAGCAAGAGTTGGTGGGATCATAGAGGAATGAAGTGGATATGATTTCCTTGCTTGTTGGCATCATATTAGAGGTAAAAAGTTGTTGCCTTGACTTTTTTGTGCTTAGATTGTTCATGAATGAAGTTTTAGGGCCAAATTGTCATATATGAGTCTCTTTTCGAGTTTTGGGTTCAGATCTGTGGTTGCTACTACAGATCTAGACTGGTCTTGACTCATGAATTTGGAAAGTGATAGCTTTGATGCTTGATTGAGAGTGTCCTTGCCTTAAACCTTAATTTCAGCTTGATTAGAGCTTGTTGAGCCTTGCATGCACGTAAAGTTGGAAACTTTATGTTTAGATCTGGCCCTAGGAGTCTAGATCTATGTATTGGAAGCAATGGAATGGCCTGTGATCGTCTGAATGAAGATATTACGTATGGACTCGGCGAGCCGGGATAGATATCAGACTTGAGTCGCATAGTAACTCGGCGAGTCACATGGGTAGACTCGGCGAGCTGTATGATGATGGGCAGAAAATCGACGAGTTGGAAGAACAACTCGGCGAGTCCGTTGAAGATTGCCTTGGACTCGGCGAGTCTGTCCTTGGACTCGGCGAGTCTGGTTGTAGAACCCTAACCTTTTCTGGTTGAGTTGTGAATCGGTGAGTCGAGGGATGAATCGGGGAGTTGAGCAGGAAGGGACTCAGAACTTGTTGGACTCGACGAGTCTTGGGGCGACTCGGCGAGTTGAGTCGTGGCATGGGAGTTTCTGAGCATAGGAACACGACGAGTCAACGGGTTGTCTCGGCGAGTAGGGTTAACCAGGAAGGTTGACTTTGACGGAGGACCAAGGGTTGACCAGTTTGACTTCCAAGGGTATTTTGGTAATTACTGATGTTTATTGGTTTTGGTTATTTGGCAATGATCAGCGGTGGAGTTCGTGCTGGTGGTCGGAGCAGCGTGGTCTTATTTCTTCAATTCGGCAGTTGCAGGTGGGTTATCCTCACTATATCGACAGGGTCTAAGGCACCAAGGTCGGCCCTTTATCGGATGGGAATCCGGGTAGTTGTTTGTTATGTTATTGTTTTGCTATGCGTGCATCCTGGTAGTTAGGATGGTATATGTTAGAGACCTGGTTAAGGTCGGTATCCTGGTAAATAGGATGATGCTATGTTAGAGATCTGTTAAGGTCGGTATCCTGGTATATAGGATGATGCTATGTTAAAGATCTGGTTAAGGTCGGTATCCTGGTATATAGGATGATGCTATGTTAGAGACCTGGTTAAGGTCGGTATCCTGGTATATAGGATGATGCTATGTTAGAGACCTGGTTAAGGTCGGTATCCTAGTAAATAGGATGATGCTATGTTAGAGACCTGGTTAAGGTCGGTATCCTGGTATATAGGATGATGCGATGGTAGACACCTGGTTAAGGTCGGTATCCTCGTAAATAGGAGGATGTTATGTTAGAGACCTAGTTAAGGTCGGTATCCTGGTATATAGGATGATGCTATGTTAGAGGCCTGGTTAAGGTCGGTATCCTGGTATATAGGATGATGCTATGTTAGAGACCTGGTTAGGTCGGTATCCTGGTTAGGATGTTGCTATGTTATGTGATCTGCTAGATCGGTTGATTAATTATGAATTGTTATATGATTATATGTTTATGTGCACATGGTTGTTGGACTGGGGTTGGGTTGAGGCGGGTCCTGCTTTGTGTTGTAGGCCAACATACCCAGGGCGGACCGGTTAGGCCGAAGGCTCGGCGAGCGGTCCGGATAGGCTGAAGGCCCCATGAGGTCGGACCAGACGTGCCGAGGCTCGGAGAGTGGACCAGATAGACTGAAGGCCCGGTGCGGGCGGACCAGTCATACTGTAGACTCAGAGAGTGGACCGGGTGGACTGAAGGCCTGGTGCAGGCGGACCAGTCACACTGTAGACTCGATATGCATGGTTGTTCTGTTTATGATATGATATGTTATGTGTGTGGTATTGTGGTTGGTATTTTGGGGGTAACTCACTAAGCTTTCGGGCTTACAGTTTTAGTGTATTGTTTCAGGTACTTCAGGAGACCGTGGCAAGGCGAAGGCGTGATCGTACTGCTCCTCATGTTTTATGATTTATGTGATATGGTTATAGGAAATGCTCTGATGTTTGAACTATTTTGAAAACAAATGTATGAACTTAATGGTTTTGAATGAATTAAAATGTTTTAATTTGACTCGAATTTTATGGTCGTTACAAGTTGGTATCAGAGCCTTGGTTTGAGTGAATTGGAGGAACATTCGTGTGAATCCAGTCTCAAATCAAGGAGAGTTTTCAAAGTAAAATTAAAATGGTTTTTAAAAATGAGTATAGGAGGATGCGGAGGTACAATCAGCCAGAGCCAACAAGTAGACCCCAAAATACCATACAAGTTATTTGATTATGTGATATGTTAGAACAACATGCTAGTACTAGGCTAGGGATCTTCAGGAATTTGCATGATAGAATTGTCTGATTATATGATGCCTGCTAGCCTAGGGTTTCCTTGTATGAAATTGACATCATTACTGTAGTTATTTAGTGTATGCATCACGACCATATATAATTAAGATCTTATAGCCTGAGAATGTTTGATTTGGCCTTATGTTCTGTTCTTGTTTGATTGGGAGCTTAGGGTAGGATTGAATATTCGAAAGTCTATTGGGTCCAACATTATGTATGGCTAGCATATACTAGTGCTGCAGGGTTGGTGGAAGTTTCATGGATGGGTGGGTTGCGTAAGACCGGTAGGTCGGTTATGGGATAGTGGTGCTCCTCTAGGAGTGGGAATTGAGTGTTCGTTATGTATATGTTATTATTAGGGTGTTGTGGTGATACTTGATACAAATATGGGTAGGTGTGGAAGGTAGTATGGGCCCGTACTACTGAAAGCACAGGACCCATACGCGTGTCAAGGAAGTCACAACCCCTAGGGTTTTGTTTGGAGCTAGTTCTCGGGATTATTATGAGGAATGCCTAATATTCTTGTAGCATATTTTCGGTATGGCGATTACGAGATGTCTCGGGGTAGGATCGGGTTCGGGATCTGGATCAGGAGAGGGTGATCAGGGTGGATCGGTACCACATGAGGTCATTGGTTAGATGAGTACGGACAAGTTGGATGCCAGGATTCATGAGATCCTGCATGATGAGGTTGTTGCTATGTTTCGGGCTGAGTTGCCGGAGATGTTTGGGTCGATCAAGACCGCCATGGTTGAGTACTTTGATGAGCGTTATGCAGCTCTCACTGAGGCAGCTGTCGCGGCAGCTACAACGGCTGTATCAGCGGCAGGGGGAGGAACCGTTCGAGGGTTTTAGTATCGGGACTTCGATAATACAAAACCCCCTACTTTCGATGGAGTTCAGGATCTGATCGTTGCTATGAGGTGGTTGTCAGACGTGGAGGGTTGTTTCTCTACGTGTTCATGCCCTGCGGATCAGAGGGTGAGGTGTGCTCTGAACCTTTTGAGGCTCGGGGCGAAGGATTGGTGGAGGTTGACCTCGGGATCTTATTCGGATGCGCAGCGGGCTGCAATTTCATGGAATCAGTTTTAGGAGATGTTCAGTACCCGTTATGTTCCACGGGTTGAAAGGGAAAGGTTGGCTCAGGAGTTCACCAGGATGTTCACTGAGAGGGCGATGTTTTGCCCTGAATTTGCTTCGGAACAGGCTCAGATGTCCCGATATCTGAGTATGCTCAAGAGGGATATCAGGCAGTTTGTGTCTACGCAAAGGTGCGAGACCTTACTGGAGTTGCAGGAGGCCACTCGGCGGCGTGAGTTGGAGATTGAGTTGCAGTTGAGAGAGTAGATGCAGGCCCCGACGCAGTCGTAGCCGGTGCCGAAACAGTCCAAGACCGTTGATTCCAGGTTGGGAAGTCAGAGCAGTCGCACTTGCGTGCTTCATGGTTTGGTTGGGAGTGTTAGTAACTAGGAGTTGTAGGCAATTAGCATCCAAGGGATTGATGGTCAGAATTTGGTTGTATGGTCTTGTTGTCGGGTATAGCAATTGTGATTTGAGAAGTGTTCAGCGAAGAGTCGAACTCCCTTAGAGTTCATGATATGTGATGTCGGGAAGTGATTTTGTGGAGGTTGATCATTTCAGAGGAAATCAGTTCATGGATAAGAGGAGTATGTTGAGTAGGGATGATTGATTTATGCCGGTCGAGTTACCGGTGGTTGGTAGGAAGTGTTCTAAGTGGGGAGAATTGGAAAATTCTCAGGAGGATCGACAAGCATTAAAGGTTTATTAGATGTTTGGGATTCAATAGTGTTTCAGTCAGCCAAGAGTGTGGGTTGGTATGAGTAAGTGATAGGCGAACGGGGCGGGGTGCAGACCAAGGTTTTCGGGAAATGGTGATTGGTTGTTGTGAGGCCTAGGATTAGGCCGAGATCTGAGTAGGTGGGATGGAGTTAGAGTTTGGAACCCCTAGAGGGCTAGAACAGTATGTACGGGAAAGATTCCCAGGAAGGATAGATCAGGGCGATGTATGATAGTTTGAGAGGTCCGGAGAGACTGAAGGCCTGTGGGCGTACCAATCAGGCCGAAGGCTCGGAGAAAGGTCCAGACAGGCTGAAGGCCCTAGAGGGCGGTCTAGACATGCTGAAGGTTCTAAGAGTGGTCCAGATTAGCTGAAGGCCTAGTAAGGCGGTCCAGTCATGCTGAAGACTCTGTATATGTTAATAGTTCTATATGAGGAGATGGATTGAGTATGTTGCGATGCGATAGCAAACAGTGGGTCTGGCCCCGGGTATTGATCATGCTAGCGGAAGGCAGTGCATGGACCCAAGAGTCCTTGCGAGCAGATTCAGAGCATGTGCAATTCATGGAGTAGCGGTTATTCTACAAGGGATAGTGTAGAGTGGGGTGTGAGCACCGTGACACTTGTCTGAAGTGGCAAGGTTGACCAGTAGATATCCTTGGATAAGCAAAGGGAAAGGTATGTAACTCCGGGAGGGAGTGTTGGTTCACGGAAGTGAAAGCAGCAGTGTGAATGGATGATTGAGAGTATTTCGATTATGGTTATTGAGCATTATGATGGTGCCAGTGGCATGGAAGCACATCCGGGTTGGGTGTCTATTGAGGTCACGGAAGGATTTTCGATGTTGTAGAACCAGAGGAGTTCGGAAGGGATGCAAGGAGGGAGCATTTGGTTACCAGTATGGTTATGATCAGGAGGTTATGTATGTAGCGGTAATTCATCATGGGGATGTCTGGAGGTATCGTCAGTATGTCGGGTTTTCCAGCCCGAGGATGTTAGAGCAGATTCTGCATTGTATGTGATTGCAGAGGAGAGCTCATGGGAGTTGCTTCGGAGCTGAAGGATGTGTCATCCTGTCAGCGCGGAAAGAAACGAGTTGGATTCGGAAAGGAAAGCAGGATAAGTCTTGGAAGTAAATGCGATAAAGGATATACCAGCCAAGGAAAGGGGGTAGTAGCTTGATATCGGGTCAGGAACAGGTGGTTTAGGGTGATATCTAGCTTTGTAAGAGTCAAGTGATTGTTGTGATTTGGAATAAGGGAAGTATCATCAGGTGATCATTGGTTGATGAGTGTTGTTATCAGAGAAAGAAGTCGGTGGCCGACTTGAAACAGTTGTCGTGACTCTGTGAAGGAAGAGTTGAACTTTATAGAGGTCTGATAGTAGTGTTCGGAGGAACTGATGGGTTTTAGCCATAAGAACATCCTATGTGCTCATGCGACCCTAATGCTTGGATCTAGGTTTCTCTATTGTACATGCAATTCATCCAAGACTTTAAGCCCTAGTTCTAGCATACAATTAATCCTATTAACATGTGAAAGGGTTTTTAGATCTTACCTTGATTGTTATGTAGCAATAACAATCTCAAATCCTCCTTGTAATGACTTTAGAAAGCTTAGAGTCACAAGTGTCACTCCTCTAATAGTTCACAAACACCAAGAGCAAGAGGATGAAGAATAAGGAGAGAGGAGGCTGCCCAAAACGTGTAAAAACCCTAGTGGAACTCTTCGCCATGTTTTTGGGGATTAAGGGTACTATATATACATGTAGGCTATTAGGGTTTTCAACTAGGAAACCCTAATCTGACTACTTAAGCCCTAAGCACCCCATGGACCCTTTTAGAATATCCCTTGGACGATTTCTAATGGGTTTCCCCATAGAATTCGTCCAACCTATTATTCCAAGGTGATCCATAGCCCAAATGCAATTATCTTATAATTACAGTTCCAGTCCCTTAAGTTTAATTAATCTCTTTTAGCCACAAAATTAATTATCAATTAATTCTTGACTAATCTTAATTAAACAATATGATTTCTCCTTTAATATATTATTCTCATAATATATTAATAAATCATAATTAATCCTTTCTCTCCATAATTCATCCTATCAAGTTGCTTTGGTAAAGGCAACCCAAAAGGACCATGCACCATCGGGTCAAGTACATACCAAAATAGTTATGGACTTAGACACTAATCCAATAGTCTCCCACTTGGATAAGTCTAATAACTATTCTACGTATGACTTCAGATCCTGATCTGCAATCGTAGCTTTCAAAAGTCGTTGTCAACTCTGATCTTATCAGATACGCGTCCTTTAGATAAGGGATCATATATTCCTCCATTCTAGATATCGTATAGACTGAGACATGGACTTAAATCATTCTCTCTGTCTATGTGTTGTTTCTCGATTTCCGATTTATGACGACTGACAACAGACTACAATTGAACACATCAAATTAGTCCCGGCTTGGCCAAGCGCTTAGGTGTCATCACTAAATCATCAAGGGGCCCACATATATCGCTTTCATCCCACTTTGGATAAAGGAACGGATAAAATTTGATTCAATGCTTGCTTGCACTCACTCACTGAATCACACACAACAATATGTTTTATGACACCAAGTTACTGGTACGTTTACATATTATCAATGTGTAACCGAATCGCAAGATACAACTCACACATCTCGGTTTCCAGAATATAAGATATTATCGTCTCACCAATCACTCGTGATAAAATCCATGAAGTGATCCAAGTGAGCATGGGTTTAATCCAATGCTCAAATCATATTCATCAGCACTCATGAACGTTGCAGCAAACATTTGCTTATGTCTAATAAACTTTAGACAATCCACACACCAATTCACAACCGTCATCATTCATACCTACTTCCAACATATGAACGCTTGTGGTCCGTTCGAATAATTTAATTGTTCTGAACCAATTTAATTATTCAGGAAGTCAAAACATGCAAAGTGAAACACAAAAATAATACTAATCCCATATGGCCCCAAACTCTGGGTATAAATAAAACATTTTATTTAATCACCATATTGATTACTCATTATTTGTTGTTTCGGGTAATCAACTTCTTACTTGAATTATAACTACACTTGTCCCATGCTCTTAGCATGCACACAATGTTTTTCTATGGCCCTTACTTTGTGAAATAGATCAAATGAACACATTTCCAATCATGCTCATTTCACAACTCCCAATCCTTATCATAAGTATAAGAATATCAAATTTTTGTTACTTATGCTAGATTTTAACACTTTATGCAATGATTCTTTCGTAAATTCATAGCTCAAAATCATCAAGACTTGGCCAATATCTATCATAATCAATTCTATAGATATGATGTCTCTCACTCAAAGTACATTCCTTTGAACATCCTTCTTGCATAAAAGTTTCTAATCTAGATATAGATTCTCAATATCCAACTCCCAATATGGAAACATTTCCATATTTTCCATATGACAACTCATTCTTAATAGAATCTTATCTATTCATAATAATGTCGATATGGTCCATCCAATACCATACTTCCAACTACTCACAAGCGACCAATCCTCAGCGAACTTTGGATCATCCTTTGATAGTTGTTTAATTATCTTAGTCAAAACCGATTCTTGTCCTTTTTCCCTCTAAATGCACTATACATTTGGAAAATTTTTAGAATGGTCAAATATTATAGCATCTGCAATCGATCCTTTACCCGAAGCGTATGGGATACGATGCATAATGTCTTACATAAATATATGATACTTTATCAATCTTTTGCCTTAATATTTTATGTGTCACATTCTCACAATTCGAACTATGAAGAGGGATGCCACAATCATAATCAAAATTTTGAGAACGCACTATGTACACTTGACTAAATTTATTAACATTCCACAACCTAAGCGTTTAGATTTGAAATGAAGCATAATATTCTCTCCCTTAATTATAGCAAAACAACTATTCAACCCTTACGACTTTGCAAAGTATAACTCTTGTTTTCTATAATTAATATTGCTAACTTGCAATACTTGCCTTAATAATCATACAAGCACAACATTTATGCTCCCACTATCATGATGATTATTATCATATAAGCATAACACTTATGCTCCCACTAGCTTTGACATGTATTTAGAAAATAGCTTGACTTTCAGAAAACAATACTTATTGAATTTCTTAAGTTCATATTTCTAATACCTAATGCTTTGATAATCCTTTATCTAAGTTTCTCAAACTTATACATTTTTACCTTAGATAGCTCATATGTGTGTCTAAACAATTCAGACTAATTGCCAAATCTCACAATTCGAATCATGGAAAGGGATATCATAACCATAATCGAATTCGAGAATACAATTTCACAATCACTATCTTCTTAAAATCTCTCTTAGTTAAAGCATTTCCTCACAGTCATCTTCATGAAGGAGGAAATCTTATAACACTTAGATTTTAATGGTGTATGTGTTCCTATCCATGCGAATTCGTCAAAATCAAAGTTGCGACAAATCCAAATTCATATGGACCGAACCTTCTCAATCTTGATCTCTTGCCTTATGGTAACACGACTGCCCACCATGTCTTCCAAGTAGTTAAGCAGCTCACCCTTTCTTATCAATGTACTTTTCATTGATCAAGGTGCTTGCCTTTTATGCGTTCAAATGAGAACTCATAGAACTTACATGCATAATTAACTCAATTGGAACGACACAGAAACAAGATAGTGTCAACACGATAGGTTGTAAACCTCAAGTCATGTGCTAGTGATGATCGATAAGGTTTATTCTTGATTAGTTCTTGAAACTTTTCAAGACCATTAAGACTCCCACTGACTCCTTGACATATAAGATTCTCTTGTCAAGAAACATTCTTTGACAAAACAAATTTTCAAGAGTTAGTGTAGTTCTTATCAAAACACTTCACATAATTGGTCCTAGTTGGTCTTTGTCTTATCCAAGACATCACAATTTTCCAATTTCAAATGTACAAGAATAAGAAAACCTTTTCAAATTCCACATTTGATGAATGTTATAAACCTTCTTAAGACTTGTCACTCAATTCACAATCTTAACTCTAAGACTTGTTTTTGGAATGAAGTATGATTGACTTCTTGATTTAACCATTTCTTCAATTCTTGATTCCTCTTCTCAGACATACAATTGCACTAAGACTCACTTAGAGGATCAATTGAGATGTGGTTCTTAATCATTAAGACCTATCATAAAACATAATAAAAAGTACTCTCCCTTCTTCTTAGAATAGAGAAACTTTTATCTTTCTGCCTACTTGATTCTTCTTATTCATTCTGCTATTGATTTAAACTCTTTCAATCAACTCGGAATTACACTTAATCTTATAAGTATAATCATATTTACTAAACCTTTAGTAAATCATGACGAATATCTTTGTCACTCTTGTGGTGGACTTGATCAACACACAACCTTGTGTACTTGATCTCCTAGTCTTTCACTTGACACTTTGTCAACGAATTAGGCTAATTTCCAAATATGAAACTTCACATTCATCATGCAATACTTGTTGTATGATTCCAAGTTTCTATCCAATTGAAACTTGGGCGATGAGAAACTTTCCCTATTTGGTAAATTCTTGACCTTTCCACAAATAACATAATTAAGAATCAAATCCATTATTGCTAATAATAGAAACTTTCAAACATCAATTTTTCATACACGCCATTGCAAGGATAAATAAATAATATAAAAAATCAAAATTTATTTTATTGCGGAAAAATTTGTCCTTACAATGCAATTCAACTGAAAAACTATGTTGTTACATATTCCTAAGCAATCTATTCTAACTCCAAGTAGTAGCTTAAGATTCTAATCTTCAAGTAATGCGATCGTAATCCATTTCTTCACGATTAGATTCCGCTCACTTCTTCCCTTAAGCTTCCTCTCCTTTCTTTGATCCTACAAAACATCGAAATGTAATCTTATCACATCATGTATTAACAATCTAGAATAGGAACTTAAAAGAGTTATTTAATGGATTTTACCTAAAGCAGAGCCATACGTTTTGACTCTCCCATCCCTTAGATCTCTTAGGTAAATAGGGCAGCTTCGTCTCCAATGCCCCTTCTCTTGGCAATAAAAGCAAATTGACTCTTTTGGAACAGCACATGGAACAACTTCAGACTTTTCCTTTCTCTTATGATCAAACTCTTCGATCATGGCATGCCTTTCGTTGCCATTGCCTATATCCATAGAGGTTTGGAAGGCAGATTCACCAATCAACTTTGCTTTTCCAGTGGGCCAAACCATCGTTGATTCAGCAGCAATAAGCATGTAGGTGAGATCTATAAGGGTCACGTCGTGGTTTATCATATAGCACTCTCTTACGAACTCACTATACGAGTTAGGAAGCGACTGAGGAACCCAGTCAACATCCAACTCCTCACAGACAACAGATCCCAACATTCTTAATCTATCAATGTGTGACTTCATCTCTAGGATGTGTGCACACACTGACTTTCCTTCTTCATGTTTACTTGCCAAAAGGGCTTGAGTAAGCTTGAACTTTTCAAGCCTTCTAACTTGTGGGTTAGGGAGAATAATTGGAGGTGGTGGAGGAGGTGAAGCATGATTTATTGTTCCTCGATCGAATCGTGGAATATCATCTTCATGTGGAAAGCTTGTTCCACGGGATTTGGGAAGACTATAGTTGTCGTACTTTGACATCTATAAAACGGGAGAAAAATAAATTCAAGTTAGTTGATTGATTGAGTCCTTAATAAATCACCCAAATGAGATACTAAGGCTAGGACCCAACACAATATTCCACAACTTGGGAGAGGGATGCCGTAACCCAAATTGAAGAACATTTGAAGGTAAGTGAATGACGATTCACTAATCACCACCATGAAAACAAAAAAGAAATTTAAGTTTTAAATCTATTGAAAATTCCTAGATCTTTTGAGATTCATTGAACTTTTCAATGACATGTTTAAATCTCGATATGCCCCTCGATTTGTGACTGGGATGCCGAGGATCACAAAACAGGGTGTGAATAACCGTGCAAACTTACATGGTGCCCCCACATGTTACAGTCACCTATTCGATGTGCCGGTTAACCACACACGCTCCACCGAACTATGACATACATTGAGTCACCCTTTGCTACCTTTGCTTATAACCATTTAGTGTGCCGGTTAACCACACACGCTCTACTAACGTCTTCGCAATAGCACAAAGTGTAATTTCATGGAGTTGCATCAATTCACTTTTGCCTAAAGTAACTAAGATTGGGAATTTTGTAAAAGCGTTTAGTTACTTTTGTATTTCATTATACTTATAATGGAAGGTTTCTGTCCTATCCTACCCGTTTGGCTAACGACCCTCCACTAGTCAAGAGGGCGGTGGGTAAGAGTGGATACCCATTCAATCGACATTTTATAGGCAATTTCCTTAAACACCCTTTATAGACCAACTTAGTGAATGAGGCTTACTAACGGTAAGACCGACTTTTACTGATACATATATATAATTTTAGACTTTTAATGTTATATATAGTATAGGGTGTATTTTACACTTTTAAAATACTAGTTGGTCAAATTTAATAATTATATTTTTAATTTAATTAAATTGTAAACCAAAACTTTATGGATTTATTAAACCTCTTTTAATTATACACTTTAATTAATTAATAAAACCATAAGGGTGTGAATTGAACTTTTTCAAAATAATACTAGGGTTTTAGAATTTAACATTTCTAAATTAAACTTTTAATCAACTTTTAAATTCCAAAACTTGAGGGCAAGTTTTGAAACATTTCAAAACATCAAGGATCAAATAGCAAATAATTTAAACTAAACAATTAATTTAATGATTATCTAAATTTGACCTAATTTCAATTTCTTGCAAGATAAGTTACCCAATTAATACAAATAATCAATCCTTAATCATATAAGGAAGTTATTATCTAATCAATTGGTAATTATATTTTGTTTAATCAAGGATATACTCAAATATAAGATAAAATTCGAATATTAATGACCCAAAACAATTAAGGCAAGTATCCTCAAGCAAAACAGCAAGAAGTTATTATCAAGGATATACTATATAAGGAACCTTAAGCCTCACCCCAGCCTCTTTAGCACCCCCTTTGATGTCCAGAAGCTTCCCCCATCGTTTCCAAACCCTAATTTGAGAGTGAGAGGGACTTAAGTGTTTTGTGGAGCTTGGAGAAGAAGGATACTTGAAGCAAGAGTTGGTGGGATCATAGAGGAGTGAAGTGGATCTGATTTCCTTGCTTGTTGGCATCAGATTAAAGGTAAAAAGTTGTTGCCTTGACTTTGTTGTGCTTAGATTGTTCATGAATGAAGTTTTAGGGCCAAATTGTCATATATGAGTCTCTTTTCGAGTTTTGGGTTCAGATCTGTGGTTGCTACTACAGATCTAGACTGGTCTTGACTCATAAATATGGAAAGTGATAGCTTTGGAGCTTGATTGAGAGTGTCCTTGCCTTAAACCTTCATTTTAGCTTGATTAGAGCTTGTTGAGCCTTGCATGCACGTAAAGTTGGAAACTTTACGTGTAGATCTGGCCCTAGGAGTCTAGATCTATGTATTGGAAGCAACAAAATGGCCTGTGATCGTCTGAATGAAGATATTACGTATGGAATCGACGAGTCTGGGAGATGACTCGGCAAGTCGGGCTAGATATCAGACTTGAGTCGCATAGTAACTCGGCGAGTCACATGGGTAGACTCGGCGAGCTGTATGATGATGGGCAGGAACTCGACAAGTTGGAAGAACAACTCGGTGAGTCTGTTGAAGATTGCCTTGGACTTGACGAGTCTGGTCGTAGAACCCTAACCATTTCTGGTTGAGCTGTAAATCGGTGAGTCGAGGGATGACTCGGGGAATTGAGTAGGAATGGACTCAGAACTTGTTGGACTCGACGAGTCTTGGGGCAACTCGGCGAGTTGAGTCGTGGTATGGGAGTTTCTGAGCATAGGAACTCGACAAGTCAACGGGTTGACTCGGCGAGTAAGGTCAACCAGGAAGGTTGAATTTGACGGAGGACCAAGGGTTGACCAGTTTGACTTCCAAGGGTATTTTGGTAATTACTGATGTTTATTGGTTTTGGTTATTTGGCAATGATCAGTGGTGGAGTTCGTGCTGGTGGTCGGAGCAGCGTGGTCTTATTTCTTCAAGTCGGCAGTTGCAGGTGAGTTATCCTCACTATATCGACAGGGTCTAAGGCACCAAGGCCGGCCCTTTATCGGATGGGAATACGGGTAGTTGTTTGTTATGTTATTGTTTTGCTATGCCTGCATCCTGGTAGTTAGGATGATATATGTTAGAGACCTGGTTAAGGTCGGTATCTTGGTAAATAGGATGATGCTATGTTAGAGATTTGTTAAGGTCGGTATCCTGGTATATAGGATGATGCTATGTTAAAGATCTAGTTAAGGTCGGTATCCTGGTATATAGGATGATGCTATGGTAGACACCTGGTTAAGGTCGGTATCCTGGTAAATAGGATGATGCTATGTTAGAGACCTGGTTAAGGTCGATATCCTGGTATATAGGATGATGCTATGTTAGATACCTGGTTAAGGTTGGTATACTGGTATATAGGATGATGCTATGTTAGAGACCTGCTTAAGGTCGGTATCCTGGTATATAGGATGATGCTATGTTAGAGGCCTGGTTAAGGTCGGTATCCTGGTATATAGGATGATGCTATGTTAGAGACCTGGTTAGGTCGGTATCCTGGTTAGGATGTTGCTATGTTATGTGATCTGCTAGATCGGTTGATTAATTGTGAATTGTTATATGATTATATGTTTATGTGCACATGTTTGTTGGACTGGGGTTGGGTTGAGGCGGGTCCTGCTTTGTGTTGTAGGCCAACATACCCAGGGCAGACCGGTTAGGCCGAAGGCCCGTCGAGCGGTCCGGATAGGCTGAAGGCCCCATGAGGGCGGACCAGATGTGCCGAGGCTTGGAGAGTGGACCAGACAGACTGAAGGCCCGGTGCGGGCGGACCAGTCATACTGTAGACTCAGAGAGTGGACTGGGTGGACTGAAGGCCTGGTGCAGGCGGACCAGTCACACTGTAGACTCGATATGCATGGCTGTTCTATTTATGATATGATATGTTATGTGTGTGGTATTGTGGTTGGTATTTTGGGGGTAACTCACTAAGATTTCGGGCTTACAGTTTCAGTGTATTGTTTCAGGTACTTCAGGAGACCGTGGCAAGGCGAAGGCGTGATAGTACCGCTCCTCATGTTTTATGATTTATGTGATATGCTTCTGGGTAATTCTCTAATGTTTAAACTATTTTGAAAACAAATGTATAATCTTAGTGGTTTTGAATGAATTAAATGTTTTAATTCGACTCGAATTTTATGGTCGTTACAACCCAAATAGTATCATAACCACCCGTTGTCTTGGGTAACTTAGTTATGAAATCCATTGTAATCTGCTCCCACTTCCATTGAAGGATTTCAGGCTGTTGCAATAGACCTGAGGGCTTCTGGTACTCTACCTTGACTTTGGCACAAGTAAGGCACTTACCCACAAAGGTAGCAATCGCGGCCTTCATGTTAGGCCACCAATACAATTTCTTGAGGTCCAGATACATATTGTCTGAAGCTGGATGAATGGAGTATCGATTTTTGTGTGCTTCATTCATAACCACTTCTGTGTAACCATCGAAATTTGGTGTCCAGATCCGGTTCATGAAACAATAGACTCCATCATTCCTCATTTAGAAGTTCTTATCCATTCCTCTCAGGGTTTCACCTACCGTGTTTTTGAGTTTTAAGGCCTCGAGTTGAGCCTCTTTGATTTGTGTGGACAGATGTGAATGGATCGTCATGGTCAATGACTTTACTCGGCGTCCCGAGTATTCTTTTCTCCTGAGAGCGTCAACTACTATATTGGATTTACCAGGGTGATAACGAATCTCGCATTCGTAATCGTTCAGCAGCTCCACCCATCGTCTTTGTCTCATGTTCAGCTCCTTCTGGTCGAAGATATGCTGAAAACTTTTATGGTCCGTGAATATTGTGCATTTTGTGCCATATAAGCAATGTCTCCAGATCTTCAGAGAAAATACCACTGCTCCTAGTTCGAGGTGTGTTGTATAATTGACCTCATGTGTCTTAAGTTGTCTAGAGGCGTAGGATATAACTTTCCTCGTTGCATAAGAACACATCCAAGTCCTTGGTTAGATGCATCACAGTACACTACAAAGTCTTTTGTCCCTTCAGGAAGAGACAGGATTGGTGCACTGCATAGGGCTCGCTTCAGCGTTTGAAACGTTGTTTCTTGTTTCTCTCCCCCAACTAAAAGTTACACCCCTATGTGTCAGGTTGTAAGTGGTTTAGCAACTCGGGAGAAATTATGGATGAATCTACGATAGTAGCCAACAAGACCTAAGAATTGTCGGATTTCTGTAGGTGTTCTGGATGTTGACCAGTTCTCGATTGCCTTTATTTTGGAAGGGTCCACGTGTATTCCCTCTTGACTGACCACGTGGCCCAGGAAATCTACCTTCCTGATCCAAAATTCACATTTTGAGAATTTCGCATAAAGTTTCTCTGCTCTCAAAGTTTGTAATACTTGACGAAGATGTTGGCCATGCTCCTCTTCGCTTATTGAGTAGATAATGATGTCGTCAATGAAGACTATGATGAATTTGTCTAGGTACGGACAACACACTCTGTTCAATAAGTCCATGAACACAACAGGTGCATTCGTCAATCCGAAAGGCATCACTACAAACTCGTAATGACCCTAACGAGTTCTGAACGCTGTTTTGGGAACGTCCTCCTCCGAAATTCGTAATTGGTGATACCCAGATATTAAGTCTTTTTTTCGAGAAGTAGTTCACACCTTGAAGTTGGTCGAACAGATCGTCAATGCGAGGTAGAGGACATCGGTTCTTAACGGTAAGTTTATTCAGCTCGCGATAGTCTATGCACATACATAATGATCCATCCTTCTTCTTCATGAACAAGACCGGTGCTCCCCATGATGAGAAGCTTGGTCTTATGACACCTTTGCTAAGGAGTTCGTTTAGCTGGCTAGACAATTCCTGCATTTCAGATGGTGCAAGACGATATGGGGATTTGGCTACACGGGTAGCCCCAGGGATTAAGTCAATTCTGAATTCGACTTGTCGTTCGGGTGGCACTCCTGGGAGATCGTCGGGAAATATGTCAGGAAAGTTGCAAACCTTAGGAATGCTCGCGATGTCTTTCACTTCTTGCTTTTTTTCTACCACGTGAGCTAAGAAAGCACAATACTCCTTGCGAAGATACTTTTGTGCCTTGATACAAGAAATGATCTGAAGGTTCGTTCCGAGTTTGTCACCGTAGATGACGAGAGTTTCGTTATTCGGCAAGTTCATGCGAATGACTCTTTCGTAACATAGGATGTCGACATGGTTAGAACACAACCAATCCATACCGATAATGACATCGAAACTATTGATATACACCGGCATAAGGTTTATTGGGAAAGAAAAGTTATTCAAGGTAAGAGTACATCTTATGTATATATCGTTAGTGTATTCAGATTTCCCATTGTCCATTTCTATTGTGAAGGTTTCATTTAGTGGTTGGGAGTTTTGTTTTAGTAGGTGTTCGAATTTATGACTCACGAAGCTCATCTCAACACCACAATCAAATAGAATGCATGCATAATATTGTTGAGAAGAAATGTACCCGTGACCACCGTAGGGTCTGCCACAACTTCTTCGTGACCAATTGCCAGTATCCTTCCAACTCCACCGACATTCTTAGCTTTCGGACAATCTATTTTCGAAATGTCCAACTTCCCTGCATCCATAACACGCTTGACCTACTCCAGCGGCAAGTACTTGGTTAATCGGTTGGGGTGGTGATTTACAGAATCAGGCAATATGACCTTTTCTGTTGCAGTTCCGACACTGCATTTCTCGGCAATTTCCGTTGTGGTGGAAATTACAATTTTTGCATTTAGGGAGATTACCAACATAAGGATTAGATGGTGTAGGATTAGCATGAACACCAACAGGTACAGTAGCAGCATGGACTGCCACTAACTGTTGCTTTTTCAAGGGCTCCTGAGAAGATTGGCCCTTCCTTTTATTCCAAGTTTTCTTTTTGTTGTTGTTATTGTTGTTGTTTCCCTTGGGTTGTTCTGGAGCAGCAACCACGAAGGTTTGATGGGCTCCATGGTCAATAAGTGACTGTGCCAGCTCTTTGGCACTGTCAAAGGTAACAGACTTGGAAGCAATAACACTTCCCTGAATCTGAGGTGACAGCCCCCAGATGTACCTTTCAATCTTTTTTCTCTCCAGAGCAACCATATCCGGACATATGATCGCTAAGTCGTTGAACCTATTAGTGTAGGTTGTTATGTCTGAACCAACCATAGTAAGGCCCCAAAGCTCCTGCTCGAGCTTTAGTATTTCGCCCCGTAGGCAGTACTCCCGCATCAGCATTGACTTCAGGTTCTCCCAACTTATCGAGTTATCCATTACTAGAGTCAATGACTTAACATGGCCGTTCCACCATGTTAGGGCTCTAACAGCAAAGGTGCAGGTAGCGAACTTAACCTTGCTACCTTCCGGGCAGGAGCAGATCTCGAAGACTGCCTCTGTTTTCTCAATCCATTGTCTCAAGGCCATTACTCCCCTAGTCCCGTTAAAGGTCCTATGTTTGGCATTTAAAAAGTCCTTTTAGTTACACT
The DNA here is from genome assembly GCF_051521515.1 of Lactuca serriola. NCBI lineage: Eukaryota > Viridiplantae > Streptophyta > Magnoliopsida > Asterales > Asteraceae > Lactuca > Lactuca serriola. The sequence goes on from NC_136408.1 coordinate 32,576,299, forward strand.
CCCGATGGTGCCCGTGACTCTCACCCTGATTGGAGGGGTGTGCGTCACTCCCTGATCCACTTGCAACAGTGGTGTTTATATGTGACACAGCAGTTGCGACAGCTGTAGTGTAACATCTTGTTCTGGATCGTCCGTGATTTAGGGATTCGTGGGCTGCAACTTGGGAATAAGGAATCCCCGTGGGGGCTAGGAAGAGTGGCTGGGAGCGTAGGGCTTCTTGTCACTTTTCCGTGGATATAAGGTTCGTTGTAAATGGACTTGTAACGAAGGAACCACGATAGTTTGAAGATTTGGCAAGTTTAACCCTTATTATGAAAAGTGTGGCATTGGAGTACGTGAGGCGTAATTATGCATACGCTCGGCGTACTAAGGTGCGTGGAAGAAACGTGAATGCCATCTAGTATGTTGGGCGTACTAGGTCCTAGAAGAAAACCCTAATGTTTTGAGGTATCCTTATTTAAGGAACATTGTGCCTTCATATTCAGCCACCATTTCCAGCTCCTTACCTCTCTCAAAACCTTAAATCTCGTTTCTTAGCTTGTGTGAGCATTGGAGGCTTATGAAGTGATCTTATGGAGTTCTCTTGAGGAGAATGAACTTGGAAGGAAGAAGAGTAGGCATTCAAGCTTTTGGATCTGAGTTTTCTTGTGGATGGAGCAACATTCAGAGGTATCAAGCTCAAAGCTTTGCTCTTATTTTGCATAGTTCATTTAAAGGTCCATTTTAGGGTTTATGTACCCAAAGCTTGAAGCTTTATGAGTTGGTCCACCCTAGAGCCTTGTACCTGTCCTCATTGATGTATTCAGACGCTAGAGTTCATAAAAATGGAGTCTTGGTTGTCAAGACCTTCCTATTTAAGAGATATGTGGATTTTTATGGTGAACAAGTGAGAATATATGAGATCTAGACTTATACAGCCTTGATGGGGCTTAAAGTCACCAACTTTATGCTATAAAAGACTTTATTTGTAACACCCAGAATCAGAAAGTGTAACATCCGGATTCTCATGTATTTTATTTTAATCATTTATTTTGAGTTAAAGAAAGGGACTCGACGAGTTGACGCCTAGACTCGTCGAGTGGGATCGCAATTCACTGACTGAATTAATGAATGGACTCGATTAGTCGGCTAGGTGACTCGACGAGTCTGTGCTGGTGATAGAAACCCTAAATGTTTGGGCATGTGCTCTATTTATAGGTCCTTATGGCCTTCATTTGCGGCCACTTACTCCCTTGAGAAACCCTAGAGAGCGAAGAGAGCTTAGAGAGCAAGGGGAAGGCTAATTCTTCATCCTTTTGGTGTAATCTTGCAAGAAGGAGTGGGAAAGTCCAAGCTAGATCGATTGTGGAGCTTGGATCTATGTTGTTCATACTAAGATTCGCTTCTGGAGGTACAAATCCTTTCCTATTTCGTGTATTTGATAGATTTCTTGAATCTAGGGTTTCTTTGCACCTTTTTGAGTTGGATCTTAAAGCATGTGATGTCCCAAGGTGGTGTAGATGTTAGATCTGGACCATGAGAGGTCCAAAAAGTCCCAACCTTCCAGCTTTATGTTGTTTCATGAGAGTTTTGAGAGTAGGTTACCATTTTAAAGTTTATTTCTCCATTTATGGCTTTGTATGTGCTAGAAGGTTAGATCTACTAGTTAGAGAAGCAGATCTGACCTCAGAAGGACGTTTGAGTGTTGCCATGGAAGGAACTCGCCGAGTCCATAAGGGGACTCGACGAGTCGAGTCGGTTTGCCCTGCGATTCATGGCCAGTGGTAACCCGTCGAGTGGAAGGTTCGCTTGACGAGTCGAGTGAGGTTTAGATATACCCAGAGGACAAGCTTGGACTCGCCGAGTAACCTATGTGCACTCGACGAGTCTGGTTAAAGTTGACCGTTGACTTTCAGGGTATAGTCAATGTTTGGACTTTTGAGCCATTGGAAGGGTAAAATGGTCTTTTACCCTACTAAGAGAACTTAGAGAGGGAATAGCCTAGCCTTTGAGATTCATATTGATTAGAGTAATTATTTGATGTGATTTGGCGGAGGCTAGATCAGTATTTCTGAGTTCGAGATTTACCGAGTTACTTGAGGTGAGTCTTCTCACTATAGTTTACCTAGAGTGGTAATTAAAGTATGTGACAGAGTATGTTGTATGCTATTATATGATGTGATATCTATGTGATTCTGTGCTATGTGTGATCTAGAGTTTACAGAGTTAGGACCGGAAGGTCCACAAAGTTAGGGCCAGAGGGTCCACAGAGTTATGGAGGTTGTAATGTGTTCACGGTCAGGAAGGGGTGTTCACGGCCCAAGAACACTTGATGTTCTTGAGTTCACTGCCCAATGATCTTGAAGATCTGGTGGATTTGAAGGTGAAACACGCGTACGAGGGCTAGAAATCACTAGAATGAAGATGAAATGATGAAATATCTTGAAGATTCAAGCAATATTCCAAGAAAATCGAAGGATTGAAGGATGATAGTTGAAAGAGAATTCTTGATGTTCACGGCCAGAATTGTAGAATGAGGAATAAATCAGTCACATTAGTATATATATATACCTAGGAGTCTTCGACAGTGAACACATTCCGAGGAGATAAGATCTTCGGGTTCACGACTTGCGAGGGGTTCACGGTCCGAAGTCGGCAAGTGGTTCACGGTCCGAGGAGTTCATGGTTCGCATGAGGTTCACAGCCCATGCGAGGTTCGCGGTCAGAAGGGAAGAAAGAAGAAAAGATGATGCGAAGTTTCTCAGTTTCTTCAAGTGTTTTCCCTCTTAACATATAACACCTTGAATACAAGGTGTAAACACTTATAAAACATTAATCTAACACATTTAAGATAGAATAAGATTTAAGTTGACTTTAGTTGACCCAAGTTTGACTTTGGTTGACTAGGGTTGACTTTACTAGTAGAAAATAACGGGATGTTACATAAATACTCAGACCCCTTAGAGCTTTCATCTGGCGCCTTTGTCATTTACCAATATCACATAACACACCCCTTCAATTGATTAATTACAACAACGTAAACAATCACAACTTTATTAACAATATTGATCATGAATGTATATTATTTTTAACACATAACATATGAAGCAAACAAGCCCCCATTATACGCATTCAATATGTAATGGTAAGTTTTGTTGAATATAAGCTTATTCAAATTATCTTATTGAAAATTGAGGTGTTTGATCTACATGGGAACACATGTACCCAAAACGACAATAGAGTGATCATAATTTTTGTCTTAAAGTTTGGAAGACACCCAAATCGAAAATTTGATGACAAGACAAAACTCGAGTTAGTCGAACAACAGAGAGTACCCTTCGGTTTAGAATCTCAAATCACTCATGTGCGATTAAACTTCATTTGGAAAGACCCTGTGTAGCAGCAATGCATGAATAAAAAACTCGTCCACTGACACATCGATCGATCCATCCAAAATCTAAAACATTTGGTCTCATAAAAATGATCAAGTTCTCAACGTGTTTATTTTCCACTAAGCTATTGTTAGCATATTATAATGATAGTTGAAACCGAAGAATTGTATATGAAAATACCAATTAAATAGCGTGCGAAAAAAACAAATTATGGTATTTATTGAAGGACACGCCTGCAAAAATACCAAGATTAGCCTGCGACAATACCCATTAATGGTATTTTCACATGTATACCTTACAAATTAATAAAATGACATTCAAGAATACTATAAGTAGCTATTTTCACAAGTCCCCTACAAAAATACTAAAATTTATATGCAATATTACTTATTTTGTAGGTCAATTTTGATATTTTTGTAGGTATAACCTGCTAAAATACCAAAAAATACCTACAAAAATAAATAACTAAAAGCCATTTTTGAAACAAAAGTAAATAACAAAAAGTCAAAAACTCATTTTTATCACTAAAAATGGATAACCACTCACGAGAAAACGTTTTTTTTTTTTTTTGCCTAATTTCTTTTTTGTTTAAATGTCAAAACTATCGATCAATACGACCGCAAAGAAAGAAACTTTTTAGATTCAACCTATTGCACTCCTATTCAACCATATCTGCATATAGCTCAAAAGTATTTTTTATAATATGAAACCAAAAGTTAGAAAATAAGATTTTCCTTGGACCAATGATCAATCATCTTCTTATAGGTAGGGTTGTAAGCGGACCGAACAAACATGAACAGGGGTTTGTTCATGTTCGTTCGTTTAAGTTAGTCGAACAAATTAACGAACACAAACGAGTTTTATTGTTCATGTTTGTTCGTTTAACAAATTACATTGTTCGTATTCGTTCGTTTATATTTGTGAACATGTCCGTTTATGTTCGTGAACATTACAAACAAAGATAATTGAACATATATGAACATATAATATAGTAATTTAATCAAACACGATTAACGATATATGAAAATAAAGAAACTTATATGAACGAACATAAACAACCGTAAACGAACAACATAAACGAACGTTCGCGAACATAGTTGAACGACTGAGGTCATTTTCATGTTCGTTCGTTTAACTAAATAAACGAGAATTTTTGTTCATGTTCATTCATTTATTAATTAAATGAACTTTCCGCCGAACGGATCACGAACAGTTTGATGTACATTCTGTTCGTTTACAACCTACTCATAGGGTCTATTTCACAGCCTTTTATTGTGAAATTTATGATTAGTTTGAATAAACTTATTTTTTTTTTGGGAAAATTTCGTTCATATCCTTCCAAACTTTAAATATTACGTCAATGTCCTTATAAAATTTAAAATTACATATACATCATTTTAAAACTATAATATTTACATCTATATCCAAGTTTATATTTTTATTTAAATTAAACTAATATAATATTAAAAACCTATATAATATTCAAAATTATATATATTGTTACTAAAATACCCTTTTTAAATAAAAGATTATATATAAACGTTTTAATAAGGATTAAACAAATGACAGTACACTAACTTCAACATTATTTCTTCAGCACGTTAAACAACTGTAGTTGATATAGCCACTGTTTTTTAAGGTTTCACAAACTACGTATCACAATTATGCCACTTGAGGTTTTATTTAGCGAGGTAGTTGTTGCCTTGTTGGGTGTGTATCTCATTTTTCCTATTGGACATGTGAATTGCTTTTTGTTGTTTTCACTTTTCAGTGCTACTCTATAAAAAAGAAGAAAACAAATACACAAAAATGGTTACAATCAAAAGCTGAAAATCAAACATGAAAAACAACCAAACAAATACATAATCGTTATAATTCTGAAAAGAAAAAACTCTTAGTTGTAGGATAATAATGTTATTTATGCATATTAACGTTTAGACAATAAGTGGTCATGAATCGAAATGTTTCTCTGTATATATAATGACGAATGTGTTGAAAAGTTTAATTAGCTGTTTAATAAGATTAATCTTGTTAATATTTTATTTAGAAAGGGTATTTTAGTAACATCATATATAATTTATAATTTTAGACAAGTTTTTTAATATTATATTAGTTTAATTTTAATTAAAATATAAATTTAGATATAGATGTAAATATTATAGTTTTAGAATGATGTATACGTAATTTTTAAATTTATAAGGACGTTGACGTAATATTTAAAGTTTAGAAGGATATGAATGAAATTTTCCGTTTTTTGTTATCTAAATTTCAATAAATAATTAATTTCTCTTAAATAAAACCACCTGTTTTCCCTAAGTGCCACAAACTTAACACTTCGGAGAAATTTAATTCCCAAGTCACAACCAAATATATTCTAATTTCCAAGATAACCATATTTTAATTAAAGAAAATACCTGGGGGTTGCAACTTGCACCCACGTTGGAGGTGAGGTGCTTTGCCCGTCAAAGATTCTACCAAAGAATTTGGCACCTACAAAATTTTAGGAATATAAATATATCACTATCCATTTCTTGATGTTCATCAATATAAGACTATTTGCCAAAAAAACTCAATCATTCAAACTTTTTTAATGTTAAAAAAGATGATGATTCTTTAACCATTAGTATAAATTTTTGATTCATTGAGAAGCTATGTCAAATCTACCAAAATAAATAAGAATAATTTTGTCACATGTTATTTTGTCATAATTTAGAGATATATTTATTTTCCACTTGTCATTTATTTCATTTTCTATTTCTAATATATTATTAATTAGTTTACATAAATTAAACCTACCATAATGATATTAATTTCAAATTTTAAATTTTAAATTTCAATTTCAATTTCAAATAAATTTACAGTTTAAACCTTAATGTTTAACATTTTGTTATAATTAACATGTTTAGTATACGGGTCTGATAACTAAACAATAATTTTAATTTATTTATTTTTTACATGTTTTTTTTTTCTCATAATTTTTATCTATTTCAAATTTCAAATTCAAATAAATTTCTTATTTAATCGTTCATATTTAACATTTTGTTTTAATTAACCCGTATAATATACGGAACTCACAACTAGTAACTAATATAAATAGTTTTATTTATGGATTTTTAAAACATCCTCTTACCGACAAAATATGAAAACATATTATTATTAATTTATTTATTATTCAGAAATAAGAATCCATTATTGTTTTTCAAGAAGATGATGATGACATTCCAAGAACACTTTCCCTCCCCCTCTTTCTCACTCATCCACGAATTTGACACGTTCATCGTCTTTTCCTTTTCTCCACGTGTGTGACATCTTTCTCTGCAATAAACTTTAAAATAAATGTCGACAACATGCACGCTATCCCAACCTAACGCCTTCAATTCGCCATTGTTTTCTGTACCCACTTCCAAAAACTTCCGCCCTCATTCCAATCTCGATTCTATACTCCCTTCGTTCCAGAATCCCACCGATTTCACAGATTTCGATCACTCAAATCTCTAGGTTTGCATTCTCCCCTTTTCATCGCTAATTTTTCTTCACTGTTTTCGTTTGATCTATGATTGTTTTGCTTTCTATTATGAAGGAAACTGAAAGCAGATCCTTTAGGAAAAAAACCACTCAACCATCGTAAATATTGAATAATGTTTAGGGTTTGATGTATGTGTTTCGTTATTTTCGCAATTTGGTTATTTGATTCCTTTACCCGTTGACATCACTCGGCGAAATTAACGCAATTGATCTCATTGCTCCCCAAATTAGAATCAATTCTGGACTTTTTTATATTCAAACTTCTGTAATTTTAAACTAGAAATTGAAGTACGTGTTCTTTGTTTCCTTTTATTTGAAATGACTCCATTGTAATTCTTGTTCTCAACAGTTGAATCTACTTATCGATTCCTATATTCACCATCAAAATTTCTTGTCGATTTATAAGTCATGAAGTAATCCAGTTGACTTTTAAAAGTTATATTTGGGCTTTTAAAGAATTGGGGAGATGATTAGTTGATGATTTTTTTTTCTATGTTTGATTCCACACATTGTGTTTAGAATATGCAAAAGTCTTTGTGACGAAATTTACTCGATTTGTGTAGTATCTGATATTAACTTTAGTGGTTATCATATGTCGGATTGGGAGTTGGAACTCTACCATCTGGACAAAGCGCAATTGGGTGTTTACTTTTAGAAACAATATTGGTTCAATCTTGTTTTTGTAGAAGACTCAAAAAAACACATTTTCAATTCATACTGCTTAATTATGCGATTGAAATGCATGTATAATCATGTATCATGTATGACCATGTTTTCTTTTACTTTTTTTAATCTTTTGTGACATTTGCTCAATATGCTAACCAGGCTACTAAATTCCATAGTTTGCGACTTGCTCTCGCCCAACGAAAATGTCTTCCCCTAGCAAGAGGAGAGAAATGGATGTCATGAAGTTGTAAGTCTTGTTTCTAATGATTATATAAGTTGTACTGGTTAGCAGTTTTTACACCAGACAAGACATGACTACTAGACAAGCTTTCTAGGGCAATTTGTAGGATTGAAGAGGGCATTCATGTCTTTTTGCTCTAGCGAGTCTCTATCCCATATTGTTTCAGCTTTCTGGATAGTAGGATACATTGACATCGGTCTTGTTTTGTCATTTCATGTCCACTATCATGATATTATGTTTGAATTCAGGATGATGAGCGATTACATCGTGGATACACCAAATGATAGGCTTAATGAATTTAGTGTGGAATTTCACGGGCCAAAAGAAAGTGTGCTTCTTACCTCGCTTCCCCCAATTTTTTAAAACATTCGAATTGGATTGGATGTTTGAGCTCTAACTTTTGGAGTTGTTAGGTTTTTATGAGGGTGGTGTGTGGAAAGTTCGTGTTGAGCTGCCGGATGCATATCCATACAAGTCTCCTTCAATTGGATTCGTGAACAAAATCTTCCACCCCAATGTCGACGAGCTGTGAGTACATAATACGTGATTAAAAGTTAATTCAAGCATTATTAATGGAAGCAAAAGCAAAAACGACTTCAAAAATGGTGACAAATCCTTTTATGTGTTACGTTTTTCATGTTCTTGATACTTGACATTCTTGTTATTGTCCGTTTTTAATCAAAATTGCAGGTCTGGATCGGTTTGCTTGGATGTCATAAACCAGTCATGGAGTCCAATGTTCGGTATTAAATCCTTCTTTTTTGCATTAGTCAACAGGAAAGTAGGAAACACCCATACATGTTCGAAGTTTTTCTAATTCTTTCTTAAATTTCAGATCTTTTAAACATTTTCGAAGTCTTTCTTCCTCAGCTCTTGTTATACCCAAATCCATCGGATCCACTCAATGGAGATGCTGCTTCATTGATGATGAAGGACAAGAAGCAGTACGAAGAAAAAGTTAAAGGTCGTATCCCTTGATAACATAAAATTTCAACACTAAAAGATATTTTATCGTCGATCTTTGTGATTAACATTGATTCAATTTAACAGAGTACTGTGAGCGTTACGCAAAGAACAATGGCAAATCCGTAGCTGAAGAAGACGACAGCGGTGAGGATGAAATCAGTGACGGACAGTACACTTCGAGCGATGATGAAATTCCAGGTCGTGCAGATTTATAAGCGATTGGTGTTAATCTGTTAGGGTTTGTAGTTGTGTTTTAACGATTGTATAACTATGATCCTATTTCGACTCCCGATTGTAAAACTTGTACAATTTACCAAAACCTGCAAATGTTTACAATATTACGAATTCAAATGTAGTTATACTTCCTTCTTTGTTCTTGCAATTGGTTTGTTTTTTGTGCTAAAAGCAAACAGATAGCCTGCATAGACCAAGCCAAGATTAATAAATTGATCACAAATGTCAAGAAGCCGGCCACTGTATTCCATTTTGACCATTTCCAGCCGGCTAATCTTGTAACTTGTAAGTTCTTCTTCTTCTTCACTCAACTTCAACTTCAAACCTTCTTTACATCTATCTTGCTGAATTCATTCCGCTACATTTTCACTCCAAAAATGGATCAAATTAGATCCAATTTATTTGTTTCGTTTTTGTTCTTTGTACTTTTTTCATCAGTAAGAACAGAAGATCAAAGTGTAATTCAGGCACTGGTCACATTCATGGATAAATTCGCGCCAATGCAAACCACCACAAATTGGGGATGGAACATTTCGTCGGACCCATGCACAAGTAAATGGGTCGGGGTTACTTGCGATGGAAGCAACGTAACTGTAAAAAAAATCGTTCTTGAAAATCTTAATCTATCAGGAACACTTGATCCTGGTTCACTTTGCAAGGTGAGTAATCTTCTTGTACTTAGTCTCAACTTCAACAATCTCACCGGAATCTTGTCGCCTGAGATTTCAAACTGTAATCGTCTCACCCATTTCTACCTCACCGGAAACCGTTTTTCCGGCAATCTCCCCGATTCCATTACAAACTTACCGAATGTGAAACGGATTGTGATATCCAACAATGATTTCTCCGGCGACTTACCGGATTTTTCAAGAACCACAAGTTTGTTAACGTTCTTAGCACAGAACAACCAGTTCACTGGTCAACTTCCGGGCTTCAATTATAATCAATTACAAGATTTCAACATTGCAAATAACAATTTCACCGGTCCGGTTCCTGATGACACGGGTCGATTCGATGGCAACAGCTTCGCGGGTAACCCGGGGTTATGCGGGAAAGTGTTGCCCCGATCGTGTCCGGTGAAAAAGAAAGAAAAAGAGTCAAAATTACGGGATTTTTTTATTTACTCCGGGTATGCAGTCCTCGGGTTTTTGGTTGTTGTTTTAGTCGCAATCATGTTAGTCAAGAGAAAGAAGAGGGGGCAAAATGAAAAGACGGATTTGTCACCGAAGAACAGTTCACGAAGCGGGCGATCAAGTGAATCGAGAAATAGCAAGAGGTCGGAATTCTCGTTGACATCGGTTGAAAATGGCGGGGTTTCCACTTCGATGGTGGTTCTATCAAGTCCGGTCGGGAACGGGCTGAGATTCGAAGATCTGCTTCGTGCACCGGCTGAATTGATTTCAAGGGGTAATAATGGAAGTTTGTATAAAGTGAAACCAGAGGGTGGGGTTTCTCTTGTTGTTAAAAGGATAAAGAATTGGAAGATTTCGAAAGATGAATTCAAGAAAAGAATGCAGAAAATTGATGAAATAAAGCATTCAAATGTGTTGCCTGTTGTTGCTTATTACTCTTCAAAACAAGAAAAACTTCTTGTTTATGAGTATCAACAAAATGGTAGTCTCTTTAGACTTCTCCATGGTGAGTTCCCAAATTTTCTTCATTTTTTTCTTTCATCTCAAAAAATAATGCGCTTTGCTTTCATTTCCATTGTGGATTGGACTTTGACTTTGTCAGCTACCTAACAGACCATTCACCATTATTGCACAGGAAGAATAACGTTTTTACAGAAATGGTTTTTTTAACAAAAATTTAAAGAACTTTTTGATTTGTTGTTTTAGGATCACAAAATGGGCAAATTTTTGATTGGGTTAGCCGGTTAAGTCTCGCATCTAGTGTAGCCGCGGCATTGGCATTCATGCATCGGGAGCTTGAAGCCGACTTGATCGCGCATGGAAACGTAAAGTCATCAAACATTTTGCTAAAAGACGACATGGAGCCGTGTGTGAGCGAGTATGGGCTAATGCCAGCAAATCACCAGGACCCGGGTCCCAGTGACAAGGACCCGGGCCCAAGCAAGACCCAAGAACGCACAACCAATGGAAATTTCAAGGGTGATGTGTATGGGTTTGGTGTGGTTCTGCTTGAGTTGCTGACCGGGAAGCCGGTTCAGGACAATGGGTCGGATTTGGTGACGTGGGTGAGGGCTGTGGTTCAAGAAGAATGGACAGGGGAGGTTTTTGACAAGGCGTTGATAGTTGAAGGGGCTAATGAAGAAAGGATGATTAGGTTGTTGCATGTGGCGTTAAATTGTATTAATGGTTCACGAGAGGCGAGACCGATGATGGGTGAGGTGGCGACGATGATATTGTCTTTGAAGGAAGAAGAAGAGCGGTCTATGACCTCTTCTGACCCGTGATGATTGTTAATTAGATAAAAAAAAAAAATTACGAGCATATTTAATTGTTGTAAAAAACTGAAAACCATTGAATTATTTCATTTCACGAGTTTAAATAGTTATGGTATGAAAAAATCTCATTGGGGATTACCAAACAATAACCACTAGCTAACCAAATTGATTCATCTCGTAGATGTTTATTGGATGTGTATTATGAGAGTGATTATCCGATTATTTAAAAGGTTTATTTTATACATGTTGTATATTTTTTAGTAAAGGATTTATTTAAACATATTAAATGATTTATTTAAGCAAAAGTTGTGTTTTAGAAATCATTAAAGGTGCATGAATGATATTCGTATACATATGCATTATAGGGTTACCTACGTGAAGGTAGATAGGTTGTACCCACCGGCCACCACAATGGAATGAGTTATTCTATTACCTAATAATTTATGTGGTCCCCACTGTTGAAGTAAGATTAATCACATCACTAGTCATATTTCGTGACATGAGAATTCATATTATGATGCAAATGTTGTGTATGGAATGGGGAACAAGATAACATGATTATAGGTCGAAGGAGGAAGAGAAGACGCTAAAACTTTCCAACGTGGGTGTTTTGTCTATTGCTAATCTATGTAAGTTAATTATATAAGAATGAATTGAAGGTGCATAGTTATTTGTGGAGTTTATATATCTAAGAAGGCATCAGAATTTTAAAAGCATTTCGGGATACTATCGTTGTTTCTTGAGTTTAAGTCTCATTCAAAATATTTTGTGATGAACGTAAGGTTGGTTTGGATAGAGATTGAAGGGCTTCTATTATGTGAGTGGACTGTAAACTCTTTAAAAAAGGTAGCATCTACATGGGAAATTGTCTTGATCTTATTCGCGAAAGGTGATTGTTATTATTGAAGATGTGAGTTACATTGTTCGGGGAAAGGAAATAGTCGGGTGGATTCCAACCATAGAGGGGGACGAGGTTGTTACTTGTTACAAATAACAAATGCCGCAACCTAATAGTATCAGAAGTTGATGAAAATATGTCATTCAGCCAAAGGTTGAGGGTTCAAGTCTCACTGAAGACAAAAGTTGTAGATTTATGAGTAGGACATTGGATGTATGTTAGCGTGTGTTAGACGTTTAAAAAAGAAACAAAACAAATGGCATATGGTTATTTACGGAAGATGACTTGGAGAATGATAGGAGAATCATGATAATGGGGAAGATTTATGAGTAGGACAGTGGATGTATGTTAGCGTGTGTTAGACGTTTAAAAAGGAAACAAAACAAATGGCATACGGTTATTTTCGGAAGATGACTTGGAGAATGATAGGAGAATCATGATAAGGGGGAAGATTACGAAGAACAGTTTCCAAACTCATTCGAGAAGATAGTGCTTGATCAAGGCAAATTCATGTTTGTATGACAAATGTGATAATTGCACCCTAACAAGCTAGCACATATACATTTTGTTAGGAAAATTAGGGTTTGCGGTGGAGATCTGGATACCAGCTTGGATCGTGATATCACTTTCCGAACTGATATTTCTATCCTATGTCTGGGTTACAAGAAATTCAGTCTAAGATAATCCAAGCGGACACCTACGTTTCTAGGCACAGAAAACGTAAGCTATTATGCTAAAAGGTTCTGTGAATGTGTGATGAAAAACGAAAGCTAAAAACCGTCCGTCTTCTGGAAAGGAAGAGTTGTTTATATATTAAACACGATTAGGGTTTCATTAGGGTTGGGCCGTCATTACTTGCTTAGGAAGCAAGTAATATTAATCCGGATTAGGGTTACCAAAAACTAACGAGTTTCGTTAGTTTTACCATAATCACCCCAGCCAGGGGATCTGCCCCTTGGACCCCGCTAGGGGCGCTGCCCCCGACCCCCGACTAGTCGTCAAACCGGCTTCTGACTCGATCTTATACATGCGTGCACTCCGCACAAACACGTACATGTATTAGAGTACAAATCATGAAACCCCTTAACTCACATGTTAGTTGCAGTTAATTAAAATGACATAGTGACACTAAAATCACCAACACATTTTGTAGTTAAAAGGCAACAGGCCAACAACTTACCTTTTGCAATTTTTTATTTTAGTTCCCGGTTTATTATTTTATTTTCTTCCTTAAGGACAATAAATGGTTTAAGCTTATGGAAATTTTTTAGGAACATTTTTATACACGACTTATCACGCTCTTTCATCCATTTCCATTGCATTTGATGTATATATGCACATGAGTATCATGTAATTTTGTGAAATAGTTGCTTCGATGTAAGACAATATACTTTGAGTTTTCGAGGTATTTTCGTTGTTTTGTAGAAAATATATAGTGTTCGGCAAACCTAGCTGGTCGCAGGTAGCTTGTAGCATTCTGTTAAACGCTACATGAATAAGCATTTGAATTTGAAGTGTTTTGTTTAAACTAAATGCTAGAAACTTGTAGTGTCAAACAAGACTTTCTATTCAAAACGGAACGTTTTTTGTCAAACACTAGAATCTACAAGCTCTCAAACGCTTCGTGTCAAACAATCCCGATGTGAAATAATTGACATTGGTATGATTTTGGATGATAAAATTAGATAAAGGCTTAATTGTGACAATGGAATTTAAGTCGGAAGATGTTGAGAGATGGATTTTTGTACATTTTAATAGGCCACACGGCTTTAGCCTATCAAATAACATGGTTGTATCGACGCGAAAATTGTTTTTTAATTGCATTCTTAAACCCGATTTTTGGGTTATTTTTACCATACACTTTTATCTTTTGGCCATACCCGATTTTTAAAATCATTAATTGCATGAAGCGTATGGCCAAATTAATGATTTTAAAATTCTACATGCAATTCTTCACTCAATAGAAAAAACCCACCCCATTTTCATCCTATGTATCCATTGAAGTGCATATTGGTATACTACATAAATGGAAGAGTCGATTAAAACGGCTAAACATTTCTTTAAGGATAGATAACTCGGATTTTGTAATGCTTTTAATTATATGAATTTACTTTCATCATATTTAATGCTTATAATAGTAATTTCTTTAATTCCCCCACCCCACCCCCACCCCCACCCCACAATTGTTATAATTTTATTTAAGTATAAATAAATAATTATCTATGATATATTTGAAATCAAATTAATCATTATAACTTGTATTGTTGTCTCTGAAAATGATGGAAGCCATCGACATGGTTAGGATATTAAGCAAGGAATATTCCTAAACGCTGCTTCGTATTATTACAAGTTACAACATAATGCTAATGGCAATGTCAAGACTCCATTGCCAGGTGCCATCAGTTGCAATCAATAAGCAACAGACGCACAAAACGACAAATAGAAAGCCATACAGGATTTGTACATTTATTCATTATATTGAAAACGAACATACTTCAAGTTTACAGAAATCGCCTAAAATACATACAAAGATTAACTACAGATATCGGCAAATGATTTCTAACAAAGGAGAAGAAACGTAATGGAAAAGTGTAGAAGCCTATAGAAGGAGCCATAGCCATGGAGGATTAATCATAAAAACAAATTTTTAATTCAAGAACACCTATGAAGTACAGCCGTTCACGTAATCTTACACCTTTCACTGTCCCCGCGCGTTTACTCTATTCACAAACAGGCCCCATCCACACGTACTAATCGAAAAAAAAAAATCTTACCAAAATGATCTAGCGATCCAGATTTAAAAAAGTTCTAATCAAATTCAATCAAACAAAATCAAACCGGTGATAATTGAACGCTAATCATACGAAATTCGGTCCGATTGCTTCCTTACCGAGATCAGTCGATGGTTTAGAAGTTATCGGAACCGTCGTCCGTGATGCGTACCTTGAAGAGAAGTTGCGGACCATATACTCGTTCTCCATTTCAGAATCTCCGTTATCCAACGCTCCTTCGTCGAAATTCAGCGCATAATCTAGAGGATCGTACTGAAACTTGGGGGATTGTCGACCAAAACTTTTGTTACGATTAAACCGGCGTATGAATGTCTTCCATCTTGGACCTGCAACGATCTCTGACCACTCCCGAATCTTCATCAAGGCGTCGATCCCTCGTGACCATAGACTTCTTTCAGAATTGTACTCCGGAGACGACGAACGTACTTTCTGCCACTGGTAGGGTATGCAGAAACAACAACGGCGACTGGAATATAGAAATTCTGATGGAGAAGGTAAGTCATGGTTTGATTCAGTGGTATCTCTAGGAGAAAATTCAGTCGCCATCGAAACACATGAAGGAGGGTGAGTAAGGTTTTGAGTGTTCTGGAAAGTGAAACCCCTTTTCTTATGTGCGTGATGAGAAAACGCCCACTGTATTTTATAGACAGGCAAAGGGAATAAAAATACAAAAGAACAAACATAATATAAAAAGATTATAAGTCGAGCCAAATTCTTTACTCGATTTTCATTTTTCGGTTTTAAAGTTTACTTTATAAATAAATGTTATAAATTGGATAAAATTTCATTTTGTTTTGTGTTTATAAATAGTGTTTAATCATAATAATGACAACGCCTATTGCTAATTTCGAAATGACAATCTAATGTCTCCACTATTTAATATTTTTATATGTTTTTAAAAAAGTATATAAATAATTAATTTGTTAAACATGATTACAAAATTAGGTTATTATGATAATAATATGTATTTGTTTAAAATAATTTAAAAAATTATAAATACTGTGAGCATCTTTCAACCCATTATAACAGAATTTTATGTATCATCTAAACTCGCTATAGATAAAAGGTTCAATGAGTCAAGATTGCTATATTTACTTTAGAAAAGGTATTTGTGCTTTTTACCAAGCTTAAGTTAATTCAATAAAATACTACAAAAAATAAAGTGAATTGTAGATCATTTCTAATAACTAATCTATCAGACAACTAGAACTGCAGTTAATTCCCAAAGGGTACACTTCTTTTTATCTATTTTGAAGTCTACAAATAATTAGCATATAAAATATGATTAAAATATATCGTTACAATACTCAACGTCTCGAATAATACTATTTTGGAGATATTATATTATATGGATACACATGAAATTCCTACGTTCAATCAATTTGACCTATATCATATTAATTACATCTTTTAATTAAATCAATTTGATCAATTAAAAAATAAAATATAAGTAACTTTTTTTAGCGATCATGTAAAAATCAACATCAACCAAACATTTAGGTAACACCTCAATCAAGGAGGGCCCATCTTCTTTTTTAATCTAACACTATTATTATTCATGAATTGTTTCATTAGGTACGAGCTGTTCCTTCATATTGGTCCCCAGAAGCAGTTTTTTTGTTTATCGATAATTATAAATTTCTATTAAATAATACATAGAATTGAAGTATACACAACTAGCCAGACCAATTAAATCTACACAAAATATTATTATACAATTGACAACTTAAGATTCTTCGAGAGATAAGTCGTCTACTTCATCACCTAGGCTAGTCTTGTTCAAATTCTTGAGAATTATATGAAGATGAAGTAGTCATATCTCATGATACTATTTTATTCTCAAATGAATTACCAATGATTGTCAACGACCACAAAAGGACAAAAAGACAAAGAAAGTTTTAATGAGGGGATATTAATCAACTGTCATCCCTCTTGATCTATAAAAATCTTAATCTTAAATGTGCGAATAAAGAAGTGAATATGGAAGTAAGGTTCAACATATTTCTAATTCCTAAACCTTTTTACACCAATTTCGATTTGACACTAAATTAACCTTTTTATAGTATTTTTGCCTTTAATTTGGCAATGACTTTTACCTTTTTATAGCATTTTTGCCTTTAATTTGGCAATGACTTTTACCAAGGCTGACATGGCTTCCTTTTAAAGTCTTGGGTCAATACAATCCACATCAGCAAATGAAAATGAAGTCAATTGAACTGCGAGGAGAGGATCTAAACCATGTTAGAAATTAAAGTCTTAAAGAATATCAATATATTTGGATATTTCGTAGATCATGATTGTAATCATTTTTCAAAATATGTGATTTCGAACCTATAGTCTTGGGGTATCACAAAATCGGATGTGGGATAATCTAGAACATTTCAATTTAGAAATCAGACCATTTTTAAATCAGAAACGAAGAAAAATAACATGTTTGTATTTTTTAGAGATAAAATAAATCTTAAAATCAGATTTTGAGAGTATATCATTAGTAATCCGTTTTCTAGAACATGAAGAATGTTCTTATACAATAGGAAAAAGTTCTTATGGCAGTTGCCTTCAGATTTGGCACCAAAACTAGTAGTTATTAGACATAACTAACGCTTGCATCATCAAAAAGTCATCAAATGAGTTTTGGTGTGAAAATGCATAGCTGAAGTTATACCCGATGTAAAATTTCATTTAGGTTTCGGGGCGTTGCCTCTTGAAACCCCGTCTACTAACCAGTCAACTGGATATTATTGTAATGGAATGTTTAGGTTGAATATTAACAATAAAGTTGCGGATTCTATATCCATGTCTTATTCTGGTATTGATAATTCTTTTTTTGTCATGCTTGTTTAGGACATTTACATTATAAAAGCATGCTTGAATATTTCTTTTTTTTTTTTGTTTGGACCCAAGTTTTACTATTTTTTTTAACTAAAAAAAAATATCAAATCATATAGAGAGTGAAGCCACATCAGTTTTTCTGGTCACAATGACCAAAAAAACAGGTCGACATCAACTTTGTTCCCTTAAAGGGCAAGTAAATAACTTTAGGGACTAAATGTGCTAAGTCACAAAACATAATAGGGTCATTGCATCATTTTCCCTTTCATAATATTTAGTATAAAAATATTTTTTTAATATTTTACTTGCTTTATTTACATACATAACTGAGGAAAAAAAAATACATATCTAAGTATAAAAATGCATACTTCAAACCTTGGTTTGAATAGTATGAAACGCCCATAAGCCAAGGTATGATGCGTTGCTTGCTCAAACCTGAGGCGTCCACTCCAGTATTATCAAAGTACTTGTAATTTGATTCCACGTAACATATTTTACCTTGTAAGCACTTATCTATAAAAATACTTTTACTTATAACAAAAGTATTTCCCAAAAAACATTTAAAAAAAAGGTTGTTGAGCAAAAAACCATTAACAATGATGCAAACTAGAATTGTTGGGCCGTGCTACAAACAAACCAAGGGAATTACGTGTCTAATCTAGAAGGATCAGGAAATGTGAAAAATGGCTAGAAAGTCTGTTAGAGAGAGAAATGAATAAAAGGAAGAGGGCTTTCATTTAGGCATGTGGCTGTGACTTTGTGAGAGAGGGGTTTCCTGGAACAATCATTTGATTTTCCAATCATTTGATTGTGTTAATCATTTAGAATCAATTTCATCTTCTTCTTCCTTAATTCTTCTTTGTTCTTCAATTTTCTTTTAACCCTAATTTTGAGTTCTCGTCAAACAATCATAAGCAATAAAAATACAAACAAACAAAAATTCATAAGGTTAGGCAAACATTTAATCAATTCGCTATTCAAAACAGCAAAAACCAACATGCTAGCAAAATCATAATAAATATCAGAAACCAATCATGTAACACGCTGACAACGAATAACAACAAAGTAATTGCAAATATGAAAAAAAAAAACAAAAACAAAAAGACAAAAAACAAAACAAAAAACAAAAACAAAAACAAAAACAAAACAAAAAAAAAAAAACAACTCACTGGGAATTCGACATCAATAGATTTTTTCAGGGAATTAACTTGTTTGAAGAGGACACTTATACACTTTATTTTTCATGGACATCGATTATTCAGGAAATCGATTTTCAGGGGAATCGTTTTCTTAGAACAATGTAGCAAGCCCAGCTTAATTGTCAAGTCTTTGGGTATGTTCGGCTCAAAAGCTTTTAGTTTTTTAAAATTAAAAATACAAACTCAGATTGAAGGAAAATAACTTCGTTGTATAAAGTTTTTTATTTTAAACAAAAAGCCCACAATTTAAAACCCATTTCAAGTAGTTACCAAGGGCTTTAAGGAGGTTTTAGCTTTTAACTTGTATTTATATTTGGGCACTGCCTCATCAGTATTCCTAGTCAGCAAATATGCCATGTAATCATTTGAATTGTAAGAAATGTCCCTAAAATAAAAGCCAATAAATAAAACCAAAACATGCCACAGTAAAAAGCTAATAGCTAAATGCAATTAAAGATAAAATGTCAAATTTTACACTTTAAATAGCCTTTGTTAGGGATTTATGGCGGGGATTGAAGAGGATTTTGGATGGGATTCAGAAGTACAGAGAACTTTGGAAGACAAAAATTTTGTAAAATCCAAACTACCACTGTAGAATAACTAGTCAAAACTCGACCCAAGTAGAATACCCTCCATAAATCCCAAACAATTGCAATTGAAAATGTAATTCCACCCTTCCCCTTCAGTCTATTACTGGATGTCAAAGACAACTTTCAATCAATCACAGTCAAACAGACATAACAACGAAGATATCACAAAACGTGCTAGGAATGTGTTATGGATTTCAGAAACTAATACAGTACTAGTAATCACAGAAGAGCTATTTACGAACAAGGAGCATCAAATGGAATTTGCTTACATGGAAAGTGCACTTCCAGCACCGCCGTGAACCACCCAGAACACGTCTCCAGCATCATCGGATTTCCCTGTATCAAGCGCAACAGCACCAAAAATTGCCCTAAAAGCACCACAGACAACTGAGGAAGTCGAAGAATTGGTATTCGAAGAGACCCTAACCACATTCTGCAACCCTAACCGCATTCCATCAACAGCACACGATGTTTCCACTTTCGATATCTCCGAAACTCGTTTATTCAGATCCTTCGACGATATATCCACATCTTTAGTCAACAATCTGAGGGAAGCAGTTGTCTCGATGATGCTCTCACCTAGAATGCTTAAAGCTTTGTTGTTCTCTTCAGAGTAAGATGAGTGAGTCATCGCGCGGCGCAGAAGCCCGATGTTCTGAAAATCATAACTGCAGAAAAACAGTTACTCACTGAAAGCAACAGATAATAGAAAAAACTCGAAGAACGCTACTACTTAGTGTTCTTCTTCTGATAACTTACTTCAGATGCTTCTGAAGAGTTTCAAGTGCAACGGAGAAGGATGACGACCTTAACGATTGCGATCGAGCTGAAACCTGGTAACCCAATTTTTGAGAAGTTAGGGTTTTACTTTCGAATTGTAGAGACGAAGTGAAAATTAACAGTGTAGTTTGTGAGAAAAAAAAAATAATAAATCGTACGAGTGTACAGGGTACCGGCATTGGAGAGCAGAAGACGGCGGCGATGAAGATCACGGGGAGCACTGGGAGGAGATGCATTTTGCCGATGAAATTTGGAGGTGTCGAATTTCAGGGGCGATCAAAAGCTAAATTTCTACAAAGGAGTGATTCAGGTGATAAGAAAAAATATGAAGAAAAAAAATAATAGTAATAACAAGACAAATTTGCAAATTTGGTCTCTTGGTTTAAAAAAATTGAGACTTTAGTCAAAAAGTTTTGGAGTTGCTGGTCTTAAAAAGCTTTCTTCGATACCTCTTCCCTCGTCAACCTCCATCTCCAAAATCGCTCATTGCTAACCCTAATCCATTATGTGAACATTTTGAGCTTGAAAGTGTGCTTTTGGTGATCTTGAAGGGAGAAGAAAGAAGTTGAATCAACTTGGAAGCTCAAGGCATCTTGGATGCGGAAGTATCTTGCCCTCAAGCATCATTTGGAGGTATAAAGTTCGGATCTTGATGCATATTTGCTTTGGATCTTGCTAGTTCTTAGGTTTTTATGCTTGTAGTCCCATAATCTTGGTGTTCATGAGTATGGATTACTCTAACCTATAAGGGTTGTCCTTCAAGACGTTTTTAGGTGCTTAGAACCATAAAAAATGTGATCTTGATCCCTTTCATTTCTTCATGCATGAGATATGAGGTTTTAGGTTGTGTATTAAGTTAGGGTTTAGTTGTTGGACCTTTTAATAACCGATAATGAAGAACTGTACTACAGTCAAGGAAATGATGTGTAACGTTCCAAGGCTAAGACCCAAAAATTTCATTTTTAACTTAATAAAACAGGAATCCAAAACAGTGTCATATAATAAAGAGAGACCCAAGTATATCACTACATGACAAAATATCAGAGGGAATCACAAAATGCGGAATAGAGTGGTGTGTGATATGCAATCATCCCAGACTCTTCCATTTCAAACTAGAAGTACCACACACATATCATATCATATCATAAACTGAACAACCATGCATATCGAGTCTACAGTGTGACTGGTCTGCCTGCACCAGGCCTTCAGTCCACCCGGTCCACTCTCTCTCTCTCCGAGTCTACAGTATGACTGGTCCGCCCGCACCGGGCCTTCAGTCCATCTGGTCCACTCTCTGAGTCTACAATATGACTGGTCCGCCCGCACCGGACCTTCAGTCTGTCTGGTCCACTCTCCGAGCCTCGGCACGTCTGGTCCGCCCTCTTGGGGCCTTCAGCCTATCCGGACCGCTCGTCGGGCCTTCGGTCTAACCGGTCCGCCCTGGGTATGTTGGCCTATAGCACAAAGCAGGACCCACCTGAACCCAACCCTAGTCCAACAACCATGTGCACATAAACATATAATCATATAACATCTCACAACTAATCAAATTGATCCAACATATCACATAACATAACAACATCCTAACCAGGATACTGACCTAACCTGTCACTAGCATAGCATCATCCTATATACCAGGATACCGACCTTAACTAGGTCTCTAACACATACCATCCTACTTACCAGGATGCAGACATAGCAAAGCAATAACATAGCAACAACTACTCGGATTTCCATCCGATAAAGGGTCGGCCTTGGTGCCTTAGACCCTGTTGATATAGTGAGGATAACTCACCTGCAACTGCCGACTTGAAGAAATAAGACCACGCTGCTCCGACCACCAGCACGAACTCCACCACTGATCATTACCAAATAACCAAAACCAATAAACACCAATAATTACTAAAATACCCTTGGAAGTCAAACTGGTCAACCCTTGGTCCAAGTCAAAGTCCTCAGTTAAGGTCAACCTTCTTGGTTGACCCTACTCACCGAGTCAACCCGTTGACTCGTCGAGTTCCTATGTTCAGAAACTCTCATGCCACGACTCAACTCGCCGAGTCGCCCCAAGACTCGTCGGGTCCAACAAGCTCTGAGTCCCTTCTTGCTCAACTCACCAAGTCATCCCTCGACTCACCGATTCACAGCTAAACCAGAAAAGGCTAGGACTTCATGACCAGACTCGCCGAGTCCAAGCATAGACCCGCCGAGTCCAAGGCAATCTTTAACAGACTCGTCGAGTTGTTCTTCCAACTCGTCGAGTCCATGCATATATTCATACAACTCGTCGAGTGCACCCATGTGACTCGCCGAGTCTCTTCAGTTCTCATTCAAAACAGAGGCTTTTCAAGCCATGCAGGGACTCCAATCCATATATCCATTCTTCTACAGCCTAACCCTCACACAAAGTTGCAAACTTTACGTGAAAGCAAGGAGATATAAGCCCAAAACACTCCTAGGGCTAGGGTTAAAGACAAAGGGCTTCACCAATGACTCTTAGACAGGAACTTTATGACTTTAAGGGCCATCACAAGTCTAGATCTGAAGTAGCAACTTCAGATCTAAGCCTCAAACTCAAGATAGATCCCAATCGAGCTAATGGATTCCAAATCAACCACCATTCATGAAATAACAAGGAAGTAGCTTAAGGTAATGTCCTCTTACCTTAGAGATGAGTCTAAATTGATGTAGTCTTCAGATCCACAAGCTTTCTTGATGCTATCCTCAAATTCCTCCAACTTCTCTTCACCAACTTCTTCTTCCAAGCTTTAATCTTCTCAACAATGGAGTCTCTCACGATTTAGGGTTTCTCTGGATCACTCAGGGAAGATAGAGGCTGAAATGAAGGCATATTATTCTTTAAATAGGGTGCAAACCCTAGGAATTAGGGTTTCTCATTCCAGCATGGACTTGTCGAGTCCAGCCTCCGACTTGGCGATTCCGGTCACTTAATATGTGTCCGACACACGCTTAGACTCGACGAGTTGCAACTCCTACTCGCCGAGTCCCTCTTTTCCAAACTTACACTTTACCCCCTGAACTCTTGATTCTGACTTGGGATGTTACACATACATATCAAACACATAATGGGCCCCACCCGGTATACAGATCTGTCAATCAACGGGCCCCGCCCTAACTCACATAACTGGCCTCGCCCACTGAGTATAATAGGCATCGCCCTAACTCGCACAACGAGCCTCGCCCAACATACAAACATGCTAGTATAACAAGTAATAGCATACATAATAACCATTGGGCCCCACCCACTAAGCATACAGACACGTACACATGCAAGAGTCACGCATACATCTAGCACACTAACATAATAAACCCTGGGTCGACATTGGTGCCTTCGACCCGCTAAACATGATGACGAAGACTCACCTCAGACTGCTAAATCTCACATATAAATATCTGGCTGTTGGTCCGACAATCCCCACGCTATCAACATAAAATAACATCCAATTAATAATTGGATCCCAACTCACACTAAGAGTCTAAGCTAAGGTAAGATACCATTTTACCCTTTACCTAACTTGGCCCAAGGCCAAAGCCCAAACCAAGTACTCAAAGGTCCGATTCCAAAAATGGTCACCCAAAGCCCAAATATGGCCCAATCTTCCAAACTGGACCCAAACCCTTTCGTGGGCCTTCAACCAAAAGGATCCATCATAATGACATCATCCCAAAGTAGAAATATGATGGCCTAACAAGGCCCTAATCTCCTAATGTCTAAATATGAGCCAAACCTGAGAAGCCCAAAATTTGAAGCCTACCTGCTGAATACGCGGGGCGTACCCAACTTGTATGCTTAACGTATTGCTTATGGGGCTAGTACGTGCAATGTACCAAGTTGGTATGCCCAACGTACTCCCCTGTTGACCACCCCACTTCATTGAGCGTTTAATCCAGTGAGGCTTCAAGCTAAACTCTCATATCTGATTTCTTAGGGTGACTTATCACGTAAAGTTGGAAAACTTTACATACATGCATGTCTTAATGGGGCTTCAGAGCTCAAAAGCAGGCCCAGTTTTATGGGGGTTAATTTATTTAGTTTTAAGTTTGTATTCCTTATATATTAATTTAGGGCCCTATTTTTCTTCTTAGCACAGGGTCCTTAAAATCTGGGAGCCGACCGTGCTCAAAAGGACTTAACCAAGGTCTTAACACATGCATGGTCCAAGATTCATTATAAAGCTTGCATTTTTATGAATAAGGGGACCAAAAGAAGCCTAGATCTAACACCATAACTTCTAGAGTGAGTAAAGGAGCTCATCAACCACTCCAAGGACCCAAAAAGCATAAAATAACAACATAACTAGATCTAGCATCATGGATCATCAAGATGTGATGTTTTTACCTCAAAAGCTTGCAAATGATCAGCTAACCCCAAATCTTCAATCTCAAGACACTTATCCAAATGGTCCTCTTATTCTTTTCATTCACAAATCACCAAAAAACACTCTTTAAGGCTAAAAACTCACAAACACACACCAGGGTTTTGATTTATGGACAAATGAGGGTGGAGGTTGGCTAAACATGACCAAATGAGGTTGTCTTAAGGATTAAATAGGGTGCAAACCCTACAAATTAGGGTTTCACTCATGCCCACGTACGCCATGTGTACTCCACGTACGCCCCGCATACGTGGTTAAGACCTGGGATCCTGAATTGCACTAGTACGCCCAACGTACTCCAACTTTCCTGAAGTTGGCAATTCTGCCCCCTAGGGACCAATTCTGCAAAACACTAACACAACAAGGGTCTAAACTGTAAAGTACTTTGAATTGGGTGTTACATGATGTAAACAATGATCCAATTGAACCGATTGAATCGGATCATGAGTTTGAAAACATAGCGGAAGTATAAGATAATGAACAACCAATTTCAGTCAACAATAATGTTCAACAAGGAGTTGCAAACCAAAGGCCCTCGAGACCAAGAGTACCTCTAAAACGATTTCAAGATTATGAGCTTGATCTCGATAATCTCGAAGAACTTCTCCTAACAATCAATGTCGAGCCGATATTGGTTGAAGAGGCGAAGAAAGAACCGGAGTGGGTTAAAACCATGAATGCGAAAATCAATTCGATAAACAAGAATAATACCTGGACTCTTATGAACAAGCCTATAGGTGTGAAGCCAATCAGACTCAAATAGGTGTTAAAATTGAAGTAAAATGCAGACGAAACCATTAATAAATACAACGCAAGGTTGGTTGGTAAAGGTTATGTGCAGCAACCCGGTATTGATTTTCAAGAAGTAATTGCTCCGGTAGCTCGAATTGAAACCATCCGGTTTCTTATAGCCTTAGTCACTACTAATGGATATGAGCTTCACCACTTAGATGTTAAAACGACATTATTGCATGGAGAATTGAAGGAAACTTTTACGTATCGCAATCGAAAGTCTATATAAAGAAAGGCAACGAGCATAAAGTGTGTCGCCTTACAAAAGCACTATATGGTCTAAGACAAACATCTTGAGCATGAAACACGAAGCTTGGCGGGATTTTGAAGAGTATGAAATTTCAAAAGTGCATGAAAGAACTATCGATGTACCGGAAAAATGAAGGAGCTAACTTGTTGGTTTTAGCAATTTATGTTGATGATTTATTTGTCACAGGTACAAATCTGAACATGATCAAACGATTCAAATTAGAGATGTCCAAGAACTTTGACATGTCGGATCTTGGAAGATTAACTTACTACCTTGGCATTGAAGTTAAACAAGAAGAATCAGGGATTACTATAAACCAAGAAGCGTATGCTT
This sequence comes from Lactuca serriola, assembly GCF_051521515.1. NCBI lineage: Eukaryota > Viridiplantae > Streptophyta > Magnoliopsida > Asterales > Asteraceae > Lactuca > Lactuca serriola. The sequence continues at coordinate 32,602,572 of NC_136408.1, forward strand.
AATGCATTCTAAAATAAGTCGGTTTACATGATTACAATCTGACCCACATTCCAATGGGATCGAGAAATAAATTGCCGAAGGCCGAAGATGAACCCGAAATGGACCCGACATAATATCGAAAGGTGGTAGGATGCCTTAGATATCTCTTGCAAACAAGACCCGATATAGCATATGCAGTTGGATTTGTTAGTCGATACATGCAAAATCCAAGAGAATCACATGGTGGTGCAATCAAACACATCCTAAGGTATAGGTGTGGCAATGTGTTGGGTTGGGTCATAAACGGGTTGACCTGTTTAGATAAACAAGTTGAAAATGTCTACCCAACCCAACCTATTTATATAAACAGGTTGAAAATTTCAACCCAACCCAACATATTTAGTTAATAGGTTGCAACTGGGTTGACCTGATTAATGTCTTCCCAACCCAACCTGTTTAATAAACGGGTTGAACATGGGTTGACCCATTTATATTTCCAAAAAAAAACCTTAAACATCAGTAAATCATTAAATCCATCAAACAAAATCACATAAAACTTAAAGGTTCAAAAGAAATTCAAAACAACACAACCAAAACTCGATAACAGAAACTCAAATCAAATGTTTAATTTCTAATTCTAAGCAACTTGACTCTCACTTTCACCAACTCGACTTCCACTTTCGGTATGATTTTCCGGTTCATCGTCCATCTTTTCCATCATGATAGCATCACAAAGCTCCTCAAGTTGGGATTCCATTTTTGCTATACAATATATAAGCTTAATCTTAATAATTAACTATAAAGAACATATGGTTGTAAATGATAACAATTAAAATGTATAAATAAGAAGTGAGAAGTGAAATCTAACCTTCTCCAAATACCCAATTTCTTAGACAAATAATAGCCTCAACTATAGAAGGAGCCAAAGAACTTCTATAAGCATCAAGTACCCTGCCACCTGTGTTGAATGTAGATTTTGATGCCACAATTGAGATAGGAACAACTAAAATGTCCCTAGCCATTCGAGCAACAGTTGGATATCAAATCTCACGAGTTCTCCAGTAATCCAAGATGTTGAAATTGTTAACTCGTGGCATGAGTTTCTCCTCTAAGTAACACTCGAGTTCAACTTTTACAGATTGAGAGGTAACCTTGGTTGAAAATTTATCAAAGTCCTAAAATAATCAAAATAATACATAACTACATAAGTATCATGAAATTACATTGTTGAATTGCCATTAAACATCAGGCATAAAAATAAAAAAAATTTATTTGACACCAGAATGCATCAGACGTAAAAGTAGAGTGGTAGTTAGCATCAGACATTGAAAAAACCACCTGTAAACTTTTTTTTTTACATCCGACATTATTTAACTGAGATTTTAGACATTAAAAAAACCATCATTTTCATTAGACATTAAGATTTTAGTGTAATTAGGAAACTTATCAAGAAATTAAGAAAACATTAGAATGATAGTTAACAACTAGCAAGTTAGCATCATACATTAAAAAAAACTAAAAAGATGAAATAGTAGATTAATAGTGAAGAACTTACCATCATCGGTGAAGAAGAAGCTCCATCTAAGTCACCATGAAGTTCTTTCTGAGAGTCTGACATGCTCTTGGCTTGACCATTTTTGCTTTTATTCTAATTTGATTCATCCACATACTCATTGAACAACGAAAATAGTTTCTCTTTTATTATTGACAACTCAGAGTTGCACCCGTCCCCATACACTTTCTCATAACCCCATTCAACCATTTGAAATTTGTATCGAGGATCCAAAACAACTACAATCGCCATAACCGTGCTAAATTCAGCCCAATACTTCTCAAATTTTGCATACATCCTTGTAGCCATATTTTTCATAAACCTAGCATGGCTGTATTTTTCTTTGTGTAACAACACTCGAAACATCAAAACATTGGTAAAATAAAGATTAGTAGCAGGATATTTAGAACCAGAAAAAGCACATGTCACCTCATAGAAAACCTGTAAAAACTTGAAAATTCTTTCAATTTTACCCCATTCCTCACTTGTTGGACAATGTGAATAGTTAGCATCCATCTTTTGCAAATGAATAAATGTCTTTTTGTAGTACAAAAAAGATTCTAACATCATATAGGTGGAGTTCCATTGAGTGAGAACATCTTGCTTTGGACCCTTAGATAATTGTAACTCTACATATGCAACACTATCTTTGAACCTTTTCTTCCTCAATTGAGAGCCCTTATAGTACTTTACACTTTCTCTAACCTTTATGACAACATCATCTAACTCTTTCAAACCATCTTGCACAATTAGATTTAAAATGTGTGCACAACACCTCACATGAAAGTAAGCACCTTCCGAAAGCAAATAAATTTCAGTTTTAAGAAAACCAGCCATCACATCATTGGAACAAGAATTATCCAAACTCCAAAGTAATTGAAAACACTTTTTTTTTAATTCCCCAATCCTTCAAAAGACTAAAAACATGATTACTCATAACAAGATGGGTGTGTGGTGGAGGCAAACAACTGAAATTAAGGATTAGTTTTTGCAAGCACCAAACACTATCAATGAAATGGGCTTTTAAAGATAGATAACCATCAGTGGTTATAGATGTCCAACAATCAGATGTTAAAAATATTCTACCTAGGGTACAACTCAACAAATCTTTTATTTTTAACTTTTCAGTCCCAAACATATTTTTGATATTATATTTGATTGTATTACTTTTAACAAGATTCACTTCATGATTTAAATAAGTGAAACATCGTCTGATGCCCTCATATTCGACAAACTAAAATGGCAAATCATGCCTCACAATAGCTATAGCTAATAATTCACGAAATGTAGAAGGGTTAAAATCAGGAGCCCTCTTAGTCAAAGAACCACTACTACCACCACCATCTAATATCATTTTGCCAACATCCTTAAATTGATTTTTTGCAGTTTTCTATATGGCGTTTCAAATTTCTAGTACCCATTCTACTTTCAGCATTATAAACCTTACCACACTTTTTACACTTACAGTAAGTTTCACCTTTTTCATTACGTTTGAGAAATTCATAGTGGGGCCAAACATTTGATGTTAGTTTCCTAGGACGTTTGGCATCAACACTTGAGTTATTTGGCTTTACTTGTTTATTTTTCCTTGTCTTGTTTGGCTTTGGTGGAGGTGTAGGAGACTGAATATCATCATCTTTCTGATATTTCCACTGTATTCATCATAAAAAGAAAAAAAAATCAAATATTAGAAATTTAGATTGAACCGAAAAGTTTAATGCTTAATACAATAATACATGACTGGCGATTGGTGAATGGTGATTCCGTTGCTAGGGTTCGATATCGGTTTGTAGCTAAGTTGTTATCAGGTGCAATTTCAAGTAAAGGAGGGTCAAAATTAGGGTTAGAAAAATCGAGTGTTTATCATGAGATTTGAGAATTGAGAAGGAAACAAAAATGAAGGAAACTAGAAAAGTTGTTGTCTACTTGTATTGTGCTTACATACCGGTTACATAGGAGTATGATACGTGCGAAGATGAAAAGTCATCTGGTAATACTAAATAGCCAAAAATTTCTTGGATGAATAAAATAATTAACAAATAAACCGTTAGACATTTAATAATCAATTAAAATAATAATAGTAAATTAATATATATTAATAAATATTAAAAAATTTAAATGGGTTGGCGGGTTGTAAAAGAGTTAAGAATTCTAACCCCAACCCAACCCATTTAATTAAACGGGTTAAACAGGTTGATCCGTTTATTTAAACGGGTTGAAAATCTTAACCCAACTTGCTTTTTATTGGGTTGGGTTGACGGGTTTGGGTTGGGATTGCCAGCCCTACTAAGGTACTTACGAGGAACAACAGGATACAGAATCAAGTACGAGAGGATGGGACAAAATCAACTCATTGGATATATTGATATTAGTCACAATGTTGACCTGAATGACGGAAAAAACAACCGGTCATATTTTCTACTATGGGTCATCCCCGATAACATGGTGTTCGTAAAAACAAGATACCGTTGCTTTATCATCTTGCGATGCGGAGTATATGGCAGCCACCGCGGCTGCATGTCAAACAGTATGGCTTTAAGATTTGCTAGGAGAAATCATGAACAAACCACGATAGAAGGTGGTTCTAACACATCGACACAATTCGGCTATCAAACTAACGAATAATCCTATTTTTCATGGAAGGAGTAAACACATCAACACAAGGTTTCACTTCATTTGTAATTGTGTTGAAAACGAACAAGTGGAGGTGGAGTACATTCCTGGTGAAGAATAAAAGACGCATATTCTTACAAAACCACTAGCTCGAACCAAGTTCAAGGAAATGTGGAGCTTGATCGGGATCGAAGAAGTCTCTAGAAGAACTTAGAGATTCGGGAGTGATTGTTAGAATCCTAAGTCGTGGATACCAAACACTTGGTGAACAAGCAATTGGATTATGGCAAGTCGGTCATATCTTTCCTAATTGTAATCTAATACAAGCCGATTATTAGATTCTATAAATACAATGTCTTGATCGAGTCAAGGGTTAAGAAACACAGATTGTAATCGAAAGGTTTTGAGATATTTTCCTATAATCAAAGAGTAGTTTGATTTATTTGTTTGCAATCTTTATTTTCTAAACGTAAATTTTCAGACAAGAGACGCAAATCCCCATACTGTTGTTGATTATGAAAAATATAAGAAAAAGAATAAACTGAAAATCTTATTTCATAATGATACCTTATGGCCTTTATCGATGTGTGTAAACTAAAAAGGGGAATATAGACCTTGTAGTCATATTTTAATAAGGTTGGATCGACGAATTTAGAGAAGAAGATGCCGGAAAAATAGCAAAGTGTTTGATAAAAAAAACAACTGGGACATTATGAAAAAAAAATCAAAGTTTTGTGACCCCTTAGAAATACATTTTGGTGAGGATGAATATTGGTTGGTATAAAACTGAATCCAACCCATACTAATCAGCTTTAGCTTTTAAAAAACCACTATAATTATCTTAATATGAACTAATGACTATCCATAATATATGTGAATGAGTTTGGCTAAACATTTTTATTTAAAATCAATAAAATCGAGTTGATTTATAAGACCCATCAATACAACCCAAGTTATATATCAATTGTCTTTCAACAAAAAAAAATGGAAAAACAGTAGGCATTAATCCTAGGTAATCATGTATTTTATTTAGTTGTGTTGAATAAGACATTTAAATGTAGGATTTTTAGAATAAGTTACTTAAAATAAAAATCAGTTGAAACTTGAAAGTACTTTTAATGCAATTTTCATTTTGCAAATGTGAAGTTTAAGAAACTTAAAGGGTGAGTTGTGACAACTAAAGGAATTTAATTATTAAGGAACAATGTACACGGACTCATGTGCTCAAATCTCTCGATCGTCATTTCTTGTGCTTTTGATGTTGTCTCGTATATGAAATTGGAGCATCCCAAATCCTCAGTCCCTAACCTTTCGCTGCCCGATTTCTCAACAGAAGCGAAAGGGTTTCCATTACAGGTTCGCTTCTATCTCTCATGGGTTTTGTGCTAAATCCTGGGGTTTCCCACACATATGTGCTGCCGGGATTTCAGTCATTTTGAAATTGGTAGAACACTGCTATAATCTGTTGTTTGATTATATTACCTCCTGAGGCTATTGTAAATGGATCTAGGAATTTGGATGTGGATCTGGAGGCTTATACCTTGTTTCTCTTGATTCGAGTATTTACATCTTCAATTTCATGATTATGAACATTGTTTAACTTGATTTTTGGAATTAGATTAACCTTTTGTTTATGATTTTGGCACCAAGGAAACTCGATCTCATGGTGGTGCTTTAATTCTATCAAGGAGGGGATTCGCTGCTCATCCTTTCGAATTACAGTTTACCATACATATCCTGGAAATTGTAATGAAATAACAAACAATTGTAAAACTTGCAATAAAACTTTTAATGAATTTGATTTCCAATAAATGTAAAGTTGGACTTCTGCTGTTTGTGTGAGGTGATATAAAGGTTCACTCTCTTCTACCTTCACTTGAGCTGTAACATCTATAGCTCTTCGTGGTAATGAACTAATGTTAACATTTCTGTTTCATTTTGCCATTAGGATTAGTAATATATTAAACAACATGGGGTTCCCTTTCTTATAACATCTAGCTTTATCATAGTACTAAGGAATATATGTTTGAAATCAGCATTGACTGGCAGAATATTTCTGTGTGCTTGTGTTTTTAATCTTGATAACATCACATGTAAATAGTTATAATGTTCTTTTACAATTTTCATAGATTCTAAGTTCTAACTATGTGCTTTTTTGTACTCTTAGGTTTGATATTATGTCTATGAACTGGGCTCAACGCAAAATCTTCCTTTACAATGTCACTTTTGGACTATACATGTTGGATCCATGGGAGCGCTATTTGTTCAGTATCCTTTTTCGTTCATGATTCAATTTGTTATTTTGTGTTGGTTTTTTAAGACACAAGTGGATGCGATTGGACAAGCTTTTAGGGATATTTTTTATGATAAAGATGCATAGGGCATTCACGTCTTTTTCAAGCTTTTAGGGATATTTCCGAGTCTTTTGACTACTTAACTTGTGATAGATGCTTTGGTAATTGTCTTGATGTGGTTCATATTCTACAACGGATATCGGAACCTCAATGAATTATGCAAAAGGTTAGCATCTTTTTTTCACCTTGTCTAAGCTTTCTAAAAGTGGAAAGGAAAATTAAATGAGGGAAAAAAGAAAAACACCTATATATAGCTTACTAGATTAAGTCATGTCTCTTTTAATTCCATTTAGTAAAAAAGAAATAATACCTCAATTATGCATTTACATTTTCTCAGGCATTTATGGTGAAGGTTGAGCCTAGAATGAAATCGAAAAAGAAAAAGGAACAGGAGTTTTTTGTGCAACTTTTGTTTTTGGATAATGAAATCAAAAAGTATATTTTGAATAAAAACACCATTCAAAAGGTACATCTTTAACCAACCGAGCTATGATTACTTCCTGGATGCTCATTTGTTGTGTCTGACTTCTTTTAGGTTGTTGACTTGTTGTAGCTTGCATCATCTGTACAATTTTTGCCTCATTTCAAAGTTACTTTTTTTTTTCTTTTCATTTTGTGGATCAGTAACAATAATTATTTCGATTGTTTCATATTTTAATTGAATTGTCATTTTTGTATACCTTTTAGTTCTGAAATTTTTACTCAAACATGATTCTCATTGCACCCTGTTGATTTCTTTTCATGGATGTTCGTAGTTGTAATTTACACTTCCCCTCTTCTGCATATTGATGATTTTGTCTCTCAGAACATCCACGCAATATATATTATATTCATTCTCTGTATGGATAAGTTGATATGATTGAGAAAGTGTGAACTTGTGATTGACAAATTTTTTCAAGCATGTAGTTAGAAAATATGGAAGAAATACACACCTTATATACTCTATCAAGAGGACCAATAGTTTTAAGATGAACGAGTGTTTTGCCTTGAATGAACAAATTTAATACCTAGGTTTTTTGTTTATAGTTTCTTGATTCCATATTTCAAGCTTTGCTTCGTTTATTTAGTTTGTTTGCATGATAAATTTTAGACAAAATTGCAAAAGTGGTCCTTTTGGTTTACTGATTTTTTTGGGTACTGTCCAAAAGGTTTTGAAGTTGTAGGTTTGGTATTTTAAACCTACTTGTTGGATTTGATCCACATCAAATTTAAGAGGACTCTATCACCCTTAATATAATTGATTTTTGATTATCTTTATTTATTATTTTAAACAAAAAGGTCCCATATTTTTGGTTTTCTGAATCTCAATTTTGGTATAAATGCTATTGTTATTAGATTGGGTTCCAAGGATCAAAGGAGTTGGAAGACTGTGAAAGCCAACGCTTTTGGTTTTCTAAATTTCAATTTTGGAAGAGATGCAATAAGGCCAGGCTTATCAATTTTTGTTTTTTGTTAGACTTTATTAGTAGCAAAAATATCTCCAATGGCGTTTTACTTCCCAATTGTGAATGAAAATACCGAAAGGTAATTGCAATTAGGAGCTTGTTAATATGCTGATTTGTGAGGAAGTATCTCGTTTTAATAATTAAAGGATTTCGTGTGATCAAGTTTGAGGTTAGGGTTTGTATATTGGTGGGTTGGAATAAGGTTTGATCCGATTCAATCAGGTGAATCCAAATTAACTTCGGTTTTCAAAACGTAAATCCGAATAGTCCAAATAAAATTCAAATCCGATCCAAACCAATCAAATTACAATTCGGTTGGATTGGTTTTTACAATTTGGTTTTCAAAAAGCATGACATTTAAAATTATATTAACATATTATTAATCAACTTCAAAATAAATTGTTTGGTGAGAATTAAAATTATGAACAACTATTAAAAAATTATTATAATTCAATATTTTATAGATAAAAGCTATAAATATACATTGAAGTATTTTATTGGATAATATTTTTTAATCTATTTAAAAATACAATTTAACAAATTAATAAATAACTAAAAGATGTATATTTGAAATATATATATATATATATATATATATATATATATATATATATATATATATATATATATATATATAATAATAATAATAATAATAATAATAATAATAATATCTTATTCGGTTTTTTTGGACTATTTGGTTTTAATTTTATAAACCGTAAACAATCCGAAATCTAAAATAATAATTCGGTTTTACTGGAAACCCATTCAAAAATACAAATATCTGAACTAAATAGTCAAATTCAAATTGTCTAATTAGACAATTTAGTTTTATCCGAATAATAAACAACCCTAGGTTGGAAATTGAAATATTTGGGGACTACGTTTTGAATGGATTGAACCTCTTCTAGAAGAAGGGATTTTGTAGATGGAGCAATACCCTAATTTAGTTTGTCAAATTAGGGACTTTAGTTTTTCGGGTTGAGAAGTGCAACAACCACAACATTTATGGATCAAATCTTGCTGAATTGAAAACTCAGATAATCAAGAAGCAAGAAGCCCGGACTTAGAGAGATTGAAGTAATATTTTGATTACTTGAAAATTAAAGTGTAGAAAGGCTGAGTTTGATTAATTTATACAAAAAGAATTGGTTGCCGAAGAAACAAAGGGGTGGAGGAGAGGGGGAGAGACGGGAAGGGAAAGGGCAAAGTCTGGAAAAGGAAAGTCCGGGTGGGGTGGATGTGGGCTCTTCAGATTTTTTATTAAATAAAAAATTAATAAATATTTCAAAATGCAATAGAATAATTTAAAAGGAAAAATAGTATTTTTGAAGTTTGACAATTTCCAAATTCACAACCAAACTTAGCCAAAATTAAAATTGCAACTTTCTTTAAATCTTCCGTATACACTTTTTGATGGTTTTTCTGATATGATTCAACTAGTTGTAGAATCAGAGGGGGTGTTCCATATTGAGGTTGATGTAAAAATTCATATGCTAAAGAAGCTAGAGCAAGACCTAAAAATGAAACGAATTATTAATTGTGTCATAAAGGCCATTATTAGTTAAATTTTTCATTGAAAAAATACACATAAAGATCTTTCTATGTATCATTAAAATGCGTAAAATCCATCTACAACTTTTTGTCGAATCAACAAAAGAAATATTGATAATGATAAATACATTAACAATAATGAAACAAATCAAGAAATGATTAATAAAAAAAAACAAAATAAAATTGACTTTATTTTGTCTATGACTATAAAAAGACTTTTTGATATTTCATAAAATCTAAATAAAAATAATTACGGAAGATAGAATCCATGAAATTTTGCTTAGTCTTCACTAGAAACTTGAGTAAGGAGTAAATATGTAACACCCGTTCCGAGAAGGTTCATTTCTAATACTGAACTCTTTAGGTTTGCATTCCTGGTCCGTATGTTGTGCGTACTCGGGGTGTACACATGGCGTACTCATGAATGAGGAACGCGGGTTCGCGCGCGTACGTTGGGTGTACTCATCATGTACGTGGTGCGTACATTGTTCAGACCAAAACCTTAATTTTGAGGGTTTGCACCCTATATAATCCTCTTTATGGCCCCAAGACCTTCAACCTCATCAGCCTCCGCCTAAAAATTGTCCCTCTAGCTAACCCTAATCGTGGAGAGTGCACCTTGAGCTCATTTTTGTGTTTTAGTGTTCTTGAAGAATAAGAAGGTGGAAGAAGGACTTTGGAGCTTTGAAAAAGTTTGGATCTGGGATTCTCACCTTGCTAGCAACCTTCAGGATGTAAAAAGCTCCTAGCTCTATCATCTTTCCTTATAGACTTAGTTATTCCTTCATTAAGGGCATTTTTTGGTTCCAACCTTGGTGATTCTTGAGCATGGCATGCTCTTAACCAAATAAGTCGTCCTTTCAGACTCATTGAGGGGTCTTCAGTCATAAAAATGAGATCTTGATGCTTAGTTCTTCCTCATGCATACTCTAGATTGTATTTAGGGATTAAGAAGTGAGGATTGCTGGTATTAAGCACTTAATGGACATGCAAAGTCATAAAGTTGGAAACTTTATGTGTTACATCCCAAAAATTTCAACAAATTTAAACCTTTCAAAACAACCCATTTACTAATAATAGTGTTTACAAAACCATTGTTTCCAAAACATAATTTAAAATCTGTCTCCCAAGATCCAATCAGTTGTAAAACCAAACATGTGTATGGTTATGCCTTTGCCTTGCCACAACCATTTGAAGCACCTGAAACAATAAACTGAAACTGTAAGCACAAAGCTTAGTGATTTCTCCCAAAGCACATCTGCATACACATAACAAACAAATTACATGCACAAATACTCATGCCTGGCCCAATCAGCCTCGGGTTGGAATACCAGACATGTCCACGATGGGCCTAGTCATCCTTGGGATGGAATGCCCTCGCCCTTTGACTAGGCATGTCTACAATGGGCCCTGACCATTTTAGACCAGCCTCCATATCTTGAAAACCATAATCTTGCCCTTAGACTTTGTTTTGGTGTTCTTGAGATCTTGTGAAGCATTTTGGTGTGTTTTTGTGTATCTTGAAGTTATAGAAGAAGATTTAAGACTCATTCTTTGGAAAAGAGCTTAGAGATCCAGATTTAGCTTCTTCATTTCGTGACTTTTGAGGTATAAAGTCCATAACTTGTCAACTCCTTGTATAGATCTTATCTTGGGCTTGTCTACGGCTATTTTGGTCCCTTTTGGTTGGTCCTTGTGAGCTAAGGCCATTTCAGAAGCTTAACCTTTTAGATATGGACATTTTAGCGGTCCCTTAAGCATAAAAATGCAAACTTATGGTGTATATGAACTCATGCATGTGTTAAGGCCCCTTTGTTAAGCTCTTTTGAGGTCTAGAGCCCCATTAAGCCATGCATACACGTAAAGTTGTCAACTTTACGTGATAAATCATCTTTTGGGACATGATCTAAGTGTATAGAGTAGGGGTTGAACGGATTAAGTGCTTATTGATGTTGGGTGGCCAACTGGGGAGTGGGCACCAATGCCGACCCAAGGTTTAGTATGTTAGGGTGCTAGATGTCTGAGGTGAGACTTTCTCACCAGCAACTAGAGAGTTATCTGTAAGATTCAACAGTATGAGGTAAGTCTTTCTCACCATGGTTAGCAGGTCAAAGGAACCAATGCCAACCCATGGTTTATTATGTTAAGGTGCTAAATGTCTGTGTGACTCTTGCAAGTGTATGTGTTTGCATGCTTAGTGGGCGAGGCCCAATGGGTAATATGTATGTTATTGGTTGTTATACTTGTATGTTTGTATGTTGGGCGGGGCTCGTTGTGAGAGTTACGACAAGGTCCGTTATACTCAGTGGGCGGGACCCATTATGCGAGTTAGGGCGAGGCCCGTTATAGTCAGTGGGCGGGACCTGTTACACTCATCACTCGGGGCCCATTGTATGTTTGATATGCGTGGTATGTGGTATTTGGGAGAAACTCACTAAGATTCATGCTTACGGTTTTCAGTTTATGTTTCAGGTACTTCTGGTGCAAAAGGGAAGAGCTTGGGGTGATTGCAGTGCACACACTGTTAAAAAATAAGGGATGAAAAGATTGCTTGGAATCTCTGAAAGTCGCGATTCACTATCAAATTGAAGTATTCGATGGTACAGATCGAACACTCAATTGGATGAAATTCAGAGAATGAAACCTGAGAATGTATTTGATAATGTTCTTCAAGATGTACCAGAAAAATGACCAAAAAACGAATATATATTCCTGTCTGAAAACTGTCAATAGACAGTTATAAACTGTTATAAAACTTCCAAACCTGTCAAAAACGGATCTCTGCCCCTTGGACCCCGCCAGGGGCTGCCGTCCCTGGGACCCCGCTCCCAGGGGCGCTGCCCCCGGACCCCCGTTCGTTTAGGAGCTTCGCCCCTAAATAACAATGTACTTTGAATCTTGAAAAATTTGAACAGTGTGCACTCCTACACCATCCTAACTTGTTCAATATTCAACAAGATTATTTTTGATCAACAAATTTAATCCTATTACACTTAAATAATATTTGATGATATAAAATCACTAACACACACGATATTGTTATGTATTTCATGATGACTCTGATATTTTATGATGTTTTGATACATTTGTTTCACTTGGGATTTACGATGATGTTTTGGGATAATGTTTTTATTAATTGAAAAATGAAATTTTTGGGTCTTAAAATTTAATTGAAAAATGAAAATTTTGGGTCTTAAAATTTGTGACGTCACACACATGTGATACTAAATCAAAACTCATTGTTCTAAGTAATTGCAAAGTTCATTTTTTTAAATTGCTACTTTGTGTTTGACTTTTTAGTGGCTTTAGGAGTAAGTGAGATTGTAGGTTGTTGCTTCGGATACATAATTAAGCCTTCAATGCATCCTGCAATAGAAAATTGCCAAAAGGTCATCTAAATTGTGGAGTTTAGTTGATCAATGATTCAGACACAGAGAGACATCGAACGCAAGTAAATTAGCCAACAATGAACTCCTCTAGGCTAAATATAGGTGGCGTTAAGTGCGCGTATGTGCGTTTGATCCGATTTAAAGCATCCCGGGAGTAAAAAGAAGCATGGGTAGCATTGTCCATTTACTTCTTTTTAATAATGATAATGATTTTAAGTTGGAAAAAAGATTATAAGATGTTTAAAAGTATTAAAAAAATAGGATTTTTGCAAAATATTTTGAATGTTTATGCAAAATAAATATAATATTTATAGATTAAACCCAACAAATATAATATTTTGCAACAAATATAATATTTTGCGATTTAGCAAAGACAAATACAAAATTCTCCTATAAAAAGATGGGTTATCAATTATAACTTTACGAGGACTTTTTAGTATTTTGGTTGGAACCAAAATAAAAGAGAAAAACACTATAAAACCCTATGTATTTTACTGAATGCCTAAATAAACCGTTATATTTATTTTATGTCCATTTTAATCATTATTATTTCTCACCTTTATTGTTTTAATAAACCTACTCGGTCATCCTTACAGAACCAGTAGCAAAATTGTTTTGCATCTAATTCTCCTGCTTCGTATATTACGATCTCCTTCCTCTTCTTCTTTTACGTTTGTTTTCAACCTTAAATAATTGAGCTCTCCCATTAGCACTGATAATATATGGTCCATTAGCATGGCATGGATAGCTCTGGCGCGCCAGCCTCGCCTGGCGCTACCTTGCCAACCTTGCTGGGGACTCCCTTGCCAGCCTTGTTGGGGACTCTCTTGCTGGCCTGGCCGGATCCTCCCCCGCCAGCCCTGCTGGGGACTCTCCTACAGGCCCGACTCGACGCTCCCTTGCCAGCCTGATGACACATGGTTTATATGAGCGAGTCCAGTCCAATGTCATTGGCCGCTTACCAATAACATCAGACTGGGGGGACTTGATGATATATGGTCCATAAGCATATCCTAGACAACTCTGGCGTGCCAGCTTCACCTGACGCTCCCTTGTCAGCCTTGCTAGGGACTCCCTTGCCAGCCTTGCTAGGGACTCTCCTCTTGGCCCAGCCTGGGGACTGGACTTTTGTTACAACTGGCAAAATTAGGTTAAGATGTGAATTCTCGTACAATGTAATCTCCTTGAGTAACCTTACAAAATCTCATCTAGCGAAATTCAAAACTTCAATGCCATTTAAGTTCATACTTGCATATATTGTGATTCAAACCTAAAACTCGATCCAATAAGCCAAACTCAATCATTTTGAGCCTTAGCCCAAGGACTTTCGACCCAAATCTCTTTTTGGGCCAAGTCTTTCTTATTGGGCCGAAAACCATTCCATTGTTTTTCATGGGCCGAAAACCCATTTCCTTTGCCATTTTGGGCCGTAAACTCTCATATGGGCCCATTGGGCCGAGAAATTTCCACATTTGGGCCTTGTAATTTTAAGGGTATTCAAATTCTAGCCCAACACACCTCTTATTCCCTCTTCTTACCCTAATTCTCAGTTTTATAAAAAAAAGAGAAAATATGGGATAAGGTTATGGAGACACCTCATGTTTATTTAGAGGATATCTAGGCTAATTACCCAAACTAAGTATTAATCCTCCATGTAATAACCCCATGTCTAATCACCCTCTTTCTTCTTCTTCCTCTCCTTATCTCGGACAAACACACACCACCATCATTCTCACTTCACTTTCATCACTATCCAACTTCATTCTATCATATTTCCCTCTCAATAACTCAAGAAAATTCTCCCATCTTCTTTCTCTAAATTTGTGTGTGTGTTCTTCAAGAAGTCTTCTTCAAGATCCATAACTTGGTAAGTTCTTGTCTAACTCAAGAGTTTTACTTCATGTTAATGCTAAACCATTCCATTTACACAGTTTGTTGTGTGTAAAACTCTTAGAAACACCACCATTTTGAAAACCTCACCAAGAACACAAGTTAGACTCGAAATCCCCCTCTTCAACTTCTTCTACATCTCGAAAACTCCAAGGTGAGCTTCACACCCCCATATCTTTCGTATTTTTCATGTTTTCAGGGGGAGGATACAAGTCAACTCTCGTTTAATTGTTGGATATTTGCATGTACCATTGTGTTTTGTGTTTTACTTTTAGATCTTTACTTGAATATGAAGTTTATCACTTAGATCTTCATAAAAACAATGATAAAAGTATGTGTTGTCATATATATTACATATAAACTTGTAGATATGGGATTATACACTCAAAATAGCAAAAATAAGTGTTGTGTTCAAACATGTGTACCCTAAACTCAAAAATCAGCTTTTAACATAAACGTTTTGGTCTAATTATGGACTATTTTGACCACCTTAATTATAATATTTTTCAAAACTGTTTTACATGAAAAAAGTTCAGGTTTATACCTTCAAAATGACTACTAGCACGCATCCATATGATTTTTCTACAATTTTTGGCGATTTTTACAAAACTGTCTATCATTTCAGGAATGATTTCAGACTAGTTTGTGAAGATGAACATTTTCACACTGGTTTGAGGCCATTAAAAATCTTAGTAAAAATTATGAATAAAGTAGACTCATTTTCAAAACTCTTAGAGTTTACGAATCTAAATTTCGACTTACGATGATTTTTCTATAATTTTTCTAAAAACAAGGACAGAAAAGTCAAAAACAAGAAATTATTTTTATCATGCTAAAAGTTCTTATACCTGTGTTAGATGCAAGTTTGTATAATTTATATAGACTTTTAAAATATCTTGACATGTTAACTTATAAGTATTTAATATATATATATATATATATATATATACACACACACACACACACACACACACATATTCTTTCCTTTATTGGGCCTGGAAATTAATTTACATGTTTAGTGGGCCTTAGTGTCCTTTTGCATGTTTAGTGGGTCTTAGTGTCCTTTTACATGTTTAGTGGGTCTTAGTGTCGTTTTACATGTATATTGGGTTCGGGATATATATTCATATTCCTTTTGAGCCTGGAAATATTATGCATATTTAATGGGCCTTAGTTGTCCACTTACATGTTTATTGGACCTGGAATATACCATATATGTTTTTTTTCGTGTAAATTCGATTAAGGATCTAGTGAGACGTGTTAGTTGGGACCTATTGAGTGTACGATCGTATCCTGTAGTTATAACCAGAGTCTCCTGGAGGGAGAGCGAGAGTTTGTGTATACATTTATACGGGGGTGACACCCCACACCTGAGCTGTTCGCTACAGTTAGACTAGGCCAGTCTAGGGTGACAAAACCTTATTCTATTCCGCCGGCGTCCAACAACTCTATGACAGGCGAAATTTTCATTATCTAGTATGGTTATAACGGCTCACTTGGAGAAATTAACGTTATAAAATTTATGAGAAACTTTCTTTTTGGATAAAACGGTAACCTATACGCACTGGTACTCAACCTCGGGGGTTGAGATTCCAACATTCTCTTACGCATACAACATTGGGTTGTATGGGATCATTGTCTTTCTATTCTCGCAAACATTAACACACATGCATTAATATAAGATCGGACACAAATATTTCAAACCATTTCTTTTTAGAATTTATCGGATTTTCTGGGAATATTCGCTTCACTTTTACAAACAAAAGATAACCTAGGACAGACATGCATATATTCACAGTTTTAGAACGACACTTACAAATTATTTTATAGAAAATATCGGATTTTCTAAAAACACTATGAGAACTACTCTAAACAAGTACAAAACCATTTTATAAAAAAATGCTTATGAACTACTCTAAACTTCAACTTCTCGTTTAGTTGTCCCTGGGGCGGCTCTAATGGCCTTGTTTGTTGTGACCTCACAGATTTGTCTCCGGCGTAGAAGCACATCCTCAATGTAAGTGGTCGGAGCCGATGTCGCATCAAGCACATAAAGACAAGTGAGCCCAGGGACAAAAAAGTAACTCGACACTATCTTTTCAACCTCGTTTAGGCTACCCGGAGTGGGCGTCTTTGAAGACGTGTGATGCTGAGGTGGCGCGATGGAAGATTCGTGAACACCGCCCCAAGGGCCGATGTTCTGGGTGTGATGTGACTCGGAAGACGGAAGGAGACGAAGAATGAGAGACGAGTAAATTGCCAACGGTCATTTTGACCATTTTGTTGTTGTAGCCATTGCACTTTAAAAAAAAATTCAGTGTTGCAGGTAATCAGGTATTTAAATGGAGGAAGACGATGGAGAGGTCATTTAATCAGGAAGAAGGAGACACATTTTTCAACAATTGTCAATTATAGTCCCTTGAGTTTGGGTCAAAAGCAGAACAAACATCATTCTTTAATTTTCTTTCTCAAAACTGGTTTATAAAATGTACAAATTCCACCATAGACTTTTATATTATTATTATTATTATTATTATTATTATTATTATTATTATTGTCTATGATTTTATTAATTATGTTTTTTATTTAATTTAATGTTAAAATAAAGATAAATATTTTGGAGTGGTGACCATTTCCTATGTGTAGTGGGTTGGGTGTGAAGCTGACGTGGCATAGATGTGGCACCACTCGGTGGATTGGTAGTGACCACTGCCCACAGCCTTATCTCTAGTTCCACCAGCTCGAAGACTGCACCAGCTTCCACGGTTTTCATTATGTTTCTTCCCCAAGGGCACACGTCGATTAACATTCTTAAGACTGCTTCTGTTGCTTGTGGTGAGGTTCTTTTCTTTATGATGTTTATTGTTTGTTTAGAGAAACTGAACCTTAATCTCTCTAAAACACTGTGAATGGAATGGAATGAAGATTAGAATGGAATAAAAAAATGAACAGTTACAGCAGCTGCACAGGGAGATCGATTCTGTACAGGAACATGTTGATTATGGAACAAGGACAAAAAAAAGAACATGACCAATCACCAATTTGTTAACTTCTAAGAACATGACTATAATTAAAACTTGCATTAGTAACAATGTGGACAAGAACTGCTCCCCTGAAAAATAACTTCAAATTTTGGAGTCAAACAAAAGAGAAACCATAACATTTTTATGTTGCAATTTTTTTTCGATGTTGACGATTTTGCCCTTGATGATCATTTGGGTTTTTAGCACACCAAACAACCATCATTAACAAAAAAATGATTATAATTACATGTTTTCATAAGTACATTTTTCTGTTTTTTATGATGTTGATGATTTTGCCCTTGGTGAGAAATTAGGTTTTTAATACACCAAACGACCACCATGAACCGAAAATTAAGTATATTTACATGTTTTTGTCCAAACCAAACAAAACTAAATAGAAAGAAACTTAAATTGACCAAATAAAAGAAACAATTGCGAATGAAACAAACACATTACAAGTTGCATTTTTGTTAACGACCACTATCGTGTGTGCCCTGCAATCACCCCAATACATGACAGTTAAGATTTTTGAACTGATGTCTTCATGTTGAGCAAATACACCAATTTCACGACATATTGCTTCAGTTGTGTTCTTGTTATCTCATGTTATCACAATCACTTGAATCCCAACTGCTCTGCAGTCTTCAATGGCTTGTCTAACTTCCTTACATGGAGGATCCTTCACAGATAAATCAATACCGCAATTTACTTTAAGACATTGTACTTTTTAAATCTAAGCATAGAAATGAAGACTAAGCATATAGCTGAGTCCAACTAAGCCAACAAAGATCAAGTTACTTTCGGTTGAAGAGTAATTTGTTGGATCAAGTAAAAGGTTATAAGCAGGATGATCTTCATCACCATTATATATAGTGAATTGTGGAGGATCTTCTTTGTATGCAAAACCCAAAACATGTAATGCAGAAGAGGAAAGCTCGTTAAGGCTATCTAAGATAGCTTTTTTGACTTGTTGTTCTTTCTTTGACTTGTTGTCAAGTTCCACAACAGAACCATCAAGTAGTTGGATGTAGGAACTCATTTCCAACGAGAACTCATGCCTTCGACAAACACATTAAACAACAAAGCTTGATTGATTACCTTGTTTTCGTGAAGCTTCCCCTAATCGACAAAGATTTATGCTCGAGCATGCTTCCTTTCTTCTTTTCAGTATGTTCGATGGCAGCCTATAAATGACGAAGGGTTTTCCCTTACAGTGATAAGAAACGTATATACGGTTTACCAGATAAATTAGAGAGGTTAGACGGTTTTGATATTAATAAGGGTTAAAGTGGACATAAAATAAATATAATGGCTTATTTAGACATTGAGGTAAAATACATAGGGTTTTAGAGTGGTTTTCCCAAAATAAAAGAAGTCACTTTGCAAAATTTGAATCTAATTTTGGTTTTCCTAATTTGTAAAATTTGAATTTAATTTTAAGTGTTTTTGCTTAATTCAGTTTGATCCAAACAATTTTTTTTAGTGATCCAAAGGAAAAAACTAGACCGTTTGATATAGATATCCCTTAATTAATTATAAACTTTTTTATAATAATTATATTTTTCAAGTAAAAAAAGACAAGCAATATATTTTGGAGTAAATTACACGAACGGTCCCTCTATGGTTTGGGGTAGTTTGCACGTTTGACCCTAATTTATTTTTTTAACTCGGAAGGTCGACTGTTTGTTTTTGTTACCCGCTTGATCTCTGTCTTATCTAAAAAAAACATTTTGGCATTGATTTTTTAATTTACTTAAATAAATACACCCCAATCCCACTTCCACTTCAATCTCACCTTATCTTATCTTATTTTCCTTACCTCATCTTATTTAAATAAATTAAAAATAAAGGGCAAAATAGTCTTTTTAGATAAGACAGGGACCAAACGTGCAACAAAAACAAACTATAGGGACCTTTCAAGTTCAAAAAATAAGTTAGAGAACAAATGTACAAATTACCCTAAACCATAGGGACCATTCATGTAATTTACTCTCTACTTTGAAAATACATAATTTTTTTTCAATTGAAACCGAGTCGATACAGTTAGAATTCAACTGTGATTTAAGTTTCATCAATAACGAATTCAAACTGGTTTGATGGCATGGATTAAAACTTAAAAAGAAGATCAAACCAAGAAAATCGAAAACTCAACCAATGAACACCATCCTTGTGGCTAATTACCTAATTCGTCTTTTTTCATCCACTGGTTTCAAACTTGTCTTATTAATTCGCGCTTTGCAATGTGTTGCCGTTAATTTCTCCCCCTTCTTCTCCAATCAAAGTTTCTTATTTCTCCATCGAATTGAACACAGATTTTGAAATATTCTGAAGGAATCATGAACAAAATGAAATACATTCGTCTTTCATCCACCAGTAGCATCCCGAAAACCACAACAAGCAATTTAATCACAGCCAATAACCAAAAAGCGTCATGGTGGACCCAGATCTTCGATCCAGGTGGCCAGTTCATTTCCAGATGGAACCACATGTTTCTAATCACCTGCCTCATGGCCCTTTTCGTTGATCCACTTTACTTTCTTGTACCAGAGATCTCAAAGGAGAAATACTGTATGCGATCTGATTATGGTTTTGCAGCAATCATCACTGTTTGGCGTTCTCTCATTGACGTAATCTCCTTTATCCATATTTTTATCAAGTTCCGAACAGCTTATATTGCCCCAAATTCAAGGGTTTTTGGGAGAGGTGATCTTGTTATGGATCCACGCAAAATTGCTTTACGCTACTTAAGAACTGGTTTTTCTGTTGATTTTGCTGCTGCTCTCCCATTGCCTCAGGTTCATTCATAATTTCATATTCTCCATTTTCTTTAATTTTTATATTGTAACAATTGGTTAATCACCATGATTTTTGATTTTTGCAGCTTTTCATTTGGTTTGTGATTCCAGCTGTGAGAAGTCCTACAGCAGCTCACGCCAACCATTCGATTTCTCTGGTTATCATCCTTCAATATATCCCACGATTATTTGTCATATTTCCTTTAAATCAACGCATTACAAAAACTACGGGTGTAATTGCCAAAACCGCATGGGCGGGGGCCGCTTACTACATCATGCTCTATATGCTCGCTAGTCACGTAAGCAACCAAACTCCAATCTCCAATCTATGGATGTAATAAAAAAAAAAGATGAGAATCCATATGTGTTGGTATACATATATAGATATATCATGTATTATTTAATTTGATTTTTATGATATCTATCAGTGCAGGTTATTGGAGCTACATGGTATTTATTGGCTATTGAGAGGCAATATTCATGTTGGAAAGAAGAATGTGCGAAAGAGAAGAACTTGAGTAATCCCTGTAACCGTGTTTATTTTGATTGTGACCATGTGGACGAGCCTGGACGTGATGCTTGGTTAAAACAAACTCAGGTTTTGGCTAATTGTGTTTCCGAAAATAGCCCTATTAATTTTACATTTGGGATGTATGGCCCTGCTTTCGCTGAAGGAGTCACATCCGCTCCATTCTTCGAAAAATACTTCTTCTGCTTTTGGTTCGGCTTAAAAAGTCTAAGGTATACCTCATCTCATCTCATATATCTAATTATGTTAACCAATGTCTATTCCCATGTACATTTTGCTATTTGCAATCTCAGCCACCTAATATGGATTTTGCTCATTTTGGGTCCACCTATCTGTTGTGTATGTGGGCCAATAATAATAATAATAATTATTATTTTGCATCGGCTCTAATTTGTTTAAAGTTTATGGTGTGCAGTTCATATGGGCAAAATTTGGAGACGAGTACAAGCACGGGGGAAACGCTTTATGGTTGTGGTGTATGTCTTGGAGGCTTAGTTATATTCTGTTTGCTTATTGGCAATATGCAGGTATAAAATTTTGCTTCTCTTTATACTTTCAGCTGATTTTAGGGTTTCATATGATTTTGAATATTTGTGTCGTGAAGACGTACCTACAATCGACAACTGCAAGACTAGAAGAATGGAGGGTCAAAAGAAGGGACACTGAAGAATGGATGAGACACAGACAGTTGCCACCAGATTTACAGGATAAAATCCGTAGATTCGTTCAATATAAATGGCTTGCAACCAGAGGAGTAGATGAAGAAGACATCCTTCGTGCTTTACCCTTGGATTTACGACGTCAAATTCAGAGGCATCTTTGTTTGGCTCTTGTTCGTCGTGTAAGTTTTTGTTCAGTTAAACAAAAGCAGAAAACAGAAGGGAAGAGAATGTAATGAATGAAAATGGAACAAAAACTGCAGGTACCTTTCTTCTCGCAGATGGATGATGATCAGCTTCTACACGTGATATGTGAACACCTAGTTCAATCGTTAAGCACGAAAGGCCAATATTTGGTTCGAGAAGGGGATCCGGTGAACGAGATGACATTCGTGATAAGAGGTCAGCTCGAGAGCTCGACGACCAATGGAGGGCGATCGGGATTCTACAACTCCATCACTCTGAAAGCGGGTGATTTCTGTGGCGAAGAATTACTGACCTGGGTTTTAACCCCCGATTCAAACGTTAACCTCCCGTCGTCGACTCGAACAGTAAAAGCCCTAAATGAAGTGGAAGCGTTTGCACTTCGAGCAGAAGATTTGAGATTTGTAGCGAAACAGTTTAAACGACTTCATAGCAAGAAGCTGCAACACGCTTTTAGGTATTACTCGCATCAATGGCGGACATGGGGAGCGTGTTATATACAGGCGGCGTGGAGACGGCATAAGAGGAAGAAACTAGCGGATGAATTGGCTAGGCAAGAAGGGTTGTTTCAGTACTATTATGGTGATGATAGTAATGATCAGAATGTGCAGCATTTGGGAGCGACGATATTGGCGTCGAGATTTGCAGCGAATACGAAAAGAGGGATTAGTCACACAGAAACGGTTGTGGGTTCTGGTTCCTCGAGCTTAGAGATGCCCAAATTGTTCAAGCCGGATGAACCTGATTTCTCTTGAGTTGATGAAGTCAGGATTTGCAGTTTGTCACTTTGTCCTTTTGGGGGATCCGATCACCCATTATTTGACGAGTAACTTTTGTTACGAGAGTCAAAATTTGGACATTTGCCGATGCCAGGCCAATGCGACTTGCTTTTACTGATTCTATTGTGTTTTAGAGTATCGGCTTTTTTACAATGAGTTTTTTGTTAAACAAAAAATCAATTTTTTCATAAAGTTTATTTATGAATTCTACCAATAATAATTTATGAAATAAATAATTAGAATAGTATTAAAAATACTAACAAACTCTATTCATTGAACTTACATCCTTTGTATTTGATATTTTCGGTTTCTTTGTGCCACAAACTATGAAACTACTCAATAGAACCCAACAGGTCAGTCATAATAATGTTATGACTCCAAGATCTATAGATATTGTTTTTAAAAGAATTAGTTTTGTCATCCAAAAAAGGATTGTGACACAGTTGTTCGTTTCCCCGCTACGTCTATGTAAAATTTTCAAGTTATTTTTATAATTTCAATACACATACTTATAAATTTACAAAGTTATGTTAAAAAACTTCAAATAAAATAACCTACCACAACCTTTTTTAGATGCTCTTATTTGTCTGGAGTGTGATTTGAATTTGTAGCGAAGTATAAAAACTACATTGATCAAGGGCGGACCTAGGTTGTTTCCGGAGGGTTTTGGGCCTGCAATAAATTGTCATGCCCGTTTCTCCACTTTTTTGTTTTCACACTTTGGTCACATTAGTTTTGTCTATCTGTAGGTTTGCCACCTACACTTTTGTAGTTAGTATTAATTATGAAAAATATTACCATAATTAAATTCGAAATACATTTATTATGGAAATTATTAATGCACTTCACATTTATTTATGATAATATTTCTTATAATTAATGTATTTTATAATTAATTATGGTAATATATGTCATCAATTAATGCTTCTTATATGTGCCCTAAAATCCCTTATAAACTACAATAAATTATTTTTATGGCGTTAATCCATTTTAGATAATGATTCCGGTCAGACCCGTATCATTTTCCTTTAACAATTTTTATCCAAATCTATTTATTTTTACGAATTTTATCAAAAACATTTTAAGAATTTTTTAAACTTGTTTAAATATGTTTTCTAAAAAACTAATAAACTTTTTTGTAACTTTTTATATAAAATTTCCCCACCACTCCCCCTAGAGACAGAAGTATCGTCACTTTCTTATTTTTTTATGGAGGTCGGCTAAAAAGACACCTCAATTTTTCATTTAGACACCCTATTTGATTTTTAAGGTTTTTTTTATTGGTTGAATTTGCATAGTTTTTAAAAAAAATAAACTATAAATAGTTTATTACAGGTTGATTGTTAATAAAAGTGTTTATAGGGTGTCTAAAAGATATCAATTTAACAACACCCTTTTTTATGTTTTTCTATTTGTAAAAAACAGACATTATAATATATGCAGATATAACCTTCAAAATCTACTTTCACTTTACCAATTGTCATGCCATGTTGTTTCATTTAATTAAATAGTTGCTTTAATAATATGATAACTAATTCAAAATTAATTATACAAAATAATATATTTGGTATAGAAAAATTAAAGGGGAATTAAGTAATAAACCATTACAAATTAGGTTTTCAATTAAAATAATCATTTTTTTAGTTTTTGAAAAATAACTATTTTCTTCGAAATGCCTTCATTCCGGAGTATTGTTCATATTCCAACCTTTTTTTTTAATTTTCAATGAAATCTTTTTATTTTTTTTGGGATTCAGAATGCTACATTTTGAAATCTATATTAATAAATAAAACTCATTTTCTGCCACATGTCATGTCCTCATTGATTTGGACACATGACATTTTAATAGATTTTTAGAATTTATTTATTTTCACGTGTAATTTTCTGATTTGTTCACATATCATAACTTATTTCGGTTATAATATTGAGAGAATTAAATGCTTCCTTGAAAAACAATTGATATATTTATAATGAAATAAATGTCATAATTAATGAGAGCTCTAAAATTGATATTGATATTAAATTTAATGTTTAAATATTGATATTAAATTTGTATTTTTAATAAACCTGTGTATAACACGGGTCTTACACCTAGTGTTTAATATCACCGTTTTCTAATAAAATGTCTAATTTTATGCATTAATATCGTATATAGTTCACTTTATTATGTTTAATTTTTGTGTTAAATATAAGAAAAACGATTTTTTTTCTCGAAATTCTGGAATTGTTCTTCGGATTCCGAAGTTCTTCTTGAAATTTCGGAGTTTTTTTTTTTCGAAATTCGGAATGCTGGTCTGGAGTGAGGAATGTCGTTCCGGAATCGATCAAAAAATGTTTTTTCTTGGTTCGGAATGCCTTTTCCGAACTAGGTGGTTATTTTTGCTAAAAGGTAGTTATTTTCTTTAAATAAATGTTATAAAATGGTTAGATTACTTAATTTTCCAAATTGCAAAGAAGTTATAAGTTGTTATGAATATCACTAATTCTTTCTTAGTCTCTTCTCTTGATTTTAATATTTGTCTTGATCTAATGAGTAGGAGGATAAGTAAGACGAAAATATAGGAGAATATTTGATTTCTCATTTGATATAAGGGCATCTACAATACATTGAACTACATAGAGTTTAATGGATTGTCACATCATCTTTCTACAATACATACAACTCTATTATTTTTTTTTCTCTACAATGCATTAAACTCTATTAAAAACTTCAAATTCATTGATTGCCAAAATGTCATCTCACAATGATATAGTTTCATCCATTGAATGACACATGGACTTGCCAACTCATTCAACTATTCCATTGAACTCACCATTGTGGATGCTCTAATTCAAAGGGTTAATGAAAAGTTATAAGTTGTTATGAATTTATGTAACGATATGGATTTTTTAGTGACATATATTATGTAATAGTTTGTTATCATTTTTTTCGGTTTATGTAACACTGAATCTTATATATATATATATATATATATATATATATATATATATATATATATATATGTCAAATGAGAACACCTAAAAGGTTGAGAACGCGAAAACAGTTCTGGACCAATCAATATATAAGGGCATAGTAGTAATTGTATATTTTAATTAAATTAAAATAAAATAAAATCAATTAAATTCCCTTAAATTTAGGATCAGTTACCAAAAAGAAGGAAATATTTGATTTTTTATTTTTCTTATTAATGAAATATAAATAACATTTTTATCAAAAAAAGAATTTTAAACTAAAAAAATTTAATTTTTTTTTCTTAAAAATTAATTTTTATCTCCTATTTCGCTTTTTTTTCGAAAAAATTAATAGAAATCAAACCCCCAATCAATACATTTGTATTCATAAACGATTTTTTTTCAAAAAAACTAATACTACTACAATCACAAATGAATACATATCAATTTACAAGTAATCCAATTTCATTCTTTTAATCAACCGAAAATAAAAGGGGTGTAAAAATTATCATTTCTTCAAAAAGAATACCTTTAATCATAAATAAATACACTTATTCGCATATGATTACACTGCTATTTACAAATGAAAACATTGTTATTAACAAATGAATACCCTGGTATTCACAAATGAATAAAAGAATACATCTAATCATAAATAAATACACTCATTCACGCATGATTACATTGTTATTTACAAATGAATACATTGTTATTAACAAATGAATATCCTGCTATTCACAAATGAATACCTCTCTCACATATTTCATCAAACAGCCCAATCGTCCCAGATACAAAGCCAATGAACCCGATGTCAAATACGTTCTTTACAACCAAAGATAATACTTATACAAAGCTGGAAGTAACACAAATCTAATGTTGCCCCTCTTGTTCATTGGTAATTACTCTTTTCCCTTTTTACCCTTCATTTTTCCTTTTTACCCTTCCTTTTGTATGTGTAATGTAACAGTGGCATAGCACAAACTTTCCCATGCAACCTGTAGAACGGATCACTTGAAGATACAAAAACAATTAATGATAAACTCTAGAGTATCTGCCACAGTGATGACCTGCAAACAAATCAATGATGCAAACAATTCAATGATGTTTTGAGAAAATTGGCAATTCACAAACTTTCCCAGCCACCCTGTCAAGAATGTGTTTTGTTTTTACTCTTCAAATTGCTCCTGGGATTCCGAAATCAGAATCCACCAAGAAAAAAGTATAACCAACTAACCTAAAAAAATCTAAACATCCAAAAATTGAATATAATAGAATTTGGATGTAATTAGACCTCGACTCCATGTTCTTGACTGAATCGCTCCACCACAAATAGACTATAGCGACAATCAATACATTTGTAAATCAAAATTGAATCGTTGGTTTCAAAATTCACACCACACAACGCCAACAAAGACAAATAATTCTCAATTTCAATTAATTATCGATTGCAATTGATAATCTTCAGAAGGCAATTCTGGAAACGCGACAAAAAAAATGCTCTAGTTGTTGATTTTTGTTGTTGTCGCATCTCAAAATTCAAACCACACAACTCCAACAAAGACAAACCTCAATTTCAATTAATTTTTTTGTTGGCCTGGTGGATCGAAACGAGAAATCAGAAGCTTAGGAAGGAAGCTTATTAATTGAATTTATGTTAAAATGACAATCAAGGAAATTTTACAAGGGCTTAATATCAATCGACATAATGAACTTGGACAATAGAAATACGAAATTGATTTAACTTGTACCTTTTTCCGACCACCTCCGTTGAGCTCCGTTGTTTCCCTCTCTGGTGGTCAGTGTTGCCGCCATCGGCGACTACCCTGCTCTTATTTCTGTTCTCGTGACCACACAACAACACAGGGAGATTGAGAACCCATGTGCATTCAATTTATTCCCTCTTTATCTCGATTTCCTTCAACCAAATTACCTCAAATTGTGTTTCATGCTTCGAATCCACTCCCGTCTCCTCATCTCTTCTGATTTTTAAGACCACACACACCCACCCAAAACGCAATTAGTATTTTGTTGTTTTATCCGGGATTTTAATTGTGAAATGGTCGACGATGGAGGATGGCAGAAGATGATGAACGAAAACAGTGGTGAAGAAGGTGGGGGTGTGCGGCCGATTTTTTCAAAATAATTAGATTAGGGTTTTCTAGTTAAGTAGAGAGAGCGAGAGAGAGAGAGAGAGAGAGAGAGATATAGAGAAATTATAGGAATTTCTATTTAATTAAATTATATGGATTTCCTATTGTATCCTTCTTGCCATTTCAAAGTTACATATTTAGCACATCAGTTTTATAAATATTCATAAATGGTCAAGTTGATAATAGCCATAGATCTGATTATTTATAAGGTTGTGATCTGTTCTCGAGTTCTCAACCTTTTAAGTGTTCTCATTGGATCCTACTTCTATATATATATATATATATATATATATATATATATATATATATATATATATATATATATATATATATATATATATGGTTAGGTTATTTTGTTTCTAGTAACTATTGTATGTCAGAATGCACAGATCTGGACCATCGGATGGAATATAATCAAAGGTAATGATCTGAGGGTCTATGATAGTAGAATAGGATAACATATATCATATAATCACACAAATTTAAGTATAAGGACATTTTAGTCAATTAACCTATATTAAAAAAAGGAAGTTTTCGGATTTTTAGGGATAATTAATTCCTTTATTTTTAAAAATCAGAATATTTTAAATTAATTCAAAATTAGAAATTCGATTTTATTCTATCAGAATGGTAGAATGTTAATCATAAACTAGTATACATATTCGTCGATTATATTCTATCAGAATGACAGAATGTCAACCATAAACTAGTAAATACATTCTAAAAAGAATACACAAAATCAATTCTTAAGCTAATAATATCCAAATAATTACATTGTGTGATTATGATTAATTGAATAATAACAACATTCTGAAAGAAAAAACAAAAAAAACATCACAATCTAACAAAAACACTAATCTATTCTAATAGAATATTATTTTTTAGCAACACTTTATACATTGTAGCATAACAAATTCTGGTATAATACACTCTCGTTCTCTATGTTTTCTTCCTTCTCCACATCAATGTTAGCCTCTTCAAAACCTAAATCCACAAAGAAAACATAATCAAGTTTCAAAAATTAAAAAATTCAATGCATTCTAAGAGAATAAAAACTATAAATTTTGACAGAATGTACTTGTTGTTGACAATTATTCTCAAACATTCTAACAGAATACATCTATATAAACTATAATTTCTTGTTGTTGACAATTATTCTCAAACATTCTAACAGAATACATCTATATAACTATAATTTCTACAAATAGAATATAACTATAACTATATTGTTCCAGTTATCATATAAGCATCTTAAGAATAACATCTAGGTTCAATAGAAAATTGAAGAACAAACACATACACAATTGGCCTTTGTAATCAGTTTTCATTTCACATTCAAAGGTAAACTACACATTCAAAGGTATTTCATTCAAAATCATTTCTCATTTCACATTCAACTTCAAATAAAAAAAAAATCGACAGCAAGGAAAATTCATATCATGAACCAGAAAACAGATACCAAAAAATTAACAGCTCCTTTGTCAAAAAAAAGAGAAACATGAAATACAAATCTTAACAGATTAGATTTTAATCTCTACATTTTATATATGGAATCAATTCAGTATACAATTTTTTGAGTTCTAAATCAATTCAGTATTAATATCGATTGAAAATTCAGAGAACCAAAAAATTAATCTAACAGATACAGAAAACAGGGAAAAAATGAAGATCGACGCAAGCACAAATCGACGGCAAGGAAAAAAACACGAATGAAAGCAGACAGAGAAAGACGAATGTAGACAGTAGGAACAAACACGAACCTGTGCGGTCGAAGGAGAAATCGACAGCTCCGGTGTTGCGGTGGGCTGCGACGATATCTGGCCGGTGCCGAGGAGGTGGCTAACGGCGACGAGCAGGGGAGGATCACTTGAGGAGTCAACGACAGGAGCAGACGATCGTCGTTGGAGGAGGCGTATGTGATATGCTGTATAAGGTTATTAGGTCAAATATATTAACTTTATTTCCATAATTATAGGATTTCAATTAAATGATTTCCTTAATTAAAAGTACAAAAGGTCCAAAATATCCTTTATTGATTTATTTAATTATTTATTATTTTTTGAATTCTCATTGGTGCATTTAGGCACACAATATTTGTTGAAAACATTTGAACATAACTCTCTCTCTCTCTCTCTCTCTCTCTCTATATATATATA
The DNA here is from genome assembly GCF_051521515.1 of Lactuca serriola. Classification (NCBI taxonomy): domain Eukaryota; kingdom Viridiplantae; phylum Streptophyta; class Magnoliopsida; order Asterales; family Asteraceae; genus Lactuca; species Lactuca serriola. The sequence goes on from NC_136408.1 coordinate 32,632,592, forward strand.
TATATATATATATATATATATATATATATATGTAGTAGTTTGTTATCATTCTTTTCGGTTTACAGAGTGTGTGTATATATATATATATATATATATATATATATATATATATATATATATATATATATATATATATATATAATCCACGTCCACGTCACTGAATAAATCAAAAAAATAATAATATATAGTTTGTTTATTGCAAAAAAATAACAAAACAAAATTATAATAATAATAAAGAAAAAATAAGTCTTTCACAATTGGGAAGTAAAACGCCATTGGAGATATTTTTGCTACTAATCAAGACTACAACAACCTGAAAGAAGAAGTCAGAAAAAAGAAAGTAATATTGAAATGAAGCAGAAGTTGTACAAATGATGCAATCTACAACAACTTGAAAGAAGAAGTCAGACACAACAAACGAGCTCATAGCTCAGTTGGTTAAAGATGTACATTTTGAACTACCACTGTTGGTGTTCTTATTCAAAATATACTTTTTAATTTCATTATCCAAAAATAAAAAGTTGCACAAAAACCTTCTATTCCTTTTCCTTTTCGATTTCATTCTAGGCTCAACCTTTACCATAAATGTTTGAGAAAATGTAAATGCATAAAGTTAGGTATTATTTCTTTTTTACTAAATGGAACTAAAAGAGACATGACTTAAATCTGGTAAGCTATATATACGTGTGTTTCTTTTTTAATTGATACAGAAAGTCAAGAAAATGAGGCTTTCCCCTTTAAGTCATTGTTTTTTTACAAATTTCTCCTCATTTAGTTTTCCTTTCCACTTTTAGAAAGCTTAGACAAGGTGAAAAAAAGATGCTAACCTTTTGCATAATTCATTGAGGTTCCGATATTCGTTGTAAAATATGAACCACATCAAGACAATTACCAAAGCATCTATCACAAGCTAAGTAGTCAAAAGTCTCGGGAAAATGTTATTGAAATAAATTGCAATCCACCAACAATCAGGTATTACGTATTATTTTGATTTTTGGATTTAATAATCTAAATATTTGAACTTTGTATCTCTACATTAAGGTCCTATTTCTATGAAAGACATGAGTCATGACAAGAAAGAACAAATTATACTGCTTTGAGTTCATTGGACTGAGACTGATGTCAATGAGACAAAAATTGCAATGTTTTGTCCTACCCAGAAAGGTGGGACAGGAGTTGCTCTTCATATCTTGTCTTTGAAAAAGACGTGAATGCCCTCTGCATCTTCATCATCAAAAATAGCCCTACAAAGATTGTCCAATCACATCTAGTTGTGTCTTAAAAAATCAACACAATATAGCAAATTCAATCATGGATGAAAAAGGATACTGAACAAATAGCGCTCCCATGGATCCAACATGTATAGTCCACAAGTGACATTGTAAAGGAAGATTTTGTGGTGAGCCCAGTTCATAGACATAATATCAAACCTAAGTGTAGCACCTGGTTCTTGGTATGTATTCTGTTATTAAATCTTCATTTTTTTGTTGCATTTTAGCCTTGGACTTGACGAGTCGAAGGACTGACTCGCCGAGTAGAAGCGGGATGAGGCGCAGGGTTTAAGCTGCGGACTCGGCGAGAAGCCGTTGTTTGGACAAAAACCTTAATCCAAGGGTTTGCACCCTATTTAAGCGACCTTATGCAACCTCCTTTCCCCCTTTATGCTCCCAAACACTCCTCATAGCAAACCCTAGCCGTTTTTTAGTGGATCTAAGGCTTTTTGAGTGATTCTTGTGAGTTTTGACCTCGAGGAAGAAGGAAGAGCATAGAAGGATCAAGAGGGGACTGAAGGATTCGAGTTTGGTTCATCAATTGCAGTCTTTGGAAGGTATAAAGTCTGAACCTTGCTCATTCATTTGTTAGATCCCTCTTTGAGGTGATTTAGGGCTTTTATAAGCCATTTTTGGTGGCCAACCATGTTTGCAAACATGGTTGGGAGTTTGGGCTTCTGTATCATGCCATTTTATGAGCCACAAGTCAGATCTAAGTTGCTTTTTGCACCAAGGAAGGCCCCATGCAACAAAAGAACCATTTTAGAGCCTTTTAAGCTCTAATGTCCCATGCATGCACGTAAAGTTTGTAACTTCACGTGCTAGATCGAGTTTAGGGGCCTGGATCTATCATTTGGTTAAGTGTTGTACATCAGAAATCGAAGTTCTTAGTTAGGAATGTGATAGACTCGGCGAGTCCATTCCTGGACTCGGTGAGTCCAAGGGTTTTGGTCCCATATCAGTGAGGGTCATAAGGACCAGTTGAGTGTGGAAGGGTTTTAGGAGTCCTGGGGAGTGACCCAACGTTCTGGACTAAACAAAATGTTCTGGGAATTCATGGTACTTGGCGAGTGCATGAATGGACTCGGAGAGTCCAAGACAATCTTCTTGGTACTCGGCGAGTTGTTCATATAACTCGGCGAGTCAAGGACAGAACATGTTCATAGGATGAAGAGTAACTCGACGAGTTGTTCATACAACTCGGCGAGTCGGATGTGGATTCAGTCGGTGTTCTTTTTAGAAGGAAAACTCGTCGAGTCATCGCCTAACTCGACGAGTAGAGACGGGTATGAGGTCTGATGGAAGGATAGGGACTCGGCGAGTTGGCGAGCCAGCTCGGCGAGTCAGGTCAACTAGAAGTTGACTTTGACTTTGACTTGGTCAAGGGGTAAAATGGTCATTTTACCCTAAAGGTAGATGTCAGTTTCTGACTAAGTGTTTTGTGGGAATTATAGCCGGAGGATTTCTGGAGCAGCAACGACATCAGTCAGAGGATTCCCGCACAGTTCAGCAGCTACGAGGTGAGTTACCTTCCGGTAGCGGTGGGTCTACGGCCACAATGCCGGCCCACCAGTAGGGTTCGTATGATAGATGATTGTCTTTGTGATATCATCTAGGATTGCTGCTACCTGATATGTTATATGCTAGCATGATATGTTGTATTTGATAGTAGTAAAGTTCGGTTGTTAGGACCGAAGGGTAGTCAGACACCCTAGATACGTCTGACAGTACGTGATGATATGTTTGCATGCTGGCTTGTTATGTTTTATGCGATAGAGGTAGTAGGAGGGGACCAGTCCCCGAGTTCGGTTGATAGGACCGAATGGTATTTCAGGCACCCAGATATATCTGATAATATGTTTATGTTATGTTATATGCGATAGTAGTAGTAGGGGGTGAAATAGTCCCCGAGGTTCGGTTGTTAGGACCGAAGGGTAGTCAACACCCCAGAATGGCTCGACATGGGTAGGTCAGCGCCCCAGAATGGCTTGACACGGGAAGGACAACACCCCAAAATGGCCGCATGGGTAGGTCGGGCACCCCAGAAATGTCTGGCAGTATGTATGTGATATGATTGTATGGTATGTGGTACGATGAGGGAACTCACTAAGCTTCGTGCTTACAGTTTTCAGTTTTGGTTTCAGGTACCTCTTCTGCGAAGGGGAAGGAGCTAGCGTGGTAGTGACACATCATACACACACACACACTTTGGTTTTCCGCATTATGAGATGTTCTGGGATTGTACTCTGACATTATTATTATTTTCATGTTTTGGGTTCTCAGACACGAGATATGTTTTATGAAATGATATAATCAGATGATGTTTTACTACAAATGTTTTACAAACTACTTAATTTAAATGAAATTTTTGGGCGTGAAAATTGGGTCGTTACACTAAGAGTACAAAAAAGCATATAGTTATAACTTACAATCTATAAAAATTATGAAAGAACATTATAACTATCTACATGTATCAAGTACACAGGGCGTACCACTTGGTACGCTTAGCGTACTGAGTTGATGGCGAGTCGGGACCCACTATAATTTTTATGATGATTGAAAATCCAGTGCTCGGGTTGACTGCATCGCACGCACCATATGGGTTTTGTTTTTGGGACACACTCTAATTTTTATGATGATTGATATATTTATTTTCTGGATTCTATGAACAATAATTATGGAATATTGTTTTATTCAAATTTAAAAATTGTAATTTTTGGATCTTATTTTTGGGATATTTCAATTAATCCTAGGTAATCATGTATTTTATTTAGTTGTGTTGAATAAGACATTTAAATGTAGGATTTTTAGAAAAAGCTGGTTAAAATAAAAATAAGGTGAAACTTGATAGTACTTTGAATGCAATTTTCATTTTGCAAATGTGAAGTTTAAGAAATTTAAAGGGTGAGTTGTGACACAACTCAAGGAATTTACTATCAAGGAACAATGAACACGGACTCATGTGTTCAAATCTCTTGATCATCATTTCTTGTGCTTTTGATGTTGTCTCATATATGAAATTGGAGCATCCCAAATCCTCAGTCCTTAACCTTTCGCTGCACGATTTCTCAACAGAAACGAAAGGGTTTCCTTTATAGGTTCACTTCTATCTTTTATGGGTTTTGTGCTAAATCCTGGGGTTTCCCACACATATGTGCTGACGGGATTTCAATCATTTTGAAATTGGTAGAACACTGCTATAATCTGTTGTTTGATTATATTACCTCCCGAGGCTATTGTAAGTGGATTAATTTGAGATTTTAGTATATGTGGGAATTTGGATGTGCATCTGGAGGCTTATAACTTGTTTCTCTTGATTCGAGTATGTTAGGCGTGTCAAACCTAACAAATAAAGGGTACAATGACTCCTTAAATACTACTACTATGCACTAATAATGTAGTACAAGGTAGGTAGGGTCGATCCACAGAGACACGGGACAAGTGTTTATACCTTTTTGCGTAAGGTACAAAAATGGTCACAGAATGGGGGGGGGGGGGGAATTTATAAGCAACGATTTAAACTATAGAATAAAGCAATAAGTAAATGATTGATTTAATGAAGTATATTCAAGATTTGTAAGGACTCCAACTCCATGCAAGACAAATTAGCAATGTGATTCCAAGGATGAAATGATATTTGTTCAATTCTATCTAAATTGGTACATGGAAATGCTAACAAGATCTAGCACCTCCCATTCACCATATTGATTAACCAAAATAAGCTCTTTGATTAATCCTAACCTTGCCAATCTAATCTAAACAAGCTCTTAGAATTAGGTTGAAAGATTGCATTAAACTTTATGTGAATGTTCCCAACAACACTCAATACTTCTCAAAAGCTCGAGCACATAAGAATGTGTGAATTAGATTTACACTAAATTCACTCAATAGAAATCAGTTTAGTGCTTGTTACCTAGTCCAATTTACAAAACAATTACGGATTTTGCAATTAGATAACTTGAATGATCAAACCCTAATTCAAATGGCCAATAAGAATCACAATTAGAATCAAACATTCAATTGAAACAAAATCAAATTCACTAGATAGAAAATTGAAAGAAAACATCAAGTCATATGATTGAAATCACAACTAGAAGTCAAGACATAAAGTTGGAGAATCTAGGGTTCTAGCCACTCATGACTAGAACAAGATCACAAATCTAGAAAATGAAATTAAAGTTCTTACAAAATGAAATCAAATGTTCCCAAGTGTTAATCAACTTCAAAATCCTCAAGAAATTCGCCTTCTCTACTCCAAAAGTCACCCCCTAAGTAAAAATTTGGTTCCCCCCTTTAAGAATGGTGAAAAACTGCTTTAAAACCCACGTTTACGTTTACACGGCTCGTATAAATTAACACTGTCATTTACACGGCCCGCGTAAACACAAAAATATACTGCGCATAAATCTACGTTTACACGGCCCGCGTAAACGCAAGGCTTGCATTTACACGGATGTGTAAATCTATGTAAAGCCAAAATCTTCAATTCTTTGATATCTTGCTCCTCGGTGCTCCGCAAGTCCTGAAATTTTGTCTGCAACTTTTATTTACCTCCTCCAACAATATCCTACCTCCAAAAGTCTCTGAAATATCACAAAAGTATTTGAATGAAATTGCCTCATGAAAATCCCGAAAAACATGCAAAATGCATGAGTTTAAGCCTATATGCAATGTACTTTTATGAAATAAAGCTACAAAATGGGTACATGAAATGCACCTAACAGAGTATTTGGATCTTCAATTTCATGACTATGAACATTGTTTAACTTGAATTTTGGAAATAGATTAACCTTTTGTTTGTGATTTCGCATCAAGGGAACTCGATCTATGGTGGTGCAATCAAGGAAGGGGATTCCCTCTTTGGTGGCTGCTCATCCTTTCGAATTACTGTTTACCATACATGATCGTGGAAATTGTAATGAAATAACAAACAATTGTAAAGCTTGCAATAAAAATTTTAATGAATTTGATTTCCAATAAATGTAAAGTTGGACTTCTGCTGTTTGTGTGAGGTGATAAAAGTTTCACTCTCTTCTACCTTCACTTTAGCTGTAACATCTATAGCTTTTCTTGATAATGAACTAATGTTAACCTGTCTGTTTCATTTTGCCATTAGGATTGCTAATACTTAATAATATTTTAAACAACATGGGTTTCCCTTTCTTATAACATCTAGCTTTTGTTGGATTAGTGTCTAAGTCCATAACTATTTTGGTATGTACTTGACCCGATTATGAGCATGGTCCTTTTGGGTTGCCTTCACCATAGCAATATGTAGGATGATTTAAGGAGAGAAAGGTTTAAATATGATTTATTAATGTATTATGAGAATAATATATTAAAGGAGAAATCATATTGTTTAATTAATATTAGTCAAGAATTAATTAAGAGTTAATTTTGTGGCTAAAAGAGATTAATTAAACTTAGGGGACTGGACTGCAATTATTGGATAATTGAGTTATTGGGCTTAGGAATGCTAAAGGAATAAGGGGTGAACGAAATTATGATGGAAGCCCATCATATTTTCGTCCATGGCCTTATCCAGAAGGTTCCATGGGCTGCTTAGAGTTTAAGCTGTCCATTAGGGTTTTGACTGAAACCCTAGCAGCCCACACAAGTATATAAAGGACCCCTTAGGTTCCAAAAACATGGACAAATAATTCTCTAGGGTTTCCAGCCGTTTTTGGTGCCTCCCCTCTCTTCTCCTCTTCATCCAAGTTGTATATGGTGTTTGTGACTCCATTAGAGGTGCAGCATTTGAGGCACTAAGCTTTTGAAGCCAATTCAAGCAAGGAATTAATTGTTATTGCTATATAACAATCAAAGGTAATTCTCTAAACCCTAATTCAGTTTATAATATGTTAGATCTAAGTTTATTAGTCTTGGATTCAAAGCATGTACAATAGAGAAACCTAGATCCAAGCATTAGGGTTTGTATGAGCACATAGGATTGTTCTTATGCCTAAAACCCTTCAGTGGTATCAGAGCCTTGATTGGTTTCAGTTGTATGTGATGCTTAACTGTTTTATTTACTGAAAAAATCGTTTTTTGGCCTCTGCCCGACCTGACTCGGCGAGTCAGTGGATGAACTCGGCGAGTCTGTCCCTGACTCGGCGAGTCAATTCCCTGACTCGGCGAGTCCAGGGGTCAGACAGAGGGAATATCGGGTTTTATTGCTGTTTTGCTGAAGGATTAATACCTAAAACGTATTTTGATGATAAAATCCGATTTTTATTATATTTGGGTGATTATCCTTCATAAAATCAAAGATAATTTCAAATCTTTTGAATAATAGTTTCTTTATATGATAAATATGGATTATTTAAATTTTTGGTAATTATCTTATGAATAAAATGAGATTAGGTCAAATATAGATAATCACCAAATTAATTGTTTAATTTGTGTTATTTGTTATTTGATCCCTTATGTTTTGAAATGTTTCAAAACTTTCCCTCAAGTTTTGGAATTTAAAATTTGATTAAAAGTTTAATTTTTAAATGTTAAATTCTAAAACCCTAGTAATTTGAAAAAATTCAAATCACACCCTTATGGTTTTATTAATTAATTAAAGTGTATAATTAAAAGTGATTTAATAAACCCATAATGTTTTGGTTTACATTTAATTAAATTAAACCACCTAGTATTTTAAAAGTGTAAAATACACCCTATACTATATATAACATTAAAAGTCTAATATTATATATATGTATGAGTAAACAGTCAGTCTTACCGTTAGTAGGCCTCATTCACGAAGCTGGTCTATAAGGGGTGTTTAAGGAAATTGCCTATAAAATGGCGATTGAATGGGTATCCACTCTTACCCACCGCACTCTTGACTAGTGGAGGGTCGTTAGCCGAACGGGTAGGATAGGACAGAAACCTTCCATTATAAGTATAATGAAGTACAAAGTAACTAAATGCTTTTTCAAATTCCCAAATCATAGTTACTTTAGGCAAAATGTGAAATTGTATGCTAACCCATGGAATTACACTTCGTACCCTTGTCAAACGTTAGTGGAGCGTGTGTGGTTAACCGGCACACTAATTTGGGGATGACATTGGTGGCGAAGGGTGGCTCGATGCTTATCATAGATCAATGGAGCGTGTGTGGCTAACCGACACATTGATTAGGTGATTGTAGCATTGGGTGCACCACGTGATTCGTATGGTTATTCACACCTTATTTGTGATCCTCGGCATCCCAGTCACAAATAGTAAGGCATAATCGAGATTAAACATGCCATTGAAAAGTTCAATGAATCTCAAAAGATCTAGGAGTTTCAATTCATTTAAAACTTAAACTTCCTTTTCGTTTTTCATGGTGGAAATTGGTAAATCGTCATTTACCTACCTTCAAATATTCTGCAACTAGATTACGGCATCCCTCTTCTAGGTTGTAGAGTATTGTGTTGGATCCTAGCTTGATGTTTCATTTGGGTGTTGCATCAAGAATTCTAATCAACTTAACTTGAATTTTCTCCTGTTTTGTAGATGTCTGAATCTTACTAAGGTCTTCCCAAATCCTTTGGAACAAGTCTTCCAAATGAAGATGACATTCTGAGATACGATCGAGGAAATGAGAGTCATGCTTCACTTCCTCCACCTCCTCCAATTATTCTCCCTGACCCACAAGTTCAAAGGCTTGAAAAGTTTAAACTCACTCAAGCCCTTTTGGCAAGTAAACACGAAGATGGGAAACCTGTGTGTGCACACGTCTTAGAGATGAAGTCACACATTGATAGGTTAAGCATGTTGGGTGTCGAGATTTCAAGCGAGTTGGCTGTTGACTGGGTTCTTCAGTCACTTCCTGAATCATATAGTGAGTTCGTTAGAGAGTACTATATGATGGACCACGACGTGACCCTAATTGATCTCACCTATTTGCTTATAGCTGCTGAATCAGCAATGATTTGGCGTGCTGGTCAAGCAAATTTGTCTAGTAAATCAAACTCCCAAACTTCAATGGACACTGGCAACATTGGAAGTCCAGAAAGAACTAAGTCTGTGATTGTCCGATGTGCTATGCCAAAGGAGTCCATTTGCTTTTATTGCCAAGAGAAGGGGCATTGGAGACGAAGCTGCCCTAACTACCTAAAAGATCTAAGAGATGGGAGAGTCAAGACGTATGGCTCTACTTCAGGTAAAATCCATTATCTAACTCTTTTAAGTTCCTATTCTAGATTCTTAATACAGATGTGATAAGATCACATTTTGATGTTTTGTAGGATCGAAGAAAAGAAAGGAAGCTTGAGGGAAGAAGTGAGCTGAATCTAATCATGAAGAAATGGATTTCCATCGCATTACTTGAAGAATGGATTCTTGAGCTACTACTTGGAGTTAGAATAGATTATTAAGAAATATGTAATAACATAGTTTTTCAATTGAATTGCATTGCAAGGACAAATTTTTTCCGCAATAAAATGAATTTTGATTTTATCTATCCTTGCGATGACATATATGAAAAATTGATGTTTGAATGTTTCTATCATTAGCAAAATGGATTTGATTCTTAATTATGTTATTTGTGGAAATGTCAAAAGTTTACCAAATAGGGAGAGTTTCTCATCGCCCAAGTTTCAATTGGACAGAAACTTGGAATCATGCAATGTGTATTGTATGATGAATGAAAAACTTTCACATTTGGGAAACTTAGACTAATTCTTTGACAAAGTGTCAATTGAAGGACTAGGTGATCAAGTACACTAGGTTGTGCGTTGATCAAGTCCACCACAAGAGTGACAAAAATATTCGTCATGATTTACTAAAGTTTAGTAAATATGATTACACTTATAAGATTAAGTGTAATTCTAAGTTGATTGAAAGAGTTTCAATGAATAGTAGAACGAATAAAGAAGAATCAAGTAGGCAGAAAGATAAAAGTTTCTTCTTTCTAAGAAGAAGGGAGAGTACCTTTTATTGTGTTTTATGATAAGTCTTAATGATTAAGAACCGTGTCTCAATAGATCCTCTAAGTGAGTCTTAGTGCAATTTCATGTCTAAGAAGAGGTATCAAGTATTGTAGAAATGGTTAAATCAATAAGTCAATCATACTTCGTTCCAATATCAAGTCTTAGAGTCAAGATTGTGACATTGAGTGAAAAGTTTTAAGTAGGTTTATAACACTCATCAAATGTGGAACTTGGAAAAGTTTTCTTATTCTTGCACATTTAAAATTGGTAAGGTGTGCTGTCTTGGATAAGACAAAGACCAACTAGGACCAATTATGTGAAGTGTTTTGTCTTGATAAGAGCTACACTAACTCTTGAGTATTTGCTTTGTCAAGAAATGTTTCTTGACAAGAGAATCTTATATGTCAAGGAGTCAGTGGGAGTCTAAATGGTCTTGAAAGGTTTCAAGAACAAATCAAGAATATACCTTATCGATCATCACTAGCTCACGACTTGAGGTTTACAACCTATCGTGCCGACATTATTTTGTTTATGTGCCATTCCAATTAAGTTAATTGTGTATGTGAGTTCTATGAGTTCTCATTTGAATGCATACTAGAGCCTTAGTCGATGGATAGTACATTGATATGTAAGGACAAGTTACTAAACTACTTGGAAGACATGGTGGGCACTCGTGTTACCATAAGGCAAGAAATCAAGATTAAGAAAGTTCAGTCCATATGAGTTTGGATTTGTCGCAAACCTTGGTTTTGGCAAATTCACATGGATAGGAACTCATACACCATAAAATCTAAGTGTCATAAGATTCCCTCCTTCATGAAAATGACTGTGAGGAAATACTTTCACTAAGAGAGGTTTTAAGAAGATAGCAATTGTGAAAATTGTATTCTCACATTCGATTATGGTTACGGCATCCCTTTCCATAGTTCGAATTGTGAGATTTGGCAATTAGTTTGAACATTTGGAACTTAGTAACATAAGTTTTAAATTGTTTAAGCACACATATGAGCTATCTAAGGTGAAGGTGTATAAGTTTAAGAAACTTAGATAAAGGCTTATCGAAGCATCTGGTATTAGAAATATGAATTTCAGAAATTCAATAGGCTTTGTTTTCTAAAAGTTCATTTGTTTTCTGAATACATGTCAAAGCTAGTGGGAGCATAAGTGTTATGCTTATATGATAATAATCATCATGATAGTGGGAGCATAAGTGTTATGCTTGTATGATTATTATGACGAGTATTGCAAGTTAGCAATATTAATTATAGAAAAACAAAGATTCAATTTGCAAAGTTGCATGGGTTGAAAAGTTGTTTTAATATAATTAAGGGAGAGAATATTATACTTCGTTTCAAAATCTAAAGCTTAGATTGAGAAATTTTAATATTTTCAGTCAAAGGATACATTGTGTGTTCTTAAAATTCGATTATGATTACGACATCCCTCTTCATAGTTCGAATTGTGAGAACATGACACATAAAATATTATGGCAAAAGATTGGTAAAGTTTCATATCTTTATGTAAGACATTATGCATCGTGTCCCATACGCTTCGGGTATAGGATCGATTGCAAATGCTATAATATTTACCATTCTAAAATTTTTCCAAATGTCTAGCGCATTAAGAGGGAAAAAGGACTAGAATTGGTTTTGACTAAAATAATTAAACAACTATCAAAGGACGATCCAAAGTTCGCTGAGGATTGGTTGCTTGTGAGTAGTTGGGAGTATGATATTGGATGGACCATATCGACATTATTATTAATAGATAAGATTCTATTAAGAATGAGTTGTCATATGGCAAATATGGAAATGTTTCCATATTGGGAGTTGGATATCGAGATTCTGTGTCTAGATTAGAAAACTTTATGCAAGAAGGATGTTCAAAGGAATGTACTTTGAATGTGAGACTTCACTTGTAACAATTTCCGATAGAGTACTTTGTAATTTCATTGGCCAAGTCTTGGTGACTTTTGTGCTATGATTTTGCAAAAGGATTGTTGCATAAAATGTTAGAATCTAGCATATTCTAGTAGTGGAAAGAACCTTGTGTTCTTACACTAATAATTAGGATTAAGGAATTGTGAAATGAGCATCATTGGAAAAGTTTTCAGATGATCTATTTCACAAAGCATGGACCATAGGAAACAAAGTGTGCATGCTTAGAGCATGGGACAGTTGTCGTTCTAATTCAAGTAATAAGTTGATTATCCGAAACATTAAATGATAAATAATAAGTAATCAATATGGTGGATAAATATAAGTGTTTTATTTACTCTCACAAGTTTGGGGCCATATAGGATTAAGTATTATTGTTATGTTTCAGTTTGCATGTTTTGACTTCCAGAATAACTAGTTTATTCAAACATCCACAGTCGGTCATACGTTGGGAGTAGGTATGAATAAAGACTGTCATGAATCTGTCTGTAGATTGTCTGAAGTGTTTAGACATGGCACAAGTTTGCTGCAGAGTTCATGAGTGCTTTGATAAGATTAGAGTATTGGATTAAACCCACGCTCACTTGGATCACTTCATGGATTTATCACGAGTGATTAGTGAGACGATAATATTGTATATTCTTGAAACCGAGACATGTGATTTGTCATTTGTTGGTCGATTGCACATTGATAATAAGTAAACGCACCAGTAACTTGGTGTTATAAAACTTATTGTTGTGTGTGATTCGATCAATAAATACAAGCGAGCATTTGAGTCGAAGTTTATCCATTCCTTTTACCCAAAGTGGGATAAAAGCGATATCTGTGGGCCTCTCGATGATTTAGTGATGACACCTAAGCGCTTGGCCAAGCCGGGACTAAGTTGATGTGTTCAATTGTAGTCTGTTATCAGTCGTCATAAATCGGAAGTCGGGAAACAGTATAGAGAGAATGATTGAAATTCATGTCTTTTGTCTATACGATATCTTGAGAATGGAGGAATATATAATCCCTTATCTAGAGGACACGCTATCTGATATGATCAGAGTTGACAGCGACTTTTGAAAGCTACGATTGCTGATCAGGTTCTGAAGTCATACGGAAAACAGTTATTAGACTTATCCAAGTGGGAGACTGTTGGATTAGTGTCTAAGTCCATAACTATTTTGGTATGTACTTGACCCGATTATGAGCATGGTCCTTTTGGGTTGCCTTCACCATAGCAATATGTAGGATGATTTAAGGAGAGAAAGGTTTAAATATGATTTATTAATGTATTATGAGAATAATATATTAAAGGAGAAATCATATTGTTTAATTAATATTAGTCAAGAATTAATTAAGAGTTAATTTTGTGGCTAAAAGAGATTAATTAAACTTAGGGGACTGGACTGCAATTATTGGATAATTGAGTTATTGGGCTTAGGAATGCTAAAGGAATAAGGGGTGAACGAAATTATGATGGAAGCCCATCATATTTTCGTCCATGGCCTTATCCAGAAGGTTCCATGGGCTGCTTAGAGTTTAAGCTGTCCATTAGGGTTTTGACTGAAACCCTAGCAGCCCACACAAGTATATAAAGGACCCCTTAGGTTCCAAAAACATGGACAACTGATTCTCTAGGGTTTCCAGCCGTTTTTGGTGCCTCCCCTCTCTTCTCCTCTTCATCCAAGTTGTATATGGTGTTTGTGACTCCATTAGAGGTGCAGCATTTGAGGCACTAAGCTTTTGAAGCCAATTCAAGCAAGGAATTAATTGTTATTGCTATATAACAATCAAAGGTAATTCTCTAAACCCTAATTCAGTTTATAATATGTTAGATCTAAGTTTATTAGTCTTGGATTCAAAGCATGTACAATAGAGAAACCTAGATCCAAGCATTAGGGTTTGTATGAGCACATAGGATTGTTCTTATGCCTAAAACCCATCAGCTTTATCATTGTACTAAGGAATATATGTTTGAAATCAACATTGACTGGCAGAATATTTCTGTGTGCTTATGTTTTTAATCTTGATAACATCACATGTATATAATTATAATGTTCTTTCACAATTTTTATAGATTGTAAGTTCTAACTATGTGCTTTTTTATACTCTTAGGTTAGATATGTAGTGTAACACTCGTGTTTCTAGCCTAGGCATTTATACTGAGTTGATAGTCTAGGTTAACCTTTGTAACTCATTTTGAAGAAATGAAAAGGAATTATGCGAATATTATGTGAATTATGTGTTTTATGCTTAATTATTAGGGCCTAATTAATTAAGAATAAAAATAAGCGTCAAAATTAAAGTGTGAGATAAGCCCGATATCTTTACATAAAGTTGTAGTGGTCGAAACAAGGATTTCGGGGATATAAAGAATACCAAAATCCGAGTTATAACGAAGAAGTTATGACCTGTCGAAGTTTTGCGACAAAATCGGCACGGTGCTGAATGTCGTAAAAAGTGAGTTTTTGATAAACTACTTTTTAGCCTTAGTAATCTAAACGAAAGTCGTAGTATTCGCTTAACCAAGAAGTTTGATAAAAAGAACGCCCAAATCTGACTTCGTATGAGGAAGTTATGATTTTTCGAAGTTATAGCTTAGCAGTAGACAGCTAAAAACTCGAATTTTAGATCGAGCAATTTTTAGCCGACACAACCTAAACGAGAATTGAAGGTCTCGTCATTAGGAGCACAACGGTAAAAAGTCTGACGAAAACGGACGTTAGATGAAGAAGTTATGAATTTTTAACGGATTTCCTGTCCCGGTCTGTTAAAAATAATAATATAAAATTTAAAGTCAAAATTAGTCGACGAAGTCTAAACGGAAGTTGTAGACCGTAATTTTAGCTACGCGTGCATATAAAGAACGTCAAAAACGGAGCTCGTATGTGAAAGTTATGGCTTTTACAAGTTTTTGCACAAAAACCGAGAAAATTCGCATAGTCACAATTGCCACGTCACCCTCGCTGAAAAGGTGCCACGTGTCCTGCTGAGTCACCAGGCTGCTGAGTCACCAAGCTGTTGACTCACCGAAGCTGCTGAGTCATGCGAGGCCACGTGTCGGATCCTGATTCGACCGAGGAGGAGGCCCAATCCGAAGCAGCCAGCTCTCCGTCCAAGCCTCGCAATGCCTGGCGCGTGTTCCGAGCCTCGCATAGCCTTGCTCCGAGCCTCGCATAGCCTAACCCCGAACCTCGCAGGTGAACCAGTAGGCCGCGGTCCAATCAGAAGCTGCCAGCGAGCCCTCACAGGTGCGACCCATGCGCAGCCTCGTGCGAGCCATCCCCCTCTTCGAGCTTCGGATCTGCGACGCGTGTCTTCCTCCTGACCATCCGATCAGAAGCCTCGCCCCTATAAATAGAAGGGTGCGAGACCTCCCGGGTAATTTTGGAATTTTGCCATATTTAACCCCTAAACCCATATTTTCTTCACCTTAACATCCCGCAAAGCCCCGGTATCGATTGTAAAGCCCGGAATACTCCACGAAGTGCCCGAGAAGCCCGAAAAATTTATCTTTTCGGTTTTGAAGCCCGACTTTTGCAGAGCCCGGTTTCTCAATACAACTCCCGGTTTTATTAGAAACGATCGTTTTAGGAAACGAATTGCTGCCCGGTTTTCATTAAATCACGTGAGTGTGTAGTTACTTTCAATTTACACATAGATATGAAGTATTTACCTTGAAATACGTGTTATGTGTAAATATGTTAATTGTTTATTCGAGGTGACTGTTGAATTGATGTTTTATACAAGTTTTAAACTGTATATGCTTTTTATCTACAAAATATATTGGGTGGAACATGGGTAGATGAAATAGTTGATGTGTGTTAAAATGGTGAGAGGCCTCGATGTTGTTGTTGTTGTTGATGTTGTTGTTGTAGTCATCTAGCGGAGTATAGATGACGACCACGGACTTTCTAGACAGTCCAGTGGAACACTAGCAGGTTCGCAACTTGTAGGTGTTGATGAATTAAATGTTCATTGTCGTACTCCATCCCCCTCATGGTTGCCTTAAGGACATGTATGGCTGAGGAAACCCCTTAGCAGTAGTGTCCATCCCGATGATAATCCTTAGGCTAGGTCCCTTGTGATAGGTGTTTAGGGACGTAAAGTGAGGACAACGGGAATGGGTAATCAGGGTTATTGTTGATTGGTGAACTTAATAAGTATATTATTATTGTGGGTTGACAACCCTATATGCTCACCAAGCTCCCAAGCCTGACCCACTCAGTTTTATGATTATAGGTAGTGGACCCCGAGCATAGTCGGAGGACGACGAGAGATTTTTGGATTATAGGCCAGTAGTTGTAAATAACTGTTGAAAGGCTTATAATGTCTTGTTTATGCTTTTGATCTGTATCGGAACATGACATCCCGAGGATATATATGGAAAATATATACCTTCTTAATGAAGGATTTTGATAAACTTTTATCATATGTTGTTTGGGGACCAAATCCGCAACATCTTTTAAAAAGATTTCTCTGATTTTATTTTAAGAAGCATAAATTAAATCGGTCTTTTCTAGCCGATAAATTAGGGGATGTCACATGTAGGTTCGACCGTTCGACTTACTTTTTGTCAGCATTGTTTTCCAGCTCATTCTTGAGCTGGAGAGAGAGGTCATCATTGACATCATCATCTTCCTGTTGAGCAAGTTCTTTTCCTTCTTCCTTTCCATCCCACACTGTCATCAGATTCATATGATTTTAAATTAGGTAACAACAATCGGTATAAAATTAGATTATGAACAACAATTTGTAATACCATAAAACAATAATCCCCATCCCCTATGAAGTGTAATAAATGGTTTGATGAGTTTATGCATAAAATCAGTTTTCATAAAAGCAAGTGTGATGAATATGTGGATTCCAAATTCAACGAAAATGACTTTGTTGTGTTATTGCTACTAATAAGAAAAACTACGCAACAGTTAACGATTAGGCAAAAGCGAGAAACAATCAATCAGCAGCTACGTCTGTGCAAGATATCTGAGCTTTTCCTCAAGAGATTTGATATTGTTCCGCTTATGGATTGCTTATATAGCAAAAGGAACAGAGAAATTGTACGGAGAATAGGAAAATTGTTGTCCATGTTAGGGAAGATAAATTACCTCGATTGATATCAAACTCCTCAAATTCATCGTCATCTTCGAACAGATCAATCTTAGCTTCTTCAGTCGCTACCTTAGGTTGTTCCGTTGTTGCCATTCTTACCTCACTTAGAAACACCTGCTTACAAACACCTATGCTTGTAATTGAAATAAGGTGATCAGAAATCAACAAAGAAAACCCAATATTCCCAACCCTAAGTCATGCTTTCCAAAACAATTCTTAGGGGTGCGTTTAATTGCGGAAAAATGGACCGTTTTCCGGAAAAATTTTGCAAGAAAAATGAGAATTTTTAAAACGTGTTTAGTTCGTCTATTTTTCTAAAATTTTCAAAGAAAATGAAAATTTTCCGTTTTCTAAAATTACAAAGAAGTTAGAAATTTTAGGAAAACTGATAATCGTTGTTTTCCACATTTTTCTAATTCCAAAATTTTTCTAAAATATAAACACACATCCACTCCCACCTCATCCACCTCTACCTACCCCCACCTACCCACACACCCAACCAACAAACACACACACACACACACACAACCACCCGCACACACACACACCCACCCACAAGCATCCACCCACAAACACACATACACATACATACCCACACACACCCACCCACCTACAAACACACACACACACACACACACACACTCTCACACACATACCCATCCACACCCCCACAAACACACACCCACACACACACAAACCCCCACCTACCCCCACCCCCACCCTCACAGACACACACCCATACACACACAAACCCACACCTACCCCACAAACACACACACTCGTACACCCACCCACCCAACACTACTACCACAATCACCGACCTACCATCACCATCACCACCACCACCACCACTAACCCGTCACTAGCACAACCACTGACACAATTGTCGCCGCCACCACCATCGCCTGTCATCACCACCATCACCGCCAACCCGCTACCGTCACTGCCCCACCCACACCCTACCACCGCTACCATTTTCTAAAAATGAAAACCGATAGAAAAATACACATCTAAACACATTTTCTAATTTTCTAAAATTGAAAATGAAAAATGAATAAGTTTTAATTAAACACGTTTTCTAAATTTTTCAATGAAAAATGAAAACGGAAAACGAAAATCGAAAAGGAAAAGCAAAAAACGGAAAATAAAAATTATTTTTCCATAACTAAACGCAACCATACATTCCACAAAATTTTCTAAAAATGAGATAAAATCCGAAGAAGAATCACTTACGAGTATTCGGAAGCGATCGTTGAAGACTCAAGAAGAATGAGATAGAACAATGAAGCCACCATTTATATATACGATAACCACATTTTGGCAGGGTCAGGTTAATCGGTTTGTTTAAGTATGAGTAACTATCTTTTCTCTAGGTATTTAGGTAACCAAATTTTCCTGGAATGTTCACATATAACCATTATAATCGGCTATAGTAAGTTATATCCGTTCATAATGATTATATGTGTATATTTTCAAAAGTTTGTTACCAAGATGTGTATAAAAAAAATATCTAAATGTGAACAAACCAAAAAGTTAATTATCCTGATAAATCAATTTATTTTCTTTTTTATTTTACCTTCTAACTTTGATTTGGTATAAAATTTAACCTAAATGGTAAATATTTTTAAAATCATATCATTTTGGTAAATATCTTTTTGAAATACATTACTTAGTTAAAAAAAATAAAAAAAATAAAAAAACCCTTCTACATGAAAAAAAAAGTTGTTTTTATAGAATTTTATTGTTTTAGATATAAATTTAAATTTACTAAAGACTAAAAGTATCTGAAATAGAAACCAATAATATAAAAACACTCACCGTTTGATGAGTTAAAACATAGAATGTTGTTAATAAAGCTTCATGTTTTGATTTGTATTTTAAGTTATGGTTTTCAATTGATCTGGTTCTCTAATTTTTCTTTGTGGTATCAATTTTCTTTTACTGCAAGGATTGTGATGCAATAGGTTGTGTTGATGGAAAATTCGATGAAGAGACAGTGGGTTGTGGTGTTGATTCGCCGGATTTGAAGGGACCAACCGAGTAAGAAATATAAGTTAGAAACCAAACACGCAAATTATCTCAAACCAGTGGGACCATTCGTGTAATTTACTCTTATCTTTTCATTTTGTTCACATCTAAGTAACTATTTTTTTTGTACAAATCAAGGTAACAAACTTTTTAAAAGTGTGCACATATGACCATTATGACTGGATGCAGGATGTAACCTGCTACATCCGATCATATGTGAACATTTCCAAAAAGTTCATTTCCTAGATATGTAAAAAAATAGTTAACTAAATGTGAACAAACCGAAAAGTTAATTACCTTGATATGTCGATTTCCCTATCAAATTTGGTTACAATAAGACCATACCATTTGATACACATCACGAGTTTTATGTGTATGTATTTTAGAAATTTATATTTTGTGTTTATTCGTGTCATACATGTATCAAACATAATTTTTTCTATTTAAACACGTATAAGATATAAATAAATTTTGTTTAGCCAAGTGACACATTAAAACACATATTTGTAACATCCCAAAAATACGAGCCAAAAATTTCATTTTTAAAACATATACTTTGCAAAACATTAGAAATAAACATTCACCGATAATATCATTTCATAAAAGATTCCGCGTGTCTGAAAACCATTTTATAAAACATAATAATGTCAGAGAACAAATACCCAGGAAGATCTCATAGTGCGGAATACATAACATGTATGTGATGTGCCGCTACCGCGCCAGCTCCTTCCCCTTCGAAAAAGAGGTACCCGAAACCAAAACTGTAAACAGTAAACACGAAGCTTAGTGAGTTCCCCCAATGTACCACATACCAAATAACCACACAACATACATATATAATTCAGGCATTTCTGGGTGCCCGACCTACCCCTTCGGTCCTCTCGACCGGATACTGACTAGCATATCTGGGTGCTGGTCTCCCCTTCGGTCCTCTCGACCGGATGCTGACTAGCATACCTGGGAGCCGGTCTCCCCTTCGGTCCTCTCGACCGGATGTTGGGGACTATTTCACCCCTACCACTACCATATAACACGTATCACATAATCTATCTAGCATGGCTGGGCATGACTGCCCCTTCGGTCCTATTGACCGGTAAATTGGGGACTATCTCCCCTACTGTTACTAGCACATATCATCATATCATACTAGCATATAAACATAACAAAGGTAGTAGCCACCCTAGATGAATATCACAGAGACAATCATCTAATCCTACAACTCCTACTAGTGGGCCGACATTGTGACCTTAGACCCACTGCTACTGGAAGGTAACTCACCTCAAAATACCTGCTGATCTGCGTGGGAACTGACTGCCTTCTGCTGCTGCTGCCCCGGAAATCCTCCGGTTATAATTCCCACAAAACACTTAATTAAATACTGCTAACCGACCTCAGGGTAAAATGACCATCTACCCCTAACCAAGCCCAGAGTCAAAGTCAAAGTCAACTTCCAGTTGACCCGACTCGCCGAGTTGGCTCGCCAACTCATCGAATCCCTATCCATCCGATTGACTATAATCCCGTCCCTACTCGTTGAGTTAGGCATTGACTCGACGAGTTTTCCTTCTAAACTGATGTCCAAAAGTCCTTCATCCTACTCGCCGATTTGTATGAACAACTCGTCGAGTTCATCTTCATCCGAAGAACATTCTATGCTGAGACTCGCCGAGTTGTATGAACAACTCGTTGAGTCTGTTCTTGAGGCAAGAAGATTGCCTTGGACTCGCCGAGTCAGGGCATTGACTCGCCAAGTTCCTCCATGAGTGAGTCTGGCTTCCGACTCACTGAGTCACCCCCCATGACTCACGACCCTACTCAGCAAACACGAAATGGGGAAACCTCGGGGACTCGCGACTTGACTCGCCGAGTCCGATGAACGACTTGCCGAGTCATTCACATGTAATTACTATATACTCGATTTTGCTTGAATCCAGCTCATGCCATACATAGATCTGAGTTCTTAGGGATTGATTAACACGTAAAGTTTCCAACTTTACGTGTAAATAAACACCAATGAAGGTTTTAGGGCTCAAAATGCACTAAAAGAGTAGATCTAGGGCTTT
Organism: Lactuca serriola; assembly: GCF_051521515.1. Taxonomy (NCBI): domain Eukaryota; kingdom Viridiplantae; phylum Streptophyta; class Magnoliopsida; order Asterales; family Asteraceae; genus Lactuca; species Lactuca serriola. The sequence continues at coordinate 32,653,897 of NC_136408.1, forward strand.
CATGCAATATGGCTCCAAAAAGGTAGTAGATCCGACCTCCTGGAGCTCAGTCATGCCTAGATCTAAAGGTTAATCAACTTATCACAAACCCTAATTCATAAACAAGCTTGAAAATGGCTCAGGAGGGACTTTAATGGAGCTCTAAAGGACTATTAGCATGAAAACAGAAGGAAACTGAGTTATACCTCAAGGAATCTCTGAAATAACACCAAGATGCTTCGCCTCCTTCTTATCCTCTTGATCTACTCTCCTTTTTCTCTCAAAATCTTCAAGAAATCACACCAAAACACTTCAATCTCACAAGGAACGAGGTTAGGACGATATAGGGAGCTCTAAGGGTGAAGGGGGCGAGCTTGGGGGCGCATATGATGGTTTAAATAGGATGCAAACCTTTGAAAATTAGGGTTTCATCAGACAGCGGAGACTCGCCGAGTCGCCAACTTAAACGTGCTCATATCCCGGCTCTACTCGGCGAGTCGGGCCTACAACTCGCCGAGTCCAAGGCTAAAAAACAAAATACTTAGATAAAATTTTCATACCAGGAACCAGGTGCTACAATATTCATGTAAATTTGTTTTTTCATGTCGACATGTGTCATGTATAATCAAATTATATGTTGACTCGTAAAACTTATAAACGCATTTGTGTCTTACAAATGAAATATGTCTATTCGTAAAAAATCATATATTTTCATGTTTTCATGTAACATAGTTAAAAACATGTTTACTTTTCACACGAACTTGTTACGTGTTATCCAATACACGTTTTACAATTTGTGTCATGTAAATTTACATTTGACATTTATACACGACACATAAAAACTAGTTGCCATGTCTACTTCCAACTTTGTGACATCCCCAAAATCTCGGCCAGAAAAGACCGATTTTCATTTATGCTTTTAAATATTTTCAGAGTAAATCCTTTTGATTTGAAAGAGTTGCGGAATTTGTTCCCAAAAACAAAACATGATAAAACATTGTTTACCGAAGCATTTCATAAAAGAAATGTATTTTCATTATAATCAAAACTCGGGGTGTCATGTTCCGATACAGACCAATAAGCATAAACGAATACATTACAAGTCATATAACAAATATAAACATATGCAGACTTGTAAACAAAACAACTTGATGGTTCATCCATCTCATGCCCTTCCTCCACTACCTGTAATACACTTTAAAACTGAGTGGGTCAGGCTTGGGAGCCTGGTGAGCATATAGGGTTTTCAACCCACAATAAATATCATATTTAATTTTCACCAACCAACAATAACCCAATTACCCATTCCCGTTATTCTCACTTTAATGTCCCTAAAACAACTAACATAAGGGACCTAGTCTAAGAATATTTCATCGGGGTGACAACACATGCTTCGGGGGTACCTCAGCAATATAAGTCAAATAAGGCAACCATGAGGGGGATGGAGTACAGCGAATGAACACCCAAGTTCATTAACACCTACAGGTGGCGAACCTGCTAATGTTTCCACAAGACTGTCTAGAATAGCCAGTGGTCGTCATCTAAACTCCGCTAGATGACTCAATCAAACAACAACGAGGCCTCTCATCTGTTTATTACACACCAACTGTCTACCCATGTTCTACCCAACATATTAGTAGATAAAAATATACATTTGTATACATAGTTTAAAGAAAACCTGTATAGCATGCTTTAATCAACACATATATCACATAACAGATGAGGCACACACACACATAACACATATCTCATAAAGAAATAAGCAGATCTATAAGATAGAAGAGAGTGAATACTCATTCACACATAACACAACCAAATATATACACATAGCACGTATTTTTATATAAAATACTTCGTATTATTGTATTAGAAGAAATAACTACACACTCACACTTATAAACAACAATACTCTTAATACACTCGAACCAAACTCGTATTATTATTGTGTTTATGAAAGTTAGTATACACTCACTTGATCAGAAGATGATCGGACAGCACTACGGCTTATAAAAGTAGTATTCCTCAGCAGATCTGGAAGATCTCCTCGAAAATCGAACTTCTCGCGGGCAGAGCTTCGACTCGGGAACCGCGCTTCTCGGGATCTTCGGGATCTCGGGACTTGCCTCGGGGCTAGAGTATGATACCGGGGCTTCGGGGTAGCTTCGGGGGTTTTTGCACAGAGCTTCGACACGAAAACGAGAGGGAATTGGCAAAAATACCCGGAACCCTCGCATCCTATTTATAGGAGGCTGGAGCCTCGGAGTACGCGGGGCGTACTGCGTTACGCGGGGCGTACTGCCCAAAACGTCATTGCTTACGTATCCGAAGTGCTCGAGTGCGAGTGTCGACATCCCTCGGAGTACGCGGGGCGTACCTCGGATCAGATCGGTGACTCCTTCGGATAATGCTTCCGAATTTTGATTTAAAAATAAATACAAAATGATTAATAAACTTCGGAAATTCATAACTTCTTCATACGAACTCCGTTTTCGACGTTCTTTATATCCATGGTAAGGTGAGACCATGCTCTACGACTTTCGTTTAGACTCCGTCGGCTAATTTTGACTTTATTTTTATTAATTATTTTTAATAGGCCGGGACAGAAACTTTCGTTATAAATTCATAACTTCTTCGTTTGACGTCCGTTCTCGCCTAACTTTTTATCGTTTCAATACCAACAATGAGATCTTCGATTCTCATTTAGATTGCTTCGGCTAACAACCGCTCGATCTCAAATCGAGTAAAACAGGCTGTATATCGCTAAGCCGGAACTTCGATAAATCATAACTTCCTCATACGAAGTCAGATTTGGGCGTTCTATATATATTCGGAAACCTCGTTTCAACTACTACAACATTAACCAAATATATTAAGTTTATTTTACACTTAAATTTTGATGCTTATTTTTATTCTTAATTAATCAAACCACATAATTAAGCAATTAAGCACAAAACACACAATACTCAAATAATACAATCTTATTATTTCAAAACGGGTTACAAAGGTTAACCTAGACTATTACATTGCTAAAAATGGCAAGCCCGGAAACACAGGCGTTACAATTCTCTCCACCTTAGAATGATTCCGTCCCCGGAATCACACATCAACAAACAAATGCGGGTAGCGACTCAACATGTCACTCTCCGTCTCCCAGGTGAGATTCGGCCCATTCGTGTGTTTCCATCGGACAAGCACTAACCCAACCATTTTGCGTCGCAACTTCTTAGTCTTTCGGTCAACAATTGCCTCTGGTTCTTCAATCAACCTTTTGTTCTCATCAATTCTCAATTCAGAAATTGGAATTATATCGGGAACTTCTCCCGTGAACTTCCTCAAATAACACACATGAAAAGTGTTGTGAATTCCATTCAGCTCTTCGGGTAATTCGAGCTTGTAAGCTTGGTTCCCAATCCTCTGAAGGACTTTAAACGGTCCAATAAACCTTGGACTCAACTTTCCCCTTTTACCAAATCTTATAAGTCCCTTCCACGGCGAGACTTTAAGCAAAACTGAATCTCCAACCTCAAAAGTCATCGGTCTTCGCTTCTTGTCAGCATAGCTCTTTTGACGATCTTGAGCTGCTAACATTCTTTCCCTAATTATTTTCAACTTTTCAGCAGTTTGATGAACCATCTCCGGTCCCATAAACTGCTTTTCCCCAGCCTCAAGCCAACAAGACGGCGTACGACACTTCTGTCCATACAAAGCTTGATAAGGTGCCATCTTAATGCTCGAGTGAAAACTATTATTATAGGAAAATTCTACCAACGGTAAATGTTCATCCCAATTACCTAGGAATTCCAAGGTACATGCTCTCAGCATATCTTCAAGTGTTTGTATTGTTCTTTCACTCTGACCATCAGTCTGCGGATGGTAAGCTGTGCTTAAACATAACTTGGTACCCATTTCCTCTTGTAGACTTTTCCAAAACCTTGAGGTGAAACGGCTATCACGATCTGATACAATCGTTAACGGAACACCGTGAAGCCTCACAATTTCCTTCACATAAGAATTTGCAAGCTTCTCCATAGACCACTTCTCCTTGGCCGCTATGAAATGCGCACCTTTAGTGAATCGATCAACGACCACCCAAATCATGTCGTGACCATTCTTTGTTCTGGGCAGTTTAGTGACAAAATCCATAGCAATGTATTCCCACTTACCCATAGGCACAGGCAAAGGTTCTAAACTCCCGTAAGGTTTCTGATGTTGTGTCTTGACTCTCGCACAAGTCACACACTCCGCCACATACTTTGCAACATCAAGCTTCATCGTCGGCCACCAGTAGTAGGGTTTCAGGTCCCTATACATTTTAGTGCTACCCGGATGAATCGAGTACATGGTCTTGTGAGCTTCTTCCATCAGAAGATCCCTAATTCCTCCTGACTTAGGTACCCAAATACGATCTTGGAATACCTTCAGTCCATGACCGTTAGTACCAAACACCAACGTTTTACCCAAACGTTCCTCCTTTCGGTCATTTTTCTCAGAAGCTTCCTCTTGAGCTTTCTTTATACTTTCCACAATAGTCGAGACAACTTCAATCTTCAACGCTCTTGGCCTCTTCCTTTCAAGATTGACTTTCCGACTGAGAGCATCAGCAACAACATTAGCTTTACCGGGGTGGTAAAGTATCTCGCAGTCGTAGTCTTTAAGTAATTCTAGCCAGCGTCGTTGCCTCATATTCAATTCTTTCTGATTAAAGAGGTATTGGAGACTCTTATGATCAGTGAAAAGTTTGCACTTCGTGCCATAGAGGTAATGCCTCCATATTTTCAGAGCGAAAACTACCGCTGCCAACTCCAAATCATGAGTCGGGTAATTCTTTTCATGCTCTTTCAACTGTCGAGACGCATATGCTATCACCTTTTCTCTTTGGGTCAAAACACAACCCAATCCAACACCAGACGCATCGCTATAAACAGCGAAGTCTTCGACTCCATCGGGTAGAGAAAGTATCGGTGCCTCGCATAGCTTCTTCTTTAACTTCTCGAATGCTTCTTTATGCTTCTCACTCCAAGCATAAGTAGCTCCTTTGTGGGTCAAAGCTGTTAATGGAGTAGCAATCGAAGAAAAGCCTTGGATAAACCTTCGGTAATATCCGGCTAATCCTAAAAAGCTTCGAATCTCCGTGGGACTTTTCGGTTGTTCCCACTTCGTCACAGCTTCAATCTTCGCTGGATCAACCATTATCCCTTCTTGGTTGACCACGTGACCCAAGAATTGGACCTCACGAATCCAAAAATCACATTTGGAGAACTTCGCATAAAGCTTCTCCTTCTTCAAAACTTCTAACACTTCTCGCAAGTGTCTGCCATGCTCCTCCTGGCTTTTCGAGTAGATCAGAATGTCGTCTATGAACACTATCACGGATTTATCAAGGAAAGGATTACAAACCCTATTCATCAAATCCATGAACGCTGCTGGAGCATTGGTTAGTCCAAACGACATAACCAAGAACTCGTAGTGTCCATATCTAGTTCTGAATGCAGTCTTCTCGATATCTTGCTCTCTTACTTTCAGCTGATGATATCCTGACCTAAGATCGATCTTCGAGAAATAGCTCGAACCTTGCAATTGATCAAACAGGTCATCAATCCTCGGCAACGGATATCTATTCTTTATTGTTGCCTTGTTCAGCTCTCTGTAATCGATGCACATTCTCATACTTCCATCTTTCTTCTTTACAAATAACACCGGAGCTCCCCAGGGCGATGAACTAGGTCTAATGAAACCTTTGTCCAATAACTCCTGAAGTTGCATCATCAGCTCCTTCATCTCCGTCGGTGCTAATCGATAAGGTGCTTTTGCTATTGGCGTGGTTCCTAGTAACAAGTCTATTCTGAACTCCACTTGTCTATCAGGTGGTAATCCAGGAAGATCCTCGGGAAATACTTCCGGATAATCACACACCACTGGAATGCTCTGCATCACCTTCTTTTCCTTCTTAGCATCAATCACAAATGCTAAATATGATGTACATCCCTTGGTCAAACACTTTCTGGCTTTCATTAGAGAAATGATCCCAGAATTCACTCGTCGTTTGTCCCCATACACCATAAACGAATCTTTCCCAGGCGGGTTTACTTTAACTATCTTCTTCTTGCACAAAATTTCGGAATCATTGGCGCTAAGCCAATCCATTCCCAAGACGATGTCGAAACCATTTAGTTCGATAGGCAATAATTCCTCGAGAAACTTATTCCCATTAAGGTCGATCAAGACGTTTTTCATACGATGGCTAACAGGTACAAACTTGCCACTAGCTACTTCGACTAATAAAGCATTATTTAGTCTATCAACAGGCAAAGCTAGCTTTCTACCAAACTCATGCGAAATAAAGGAGTAGTTGGCTCCAGAATCAAACAATATATGAGCAGGTAATTCGTTTACGAGAAAGGTACCTGAAGCGACATCAGCTTCATCTTTCGCAGCCTCAAGTGTCATCTGGAAGGCTCTTGCCTTCGGCTTTGGTGGAATGTTGGGCCTAGCTGCCTCCTTCTTCTTCGGACAGTCTTTCAAAATATGCCCCTCTTCATTACACCCAAAACACATCCTTTTGTTGTTCGGACATTCATTGGCAAAATGTCCAGCCTTTCCACACTTGTAGCAGGTTACATCCTCGCTACATTTCCCAAAGTGCTTTTTCCTACACTTATCACACCACTTCGCTTCGCCTCCTTTTCCTCCAAACTTTTTCGAATCAAATTTTGAAAATTTACTTCTTTTACCGGAACCAGATGTTCCCTCAAACTTTCTTTTCTCACCAACCTCAACCTTGTCGGTGGTTCTTCCCTTTATCATGTTCTCCACAGACTTGGCAGCCCAGATAGCTGCCTCTAGAGTAAGGGCCTGACGTACTGGCACCTCGTACTCCCATGGAAGTCCCTTCGCATACCGATCCACCTTTGTCAGCTCGTCTGGAACGATACGCAAGGCAAACTCCATCTTATCGGTGAAGTTATTGGTGTATTCATCTACTGACATGCTACCCTTCGTCAATGTCAGAAACTTGTTCTCCAACTCCAACAGATTTTGAGCCGAGCAGAACTTGCGCTTAAACTGCACCAAGAACTCTGCCCATGACAATTGCAGTGGCTCGCTAGGGCTTAAGGTCTTCCCTAGAGTGTTCCACCAATGAACGGCTCCACCTCGGAATTGTCGCACGGCATAGATAGTCTGCAACTTGCCTCTACAGCCACATGTCATAAAGGCTAACTCCATTTCGGAGATCCAATCCATAACCCCAATCGGATCCTCCTTTCCATTGAAGGTCGATGGTTTACAAGTCAAAAAGTCCTTGTACTTGCATCCCATTCCATCATTCCTTCCATCATGGTTATCTTGCCTAACTATCGGTGGGTTGGCTGGACCAACAGACCCACTGAAGTTTCCACCTTCCGAGTGCCCTTCATTCAGTTCAGGCTCTTCCACACGAATCGACAGTTCTTCACGATTTTGTTGAAGCAACCGTCTAGTTTCATCCATCTGACGATCCAACATCGTCTGAATCATCAATTGCACACCAGCCATGGTTATTGGCTCAGGTGCTGCTGCTACGACAGGTATTGGCTCAATCACTGGTGGTTGATTCCTGTTTTCGTCAGCATTTCCAACTCCACTTCTTGTTCTCACCATTTTGATCTACACCGAATAAGGTGAAATTAGATCCTCAATCATGATAGATATTCAAATCATCCTTATCACTCCGAAACGTTTACATGCTAGTTCTAATATCGTAGACGTACGCTTAGAATCCTACACACATAAGGTTTCTAGATCCGGTCGGCAACAGACCATAGATCCGAACAAATAATATCATATATGGCAACATATAGCATTTAGCACATAAAGGCATTTTAGGCAACTTTCCTAAAATAAACTAGTGCTCGTGTCTAAATCACAACAGACACACATCTCAAAACTTCACTTAGCATTCTAAGTTTAAGTCTAGAAATCCTACAAATTCCTAGTTCGCTTAAACTAATGCTCTGATACCAACTGTGACATCCCCAAAATCTCGGCCAGAAAAGACCGATTTTCATTTATGCTTTTAAATATTTTCAGAGTAAATCCTTTTGATTTGAAAGAGTTGCGGAATTTGTTCCCAAAAACAAAACATGATAAAACATTGTTTACCGAAGCATTTCATAAAAGAAATGTATTTTCATTATAATCAAAACTCGGGGTGTCATGTTCCGATACAGACCAATAAGCATAAACGAATACATTACAAGTCATATAACAAATATAAACATATGCAGACTTGTAAACAAAACAACTTGATGGTTCATCCATCTCATGCCCTTCCTCCACTACCTGTAATACACTTTAAAACTGAGTGGGTCAGGCTTGGGAGCCTGGTGAGCATATAGGGTTTTCAACCCACAATAAATATCATATTTAATTTTCACCAACCAACAATAACCCAATTACCCATTCCCGTTATTCTCACTTTAATGTCCCTAAAACAACTAACATAAGGGACCTAGTCTAAGAATATTTCATCGGGGTGACAACACATGCTTCGGGGGTACCTCAGCAATATAAGTCAAATAAGGCAACCATGAGGGGGATGGAGTACAGCGAATGAACACCCAAGTTCATTAACACCTACAGGTGGCGAACCTGCTAATGTTTCCACAAGACTGTCTAGAATAGCCAGTGGTCGTCATCTAAACTCCGCTAGATGACTCAATCAAACAACAACGAGGCCTCTCATCTGTTTATTACACACCAACTGTCTACCCATGTTCTACCCAACATATTAGTAGATAAAAATATACATTTGTATACATAGTTTAAAGAAAACCTGTATAGCATGCTTTAATCAACACATATATCACATAACAGATGAGGCACACACACACATAACACATATCTCATAAAGAAATAAGCAGATCTATAAGATAGAAGAGAGTGAATACTCATTCACACATAACACAACCAAATATATACACATAGCACGTATTTTTATATAAAATACTTCGTATTATTGTATTAGAAGAAATAACTACACACTCACACTTATAAACAACAATACTCTTAATACACTCGAACCAAACTCGTATTATTATTGTGTTTATGAAAGTTAGTATACACTCACTTGATCAGAAGATGATCGGACAGCACTACGGCTTATAAAAGTAGTATTCCTCAGCAGATCTGGAAGATCTCCTCGAAAATCGAACTTCTCGCGGGCAGAGCTTCGACTCGGGAACCGCGCTTCTCGGGATCTTCGGGATCTCGGGACTTGCCTCGGGGCTAGAGTATGATACCGGGGCTTCGGGGTAGCTTCGGGGGTTTTTGCACAGAGCTTCGACACGAAAACGAGAGGGAATTGGCAAAAATACCCGGAACCCTCGCATCCTATTTATAGGAGGCTGGAGCCTCGGAGTACGCGGGGCGTACTGCGTTACGCGGGGCGTACTGCCCAAAACGTCATTGCTTACGTATCCGAAGTGCTCGAGTGCGAGTGTCGACATCCCTCGGAGTACGCGGGGCGTACTCGAGTACGCGGGGCGTACCTCGGATCAGATCGGTGACTCCTTCGGATAATGCTTCCGAATTTTGATTTAAAAATAAATACAAAATGATTAATAAACTTCGAAAATTCATAACTTCTTCATACGAACTCCGTTTTCGACGTTCTTTATATCCATGGTAAGGTGAGACCATGCTCTACGACTTTCGTTTAGACTCCGTCGGCTAATTTTGACTTTATTTTTATTAATTATTTTTAATAGGCCGGGACAGAAACTTTCGTTATAAATTCATAACTTCTTCGTTTGACGTCCGTTCTCGCCTAACTTTTTATCGTTTCAATACCAACAATGAGATCTTCGATTCTCATTTAGATTGCTTCGGCTAACAACCGCTCGATCTCAAATCGAGTAAAACAGGCTGTATATCGCTAAGCCGGAACTTCGATAAATCATAACTTCCTCATACGAAGTCAGATTTGGGCGTTCTATATATATTCGGAAACCTCGTTTCAACTACTACAACATTAACCAAATATATTAAGTTTATTTTACACTTAAATTTTGATGCTTATTTTTATTCTTAATTAATCAAACCACATAATTAAGCAATTAAGCACAAAACACACAATACTCAAATAATACAATCTTATTATTTCAAAACGGGTTACAAAGGTTAACCTAGACTATTACATTGCTAAAAATGGCAAGCCCGGAAACACAGGCGTTACAAACTTCCAAATAAGGATGTTTTATTATTATTATTATTATTATTATTATTATTATTATTATTATAAACAATAATGTCTCATTTAATATGCAAATTTTAAAATAATAAGTTTTTAGCCTATAATTATTGCTCCCTTTTTGTTTTAAATATTAAAGTTAGAGTTTAATCTCACCGCTACGACCTATATCCTGCTGATCCAAGTCTACCTCGCACCAGAACCTAAATCCATCTGCCCTATATCTTGAACTCAGTCGAACCCATATCACTTTTGATTTTTACAATTTTGATCCAAATTTAGTTTTTTTAAGAATTTTATCTAAATCTTTTTTCAATTTGTTTTCTTAACTTGTTTTTTATATGTTTTTTAAACCTGAATTTTTTTTTTCAATATTTTTTTGCAACTTCCTTTTATGAATTTCCTCCGTGACATCTCAGTCTAAAACCTTTGAAATATTGTCGGTTTCACGTTTTTCTTATATCAAAAGTTTACTTGTTATACGTTTTACAATATATATGCAGGTATGATCGTCTAAATCTATTTTCGCTTTATCACATTGTCTTGTCATGATGAGAATTATGAATGTTGATCTTGATGTTTAAAAATAATATATATATATATATATATATATATATATATATATATATATATATATATATATGTGTGTGTGTGTGTTAGATGTTTTTAAAATTTAATAAAATGATTGTTTTAATAGTATGATAACTAATTCAAAATTAATTATACAAATAATGTATTTGGTATAATTCAAATGTTAGTGATTATTTATTCAAATTGCAGAGAAGTTATAATATGGATTTTTTTATTGATTTATATATTGTGTCATAATTTGTCATCACTTCTATTTGTTTATATAAAACATTCATGTTGTTTTTAACAAAAGTAGTCGGAAGTTAAAAAATTAGAGTTGGTAGTTAGAAGCTAGAAGTTGTTAGTTTTATTTGTATGAGTGTTAAGTATAAGTAGTTCGAAGCTTTTGAAAAATTAAAAATTTACTTAAAATGACATATGGATATTAACTAAAACTAAAATATAATGATATAAAATAATTTTGTAAACTATAATTATCAAAAATTAAAAATCATCTAAATTTCAATACCAAGTGCATCAATTAAGATCATCAATTGGTAAAAGAGAAAGTATGCATATTAGCAAATGATGTTTTTTACAAATTAGGTAAATAAGACATTTTAATTTTGTAAGAACTCATGCCAAACAATTCTTATATATTACAAATGTTTTGGCGTTTTAAAAGAAACAATATTATTGTGTGATATTAAATTTGGTTCATAAAACCGTATAATAAATATTTATTATTTTGTTAGATGAAGATTAATATATTATAAAATTTGTTGATATGTGTATTTCAAATAAATATATCATAATTATTTAAATATATTTATATATAATCTTATAAAATAATTATAAAAAATATGAATATGATATATTTATTTTAAAATGTATTTAAATCATTTTTGTTATAATCTAAAATAGTTTTTTTGTTCAACGATAGTTAAATTAACTTTTGAATCTAGAACTTTTGGTTTAACCCGAAAGTTAAAAGTTCACAGTGTCGAACGAAAAAAAAATCTCGACTTTTTTTCTTATAAGCTAGAAATCAGAAGCTCACAAAAATTGTATGTGGAACACACCCATATATTTTACATCTTATACATATTTAAAGGGCTAATGGTATAAAAGTCCTTAAGTTTTCAAGTAATGTTTGATTTTACCCTTTGATGTCGTTTAGGTTCACTAAAGCCGAAAAGTTACATAAATTTTTTTGATTTTTCCCTTTTGGCAGGTTACCAGTTGCAACACACGTGGCTTGCCACGTTAGCCATAAATACATAATCAACGCCAACATGCCATGACACCTGTGTTGTAACCAACCGAATGATCACCTTAAAAATGGCTAAAACGACATAATTGCATAAATTAGGTAAAACATCCTGCCTTAATGAACCTAAAAGTAGCAAAAAGGTAAAACGAAACATTTCCTGAAAACCCGAAGACTTTTATGGATTAGCTTCATGTTTGAATTGATAAAACTTTAACAACTAAGAGAATGATTATATAAAAAAATTTACTGTCATTGGAAAATATGTAAAAAAAAAGCTCATAATCTTGTTGCATAAATAAATGGACAAAATACAAAAAAACACAACTATTTATCTACCAACATTCGGAAAACCCATTTTATTTTGTTTATATGTAGAAAAAACTTTTACATTTTCAATTACCTTTCAAATTTACAAAAATATCTATTATTTTTTAAACAAGTTATCGATTGTTTTTTGTGACATGACATTTACCTTGTTCGTTTTGAGGTGACATGAAAAAAAAAAAGCAATGTCATTTATTTTTAAGCTAATGGTCGTTGAGTAAATGATCTATTTCTTACGTTTTACCTTAGATAAAAGACAAAATTATTTTTTTTTTCTTAATGTTAACCTAGAAACGAAAAAGAAAAATATCATGTCACAAACCAACCAATAATTTCTTAGAAGAAAAAAAAACTCGGCTATTTGGGTTGATGTGAGAGGTAACTAAAAATCTAAAAGTTTTGCTGAATGTTGGTAAATAAATGGTTGTGTTTTTTTACATTTCGCCCTAAATAAATTAGTTACACTAGATGTCATGTTGATTCTAGTGCATTCTTGCATGAGAGCTCATCGTTCGATCTTTGTTCATGACATTGGGAATTTATTCGGTTTATATGTAGACGAGCTTTTCATGGTTCCATTTGCGTTTCCTTACATTAGTGGTGGACACCGAAAATTCAATAGTTGTGGCATCAAGTTATATATATTTTTTGTAGACAACCTTTTTATTGTTCCATTTGTCTGTTCTTGCATCTAGAATAGTAGTGGACGCAGAAATTTTAATAATAGTAGCACTATGTTATATTTTTTTGGACCTATATAATAATAGTGACACTAATTTTTGAAGACGATGCACCGTAATAATAATAATAATAATAATAATAATAATAATAATAATAATAATAATAATAATAATAATAATAAATAAATAAATAAATAAATAAATAAAATAAAATAAAATTATACCAACGGCTGAAACGGAGTGATGTGAGTAATCTGCAAATTTTGTATTAAATAGGGTAAATTACACCAATCGCCCCTCGCCTAAGTGCCGAAAAGCATGTTTAGTCCTTATTTTCGAAAATTAACTCGGACCGTCCCTCGTTTGTTGTAAATGTGATGCTTCGTCCCTAATATGTGACTTTATTGCGACTTCAGTCCTTGCCATATTTTAAATGACCATAATGCCCTTTATGTATTTATTTTCTAATTAATTTTATGTTATTGTTATTATTATTAATTAACAAATAAAAAGAATAAAAAAATATGGTCCCACTTCAAATCCAAACCCATCTCCCCACCCAACCCACCTTCCCATTACTGTATTTCTTCTCTAAAGTTTTCAAAAAACCCTACAGCCATTCATCCTTAAGATGAACCCTCTCTGCATCCATCACCATCTCCGGTGAACCCTCTTTGCATCCATCACCATCTCCGGCGAACCCTCTCTCTGTCTATTGTTTGAAAAACACTTAATCACCACCGTCAATGAAAATTAACACTACCACGGCCTGAATCACCACAGGGAGACTGCATAACCACCGGAAACTTACCTTCCTCAGCCTTGCAACGCTTCACACTCACACACTTCCACACCTGATCTGTCCCATAAAACCCCTTTGTAAACTGAATAAAATTTGTTCCTCCCTAACAAAATCGACATGAAAACCTTAAGTAATACTCCATCGAAACATACATCAGATCTAGGGTTTGGAACTGAGGTGGAGGTGGAACTAGGGTTTAAAATCAAAGATGAAGGTAGAAAATAGCAGATTTATTCTTCCTTTTCTATCGGTGAGGGTGAGGGAGAACACAATGACAGTGGTGTAGAGAAGAAGGGTTTGACCGGAGTACAGATGAAGGGTGGTACTTCAGGCGTCGCCGGAAGTGCAGATGAAAGGTGGTCACATATCTAGCTTTCAGTAACACCATCACCGCCGCCTCTTAGGATTTCAAACCTACGTATGAAGTCGTGGATCTCATTCACTTATGTGCTGCCATCGATCTCCATTGGCTAGGGTTTCGAGATTGACGATGCTAAGACCGATCTCCTTCTTCAACTGTGTTCATATTTATTTTCGAAAGGTGTAAAGTTTTTGGATTATGTTTTAGTGAGAGGAGGTATTGGAGGTGATAGATGGTTGTGTTGGAGGAGATGAAGGTGATAGGTGGTGGTGCCTGACGAGATGACGGTGACAGGTGGTGGTGTCGGAGGTGTAGGTGGTGATAGGTGGTGGTGGGTTATTTGTGGAGAACCTTGTTGCAGAGACGGGGAAATGGATGACAAGAGGGGATATTTGATTTATTTTTTTATTTTTTAAATTTTAAACTGATAAGTAAATAAAAGAAAATGAAAAAGAAATTACTAAGGGTAAAATAGTCATTTCATGTCAATAGGGACCAAGCACGCAAGAAAAAAGAAACTCAGGGACGGTCCGATTTAATTTCTAAAAATAGGGACTAAAGGTGCTTTCTAGCATGTGCACTAGGGACCATTAGTGTAATTTACCCTATTAAATACGAACTATTTTTGTATGTTGGGAGATTTGGATCTTGTTTGTAAAAAAAGTTTATGTTTGGTGTTTTTTTATAAAAAGAGTTTCTATGCTTAACGTTTTTTTATGTTGAGAGATTTGGACCTTGTTTAGAAAATAGAAAAAATGTTAAACATAAAAACTGTTTTTATAAAGAACACCAAACTTGAACTTTTTTATAAATTAAAAAATTCTAAGAACTTAAGATTAATATGCCAATATTTAAAAATTTATGGTAAAAATGGTAAAAACTTTACTATTTCCAGACCATTTCTATTTAATACTATATACTAGTATAATATAACAACATCCTCATTCGACTTGGATCCAAATTTTGTCCATCAAGATTTAAGAATTTGAGATTTTGTGTTGGGTTGACCTAAGCCCGTTTTTATCTAACCTGACCCGGCCTAAATGTGGTTATCGCATATATATAAATGGAGGCTTCACCGTTACAGTCTCATTCTTATTGAGTCTTCACCGATTCAACCGATTTATCTCTTGTGAATACTCGTAAGTGATATTTCTTAGGAATTTATCTAATTTTTAGATGATTTTGTGGAATGCACCCTTTATTTTGCAAAACATGACTTAGGGTTGGGAATATTGGGTTTTTTTTTTTTGTTGAAATCTGATCGTCTCCTTTCAATTACAAGCAGGTGTTTGTAAGTGAGGCAAGAATGGCAACAACGGAACAACCTAAGGTAGTGACTGAAGAAGCTAAGATTGATCTGTTCGAAGATGACGATGAATTTGAGGAGTTTGATATCAATCGAGGTAATTTATCTTCCCTAACTTGGACAACAATTTTCCTATTCTCCGTACAATTTCTCTGTTCCTTTGCTATATAAGTAATCCGTAACTGGAACAACATCAAATCTCATGATGAAAAGCTCATATATCTTGCGTAGCTGCTGATTGATTGTTTCTTGCGTTTGCCTAATTGTTAGCTATTGCATAGTGTTGGTTATCAGTAGCAATAGCACAACAAAGTCATTATCGTTGAATCTTGAATAAACACATTCATTATACTCGCTTTTATGAAAACTAAATTTATTCATAAACTCATCAAACCATCTTTTCCACTTCCGAGGAGGTTGTTTTTGGCAATACAAGTTGTTGTTCATCATCTAATTTTACACCAATTGTTGTTAGTTGTTAGATGTTACCTGTAATTTTAAATCTTATGGTGTTGTTGATGGGCAGTGTGGGATGGAAAGGAAGAAGGAAAAGAACTTGCTCAACAATGGGAAGATGATTGGGATGATGATGATGTCAACGATGACTTCTCCCTCCAGCTCAAGAAAGAGCTTGAAAACAATGCTGACAAAAAGTGAGTTGAATCTACATATCTAGCTTTGTTTTAGGACTTGAAAATGGCTTTGTTTGCCTGTTACATTTCTCTTCAACTATAAAATTGTTCAGCTCTAGAACTTTTGTGGTTTGATCTTGGCTATGTTTGTTGATCAATAGATGTTAACGGATGGATGTTTATGACTTCCATTTGTATGAATCTTTTGAATACATAAACGAGGAGGATGACATGGCAAAAATTAAATGAAAACTATGCCACATTCACATTTTACAAGTTTTGGGTTACTCATTACCAATATAGATGAATATGATACATTAAGAGGAAACATATAGTAACTATTGGTATTAGTAAAAAGAAAAATAGGTTGCTATTTCTGTTAGTTTTCCTACCAAAAAATAAATAAATAACTTTCATAAATCAGAAAATCACTAAACTATCTAAGGGATGCACAACATGGATTCCGTCCACCCTAATATTAACTTAATCAACTAGCATGTTAGATGATATATTTTTTTATAAGTTTAATTTCAATATACGATGGGAGTTTTAATAAAAAAAAATATTCAATAGCAAGTTAAATGTAATATTTTTAAAAGAAACATATTATTCTTTTATACTCTTCAGAGTTATTTCAATTTTAAACATATTTGATAATTAGAAAACCTTTTAGAGCATCCGGTATGAGCCTTCAAAACGTCGTTACTGCCAATGTGGACGAGCCGCAACGGCGTCTTAACAAGAAGAACACCGCATGACTCTCGTTATGGGGCATTCTGTCACGGGACAACACAATCACCGTGTGCCACTTAGTGTAACTTCGACTAAGTCAGGCTACGACACTTCTTTTGGATGTATAAACGACTAAGTAAGCAAGAGAATAAGGGTTTTGAAGGATCTACAAACGAAAGAGAACTTCTATTAGAGAGCTCGAGAGAATACAAGAGAACTTCCAATGGTTTGGAGCAAATGAGCTCCTCCCTATTTATACTTGTCCTTCCTCCTCTTGGGAAGTTTCTAGATGTTACTACATTAGTCCTATATTCTTGACTAATCTAGAATATTCTACCAAGTTACATATATTTACAAGTCTTCATGAAATGTTCTAAATCATTCTTTGATGTCCTAGAGAAATCTAGGATGTTCGAGGGTCTAATGTGCTATACTTGTGAGTTCTCCCATTTTCTTGAGTACTCCGGAAGAGTCTAGAATCTCGATCGTGACACCCTCCCCCACTTAAGTTCTTGACGACCTCGTCAAGTCTTAGATATGTACTCCTCGATCTTGCTTCGGAATTGCCACAGATCTTGTTCTCGTTCCCAACTGAACTCACTATCGGGTAGTCCCTTCCATCGAACATAATATTCTGTCCAATTAGGTAAGCCTCGTTTACGTACCGTTCTATCTGCTAGGATTTCATCCACCTCCTTGTCATATGAGACTACGTTTGCTACTGGGGCTCGATGTGATTTGCTCCTCGATGGATCTTCTTCATCGCGGTTGTAAGTTTTGAGAAGACTTACATGGAATACTGGATGGATCTTTAAGTAGGATGGTAATTCAAGCTTGTATGATCGGGTCCCAACCTTTTCGAGAACTTTGTATGGCCCCTCGTATCTTCGTGTTAAGCCTTTGTGTACCTTTCGGGTGGATTTGAACATCCTTTGTGGGAGTTTTACCATCACCTCGTCCCCTACTAGGAACTCTCTTGGCTGCCTCTTCTCGTCCGCCCATTTCTTCATTCGCTTGGCTGCCTTGTGTAAGTAAGACTTTGCTATGTCGAGTTCCTCGTCCCATCCTTTGACAAACTTGTACGCAGGTGGGCTTGATCCTTTGTAACCGTTTGTTAGCTCTTTGGGCGTCAATGGTTGTTGGCCTGTTACAATCTCGAAAGGACTCTTCCCCGTAGCCTCACTCTATTGTAAGTTATACGAAAATTGGGCCACATCGATTAGCTTGGCCCAATCCCGTTGGTTTGCACTAACAAAGTGCCTCAAATAAATCTCGAGCAAGTGATTAACCCTTTCAGTTTGGCCATCGGTTTGAGGGTGGAAACTAGTCGAGAAGTGGAGTTCTGATCCCATTAGCTTAAATAGCTCCCTCCAAAACTTCCCTGTAAAGCGGGGATCTCTATCACTTATAATGCTTCGAGGAAGTCCCCAATACTTCACGACATGCTTGAAGAATAGTCGCCCTACTTCTTCAGCTGTGCAATCCCGAGGGGCTGGAATAAACGTTCCATATTTGGAGAATCGATCTACAATCACCATTATTGATCCGCACCCTTCGGACGTCGGTAATGCTGAAATAAAATCCATCGATATGCTTTCCCATGGTCTTTCGGGGATCGGTAGTGGTTCCAATAATCCCGCCGGTTTGGCCTGTTCGACCTTATCTTGTTGACAAATAAGGCAAGTCCTCACATAGGCGTCTATGTCACTTCGCATATTCGGCCAATAATAGGATCGTTCTATAATTGCTTTCGTACGATGAGTACCTGGATGTCCAGCCCATTTGGAATCATGACATTCCTTTAGGATTTCTCTTCTCAAGTTGTTCCATCTTGGGACATACATTCGATTGCCGACCGTGAATAATAATTCGCCTTCGACCCAAAATTTTCTGGTCTTGCCTTCTCTTGCCATTTCCATTAAGTTCTTCGTTAACGGATCGTGATTTAGCCCTTCCTTGATCCGGTCAGCAAAATCGCACGTTACTCGAGAGAGGGCTGCTAGTTCGGCCTTTCGACTCAGGGCATCCGCAATTACATTGGTTTTTCCCGGCTTATATTCCATGACATAATCGAATTCTGCTAAGAAATCTTGCCAACGAGCTTGCTTAGGACTTATCTTCTTCTGATTTTGGAAGTAACTAGTCGCCACATTGTCGGTTTGGATAACGAACCGGCTTCCAAGCAAATAGTGTCTCCATACTCGAAGGCAATGTACGATTGCTGTCATTTCTTTGTCGTGTATCGGGTATCTCCGTTCTGTATCATTTAGTTTCCGGCTTTCGTAGGCCACTGGATGGTCATCTTGTAATAACACTCCTCCAATCGCGAAGTCTGACGCATCCGTTTGCACTTGGAATGGTTTCGTGTAGTCTGGTAGCTTTAAGACCGGTTCCTCCGTAACAGCTTTCTTTAGAAGATCAAACGTCATTTGACACTTCTCCGTCCATTCCCACGAAACTTTCTTTTTTAGAAGGTCGGTGAGGGGAGTGGCTTTAGCTGAGTATCCGGATATAAATCTTCGATAGTAGTTTATAAGGCCTAGGAACGATCGTAGTTCAGAAACGTTCTTTGGTGGCTCCCATTCTTGGATCGCTCGTATCTTGTTGGTATCCATATGGATCTTCCCATCAACGATCCTATGCCCTAGGAACGTTACTTCTGGTTGGGCAAAGGAGCACTTTTCTGTCTTTATGTATAATTGGTTTTCCCTGAGTACTTGGAAGACTAACCGCAAGTGTTTAACGTGCTCCCCTAACGACTCAGAGTAAACTACTATGTCGTCTAAGTACACCACTACGAATTTGTCCAAGAATGAGTGGAATATCTTATTCATTAAAGTGCAGAATGTGGCAGGGGCATTCGTCAATCCAAAAGGCATGACTAAGAATTCGTAGGAGCCATACCTTGTCACACACGTCGTCTTTGGTTCGTCCCCTGCTGCTATGCGTACTTGCCAGTAACCTGACCTTAAGTCCAGCTTTGTGAACCATCGAGCACTCCCGAGTCGGTCAAATAGATCAGCTACCAGTGGGATTGGGTACTTGTTCTTTATCGTTACTTTGTTCAGGGCCCGGTAGTCTATGCACATTCTTAGACTTCCGTCATGTTTCTTTTGGAACAAGACTGGGGCACCGAATGGGGCTTTTGAGGGGCGGATAAATCCGGAATCTAGTAGCTCTTTCAATTGTCTTCTTAGCTCTTCTAACTCCGGTGGAGCCATTCTATAAGGACACATAGCTGGCGGCTTAGCTCCGGGCTCGAGTTCTATCTCGTGATCCACTTCCCTTCTCGGTGGTAACTTCCTTGGTAACTCTGGCGGCATCACGTCCTTGAATTCTTCTAGTACTTTTTTCACTATCTCTGGCATTTCTTCATTGAGAGGGGTGGTTTCTTCTTTTAACGCTGCTAAGTATGTCATTTCTCCCTTCTTTAGTCCCTTGTTGAGTTGCATGGCCGACAAGATCCGGGACTCCGTTTTGCTTCTTTCCAAGGGTACGATGTGTATCGTTGAATCCTTGGTGATACGCATGGTTTGATCTTCGAACGAGAAAGGGCGTACCTGGTCGAAGAACTCCATCCCCAAGACCATGCAATAATCATCCATGGGTACTACGGTTAGGTCGATAGGACCCTTCCATCCTCCGATCTCGATAACTACCCCATAAGCGACTCCAAGAATAGGCTCGGAAGGAGAGTTGACAGCTTTCAACCAGCCTATTTCTTTGGTGTATTGAATGTTCATCTTTTCAGCTTCATTTTTAGAAAGGAAATTATGGGACACACCTGTGTCTACTAAGGCTTTAGTGACTTTCTCGTTTATACTAACTTCCACAAACATGAGTCCTCTTTCCTTCTTCGAGTGGGTCTCTTCTTTTGCCACCGAATTGAGGCGTTGCATTGAGCCTAGTTGTGCCTCGTCTCTCCCTTCCTTTTCTTCTTCGAAGACCATCGCATTGAAGCTTTTCTTCTTGGGACAATCTTTGATTAGGTGGGGGCCGTCACATAAGTAGCACTTGACTTCCCTTCGAGGTCCCCCTTCACTCGCCTTCCCCTTGAAAGTTGATGGTCTTGCAGCGGGTTTATCATCCTTCTGTTGTAGCCTAGTTGCCGGTCTCTCTCCCCCGCTAGGTTTCCTAATCGGGGTATCTCTTCGGAAGTCCATAAGGTCTTCCGCTACTGCTATAGCTTCGTCAACATCTTGGACGTTCCTTCTCTTGAGCTCGTTGTAAGCCCATGATTGTAGTCCATCTTGGAAGTAAAATAACTTGTCTTTCTCCTGTAAGTCGGGTAACTCCAGCATCAAGGCGGTGAACTCTGCTACGTAATCTTTGATAGACCCGACATGTTTCAATCCTCGGAGTTTCTTCATGGCAACGTCCTCAGCATTATGGGGGCAGAATTGTTTCTTGAGTTGTCTCTTAAACTCGTCCCAAGTGTCTATGACATATAAGCCTTTTTCAATGTCGCCATGCTTCCGCCTCCACCATAGTGCCGCATTTTCACTCAAGTACAGAACGGCGGTGTCTATTTTGTACTTGTCATCCTTTACTCCGATAGCATTGAAATAACATTCTAGGGACCAGAAAAATTCTTCAAGTAGTTTAGGATCACGCTTACCTCCATATTTTGAGGGCTTAGGTGCTTCTGTGTGTGGCGTCATCTTCGTGACAGATCCTCCGGCTATCGCTGCTTTGCATAGCTTCACCTCATCTTCCAAAGCGTTTATCTTCTCACGAAACTCGTTTCGCAAGGTGTTGACAAGTCCAAGGACTTCTTCCTTGATGACACCGATGGTCTCCTTTAATCCATCGCTCGTGTCACTTATCTCCGCAACGAACTGATCGACGGTATCCTTCCATTCAAGGATCTCCCCGACGTTGATCTCCGTCCTTGTAAGCTTGTTTTCTAAGCTTGCCAAGGCGTCTATCGATTGATCCCTCTTCTTGGACTTCCTTCCTCTCTCTTCGACGACAGGGGGTAGGTTTGCTACCTCGCTACTTCCTGCTTCCGTAGTCATGATCTCTTGCTTGTACGAAACCTGGCTCTGATACCACGTGTCACGGGACAACACAATCACCGTGTGCCACTTAGTGTAACTTCGACTAAGTCAGGCTACGACACTTCTTTTGGATGTATAAACGACTAAGTAAGCAAGAGAATAAGGGTTTTGAAGGATCTACAAACGAAAGAGAACTTCTATTAGAGAGCTCGAGAGAATACAAGAGAACTTCCAATGGTTTGGAGCAAATGAGCTCCTCCCTATTTATACTTGTCCTTCCTCCTCTTGGGAAGTTTCTAGATGTTACTACATTAGTCCTATATTCTTGACTAATCTAGAATATTCTACCAAGTTACATATATTTACAAGTCTTCATGAAATGTTCTAAATCATTCTTTGATGTCCTAGAGAAATCTAGGATGTTCGAGGGTCTAATGTGCTATACTTGTGAGTTCTCCCATTTTCTTGAGTACTCCGGAAGAGTCTAGAATCTCGATCGTGACAATTCGGTCATAATAACGACGAGCTGAAACAAGGAATTTGATTGGCCAATCGTTTTTTGCCTGTTGGGGTTAAGCAATATAAAAAAAATTAGTTACTTTTTTTACCTATAAATTCATAACATCTATATTTTTCAATTCATACAATTCCCATCTTTCTCAATATTCTCTACAATTTCAAAACTATTAGACTACATTTATTTGTATGTCTCTTGGTAGTCTTTGTATAGTTTATATGTGATTATTGTATGACTCTTTGTATTCATTGTGGAGGTTATATGTAATTATTTCCACTATATAATGAGCATAACCCCATGTCTTTTGACATGGATATTCATTTACACATGGTATCAATAGCCAACCACTCCCTTCATCTCCTTCATTAAACTTTTGATTCCTCCTCTCATCTTCTCTTCTTCTCGGTTTTCTTCTTCCCCTCTCACTGTAATTCCATCACCACTGTCGCCTCATCATGTCAACATCCAACCCTAATGATACCACCCTTCCCATGAACACCATCCTTCACCTCATCACAATACGCCTCTCCTCCACTAATTACCTTCTATGGGTGAATCAAATGACCCTACTCCTCTCCTATCAACAACTTCTTGGCCATGTTGACGACTCTTCTAATGCCCCGCCATCATCTATTACGGTTGATAACAAGACCACTGTGAACCCGGAGTTTGCAGAGTGGCAAGCCGCGTACCAACGTGCCCTCATTTTGCTTCAAGCATCTCTCACCGAAGAGGCATTTTCTGAGGTGGCAGGTCTCTCCACCGCCCGTGCTGTTTGGACGGTTCTCGAGTCCGCTTACAGAAACTCTTCTATGGAGCGGGTTCAGAATCTTCGTGATCAACTCTATCTCCTTTCTAAAGGTATCGCTTCTGTTTCAGATTATGGTCATCATTTTAAGGCTATTTGTGATCAACTAGCGGCCATTGGTCACACGGTTGATGAATTAGACAAGTGTCATTGGTTTTTATGTGGTTTTGGTGGCTCTTTTGAATCCTTTTCTGTGGCGATTTGTGCGTCCCTTCATGCTCACCTTTTCCGTGATTTGCTTGCTCAAGCCGAGGGGCATGAAATGTTTCTTACCTCGCTTCATGGTTCGTCGCCACCTCCCGTTGCTTTCACTGTCGAGACTCCTCCCGGGCGCACCTCATCGACTGTTGGGCAAGGTCGTGGGGCTCCTTGTGGTGGTCGTGGTCGTGGGCGTCGTTCCCCTCGTTGCCAACTATGTCGTACTAATGACCATTATGCAAATCAGTGCCCGCAACTGTCCTCGTTTGCCTCTTCGGCCCCCGTGAATGACACCGACTTGGTGAAAGCCTTTCTAGCCAAATGTAATGTCAATAATACTTCCGACCCGGATTGGTATGTTGATTATGGTGCCTCGGATCATATGGTGTCTTCCTCGGGATCGGTTTCTCAACCTGCACCGTTCAATGGTGATGACTCGGTTCAATTTGGTAATGGTAATACTCTTCCTATTTTATCTATTGCACATTCTTCTTTTGCTAATGGACTTCGGTTACGGGATGTGTTAGTGGTTCCCCGTCTCTCGAAAAATTTACTCTCCATTAGCCGGTTAACTTATGATAATGACGTGGATGTTCTTTTCTTTAAATATTATTGTGAAATTCAGGACCGGGAAATGAAGCGGGCTCTAACTCGCGGACGATGTGATCATGGGCTCCACATTCTTCCTAATAAACTGGTGGCGCGTGCTTTCTATGCTCGGAATGGATCGAAGGCCTCTTTTGAGTTATGCATTCCCGTTTGGGACATGTGTCGTTTGACACAATTTCTTTGTTAAATAAACTTGGACATGTTGGTGTCTTCTATTTTACCTAAATCGATTGTATGTTTGCCGTGCCAACTAGACCTGACAATTCGTGTATTCGTGTCATGAAAACGTGTCAGCCATGAATTTGACACGATACGATTACAAGATGAGAAATAAGCTTTATCTCACTTTTTAAGATGTATTCGTGTCGTTTTGTGTCTCTCACAGATTCGTGTCTTCGTGTCTGAAATTGTCAAGTCTAGGTCTAGTGCCAACTAGCGAAATCACATCGCTTACCCTTTTATAATAATGATAAACGTGCCGCTTGTGTTTTAGATTTGGTGTATTGTGACCTTTGGGGCCCATCTCCGGTTACTTTGGTTGATTCGCATCGCTATTATGTGACGTTTGTTGACGATTTTTCCCGGTTCACATGGCTTTATCTGTTTAAGTCCAAATCAGACTTTTATATGGTGTTTGAGATGTTTATTACATTTGTTGAAACACAATTTTCCACTAAAATTAAAACCTTTCACAGTGATGGGGGTATCGAATTTTTGAACAAAAATGTTAAAATTCTTTTGCAAAAACATGAGATTTTTCACCAAATATCATGCCCGTATACCCCACAACAAAATGGGCGGGTTGAACGGAAATATCGTCATATTGTAAAAACCGGGCTCGCTATGATGTTTCACAGGCACATTCCTGCATCTTATTGGGTGCATCCTTTTAGCCCCACCGTGTTTATTATTAATCGGTTACCCACTAAGGTTCTTTACATGAAGTTGCCATTTGAGGTGTTGTTTCATAGGGTGCCTTCATATGACACTTTCCGTCCTTTTGGATGTCTCGTGTGTCCTTATTTGCGTGATTATGTAGCTCATAAACTCTCTCCTCGGAGTATACCATGCGTCTTAATTGGTTATCATCCGCAATATAAAGGCTATCAATGTCTTGACCCGGTTTCCTCACGCATCTTTATTACTCGACATGCCCGGTTTAATGAGATTTATTTTCCCTTTGGTGGGTCTTCCGGTGCGGCTCCCATGGCCTCTTTGCCTTTACATGAGTTTTTTTTGGAGATGTTTCAAGTATCTCGATGCCCTTCTCCCTACCTATGGCTCCTCCAAGGCCGGCTGCCCCGTCTCCGCCGATCGCTCCATGTGCAGTTTGCCCGGATCCTGTTTCTGTCACACCTGAGGTCACCGAGCCTCCCTAGCAGCCATCGATCCTGCCCCTGATGCCGATGCTGAACCGGCCCTCATCGGGTCAAGCTCTTCTTCTTCCAACAACTCTTTTGGGTCCGACTCGGACACCGATCCCACTAACGAGTCTGCTTCAGCTCCTCCCGAGCCCGAAGTATCCCCGTCGCCCCCCTCCCCCCGCGTCATCATACCCCATGACCACTCGCGCTAAGGCGGGGATTTTTAAACCACATTATCGGGTTGATCTTGCGCACCTTCGGTCCTGTGGTCTGTTATCGGTTGTGCTCTCTTCTCCGGATCCGGTTTCTCATGTCACTACCTTGCGTGACGCTAAATGGTGTAATGTTATGCGCTCCGAAATACATGCGTTGCACCACAATAATACTTGGACGTTGGTTCCTCGTCCGCCTCACTCTAATATTGTTGCAAGTGGCTTTTTCGTACTAAGTACCGGACAGATGGTTCTATTGAGCGGAACAAGGCTCGTCTTGTTGCCCAAGGTTTTAGTTAGGTGCTGGGTCTTGATTTTCAGCATACTTTCACTCCTGTTGTCAAAGCTGCCACAATCCGTGTTGTTCTTTCTCTCGCCATTCTTAATGGGTGGTGATGATATATGGTCCATTACCATGGCGAGGCAGCTCTGGCGCGCCGGCCTCACCTGACGCTCCCTTTCCTGTCTTGTTGGGGACTCCCCTGCTAACCCGGTCTGGGGACTCTCTTGCTAGCCTTGCTGGGAACTCTCCTGCTGGCCCAGCCTGGTGCTCCCTTGCCAGTCTTTCCTAGTGCGCATCCGCCAGCCTCGCCCAACTCCTTGCTAGCTGGGCCTGAATTGGGCTAGCCTAAGGCCTGACCTAATTCCCCTTGACCTAATTGTCCACTATAAATAGAATAGTGTCTCCTCCATAGAAGGGGGATTCAGCCCCAAGTGGTTCAACCACCACTAGACCTCTCCTTATGGCTCAGCCGCCACCCGCCGCCGCCAACCAGCATACACCACCACTAGCACCAAGATAGTTCTCTCTAGCTAAAGAGAACCATCTCAGATCTACCAGATGATCTAACTTGACCGTCGGAGCCTGCTCCCGGGGCACAGTCGTTGGGGCGACTCTAACGTGTGACATCCCTAATGTCACGGCCAGAAAAGACCGGTTTAATTTATGCTTTTAAAATAATTTCAGAGTAATCATTTGATTAAAAGAGTTGCGGAATTTGTTCCCAAAACGAAATATGATAAAATAAGATTTACCAAAGCATTTCTTAAAGAAATGTATTTTCATTATATAACAAAACTCGGGATGTCATGTTCCGATACAGACCAAAAGCATAAACGGCACATTATAAGCCTTACAACAGTTATTTACAACTACTGACCTATAATCCAAAATATATTGATAAGTCATCCAACTTACGCTCTGGTGCCACTATAAATATTTATATTAATTTATATTAATTTCATCAACCAACAATAACCTGGTGAGTCTGGTGAGCGTATAGGGTTTTCAACCCACAATAAATATTTATATTAATTTCATCAACCAACAATAACCCAATTACTCATTCTCGTTATCCTCACTTTACGTCCTTAAAACAACTATCACAAGGGACCTAGCCTAAGGATTTTCATCGAGGCGACAACACATGCTTCGGGGGTTCCTCAACAAAATATGTCAAACAATGCAACCATGTGGGGGATGGAGTACAGAAAATGAACACTCAAGTTCATTAACAACTACAGGTGGCGAGCTTGCCAGCGTTCCACTAGACTGTCTAGAAAAGTTCGTGGTCGTCATCTAAACTCCTCTAGATGACTGAATCAGAAACAACATCGAGGCCTCTCATCATTTTATCGCAAGTCAACTATCTACCAATGTTTTACCCAACATTTTAGTAGATATCAATATACTTATACATTCATATACAGCTTAAAACCTGTATAAAATATTCATTAAATACTCACTCCAAATACATAGATAATATATATATATATATATATATATATATATATATATATATATATATACAAACATAACACGTATTCTATAGAAGATACTTCATACCTATGTGTTAGAAGAAAGGTATTATACACTCTCTCAAAACGTATACTTAATACATTCAAACAATACTTGTATTAAAATCGTGTTTATGAAAGAGACTATGCACTCACCTGATAAGACGATTGTCGGACAGCACTATGACTCTTCAAGTAGTAATTCTTCGATGAATCCGGAATATCTTCACACACCGGGCTTCTCGCGGGCAGAGCTTCGGCTCGAAAAATCTTTTCTTCTCGGGATCTTCGGAGCGTCTGGATTTGTCTCGGGTGTCGGGACGATACCAGGGCTTCGGGGTGCTTCAAGAGGGATAGAGAGGGTATCGGGAGTGAGAGAGTAAGAAAGCAGCAACCAAAATCGGCTGCCCTTCGATTTCTATTTATAGGGTTGATTTTCTGGATTCACGTCGTGAATCTCAAAAGTTCATGTCGTGAGTTTGGTCAGGCATAGGTCATTGTGTTCGTCATCAGTCCGCTTGCTCTGGAAGGCGTCCAACACCTATTCACGTCGTGAACTCTGACACAGGCCTCGAAATTTGTTTTCCGAACTTCAGAAATTCATATCTCTCGCATATGAGCTCCGTTCTCGACGTTCTTTATATCCACGCGTATGTGAGATTATGCTTTACAACTCTCGTTTAGACTTAGTCGGCTAGTTTTGATTTTATTTTTATTATATTATTTTTAGTAGGCCGGGACAGGAAAACCCCGTTAGAAATTCATAACTTCTTCATCTGACGTCCGTTTTCTTCTGTCTTTTTACCATTGGATTACTATCGACGAGATCTTCGATTCTCGTTTAGATTGTTTCGGCTAGAAATCATTTGATCTCATATTCGAACTTTGGGTTGCATACTGCTAAGTCGAAACTTAGAAAACTCATAACTTCCTCATACGAAGTCAGATTTAGACGTTCTTTTTATGTATGCTCTCGGTTTAACGTATTCAACGACTTTCGATTAGATTACTAAGGTTAAATATCGCTCTATCGTAAACTTGCTATTTAGGTCACACAGTTAACTTCTTCGTTATAACTCGGATTTCAGCATTCTTTATATATCCGTAACCTTTGTCACGACCACTACAAATTCCTTCATAGATATTGGGTTTATCTAATATTTTACTTTAGCGCTTATTTTATCCTTAATTCAATTAAGTCACAATAATTAAGCATAAAACACATAATACTCAAATAATACATTTCTATTATTTCAAAATGAGTTACAAAAGGTTAACCTAGACTATTACATCAATATTAATGCCTAGTCTACAAACACGGGCATTACATAACGACCTTGTCTGTTGTGGCCTCGCAGATCTGTCTCCGGCGTAGAAGCACATCCTCAGAGCAGGTGGTCGGAGCCGAAGTTGCATCAGGTGGCAGCTGCGTCAACTTAATGTTAATAATGCCTTTTTACATGGAAAGTTGGGTGATACAGTTTTATGCAGCAACCACCGGGGTTCGTTGATACTCGGTTTCCTAATCATGTTTGCAAGCTCAATAAAGCTATCTATGGGTTGAAGAAAGCCCCACGTGCGTGGTTTCATCGGTTGAGCTCTTTTCTGGTTACTAATGGATTCTCTTGTAGTTGGGCTGACCCATCTTTATTTGTTTTTCGTCGGGATCACTGCATTCTTTACTTGTTGGTGTATGTGGATGACCTTATCTTCACTGGATCCGACACCTCCGTTATGTCTAGCTTTATTGCCAAGCTTCATGTTGAGTTCTGTATTAAAGATCTTGGGCGCTTGAGCTATTTCCTTGGCCTCGAGGCGAAGTCCCTTCCACATGGTCTCTTCCTCGGCCAGGCCAAATATGCTCATGACATTGTTTCTCGAGCAGGTGTACTTGATGGTAAGCCCATGACGACTCCCCTTGCCAGCAATGCCTCTCTTGTTAGTGATGGTCCCCTTTATGAGGACCTCACGCGCGATCGCTTGTTTGTCGGAGCACTTTAGTATCTAATGATTACTCGACCGGACATTGCCTATGCTGTGAATCAGGTCCGTTAGTATCTTGCTGCTCCGACCGTCGCTCACTTCCAAGCTGTTAAGCGTCTTATTCGTTATGTGAAGGGAACACTCACTTTTGGTCTCACTTTTTGTCGGCCCAAGTCCACCTCTATTGTGGGCAACTCTGATGCAGATTGGGATCGTTGTCTTGATACCCGGCGTTCCACTTATGGCTACTCGATATTCCTGGGGAGTAATCTTGTATCTTGGAGTGCTAAGAAACAGCCGACCGTTTCTCGCTCCAGCTGTGAATCTGAATATCGAGCCATGACGAACACTATCACTGAGATTATTTGGTTTACTCATCTTCTGCGTGAGCTTCATGCTTTGCCTTCCGGTCGACCGACCCTCCTTTGTGATAATCAGAGTGTGCTCTTCCTCACCCAAAATCATGTTGCTCACAAACGTGACAAAAACATTGACCTTGATTATCATTTTGTTCGTGAGCTCGTTGCATCTGGCAAACTTATTACTATGTTCGTTCCAACCAAGCTTTAGGTTGCGGATATCTTCACGAAAAGCCTGCCTCGTCAGCAGTTTGAGTAGTTTCGTTGAATGTTGCGCCTTGGTCCACCACCTGTCGCTTGAGGGGGGATATTAGACCACATTTATTTGTATGTCTATTTGTATTCTTTGTGTATGTTATATGTAATTATTGTATGTCTCTTTGTATGCTTTGTGGGGGTTATATGTAATTATCTCTGTTATATAATGAGTATAAACCCATGTCTTTTGATATGGAGATTCATTTACACAAAAACTTTTCAAAAAAAAATTATGGATAATTTCTACTCGTCCGACGATGACGATATATTCATCACTATGATGTACCAGTATTACAACAACGAGCTACTACAAACAGACATAATCCTTCTACTAACAAGACATGCGATATTAAATAGAAATCACGAGGAAGGACACGAACGTGTATATCGTGATTGCTTTGCGGATAATTGTGTATACGGGTCGAAAGAGTTCAAAAGAAGATTTCGTTTGAGTAGGAATGTGTTCCTATGGACCGCCAGCCCCTTGGAAAGTCGGTATCGTTTCTTTAATTTTAAAACATATTTACTATATTTTTATACAAATTTACTACATTTTTAATACTAACGTACTATATTTTTAAAACATAATTAATATATGTTTAGGTATACATTTTTCCAGTTAGGATATGATGCTAGAGGTAGCCGAAGATTCACAACGTTACAGAAATGTGCTGCGGCCATTCGTTTGATGACTA
This sequence comes from Lactuca serriola, assembly GCF_051521515.1. NCBI lineage: Eukaryota > Viridiplantae > Streptophyta > Magnoliopsida > Asterales > Asteraceae > Lactuca > Lactuca serriola. Next base: position 32,684,587 of record NC_136408.1, read on the forward strand.
TGGGGGAATCACCCGACACCATAAACGATTATATGAGAATGTCCAAAAGAAGTGCACATGAAAGTTTGTATAGATTATCAAAATGTGTTGTGGAAACATTCAAAGACATATTTACGGAAACCTTCGTTGCATGATACACAAGAACTTTATGTAGCACATGAAGAAAGACATGAGTTTCTTGGAATGATTGGAAGCATTGATTACACGCACTGAAAATGGAAAAATTGTCCAGTAGCATGGAAATGGCAGTATGCAAGTGGTCATCATGGTTCGTCTTCGTTGGTTTTAGAGGCTCTTGTTTCCTAAGATTTATGGATTTGACATGCATTTTTTGGTGTTGTAGGTTCCAACAACGACATCAACGTTGTTGACCAGTCGCCAATATTCAACGATATTTAGAATGGAAATGCCCCGAATGCTTCTTTTACAATGAATTGAAACGTATACAAGTTTGGGTATTACCTTACAAATGAAATATATCCTCAGTATTCCACATTCGTGAAAACATTCCAACACTCGGTTGAAGAAAGAGATAAATTATTTAAAAGAAGACAGGAAGGAGGACGTAAGGATATGAAACATGCTTTTGGAGTTCTAAAGTCGAAGTGGCACATAGTTGAACATGCGATACGAACATTGGACTAAGAAACTTTACGGTATATCATGTATGTGTGTATCATAATGCATAACATGGTAGTAGAAGATAAATGACGGAATATTGCACAATATATTCCAACGGAGCCCATACACATTCAATTTCAACTAGGAACAACAAAATATTTACATAGAGTCGTTGACATTCAGGACACAAATAAATACAGACAACTTCGAGAGGATTTGGCGGATTATATCTTCGACGATAAGGATGTCGAATAGCGTTGTTTAGGAAAAATAAAGTATGTATTTTTTTTGTCTTGCAATATATATATATATATATATATATATATATATATATATATATATATATATATATATATATATATATGTGTGTGTGTGTGTGTGTGTGTGTGTGTGTGTGTGTATGTGTGTGTGTGTGCGCACGCACTTGTGTAGGAAAATGATACATATAGCCCACAAAATTTTTTAGTCACTTAAGTTTTTTCGTGGCTTTATGAGGGAACCAAGTGGTAGGAAACCTGTCATTTTAAGATTTTTTACTTGTTTTTGCTGGTTTAGGTGGCACATACACAAAATTTAAGGCCCACCCATCTCTCTCTCTCTCTCTCTCTCTCTCTCTCTCTCTCTCTCTTTCTCTCACTGTGATTGTCATCACTAAAACACAATCACCCTCTTCATCTTCTCTATTCGTCCCTCCCACAAACCTGTAACACAACGGAGACCCATGGTTGTTCTCCGAAAAATCCCACCCACCTATTGCTTATTGTTATCTCCTTGGGAAAGACAGTGGCGTCGGATGTGAGTTTCAATGAGAAAATGAGTGTTGGAGCAGGAGGATTGCAATGGAAAGTCGGAAGTTGTTGCTGCTCCCCACAGTTGATCTGGGTTCAATAACACACTAAAAAATTAAAAGACAAACACTTAGACTCGATTTTGCTTTCTGGGTTTTAAAGATATGGTTTATGGGTTCAAATTTTTTTACTGGGTTTCAGCTATGCATCAATTTTGCATCATATCAAAATCAATTTAATTTGTTGCAAAATTTTTTACCGGGTGGAGATGGGTGACGTTAGTGATTCCGACAACTAACAAAACACCTGTAAGTGCAAGCTCACTAAGGTGACACGAGAACAACAACGGGATCATTGATTGGGAATAATACAAGAGACCTATGAGGATCAGTGGGATAACGATTTTCACTTTCGAAATAGATTTAGTTACTTAACTCTTTGTGTCTGAATTGGTTTCAAAAACTTTCTTCACCTAATGTTGGTATTGAAGAAGCCCTAGACGGTGAAAGAGCTAACGGAAAGACACCAGGATCTAAAGACTCTTTACAAAGATTTTGCTTATTATGGTTCTGTGGTGCCATTTTAGTTGTACGGGTAATAGTACTACTAGTAAGATTTACGGTGTGCATGAGCTTGACTCTTTCTTTCCTATGGACATTTATGTGACTACCTAGTGCTTGAGCTGACCTGAACTCTCGTTTACAAAAGCTGCAAGAATAAGACCTTGGAGGCCATACAAACCCCCAAAAGGGCCTCGACCATCTACTGCAAACGCTTGTTCTTCCCATGAATGGCTGGAAAATGGATTCATAAGGATATTGTTGTTGTTGTTGCTCTTAACCAACATCAAGTATTATGAGCATTGATCCATGTTGATTTTTCTTCAGAGAGAAAGAGACATATAGAGCATAGTACTAAAGAGTGATATATTCATATACTTATTGCTGGAGCCCGAAGGAGTGTGTGTATGTGTGTGTGTGTGTGTGAAAGAGAGAGAGATGTAGGTCCAAGGGTATGAGAAAACTCAAAGTCAATATAGGAAAATTGGTCAACAAATATAAATATGAAGAGGTAACCGGGTGACCCTTTCACTTTGGCCAAAAGGATGTAATTGACCAGACAAAAACGACTTCGTTCCCTCATAAGGCCACAAAAATTATTCAGGGACTAAAATGATCAACCCTAGAAAATTCGTAGGGCATTTGTGTTATTTTCCCATATATATATATATATATATATATATATATATATATATATATATATATATATATATATATATATATATATATATATATATATATATATATATATATATATTTGGATGTTATGTGTAATTTAAATGCTATGTTATGTTCATTTTTCGAACATTATGTTTTATTTATAATATATTTATTCTAATAAAAAAAACTCGAAAAAAAACTATGAAATGGAAAATAATTAATGTTATAAAATGTTTTTAATATGGTGTCCATTTCCCCACTCGGTGTTATAACAACATTGATGATATGAAATGTGATTAAAACATTAGTTTAAGTAAGAGACCAAAAACATGATTTTAATGAGCGGAATAACTCCTTTGCAATTCATATATAAAATACGATTTACAGATACCAACAGTCCACATATAATACGATGACAATTATACCACATCAAATGGATCATAAAAATATCAAAATAAAGTTTTGGTTCAAAGAACTTGAAAGTTTATAGCATTTAAATAACAAGTAGTATTAGTAAAAATGAAAACATAAAAGAATTATATAAACGAAAAAGTGTAACTATAAAATATAGCATGTCATCAAAATCTCAACCTATAAAGTACAAATAATATAATTTTATAATTTTAAAAAATGAAAACTGTTAGATCAAAATCACAAATTATAAATATAATTTTTTAATAATTTATCGCTATATAAAATATTACTAAATAACGTCGGTCATGATTAATAATATCAACTCTTAAATACAAATCAACATATTTTTTAAAAAAAAACCATTCGTCCAAATCATGAATATCAACTCTTAAATACAAATCATCATTCTGATTTAAAAAAAGAAGTGTTTTAATTCGATTAAATCAATATTTTTATGAAGGGAAAACTGTAATAAAGTCCTTACATATTAGACTCATAATCGATTTAGTCCCTATATATTTTTTTATTCAATTAAGTCTTAAATACCGGTAATCATATTCAATTTAACCCTTTGCCCCGGTCAACAGATCATCCAACTTTCAAAAATTACATTTTTGGCCCAGATTTCAAAATTTATCACAAATTTTACACTTTTGGCTCAAATTTTAAACTTTGTTACAAATTTGGTCCAAACTTTACCCTTTTTGCCTAAATTTTAGAATTTTATTATGAATTCATCATAACTTTAGTTTTTTTTTACAACTTTTTTTTCTCAAAAAATTGTTTCTAATCTGTTTTTTCTTTATAAAATAATATTTATACAAAAAAAAAAACGTATTTTCACATAATAATCTTATTTTTTCTATATAAAAACTTTTTTGTATATGAAATATCTAGTTATAAAAATATATATTTATTAAGTGTGTATATATATATATATATATATATATATATATATATATATATATATATATATATATATATCCGTATTTGTTTATAAAATCGTGTTTGTTTATATTTATTTTTATAAAAAATGTTTGAATAATTTTTTATATAATACGTGTTTGTATATATTTTATAAAATCATGTTTGTATACATCTTATAAAAACGTGTTTGAATAATTTTTATATAATACGTGTTTGTATATATTTTATAAAATCGTGTTTGTATACATTTTATAAAATGTATACAAACATGTATTATATAAAAAATTATTCAAACATATTTTTATAAAAAATGTAAATAAACACGATTTTATAAAAAAAATATAGATAAAATAGGTGTTTGTATACATTTTTTTATAAAATACGTTTTTGTTTACATTTTTTTTATAAAAATGGATTCGTATACTTAATAAATACTTGTTTTTATAACTAGATATTTCATATACAAATAACTTTTAAAAAAAAGTTTTTATATAGAAAATATAAGATTTTTAAGTGAAAATACGTTTTTTTTTTGTATAAATATGATTTTATAAAGAAAAACATATTAGAAACAATTCTTTGAGAAAAAGAGTTGTAAAAAAACTAAAGTTAGGATGAATTCATGATAAAATTTTAAAATTTGGGCAAAAAGGGTAAAGTTTCGATCAAATTTGTAACAAAATTTAAAATTTAGGCCAAAAGTGTAAATTTTGGACCAAATTTGTAATAAATTTTGAGATCTAGGCCAAAAATGTATTTTTTGAAAGTTGGATGACTTGTTGACCGGGTCAAAGGTTTAAATTAAATATGATTACCGATATTTGAGACTTAATTGAATAAAAAAATACATAGGGACTAAATCGATTATGAGGGCAATATGTAGGGACTTTATTACAGTTTTTCCTTTTATGAAAGTCAATAATATCAACTCATAAACACATTTATTTGTTTGGTTTAATAGTTTGTAATAGGTGTAAGTGGGACATAGGTTATTAACTCAAACCAATATTTTAATCATAATCGATAATATCAACTTATTATTATTTTTATTTAATCGTTTAAGCTATTAGGTATGTATGACACGAAGATCTTGTATTAATGAATAGAAGGAGAGGAACCGCCGTGCACACCATCCCAAAAACTGATAGGATTGACCTAAAGCCATGATCGTGGCCTCATGTGATATATACCACAAGAGATCACAACCAATAATTTTTCTTTTTCTCTTTTCCTCGGTCTTTCTCTTTCTTCTTTGTTCCTCCGTCTTTCTTTCTCTGTTTCTCGTTGCAAGTACAACAACATCATTATGAAAAGAGATTGTGGTGAGGTGGAAGGATACGAAGGTTGTGGAGGAAACTATGACCATTGTCGTGATATACATACCCTTCAGCCTTAGAATGAGTGTAAATAGGGCATGTGTTATTATCAAACCGCCAAACGTAATAGGTGGTACCGTAAGAATTTCTTCATCACCAAACCTTATGAATTAAATCCACGATAATCTTACTTCCACAGCCACAACCACAACTACCACCGACATCTTGCATCCTTGTTAATTAGATCTATCATCTTTTTTTTTCTGATATTGTTTTATTGTCATCAATGCCTACTAGTATGTAACTGTTTCAACAATCCAATATAAATTTTATTCAAAAATGTGTTGCAGTTACGATCTCATGTGTGTACTAAAGAGGTTACTACAATTTTTTTTTTGGATTTGTATTTTATGTGATATTTTCAACCATCCAAATGAAACGAAGACCTGTTAAAGATGATAGTGTTTTAAATTTAAATTGTTGATGTTCTGAAGAATTCCTTTTGTGTACAACACAAAAAAACATGATGATGGTGATTTCATACCTCCATGGAAAAATGAGAAGCTATGAAATATGGCGCAACAAGAGATATAAAGGAAGAGACGAGAGATGCGAGAGTATTTTTGTCAAATTTAAAATAAAAAATAATAATAAGAAAAACTGAAAAGTATAAGAAAAATAAGAAAAACACCTATTTTGGTAAATATTTTTCAATATACTATATTGATAAATATTTTTCTTAATAACCCTATTTTTGGTCAAAAACTCGGGTTTCATGAGTTTTCATGAGATTTTAAAAAATAAAAAACATACATTTTAATCTAATTTTTAATTGTATTTATGTCCAAAACAATATTTTAACCTTCAATTCCAAAAAAATATAAAATAAAATAAAATTAACAATAAAAAAAGCTCAACCTACCTATAGACGTATGACCTAATAGACTAATAGTGGTTTCATGAGTGCCGAGCCATGGGTATACATGACATTAGAGATGAGTTGGTGAAGGGCAACCACGGTGCATATTGCACATCATTCTGAAAGTTTCATGGTGATTACCTAGAGTCACGATTGCACTTTAGTTTGGTGTATAACACGGATTGGCGAATTCATATGTGAACTACCTTAATTTTTTTGTAATGACCTATAAATTGTTTTGTTTAGATATGTAATATAAATCTCGAATTAAAAGCTTATATTTTATAGTTCATTAGCTCGAAGTTAAATTCATTTACTTAATTTTTTTTAGCGACGTACTATAAATTGTTTGGTTTAAATATGTAATATAAATCTCCAATTAAAAGCTTATATGTTGTACTTCATTAGCCCAAAGTTGAATTTATTTAGTTCGGTACATTTAAAATTAGATAAAAGAGGAAAATAAATAAAAAAAACTAATTGTTGCTTCTTTCAATCTCATCGATACAATTATATAAGAATTTTAAATCTCTTTTTTCTTATATGACCTGACTTGATCCGGACCCTTAACTAGTGTGTGTGTGTGTATATATATATATATATATATATATATATATATATATATATATATATATATATATATATATATATATATATATATATATATATATATATATATATATATATATATATATATCAGTTTTATTTAAACAGAAAATCATGTGGTTATACCTTCCAAACTCGCCACTACCACGAAATACCAAAGCGAATCAATTTTTTTTCCCTTTGTGATCCTCATTTTTCTTAGATCCTCTCTCTTCCTCACTTTACTTTTTCTCGTTGCAAATACACAATTAATGATGTGAAATAAGATGGTGGTGGGCGGAAGAAAATGGTAGTGAGGAAGTTGTTTAGCGTGTCCCAATATCATATGACATTATCAAACTCAACAACTTAAATAAAATGACATGTGTCGCAAGTGTGGCATGTGCCATCAACTTATATTAAACCACTAGTTGTGAAACCCGTATGTTATACGGGTTGGATAAAATAAAATAAAAAATATTAAGATTTAAACAAAAATTTATTTAAATTTGAAATTTAAAATTTGAATTTAAAAGGAAACATATTAAATACTATATGAGTTGTAATATTGTAATTTATTGGTTATTTTCAATTAAGACAATTATTAATTAAAGTGTAAATATGATGTGTTAATTAAGAAAGATAAAAAAGATGAGAAAATGACAAATGGAAAAAACATTTATTCAAAAATACCACAAAATGACAAGTGTCAAAACTCATGAGAGATTGACATGTGGTAAAAACAACCTTTATTTATTAAGGAGGATGCAAAAGACATTAGAGAAAATTTGAAAAAATATCCTAAAATGAGTTTCACTGTGTTGGACTTTATGATGTAAGACTTTATCATTATTTTTCTAGTCTTAAAGGACTATAACTAAGTAGCTTTAGGCAGGTGAAAATATTTTCTAGTCTTAAAGGACTATAACTAAGTAGCTTTAGGCAGGTGAAAATATTTAGTGATTACTAGCATTAATTACCTAATCTACCCTAATAAATAAAAATGAATTTATCACATATTCTTTTCTTCTTTATTTTGACATTTGTCATTTTCTAGATTTTTTTTTAAATTATTTAATATTTAGTTGTTATTTTTATAGTTTTTTTTTTGTTTTTTATTCAAATCTCACCCATTAAATGCCACCTCATATTAATTAATTTTATAAATATATTAATTAATGTACATAATAACTTTCTATTTTTAAATTCCTCTTTTTATTAATATATTAATTAATATATATGTATTTTAATGTAGATAGTACATTTCATTTGTAAACTAATATTAATTAATTTTATTAGTATATATTAATTAAGACAAAGTATATAAATAATCCATGCAGTTTACTAAAAGGTCACATATTCAATCGTTACTTATTTTTTTTTTTTATGAACATCGTCTTTATGATTACAAAAACTTTTTTTTAATAAACCCGTATAATATACGAGTTTCACACCAAATAAATAATATAATAGGAAGCATATATATATATATATATATGAAATATGAAATTATATAGCTCCATATACAATTTATATTTCAATAAACACTTCTAAATCGTCGAATGCATATGTCCACAAACGTGATTGATCAACGAGTCTAATGTTCGCCATGATGATCCTCCTTCTTTCATTGCATCATAAGCACTTTCCTTCACATCCTTCACCCTCTTCCTCACCCTTCTACCACCCTCCCCTTCCATCAATTCCACCACCTTCCTCTCCACCTCCTCCGCCCCCACAATCCCACGCGCCACCATCCCCCTTGGCCACGCTCGTAGCCCCATCCCAATCTCCTCCACCACCATCCTCGCATTCAGGTGCTGTTCCGCTATCATCGGCATTGCCAACACCGCCACACCTGCACACATGCTCTCCAACATCGAGTTCCACCCACAATGACTCAAAAAACCATGAACGATTTCATGATTCAAAATCTCCACCTGGTCCACCCATTCCGTCACCACCTTCCCCCTCCCCTTCACCCTCTCCTCGAACCCATCTTCGATCAACATCAACTGCTTCGATTTTATCACCCACATGAAGCTTACGTTCGACCGTTCTAACCCAACAGCCACCTCACGTAACTGCTCCGGCGTGGCCTCCGCCTGTGAGCCAAATGACACGTATAACACCGGTTCGTTTGCTGTGAGTTTCGCGTCGAGCCACTGGACCCAAGTTGGCTTTTCCACGAACATTTCCGTTCCGGGTGGCTTGGCTACACATAGAGGTCCCACACACCACGGTTTAGGTGCGTAATTTTGGTTCCAGTAATCAACGAACTCTGGTTCGAGCTCGTAAAAGCTGTTAACCACCATGCCATGGCTCTTGGCCATAGACTCATGCTGCCTAAGGATAAACTCCAGCGCTGGACCTTTTGGGTTGAGCTCGTTAAACGGTGGTTCAAAGTCGTTCTTTGTTAACTTGAGTCGAGGGAAGTTTGGAACCGGAAACGGCTCGTCATCGGAACTAACAGCTGCATGTGGCTTGAACTTGGCCATGATATTACACATGGCCGTGGAAAAGTTGTTGATTCCGTAGAAAACTAATCGGGGGATGCCTAGCTTATCGGCGGAGTCTTGTGTCCACATTAGAAACCCATCGGAGATTATGCAGGTGACCGGCGGCAGATTCCGGATGACTTCTTCAAATCTAGGCTGGAGTTTTTCTGTCGCTTCCACGAAACTAATGAAAGAAGACATAGACGGTAGTTTGTCGGTAACTTCTACTCCGGGAGGGACACCGACAATGTTATCCGGGAAGGGGATTTCTATGATGGAGATGGAGTCGTTCTTGACGGTGGCTCGAATGGTGGAGTAGTTGGCGGGGGTGGTAATTAAGGTGACGGAGATATGGCGGTCGGAGAGGATGCGGGAAAGGTAGAGGAGGGGGATGGTATGGCCTTGAGACATGAACGGAAATATGACGAAATGTGGGGTTGAAGAAATCGTCATTTTTAGACTTTAGTGCGATACTCAGAGATGAAAGTCAGATTTATAGAAGTGTAGGCCGTAGGGGGGGCAATTTCGTGATATAAATGTTAAAATTGTGATTAGAATATCTAGCAGTTCATAAACTCACGTGACCTTGCATGAGTCTACCGTTTCTTGACGGGAAAATAAGCTACAATCCCAACATAGTTTTAAATTGTTCAAAAAATCTCCATGTTTTGTATGTTAAAACAAACTTATCGAATTTAATTTTTTATCTAAAAAACTCTCAACTAAGTTACAATTTTGTGGAAGTCAAAAAAAAAAAAAAAGTGATGACATGACTTGTTACTATATCAAGAAAATGGCTTATCCACTACTTAATCTAACTCGCCAATAATTTAACAAATCAGAACAAATATTATGAAAAATAGCTACAAAATTAAGAAAAAAAGAAGAGTTAAAACGATTTGGATCGTAAGTATAAGTACATTTGTTTCTTTTTTGTTATTTATTTGGAAATGTACAGAGGTGTCAATCTTATTTTTGTTTAAAATTGCCATCATCAATCTGTCGTTTGCTAAGGAAATTCAAAAAATTAAATAATTAAACAACATTATATACCCTCATCAACTTATAGAGAATAAATTAACAAAAGGAGAATTTTTTTATCGCGGGAAAAAGAAGAGTGATAATTTGCGTACCGATTCTCAAGAAATTTGTTGACTAATCATTCCCTGAATTTGTTAAGTATGAAGCTTTGAGAGAGAAAAAATGAACTGAACTGTCATTTATTTCTTGATTAACTAATTACAATATGTACATTGAGAATATATAGCATGCTAACAACTCATTAACAAACTCTAACAACTCAAAATAACAGATTAATACTTGAAATACCGAAACTACCCTTAATGCTAACACCCCCCTCAATCTGGAGGATATGAAATAAGACCCAAATTGTGAATTGCTTCTCGGTGTTTAGATATTGGCAAAGATTTAGTGAATACATCAGCTAACTGTTGATTAGTAGGGACATGAGACAAAACAATTAGGCCATTTTGTAGCTTTTCTCGCACATAATGACAATCCACTTCAATGTGTTTTGTTCTTTCATGAAACACGGGGTTTTTGGCAATATATATAGCTGCAAGCTTGTCACACTTCAAGGGTATAGGAGTAATATTGATGACTTGTAATTCTTCAAATACTCTACTTAGCCAAGCAAGTTCTGCACAGACTCGTCTCATGGATCTATATTCAGCTTCAGCTGAAGAAAGTGATACAGTGAGTTGTTTTTTAGACTTCCATGATATAGGACTTCCTCCAAATAAGATAAAAAATCCACTGACTGGTCTTCTAGTTATTGGACAGGCTGCCCAATCACTGTCACAATAGGCTTCCAATTTGAAATTTTTATCATTATTGAAGAATAATCCTTGGGAAGGTGTGCCTTTAAGATATTGAAGTACATGTAAAGCTGCCTTGTAGTGATCTTGACATGGTCTTTGATTGAATTGACTTAAATGTTGCACAGCAAAAGATAAGTCTGGCCTTGTATGTAAAAGAAAATTTAACTTCCCAATTAACTGTCTGTATGTTGTTGGATCAGTTAAAGGAGTGCCCATGTCAGGTAAAAGTGAAACTTTAGCAGGTAAAGGAGTTGAGGTTGAAGGTAACTGATCCATAGAATACAAAGCAAGAAGTTCACGAATATACTTTTGTTGATGAATAACCATTCCTCCATTTGTCTCATTGAATTCTAGCCCCAAAAAAACCCTATTTGTCCCAAATCCTTGATTTGGAATGTATCATTTAAAAACTCTTTGAGTGACGTGATTTCAACAAGATTATCCCCTGTGATCAGAATATCATCCACATATACAACAATGATAACGACTGAATTGCCATTTTTTTAAGAACAAGGAATAATCATTTGGAGAATGGAGATAACCTCTTGATTGTAAAGCAGTTGACAATTTTTCATACCATTGCCGTGAGGCCTGTTTCAAACCATACAAAGATTTGTTAAGTTTACAAACCAATGAGGGTGAATCAACTGTTAATCCAGGAGGCACTTTCATGTAAACATCTTCGTGCAAATGACCATGCAGAAATGCATTATTTACATCAAATTGCTGAATTTTCCATCAATTTTTCACTGCTACAGAAACAATACATCTAATGGTATTAAATTTCACCACTGGTGAAAAAGTTTCATGGTAGTCAACCCCTTCTTTTTGAGTAAATCCTTTGGCTACCAAGCGTGCCTTATACCTCTCAATAGAACCATCAGCTTTGAGCTTTATTTTATACACCCATCTACATGAGATTGGTTTCTTGCCTTTAGGTAGTTTAACAAGAGTCCATGTGTTGTTATCTTTTAAAGCTTTTAACTCTTTTTCCATTGCATCTTCCCAATTAGTGTTACGCTTAACTTGATGATAGAATGCAGGCTCGATATGAGAAATATGAGAAAGGGTATTTTGGGAAGAAGCTTGAGAACAAAAAGAATGATTGGAAGAAAGAGGAAGAATGCACATGTTGGTAATCGTGTGATTACATGTATCATTAGAAGATGTAACATCAACATGATTGCAGATATAATCTTGAAGATATGATGGAGGTTGTCTTGATCTGATTGTTCGTCGTATGGGTGGATCAAGTGGTTGATTATGACTAGCACTTGGAGAGACTATGGTTGGAGAAATTTCTTCAGGATTCAAAGTAGTAGATTCATCTACAACAGATTTAGGAAGATACGAAGTGAGATTTGGTTCATGTGGTATGGGAGAAAGAGCATGTAAAGGGAAAATACTTTCATAAAACTTGACATCTCTTGTAACAAAAATCTGTTTTGTAGAGATGTTTAACACTTTATACGCTTTTTGACCAAGTGGGTATCCAACAAAAACACATGCTTGAGACCTGGGCATGAATTTGTCCCTTCCAACATGAGTTGTGCTTGCAAAACACAAACAACCAAACGCTTTGAGCTGTGAAATATCAGGTTTGACATTATAAAGAGCTTCGAATGGTGATTTAAACTTGATAACTTTGCTAGGCATGCGATTTATTAAATGAACAACTGTTTGAACACAACTAGACCAATAAGCAACAGCCAATCCAGATTGAAAAAACAAAGTTCTTGCTGTCTCCAATATGTGTTTGTGTTTCCTCTCAACTATGCCATTTTGTTGAGGGGTATTTGGAGTTGATTTCTGATGTAAAATCCCATGTTCTCTAAAAAAATCTTATCCTTCAAAGCTTGTCCCCAATTCAAGGCATTATCACTTCTTATAACTTTGATGGTCTTTGAAAATTGAGTTTTAATGAGATTTACAAAGGCCTTGATTAAGGACATTGCACATCCTTTATTACTCATCAAATAAATCCATGTGTGTCGAGTACAATCATCAACTATTGTAAGAAAGTATTTGTAACCATCATATGAAAGATGTTTATATGGCCCCCATACATCAATATGTATTAGATCAAAAGAAGCATTGGAAACAGTTTGACTATGCACAAATGGTAAATGATGTTGTTTTGATTGAGAACAAATTGAACAAGGGAAAATACTAGTACTATTAGTATTTGATGGAATGACATTAAGATGTTTGAGTGTTTCAACAGAGGCATGCCCCAATCTATTATGCCAAACAGATACACTGGAAATGTGTTTAACATTATAACAATTGGCAATTATTGGAAATTGGAAAACAGAACAATTGAAAGAAAGACTTGTTCTAATAGATCTATGATCGAAAACATAGAGATCATTAACTCGATGTCCCAGTATACCAAGAGCAATCTTACTCTTCAATAAAGGGTCCTGCATGAAGCAAGACTGATCAGTAAATAGAACAAACGTTTGTAGTTGAGAAGCTAATTTGGGAACAGAAACAAGGTTGTATTTGAAACATGGTACATACAATACATTTCGAAGCAAAATTGAATCATGTATTTGTATATCACCATAAGAATCAATAGAGGTTTTATGACCATTAGGAAGACCAATGAAATGAGGGTGATGAAGCTTTCGAAGAGTAAGAAACAAAGATTTATTGGAGCACATGTGATCAGTAGCACCAGAATCGATTATCCATGAAAAATATTCATGTAATAAATGTGAGGATTTTTGAACATTAGAAACAAAATGTTCAAAAGAAAAAATACCTTCATTGTTCATAGCCCCTTCAGTAATGGAAGTGTTGGCTTGAGTTGATGAAGAAGATGGACTGAAATTGTGAATAGTGAGTAATTGAAGCAATTGATTGTACTGATCAACAATAATGGGAGAGGTAGATTGAGTGGTGACATTCTGTGCAGTAGACTTGATATCATCTCTTTTCCCTTTTGTGAATTTGAAATTAGGCGGAAAACCATTTAACCTGTAACATTGTGCTTTGGTATGTCCCGATTTCTTGCAATGATTACATGTGAGAGTCTTTTTGGAAGAATTATCATATGAAGCTTGCATAGCAATCGCATCCGAATGGATAGAAGGAGAATTAGTAATACCTCTCTGTTGTTCTTCTTGAAGAAGGATGGAATATGCAGTAGATACAGATGGTAATGGCTTCATCATGAGCAATTGACCCCTCACAACTTTATATGTATCATTTAAATCCATCAGAAGTTGTATCAAACGCTGGTCGTCAAGAAATTTCTGAATTCGAGCAGCAGTACCACACGAACAAGAAGGAAGATCTTGTAGAATCCTTAATTCATCCCAGATCTTTGTGATTTTAGTGAAATAGGTAGAGAAATCGTCAGAGCCTTGGGATAATGAGTAGAGTTGTTGTTGGATTTGGTACAACTGAGCTCCACTGGATTGTTCATAGCGTTGAATTAATTCGTTCCAAATTTCAGAAGTAGATTCAAAGAAAAGAACACTATCAGTGATGGTTTTGGAAAGAGAATTTAAGATCCAACTGATGACCATCGAATTTGCACGAAACCACAAAGAAAATGAAGAAGAATTGAAATCTGGTTTAGCGATTGATCCATCAACAAAACCTAATTTGTTTTTAGCAGAAAGAGATAAAATCATAGATCTCTTCCACGAATTGAAGCCAACACCATTAAAGACTGTGGAAACAAGGATTGAATTGGGAGTATCTGAAGAAGCAATGAAAAAGGGACTTGAATTATTAGGAACAGATGAATCATTAACAGTTGAAGATGAGTCAGCCATTAGCAATGATGATGAAGATTAATCGCAGAAAAGAAGATTAATACTTGAAATACTGAAACTACCCTTAATGCTAACAGAATTAAAATTTGAAAAGTTGAACAATTTAAAAAAAAAAAAACATTAAACAATGTTCAACGTTTTTACAATATCATTCATTGTATATAAGATACACGAAGAATTAAGATAGTTATCATGAAAGCTTTTGATAACGAAAAACATTTGCATAAGTTTGAGACTTTGAGTCGATGATAATTCGGGAAGTTTGTCAAACTGAAAGTAGGATATATTTGTTGTATTCACTTCCATCTTTTTGGTTGAGACTTATTTTTAACAAATTGTCTTAGTGACTTCGTCAACAACTTATTTAGGATGCCTTTGGCCTCATAACTAACTGAAAAATTAGTTTATTTTTCAAACTTTTTTTGGGTTGTTGTGTTTGCTAAGCCAAAAAGCTAGCTTATAAGCTAAATTTTAAATTATATTTTTAGGAGTTTTTTTACAAACTTTCCAAATATACCTTTAATTAATTATAAAAAAAACTTATTTTGGAAATTTCCATTTTATGTAATTTTATATCTTCCAGCTAGCATATCAGCTGATTTTTACCAAACACCCTTTTTTATTAGCTGTCAACTAAATTTTTTACCATCAACTAACTTTTCACTTTTCAGCTACTATTTAGTTTTCAGTTAACATGCTAAACACAACTTTAGTTCTTGTGAAAATAGCTGGCATAGGCATTATTTGTGGTTTAATTCCAAAATATAGACACAAAAAATTGAATTTCCGGGTATAGACATGCATTCCACGAAGGTAATTCCGCGGAGCTCCGCGTAATCCACTGTAGCTCTGCGGAATGGCAAAATCGTAAATAAATGAGGGAATAAAAAAACTCAAGATCCATTCCGTGGAGCTACAGTGGATTCCGCGGAGATCCGCGGAGGTAGCTCCGAGGAATGGATCTTCAGAAAGAATTTTTTTCCCTCCAATGATTCTTTTATGTAAAGATCTCCAATTAAAAGGCCATTTTTTTCCACCTCACATTCATTCCAAAAATTGTCAATAAAAATTCATACTATCATAATCTTTTCTTGAAAATAATTAGTTGGGGAATGAATATAAACCCCGAAGAATCGATTTGAAAAAAAAACCTGAAGATCCATTCCTCGGAGCTACCTTCGTGGAGCTCCGCAGAATTGATCTTGAGTTTTTTTATTCCCTCATTTATTTACGATTTTGCCATTCCGCGGAGCTACAATGGATTCCGCAAAGCTACCTCCGCGGAATCCATATCTATACCCGTAAATTCAATTTTTTGTGTCTATATTTTGGAATTCAACCCCAAATAATGTCTACATTGTATTTTCCCTTAGTTCTTGTCCATTCCATGCTCATCTAAAAAATATTGTTTTGTCTCGTCTCATTCAATTTCATTTGTCAAACGCTAAGGGTGCAAACGAGCCAAGCTACTTGTAAGCTATTTGGGATCAGATCGTTAAAAGCTCGACTCGAAACCAATTTTAAACGAGCTCGAGCCGAGCTCGAGCTTAATATTAAGCTCATTTATTAAACGAGTTCGAGCTCAAGCCTATGACACTAAGCTCGATTAGGCTCGCGACCCTAAACGAACCTTTATGTAATATAATTTATCATTATTTTTATATATTAAAATAAAAACATATTTGGGGATTAGAGATTTAGGGTATTAGTAAACGAACTTCTTAACGAGCTCGAGCCAAGCTTAAGCTTATTTAGGTACATCAGACAAAAAACGAGTCGAGCCCGAGCCTGAGTCAAGCTTTTATAACTATTTACGAGCTCGAGCCGAGCTCAATACAAGAAGCTTGAATCGAGCCGAGCTCGAGCTCGAGCCTCATATAACTTAAACGAGCCCGATCCGAGCTTCACTAAGCTCGGGCTCGGCTCGTTTGCACCCTTATCAAACGCTAACTTACAATATAGACAATATGAACATGAAACTAATTAGAACCACGAAAATTGATCATGAATTTTAAAAATCAAATTATAAAATGAGAAGTTAAATATCTTTCTACAAAATCTTCCTACTCATTGGAGTATGACAAGTCTCAATAAAAATACAAGAGGAGAAAATAGAATTATTAAATTACATTTGACAATCAACGAATAGGTTGGAGGACAAAAATAGAATGATAAAGTGGGAATCAATATAATTTTCCTTATGGAGAAGTTAAATAAATTTGTTCTATATAAGTCTAACAGTTTTGGAACCATTTACAATCATCAAAACCGTTTTGCAATTTCGACTATTGATCTTTTTAACTAATCGATCGGGACGTGTTTCTTCCTTTAGTCACATAGGATTCTTTAACTATATATATATACTAGGTTAAAACCCGTGGAACCACGGATGTTATTTCTAAATTGAATTTAAAAACTAATTATTTAATAAAATAATATTTCAATAATTCTTATAACTTATAAATTGTAATATTGAATATTTCAATAAGTTTTTTAATTTGTAAGTATTTAATTACAAAGTAAATGAGAAGTATTTAATTCGGAATGAAGATTTTTGAAAATTCTTTTTTTTGATGCATGATTCTTGTTGGACATATGCAGATGATGCATTACCAATGTGTGTAATGAAATTAACATAAAATACAACAATATGTAATTATAAAAAAATACAGTAATATGATGGATTAAGTGTGATTTGCTAAAATTGAATAAAACGACGTTACAAAAAAGTTGGCTACAAATTTCGAAAAACTTCCTTATAAACAACATTGAAAGTTTTATTTGTGAGTTTGCCATCTTTATCTAAAATTAATAATTTTAATCACTCTCTGCTCTGAACTCTAGATAAGGCAACATACAATTGTCCATGTGAAAAAACTGGATCTTTCAGAAACAAACCAACCTTTGATAACGATTGTCCTTGACTTTTATTAATAGTCATTGCAAAACATACGGCCAAAGGAAACTGTCTTCTTGTGAATTTGAAGGGAATCTTTTTTTCTGATGGAGTTAAAGACATTCTTGGAATAAAAGTCTGATTTCCAATATTAGTTCCAGTTATTATACGTGCCTCAATAACACGTTTACCCAATGATAACACCTGTAGTCTTGTGCCATTACATAAGCCGTTTTTCTGATCAATATTTCTCAGTAACATTACTGGAACACCAATTTTTAAAACTAACTTATGATTTGGTAAACCGGATACTTTGAGACCATTTAATACATCAGGAGAGTATAGATTTGCATCAAATTGATCATGGAGAAATTCGGATTCACATATGCTGTCTGAACTTAAATATTCAACTTCATCTCCTGGAAACTTCTTAAGCAAACGGTCGTTTATTTCCTGGACAACTTCATTTTTCGGAGCAAGTATCGCTCTTTCTTGGAAATAATTTATATCGCTATAGTTCTCTAAAATTGAAGGATATAAAAACTCAATTAAGGAACCTATAGGATCATGTGAATCGTTAATGAGAATATCATCCGGAATATCGATAATCGTTTCACCGTCGTTCGGACCACCAAGTTTTCCTTCTCCTATATCCAACAACCAATTTGCAAAATCTCTTATTTTTCCTATATCTGATTGATCCCTTCCAATAGTTAGCCTCATGTTTTTTGTTAATCTATGGACTTTGCAATGTTCCCATAAATATGAAGAACTCAAAGAAGCATTTACAATGTTCTGTCTACTGCCACCCGGAACAACAGGTAGAATCTGTCTAAAATCTCCTCCAAAGACAATAACTTTCCCTCCAAATGGAATATTTGAGATTGTTGAATTTACGCACCTTAGTAAATCCTTAAAAGTTCGATCTAAAGCTTCAAATGCATGCTTATGGACCATAGGTGCTTCATCCCAAATTATTAAAGAGGTTTTTCTTATTAAGCTTGCCAACTCACCGTCTGGATTTATGTTACAAAAAGAATCCTCTGTAAGCTCAAATGGAATTATAAATCGAGAGTGTGCTGTTCTACCACCAGACAATAATAAGGAAGCAATACCGCTTGAAGCAACATTTAATACAATATTTCCTTCAGATCTAATTGTTGCAGATATTGTTTTCCATAAAAAAGTTTTACCCGTTCCACCATAACCGTAAACAAAGAAGACACCTCCTTTATTTTCTTGAATAGCACTCATGATGTTTAGGAAAATATTACGTTGCTCATTTGTTAATGCAAGAAACATACGATCATAGTCATTCTTTATCACGGGAACGTCGTAATCTAGCTCCTTGGTGATAAGCCGATTGTTTGAAGAAGAAACGGATTCAACATCTGGGTATGACATGTTTTTGAAGTTTTTGAGTGTAGAGTTGTTTCGAAGTAAAATTTGTTGTATTTCGAACAAAGTTAAGTTCTTAAGTTCATCTACTCCGAGTGACAATTCTGCACGAAAATATTAAATAATTAATAAAATTTGTCGTCGATATTTAATAATTTTATTAATAATGATTTAATGGTTGTTGAATAATAAAAATAAATTAATTTAAAAAAAAATAAGAAAAAATGTTATACCTGCAGACTTAAATCTTTGTCGTTGTCTATATAGAATTCCATCTGCCAAATATTCTCATGTATTTTCCCAAACGACCTCTGGTTTTGACATACTATTACACATCAACAATGTAGCAAATAAAAAGCATAGATAAAAACCAGATCCATAATGACTTGCTTCTTTAATTGCATCAATGTATTCCTTGTCATCATCTAATAGCCCGAGTGCATAACAAGCATCTCTAAAAGAAGAATGTGTTTGACCATTTACCGTGTGAATATCATCAAATGATGTTGGTCCTTTTACTTTATTTAAAAGAATCCTTCAGAAATATGCCTCACCTAGTTTAGGTGAAACAGAATGAATTCTACCGATGGCTTTTCCTACTTTCCTTCGCTTCCAAAACCGACCATTTAATATCCAAACAAACTTTGTAGGGAATTCAACATATGTGAGTTTTCGTGCTTCACTGTCGATTGCATTACATTCCATCCAAGCTGTGAACTTTGAAGCCGCAACAGAAGGTTTGTCAAGAACATCATCAATATCATCGTCTTCACCATATACAATCTGTTGTTAATTAGGAAGATGAAAAGGCAGTCTGACAACAGAAGGATATCTGCAATGAACATCATATGTAAAAATTCGCCATGATGCTTCACATGATGATAAATATCTACAATCGTAATATTCAGCTATTTCATTGACCGCATCATTATTTTCACATTCATTGTTGGTTGGTACAACAGCAACTGTAGCTCTATCAGGACCCTTATTTATGTATTTAAACAAATACTTTATAGAAGATCCCTGATTGCACCATTCAATATTAATATGTGCCTGATATCTTTTCAATAGATATTTGTTGTATGGAACAACATTTCTATTATCCAACCTTACACCTGATTTTTCTACAAAATGACCATCGTTTCTTCGCCTATATAACGGAAAACCATTCTGATCTACAGACGAATGATTACTGAATTGTTTTGGAAAGTTTTTAGAGCACTTTTTATCCACCATGCATGGACAATTCATATTTTCAGCTCCACATGGATCATGAACCATAAACTCATTTACAAGTGAATACAATTCAGGATCTTCGATTCTGTCTGGTATCTCTGTTGAAATTATCGGATCGATAATTTCAACAGTTGGTAGCTTGTTGTCAGAATGCATGAATAGACATATATGACTATGCGGCAAACCTCTTTTTTGGAATTCAATTGTATAAACATCTGTAAAAGAATTTGCCAAAAAAAAGTAAAATGTGATTAGATATTAAAACATATTTAAAATATAATAATAAGATCAATGTTTTATAAAAAATTTAAAAATATTGTTTTAATTACATGCTTGAACTTTGCCGAAAATTTGATTATCCCTCAAGTCTTTAATGAATGCATCAAGCTTGATCTTGAACAACCTACATAGTATATCAGGCCTGTCTTCTGGTTGAAGTGAAGTATCCTTAAGAAACCTTTTAATCTCAGGCCATTTGGGATTACACGTAAAGGTTATGAAGAAATCAGGATATCCAAACCATTTGCATAGTGACATGGCATCCAAATAGTTTTGCAGCATATAACGTGCACCTCCGGTAAAGGATGAAGGTAATATGACACGTTGGTCGACATTCGAGATATCAGTCGTTCCTTAAGCTTTTTGGTTACGTAAATTTTCATAAGAATCACATCTAAGAACATGTTGTTGCCTACGTATGTAGTACATTCTCTCCGTTTCCATCATAGTGTAGGCATCTACCAGAAATTGTTGAAACAACCTTCTTGAATTAAGTATGAGAGAAAACGAATGATCTCTGTCTTGAATCCTATAAGCGAAATATTCTCTCATTGTACATTTCGCACGCTTGCTGTTGTTCGTAAATGACACACCTCTATGAAGAATGTCAACACTATAACCATCATCCCCATATGGAAATAGCAATGGATATTGGAGAGAAAGATACGAAGGATGCAATTCACTGATACGTTGTAGACAACCATTTTTTGTTTGAACGACGATATCCCTCTTCTCGATTGAATCCGAAATGTCACCAATTATTAAAGCAGCAACCCCAGAAGCAGTCGGTAGGTTATATGTTCTTCCATCTTGCTCCCTTCTCCCAATAAGTCGTAATTTCATATCAACTTCTGGATTTTTCTGAAAAGCATCTCTTACCATCCTATAAGATCTAACCAACACATTATTTGAATCCAACATCACCTTAATATCTTCCATAATATCACTATCAGTTGATGTTGATTGATCCTTTTCACCACTAAAACAAATATATTTATAAATAATATTAGTAATATATATATATATATATATATATATATATATATATATATATATATTAATAATACTAAATTATGAATAAGAAGTTTGAGAAAATACCGAAAACATCTTTGTCTATTTGTAATTTCGTTGTCAGTGTCATAAATGTATAACTGAGAGAATTTTGGTTCCGATCCTTTTGCTGGCAAAAGACTTCCAATACTATGATAATTTTGACCACCCAATCTGAAAATGTATGGAGCGTTTCCTCTATTGATTGAAGAATCAATTTTACCACCCATCGACGTGAAAGAAAACATTGAATTGTAACGTCGAATGTTTTTCATGAAATGTTTGCTTTTGGAGTCCATATTTCGGAACATTCTTTCATAAGTCGGGGGTGCATTCTTTAAATCTGGAAGTTGAACTTTGCCGTAACCACAACATAATGAATAATCCGTGTTTCCCTTTTCTTTACCTCTAATGGATTCATTTCTCCATAACTTTGCACGACATGTTTGACATACAACAACTTGATCACCATGATCCAAATATTCTGTCAAATAAAAGCGTTGAATAAAATATCAATGAATTTTATAATTATATACAACATAGTATTTGAAATGTAAAATGAATATTATTTTTTGATTACCATTTGAGATACCAACTATAAGATTTTCATTGTTCACTTGATGTATATTTTCTACATCTTCTGTCAGATCAATCAATGGGATAAGGGATAAATGTCTTGTCTTCGTTCTTAATTTATGACATCCTGGATTTAACTTGATTGATGATGAAGAAGTTGTTACTGTGGATGCATTTTTTGATGTCATTTCATTTGAAAGTACATGGTACTGTCTTTTGTTTGCTAACTTGGAAGTGGTATATTTATCGAAACTTATGATATCTGACCAAAAAAAATTTTATATATTAAATAAATAAATAATTATATATATATATATATATATATATATATATATATATATCCCGATTATATACATGATGGATAATAGTATATTTTAAAAACCATAAATAATTACCATTTCTATTGTTAGATAACGGATTTATAACATTTGTAATGTTAGAAAATGGATTTCTAACATCTGTAAATGAAAGGCAGTATTGTATGGTTGTGTTATGCTTTAGAGGTGTTGTAAATGTATTAACATTTTGAGTTTGACGAACAATGTTGATTGATTGATCTGCAAATAGAAATAAATTATAAAACTTGTAAATATATGTATAGAACAATATAACAGTATTTTTGAACAAATACTGTAATGATGTACTTGGAACGTTCGATGTTGTTTTTATTTTCTTCGATCTTTTATTTTTCAAATATATTTTTCTTTGTCTTCTTTTCTCTCTGGCCTGCATGTGGTACATATTACTGTTGTTTTCTGCATAATAAAACATAGGTTAGGATATGAAATGTGAAATTATGTACATAATATGTTTATATAATACAATTGAAGTTAGTTAGAATTAAATAAATAATGATAATAAAGTAAATGTATTTAAAAAGTTACCTTTATTAATTTGTTTATTAAAATGTGTAACAAAATTTGCAAAAATTAATTTACTCTTTTATAATATATTTTAAACAAATTAGTCAATTGAAGATTTTTAAAATATTAAATAGTATAAAATAGAAATTATATATTTGTTTATATTGTGTAAAAGAGACTTTAAATAATGGAGATCTACAATATCGTGTAATCGTCCGATTTGGTCTTCGTCAGGATTGAAAAATACGATCCGAAAGTAGACTCTCCTTCTTGCGGTGCCACAATCAATTATTTTCCTGATGAGCATCATGACTCATCATCCTCATTTCCAACCTAGGGTTTATTCGATTTAAATCTGTTGTTTCCCCAATTTCAACCAATCGTGGGTTCGGATCATATCAGGGGTTAAAACCCTAGATCTCCATGGAATCAATGAAGGTAAAATTGTGTGATACACGAAAATCGTGATGATTATAAATTGCTTATTGATCTTAAACATCTATTCCCGCTTATTTTTTTACAATTAGAAAAACATCTATTCCAGCATATTGATTATTGTTGTAAATTTCAACCATAAATTCATAGAGAAAACAAAGTGATCTAAACTCATAATACTAACCTAACATATGGATATGGAAATCTTGCAGGTAGAACTGGAATGAGGATTAGAACTTTAATGAAGCAGTTTGATGTAAGTTTAATGAAAAAAAAAATCGCAGAAGCAATTGAACATTAAGAAGACGAATGAGGAGTTTCAAAATTTTGGATTTCACGTTTTGAGGTAAAGTTATATATATATATATATATATATATATATATATATATATATATATATATATATATATATATATATATATATATATATTGGAAAAAGATTACGATTTTATGATTTTATTGTTGTTGGAGCTTTATTAGATAAAATTTTGTTCCTGATTTTTTGGAATTTAAAAGATTACAACTAAAAATTAGTTTAATATTCGAATTTCATCTAAAAAGGGAGTATAGAATATTAGGAAATAGTAAATTGAATATAGGTTATTTATAGAAGATAAGTAAATATACTGCAACCATTACAAAAAATGTATGAATTAATTGAAGAGAATCAAAGATATAAATTTTGTTTACAATTGGTTATTGATTATTTATTAAAAATAACATATTTATCGTGAGAAAAATAATAGTTATTCTAAATAATAGACATAAATGTTCCATGTTTAAAATAATCAACATAAATATTATAAGTAATAGACAATAAGAACACAACACATAGAAGTTGATTTCTATTAAATGTAATTATTCAAATCTTGTATCTAGATTACATAAATGGTCACTACATTTTAAAACTTAACTTACATCTTCCACTTTTAAACATAGCAAAACATGAAGAGGTAACAAAAGAACATGGTGTCATTTTATGGGTTCCTGTTTATAAAGAAGCCATCGATTACAACAGCTTTGTATATATCATATAAAAATTAGTTAGACCATTTTTCCGATAACCAAATTGTGCGTTATCTTCTTTTCAATTTTCTTAATTAACAAAAAATTTAGATTATGTAACGGATAAACATCACCATTCCTACATCTAAACACTCACGTCAATCCTAAATAGGCTTACATCACCTACAACGATTGGACATACCAATCGATTGCAGCCGGTTACGTACACCAAGAACCCTTCGCCCTTTCGCATCGCATTTAATACCCCTCTACACCACTCAACAGCTTCGACCTTCCCTATAAATCACAAACCCCATAACATCTATATACCACATCCAATCATACTACCCATCGGAAAACCAAAAGCCAAAACCACTCCCACAAAATGAAACCGGCTGAAATGGAAAGCATCATTCATATGCTGATTGGCCAGGCGGAGGAAGAGCTAGCCGCTTTAACAAACCTCAAAAGCGATTTCTACTTCAACCAGGAGATGAAGAACGAACTGCTGGAGAACATGAGCCGCCGACCAAAGTACACCAACTACCTAGATATGAAGGAACTCATCAACAACAGTACGTACGTGGCATCAAAAAGAATCATGGCGATTTACAGTCTAAAGAAGGAAACTGAAACGACCATCCAGGAGCTCAGGAAACTACTCAAAACACTTCCAGAAGATGATCAGCCATACATGGACTGATCAAAAACAAAAAAATCACCAACTCTTTTGTCATCTTATTATCCATGGTCTCTTTAAATCGTTTTCTCTTTTGATGCTATGCTTATGAACAGATCCATGGTTCAGCCTTGTATTCACATCTAAGAAATATAATCTATCGTTTATGTCTATTTTGTCATTCCATATATAAACCGTAATGCACACACAATAAACCACATGTGAAGCACGTTTATGAAGTTTTATTCTCCTGGAAATTGTCTATTCCGTTGTCAGGTACTAAACCGTACCTTTTGCTTTTCAACATAAAGTCAAAATTTTGTCACATTACTAACTCTCTTCAACATAAATATAGATAAGAAACACCAATTATGTATGTATTCACATTTGCATCTGTTTTATCTCCTCAACATAGAGAAAACAACAAACCAAAAACGTTTCATCCGACCCCCGCATCGCGGGGGCTCCCCCTCTAGTTTATGATATTTAGAGGTTACATAGAAACTAATGAAAGTACATTGTCATTAAAGGAATGTTCCATTAATATTAAACCAAAAAACATTTTAAAGTACAATGGTATAAGCATAAGATTTAAATGGTTTAAAATGAAAAAAAGTAGGGTTCATCAATATGATGAAAAAAATTATCAAGTAAACAACCGTTAAAGGGAATATTCCATTCTAAAAAATAACACAATAATGATACTTACTGGTTAAAGGGAAACCAATGAAAGTAAAATGTTGTAGTATTGACTATTGAGTAGTTTTTTTTAGTTTAAGAGGAATACCAACAAAGTTTTCATTTTTTTTTAATACAAATTAGATAAAGCACAAATTAAGCACCCTCAATCACAATATAATTTCACCTGTAAAAGTATCAAAGTATCAAGCTCGAGATAGCTTTATTAGTTTCTTCAAAAAGGATAAAATACAGGCATGGAAAATAGCCTAAAGTCTTATATGGCAATATGTATATTAATTTAATAGTTCATTTTTAATAGGATTTAGATCGTTCCATTTGTTCCACTAAGATGCATAGGATGATAACAATGTACTTATTTGATATTGAAATGTCATGACCTTTCTTTCTGGAGATATGTTTTCAAATTATTCAACCAATTTATGTACTTATCTTTATCTTTAATGTGTTTAGAATTTAGTGTTATAAAAACAAATAAAATAATTTAAATTAGCTTATTGCGTGCTTGATGAATTGAAGTTGATTTTTCTAGGATTCGTCAACACTATTAACATGTTTTATGAAAATGACTTTTGCTGTCTTATTTGTTGACTCAAAAAGACTTTTGCATTCTTTTTACTTGTACTTATTATAGCATCCTAATTTCATTTATTATTATCACAAAATTGTAGTTTCATAAATATACCAAGTTATAACAATATAATCCAATTGTAAAACAATTTTCATTTGTATAATAAGGTAAACTTTTATAAGTATAATAGGGGTAAAATGGGTAAAATAGTAATTTTATCTAGAAATAACATATTAGACTTCATTTATTTTACTTTTTAAATAAAAGAACCAATATTTGCTAATTAAGAGTGTAAATAAAAAGTATTTACAAAACAAAAATTGAATATTAAAATAAAACATACTACTACACCAGTAGATACGAATAGCAATACACTTCAAAGGGGAAAATAAACAATAGCATTATGCTTAAAGGAAGAGACAACAAAGGCATTATAGTTTTTAACTAAAAGGGGTAGCCAAAAAATCATAAAAACCTTATACTAATTAACAACCTGGATGAGATGAGCTGTAACATTTGAACAATAATAACCCCATAGGCAATATCGGCCAAAAATTTAAAATATTAAGAAAAAATTCAAAAAATATTTACAAGCAAATAAACTTCAAAATATATTTTATTTGAGTTATAACCAAAATCAACTAACTTGTCCACTTTAAAACAATAAAAGTATCCAAAAATATTCAAAACCAATAATATTTCACATCCTAAATACCCCAAAATAAAATTCATACCAAGCAATCAAAATATCTTTATAACCAAAACAAATGATCAAAATATATTAAATGTGTCTTATAACCAATAGCAACTCACTTTTCCATTTTTGGAATCAAGAGTGGAGTTTCCTCTGCGGTTGACTTTCTTTTAGCCTTAGTTGAACTTAAATCATCTCCAGAATCAACATCATAAATTTCTTGGAGGTTGCACTTCAAATCACCTGATATTTTGCTTGGACTTGTTGCGGTTGACTTATCAACTGTTGAGGGTGTAAAACTTTCGTCTGTTTGTGAGATCACATCCTAATTTAAATAATAATAATAATAACTGTTTAATTCCTAAAAAAAATAACTAATATAATTAAAAGTTTATAAAATAAAATGAAAAACCTTTTGAACAGGCTGTACAACATCATCGGATTCCAAAGCAACTTGATTTAAGGAGACAAATTGAATACTCTAAAAAATAAAATGGAAATATGTTAATCGTTATGTACTTTAGCAGTAAAGAATTGTAAATTTTCAACAATAAAAGATTACATACCATAAGTTCTATTTTACTTTCCAATTCAGAAACAATAGACATATCTTCTGTAACTTTGAGAACTGTGTATATTGTAACGTCCAAAATTTCAAAACAATTAAAACTTTTCAAAAACCACTCATTTTAATAACGTTGTTACAAAAGGTTTTCAATACATTATTTAACAGAGTATTTTCCCAGGTTCATATCATAAAACATCAACGCGAGGAACGGTACGATCACGCCTTTGCCTTGCCACAGACTCTTGAGAACCTGAAACATAAAACCACAACTGTAAGCCCGAAAGCTTAGTGAGATACCCCCAAAATACCAACCACATATACGCCCTTCCAGGCCACGACCTTCCGGTCCATGTGTCTCAGGGGACTTCCGTCCCTGCTGGGTAAACCTTCCGGTCCTACCCACACCGACCTTCCGGTCCATAACACAACATATTGCCTTCCGGCCCATAACATATTGCCTTCTGGCCCATAACATATTGCCTTCCGGCCCATAACATATTGCCTTCCGGCCCATAGCATAAAATGCATACATAACATAACAAATCATAGGACGACCCTACATATCGGGTCACACCCCAGATCTAGCAATCATAACACATATTCATATAACAGTTCACAGACAACAATTGATCAACAAATCACATATCATAGCATTACTCGAAACAAGATACCGGTCTAGCCGGTCACTAGCATAACATTGCCCTACGAATCAGTCAACATACTAAATGCATACATACGCCTTTCCAGGCCATGACCTTCCGGTCCACATAGCAATGCCTTCCGGCCCATAACATGTAATGACAACTACCCGGATTTCCATCCGATAAAAGGGTCGGCCTTGGTGCCATAAACCCTAGCGATATAGTGAGGATAACTCACCTCAAACTGCCGACTGAACAGATAGCTCAAGCTGCTCCGATCACTGATACGATCTCCACCTCTGGACAGCCACCAATGCACTGAACTCAAACAATAAACAACAATTACCAAAATACCCCTGGAACCACTGGTCAATCCTTGGTCAAAGACAAGGTCAAAGTCAACCCCTGACTGACCCTACTCGCCGAGTCAACCTTATGACTCGCCGAGTCCCCATACTCAGAACTTCACCCAATCCGCGATCTAACTCGCCGAGTCACCCCAAGACTCGCCGAGTTCAACAACTCTGAGTCCACTCGCCCTCAACTCACCGATTCTCTTAGATTCCCTTTCTACACGTCGAGTATCCCCCTTGACTCGACGAGTTCCTCCTGGAAGAATCGCGGGGCCACCCCGACTCAACTCGCCGAGTCTGAAGAACAACTCGACGAGTCCCAGTTAATCTTCAAGCTACTCGCTGAGTCTGTTCATCGGACTCGGTGAGTCCATGCCATGCAACCGCTCAAACCGCTTTCTAAGGTCAGAACTGCTCCGACCATTCATAGGTCTGGCCTTCCTAGACTGATTCATCACGTAAGGTCCTCATTTCGGTGCTCATAATACACTCCATGACTCATAATTTGCATTTTGACCTAAGGCATAAGGATTCCAATCCAAAACCTCCATTGATTCCCGAAATGCTCAGGCATGGGACATTCTGGACTTCCAAGGGTCCCAATATCAGGTTCCAATCGCATGGGGGACCAAGGAAACACTCAATCTAGCCACAAAAGGGTTCAATAAACCCTAAATCCATATACACATCAACATAGAAGAATGCGACTCGAAATATTACCTGAATAACGTGCTCTCTGTGCCCCCAATCCTCAGAATGTGGCTTCTCTTGTTGTTCCCTTAACCAAGCCTCCTCTTCCTTGCAAAACAACACTTCCAAAATCAACAATGGTCTTCTACCTTGCTCCAGATGCTCACAATCGGATTAGGGCTTCATTCACAGGACTAGGGTGAACAATGACGGCCATAAGGCCCCTTATATATGTCCCCAAACCTGGACGGTTAGGGTTTCGCTAAACAGCGTGGACTCGCCGAGTCCATGTCCGGACTCGTCGAGTCCAGTCGCGAACCCGCGACCAAATCTGCGATCCTACTCGGCGAGTCTGAGCTCCAACTCGCCGAGTCCCCTCTTAAAACACCCAAAATCATAATTATAGCAATATCTGGAATTCCGGGCTGTTACATATATGTTATTATAGTTGTTGACATTGTATTCTGTAATATCTACAACAAAACCAAACTTGCGGTTTTTCAACACGTTAAGTTGCATTGGAAATAGGGCATCACTGTCTCCGGCCTGTAAGATATATTTTAATAAATTAAAAAAATAAAGTAAATGGTTTCTGATTTTAAAGGTATGAATAATATACCGCATCATGTATCTTTTTCAACTCGTAGGAACTTATATTTAACAACCTCCTTGCTTCTTTATAAAAAAGAGTCAATCCAATGGTTCCAATACAATCTTGTACGTTGATTGGAATTATAAACCTAAAACAAAAAAATTATGTCATTGTTAGTGTTGTTTTAAGATTGACAAAATTAATATAAATAAATATGTGTATACTTTATAACTAACTAAAATTCAGATTTTTTGCATTGTGCATTTGTACACTCGACAACCATAGTTTCTGAAATTCCCTCAGGGTTGGTATACGAATGATTGGCTTTGGGAACAGGGATTATTTTTTTCCACATTTTTTGCATGCTTCATAATACCATGGTAGATTCTGCCTTATATTAACAATGGAAGCAACTAATAAAAACTTCATTTCTTGTATCATATCAAATGTAAAACTTATTAAAATAAATTATGAAAAAATAAAATGTAAAACATATCAAATAATGCAATATACCTTAATTGGTTCGGTGATCTCACAGACTGTTTTTAATGGAAAATTGCCCTTAAAGTCATCTGTATATGAAGAAGAGTAGCTTTGAAGTATAGTTATGCTTTTTTCACTTATACCGAAATTGTCATGACATTTCAACCTGTGATGTTTAATTTATATTCATGAATATTAGGTTTTGTGTTTTTTTAAGTTAAAATACATTATAAAAAAAATAAAAAACAATTGGAAACTAACTTATTTTTAAACTCATTTATTTCATAAATGTCAGAATTTATGAACAATTTCGTTACTTCAAAATGACTTTTAGCTTCACCAAGACCTGTAAAAAATGTATATCCAATTAATAAAAATTATATAAAAACAGTAATTATAAACATCTATATATAAAGACTGAATACAAACCATTCCAAATGTTTAGCTTCAAAAACTGCATCACGATAACAACAAAATTAACCGTCGGGTTATTTTTTAGGTATTCTGAAATTTGATATGTTTGACTTCCAAAAATAGTAACCTTCAGATGTACAGAACTAAATAAACCATAAAATAGTATATTAATATTAATTTGCGATTAATTAAAGATAATAAATAATAAATAAATAATAAATAATAAAATATAATCTCACTCTAGGTTGCTAAGAGTGAGTTTTATATAATGCTTGGATGGTACTGGATTTGAAGTTTCAAGAGGCCTAAATGACACGATATGTCCAATAACATCTACACAACAGATAACACAACATAAACTATTGAATTAAAATCGTAATATTTAAATAATAAAATGTATAACCAAAAAAACAAATGATAAAAAAAATGATTTTATTAATATTTTATGACTAACCAAAGAATGTGTCTCTTGGGCATGTTTGTTCTATGATAGAATTAAAGTCAACAAACATAAATCCATTGACCGGACCCGAGAAATCATCACATTTTTTAGGATGCTTTTCCAATCCAAAGTTAAGGTCTGTTTATGAACTGTATAACTAAAACCATTAGTAACAACAGCCATATTGGGTTTTATAACTATATAACTTTCATCTTCCTTTAAAAGATGACGAAATCTGGAGAAATTCTGATTGAAGACACGAGCTTGGTATTGTGTACCCTGTTTAAAAAAAATTAAAAATTATTATGTTCATGAAACATGTCTAATATTGAATGATGAATAAAAAATATATCAAATACAACAAACCTCCTCGTCCATGATGATCATTTCAATCGAACAAACTTTATTATTTCTGACAAAGTTCTAAATTTTAAGCACCCGAACCTTGATATGCGATTTTTCATCTATCTGGTCAATGTTATTTAGGTAAACCTTATTTCCTATTTCCATTTTCTGCAAGAAATTTAATCATTATAGAATTGTAAGGAAAATTAGCAACCTTTTAGAATGTACAGAACATCCTAACCAATAAGTAAAACATAAAATTAAAAATCAACACATGACAATAACAACTGACTTAATGTACTCATAAATTTTTAAATCCAATAATTCATTTTATAATAAAATGGAATACAAACAAAAACAAATAATTCATATGAAATAATGTTTTAGATTGAATAAAAGTTTATATAATAAGATGGAACACAAATATAAAATAAACATGAAAACGACAATTATACCGAAAATGCCTCTGCAACATACTAACACTAACAGATAACATAACAATGAGTAAAACAGAAAAAATAAAAATCAACACATGACAATAACAACTGACTTAATAAACTCATAAATTTTTAAATTCAATATTTTTTTTGAGATTGTATTTAGATAAATACAAACAAATTTTAAAATTTCATACCATCAAAACAAAAGTTACTGTGCACATTTGAAAAAGACTATTTTTAATTTTTTTTAAAGAAAATGAACTTGTAATGTTCATTAGTTTTTCGTCTTTTAAACTGAAAAGGTAGAAGAAGTAGACGATTAAGAAGAATTACAAAAAAGAAGAAGAAGAATAGAAATCATACAATGAGAACGTGATAGATACCGATAAATAAGAACATGAAGGGAATAGAAATATTTGTAATTCTGATTTTTGAATACAATAACCTGATATTTAATTCTTGAAGCGTTGCAGAATCACAAAGAATGAAGAAGAATACGTTTGCTGTGGTTTCTATGGAGCAGAATTGTTATGGAGCAGAATGGTAAAAACAAAATAATCGTATAAATGATATTTACGTTTGCTGAAAAAATACTGCAGATTTTTAGGGATTTAATGATTGCAATATATTTAATTTGCAATCAAAATAAACAAACTTTCAAATTTAATCGTGAATTTCGAATCTGATTATTGATTAACATATTTTTTCAAATTATTTCCATAATATTTATTCATTTAAAATTAATGCTTGAATATTTTGAATGCAGTTGACAGCTAAAATTTCCGGATTTATTGCATCAGTTTGAACTTTGATTCAATTTCCGGATTCAATGGCATTTACGTAAATATAGATGAATAAATGAGCGGGAAAACTCGATTTTGGGGGTCTTTAGAGAGTGACACGTGACAGAGTTCTACTTATTTATTAGAATTAGGATATATATATATATATATATATATATATATATATATATATATATATATATATATATATATATATATAAAGATTAAAAAATAAGTTTTCTAGCCGACTACTGCGACTTCCTATCAATGCACGGATACAACGAAGGGGTGTTGAAATTCATACTTGATATTTGAACAATTTGATAATCAATATTATGAACTAATAACGAATTATTTAGCAATGCCAAACAAACAAGTGGATAGATAATATTTATGACCAAATATCCAAAACGTTTTCACATAAACAAACAATTATTGATTAATATTGAGGATTAAACGTTGACAAGTTGCAAATAATAAGTTCAATTATTATTAATATTGTTATCAAGTTTCGTCAATATTTCATAACTAGTTGTGAGATCTGTATACTATACGGGTTGAGTAGAACAAAAAAATTAAATATGAAAGTTTAAACTAAAATTTATTTAAATTTGAAGTTTTAAATTTAAAATATAAAATTTAATTTGAATTTTAAAAGAAACATATTAAATACAATATATAAGTAGTAATATTATAATTTATTGATTATTTTCAATTAAGGAAATTATTAATTAAGGTGTAAATGTCATATGTTAATTAATAAAAGAAAAAAAATGAAAAATGGAAAAATATTTATTTAAAAATGTTAGAAAATGAAATGTATCGAAATAAAAGAGAGAATGACATTTGATAAAAAAAATTGATTTATTAGGGAAAATGATGATCATTCACGATCAGATCTAACTGACTCCTACATATAATCATGTTTGATATCTTCCAAATCTCAAAATTCAAAAAAAAAAAAAAAACAATAAAAATTAAGTTTCCCTAGTTATAATTTTTGTTATATTTATTCAAATATATTCTATAGAAAAAAATGGAAAAAAATAGTGGAAGAGAGTTACAACATTTATTTGGCTTTAAATAACAAGATCAAGTCAATAATAGTATATTTTTAAAGAATGATGTCTTCGATAAAGAATAAAAATGGGTGGAAAAGGGATACAACATTTATTTGGCTTTCAATCACATAATTTTCATTTATATGTTCTTATCTCATCCCAAGTACTAACGTAAGCCACAAATAAAAATATCTATTTTAGCAAAAACATAATATAATGATCTTCAAAATATATTTAAATGTTGATAATTAGTTTATATTTGCTTTATTTTGAATCTAAAACGTATCAAATTGATTAAATTATCAAAAGAGAAAAAAAAAAGAACATGTAAGGCATGTTTCATTATCATCCCAAATAGTTTAACATATCAAAATTACCTTAGATTCTCACAGAATCTTTCCAAATAGTTCAACATATCAAAATTACTTCATTTACACCAAAACCTTCTCTTTTTGACATTATATCAAACACTTGGGAGACATGTTTTATTATCATCCAATTAAAACATCAAACCAAGAAAACATCTTTCTTTTTTCCAAAGAAATCAAACCAATCAATAATAAGAGAAGAATAAATAATGAAGCTTACCTGTTTTTGAAAGTTTTAGAATAAATAAGAAAACATAATCAACATTCAAATATTAAAAAATTCAGTGCATTATAAGAGAATAAAAATTATAAATTATGACAGAATGTAGTAGAGGTTTAAAGTCTGATAGAATGTAGAAAATAAAAACTATAAATTCTGATAAAATGTAGTAGAGACCATAAAGTCTACAAGAATGTAGTAGAAAATAAAAACTGTGAATATTCTGTCGGAATGGTTCATTCTATATAATCGATTACCATCAAATCGAACTATATGATGATAACATTATGTGAGAAACTTGTAATCAAAATTAGTTTCATAATCCATTAAACAAAAAAATTCAATGAAGATATATAAACGGTAAATTGGTGAAGAGGCTAAGAAAAATAAAAAATTATACAAAAAATCAATTCACGATTTTTTAGCTTTAGACACTGTGAACACACTTACACACATACCCCTTTCATTAACTCGAATGGAATAATTTTTTTTTAACTTAATTAGAAAAAATGAAATCGTCTACAACAACAAAAGTAGTTGAATTAAGAATAAAGTCAAATTATTATATACTAAAGACGAATGAATCAAAACAATCAAAGACATGATATCGATCACAAATATCTTAATTGTAAAAACCCAAAGAAACAAAACATCAAAAGTTATAGGGTTTAGTTACTCACAATATATTCACAATATATGTAAAATCAAAATTAAAGTTGATTAAGGATCAATGCAATTCTTTATTAAATGATTAATTTAATAAAATAAAATGCATCGAGAAGAAGCAAAAAAAGGTGCATATATGCACATGTATATAGATATTAAGCATACAATCTACCCTAATAAATGAAAATGTTATTGCCACTTGTCATTCTCTCATTTATTTGGCCACATTTCATTTTGTCATAATTTTGAAATATATTTATTTTTCACTTGTCAATTACTTCATTATTCATTTCTATTATATCATTAATTTAGTTTCTATAAATTAAACCTACTATAATAACTATTAATTTCAAATTTTAAATTTCAATTCAAATTTCAATTTCAAATAAATTTACACTTTAAAAATTTGTATTTAACATTTTATTATAATAAATCGTTTAGTACACGGGTCTAACAATTAAATACATAATTTTAATTAATTTATTTTTTGCATATTTTTTTTTCATAATTTTCACTTATTTCATATTTCAAATTCAAATAAACTTTTCATTTAATCGCTTCTGTTTAACATTATGTTTTAATTAACCCGTATAATATACGAGTTTCACAACTAGTGAAGAAATAATCAACGATGAGGCAACAAACTTTTATGAATGGAAATGAACCTTCAACCAAAAATGGTTTGACGTCATTTAAATAATATTAGTTGATCCTTTATTGTTTTGGATTTCTTTTCCGGTGGACGACGATAGTGAATGCGTAGGCAAGAAATTAATTAAAAAAATATTTTATAATTATAGACGACGAAGGAAATTACAACCCTAGAAACTATAAAATAATTACCTAGCAAGTGAATCGAAAAATCGCAAAGCAGGGAGAGTTAGGCCCTTCCGTTAAATCTAAGAAATTAAGAAGGTGGACCTCGATAGAAGCTTGGATTTAGTGTTGAAATCTTGAATTGGAGAGGGTGGCGTCAATGGTGGGGAATAAAAGAAGAGGGCGTCGGAGGTGGGGAAAGAATGAAGCCACTGGATGATGACAAAGAGGTCGATGGGTGTTTTTGTAGAGATTAAAAACTAATTTCCCTGATTTAAAGGATATTAAGTGTTTTAAATAATTACAATAATTAGTGTAGTCAAAATTACTATTATACCTTTTTTATTATTTGTTATTGAATTTATTTTTGTTTAATTTTGATTGGTTATTAGTAGGGCTGTAAACGAACTGAACGTTCGGTGAACCGTTCATGAACTGTTCGGCGGGAAGTTCGTTTATGTTCGTTTATTTAATAAATGAGTGAACGTGAACAAAAATTTTCGTTCGTTTAGTTAAATGAACGAACATGCACAATGGTCTCGTTCGTTTATTTACGTTCGTGAACGTTTGTTTATGCTGTTTGTTTATGTTCGTTCGCTTAAGTTTTTTATGTTCATATATTTTCAATTGTTTTTGTTATTACATTACTATATTATAGTTCGTTTATGTTCATATATGTTCAATTGTGTTTGTTTATCTTTGTTCGTTTATGTTCGTTTAGCATGTTCACGAACATAAACGAACAAACATGAACAAGACAATTTGTTAAACGAATGAACATGAACAAGAAAACTCCGTTCGTTTATCCGTTCGTGTTCGTTCGATTGTTCGGCTAACTTAAACGAACAAACATGAACAAGCCTTTGTTCGTGTTCGTTCGGTTCGTTTACAGCCCTAGTTGTTAGAGATATACAAATACTTATTGAAAACATATGAACCTAACTCTCTCTCTCTCTCTCTCTCTCTATATATATATATATATATATATATATATATATATATATATATATATATATATATATATATATATATAAAAGTTGCGTCACATGTCATTTATCTTTTGTTCTCATGTTGACACGTGGCAGCCTTACATATTTTTTTTCTATTAATTCAAATAAATCAAGATATATATTAAATTTCAATTTTGAATTTTGAATTAAGTTATGAGATTTCCTAATATATATATACAAAATCCAACGAGATTTCCTAATATATTCAAAAACCACCTATATAATTATTTAGAATATTTATTTTATTATTATATCTAAACTTAAAAACTTTATTTTATTGACATATATTATGAGAAAATGTAAATAATCTCAAATCTATTCTAATAAATAAAAATCTTTTTGTTACCATATGTCACACTCTCATTCATTTGCCACATGTAATTTTGTGGCTATAAAATTAAGTTTTTTTATAAACTTGTGGTTTCCACAGGTCTTTAACCTTGTGTGTGTGTGTGTGTATATATATATATATATATATATATATATATATATATATATATATATATATATATATATATAGAAAGAGAGAGAGAGCGAGAGAGAGAGAGAATTAGGATCATATGTTACCAACAAGTAATATGTTATTATGTTACTCATTCTCAACCAATCATTTTAAATATATAGATAAGGGCATCATGGTAATTTGCTAATTAAATTAATTAATTGCATTTAATCAATACCCTTTAATTTAGGTAACAATAATTGACCAAAATCGAGGCCATAAATGACACTCTACTTATTCTTCACATCCACACTTAATTTTCAATCAACAGCCGCTAAATCGACCTTTATTTTCCATCTGATGCAGTAACCCTATCCAATGGCTTCTTGTGTTTTCTATCAATATCAAGAGGATTTAGGGTACAACGTAATAAAGAAGAGTAGTTTTGAAGAGTCTCATTGTTTTTTTGGCACCTACGATCAACATATACAACCAGAGGTGTATTTGAACCCCCGCCTTGTTGTCAACGTTGCCGTCCATCATGTCCATCACTTTTATTTCTGATATCCATCAGGTAAGGTGCCTTCTTGTAACATCAAGTTTCGAGAAGTTCTTATTTCAGGATTGTGGCCAATAAATGGATCAAATGGAGGCCTTGGGATTCAATGGAATGAAGTTTAGACTCTATTGGAGGTGTATGATGTTGGACAAGTGATTTAAACCTTGGATTATTCGATGGAAGTTGAGGGGTAAAATGGGAAAGGTTATGTTTCAGACTTCTTGCATAAATTAAGGATTTTAGTTCGAGATGTTTTTAGTCATAAGTATCAAGACAGAATTATAGAGCTCGTCGATACGTTTCCGTGGATATAAATGTCATCGAAAATGGAGTTGAAACGAAGAAGTTATAACTGTTTAAAGTTAAGTTGGAAAAAGGGAGTCTGTCAGTATGTTGGCGTACACTAGCTAGTACATTGGGCGTACTAGGCTGAAGGGACGCATATTTAGGTCGTTACGATGAGCATAACTTAAGGTAAGTTAGGCGTATTGTCCAGTGTTAAAATGTGACATCCCCATTTTCACGGACATAAAATACTGATTTTGTTTATGCTTTATAAAACCAGAGTACCTCTTTTAATGAAAATGTTGCGGAATTTGTTCCCAGTAAAACATGATAAATACGTTATCAAAGCATTTCCGAAGAAAAGTATTTTTGTTCATTTTAAAACATTTGGGATGCCATCGTCAATACAAAAACATAAACATAAACAGAACTTATATTCATTATCACTAGTGATTTATATCTCCTTAATCCCTTAGTGTAATGTAAGTTCATATAGGCACTTGTGATACAAATAAACTGAGTGGGTCAGGTTGTAAAACCTGATGAGGAAATAGGGTTTTCAACCCACAATAATACAATTATTATTTTTAAACATCAAACAATCAACTCAATTACCCATCCCCATTATCTTTTTAATGATTTACCCTAAAAATCAGCTACTACTCGTTCATTCATTCCTAAGGATCATCATAAGGAAACGGAATGATGTCCATCATTGCCAATGACACAGTTGTCAAGCACAGATGCTAATATTATCACTTAGGTGCACCTGCCAGAATTGTGACATCCTCTATATAGGGCGCTTCTGATGGTATTGTCCTTTAAATGCTACTGTCATGGTTATAATGTTCTCTATTAGGCACAGTTGCCGATACTATCCTTAGAGCGTAGCCGCTAGGATGTTTATCGTAGATCTAAAACATCTATAGATTTTGGCGCAGCTACCAGTGCTCATCTATAGGGTACTAGGTCAATTGCTGCCAATGTTTACCTATAGGGCACTAGGTCCATACTACTAATGTTCCTTTATTTCAGCCTTCATCCCTCATCATTCATCTATCGATGTTTTACCCAACATATTTTGTAGATATAAAATACATATATAGTTTAAATCATTTAAAACATGTATAAAATCGTTCATCCAACATAGATAGCAAGTATACAGATAATATGCACACATAGCATGTAATTTATATAAAATACTTCGTATCTATGTGTAAGATGAAAGTAACTATGCACTCACATGGTAAGGTGGTGATTCCGAACTCAGACAGTGCTTCGTTACTCTTAAAACAATTTCCTTCGACAAAACCTAGTATCATTGCCACTAGGGTTCAGTCTAATATTTACCGGGACTAATTAATAGTCTAGCCAGTATTATTATTATATAAACGTTAAGCAACACTCTTATATAACTCATAATAGTAGCCCAAATAATTATGTTAAGGTCCTAATAATGTTACTATAATTAATTAAAAGTTATATTAAAAATTGCGTAGTCATAGCTCACTTATAGCAGGTTTTATAGAAAAGTGGGCCTCGCTTGGAGCAGTGTTTCCGAACCGAAAGACCCTTTTTCTCGGGACTCCGGGAGCCTCGGGGCTTTCTTTGGGTGCTATGGGGTTTAACTATACTTTAGGGGGCTTAAGGGATCTTAGAGAGAGAAAGAAACTAGAGAGATAATGAATTAAGGGATCTTAGGGGGCTTAAGAGATCATGCCACGTCATTAATTTCGCATCAGATTTTGCAAATTCACTTTCCGACTTCTAAAAATCATAACTTTTGCATACGAGCTCCGTTTTTGACGTTATTTATATTTTTAATAGGCCGGGACAAGATTGGTCCGTTAAAAATCCATAACTTCTTCATCTGACGTCCGTTTTCGTTTGTCTTTTTACCGTTACGCTACTATTAATGAGATATTTGATTCTCATTTAGGTTGTGTCGGCTAGAAGTTGCTCGATCTAATATTCGAACTCCGGGCTATACACTGTTAAGCCGAAACTTTGAAAAATCATAACTTCCTCATACGAAGTCAGATTTGGGCGTTCTTTTCATAGACGCTCTCGGTTTAACATATTCTATGACTTTCGTTTAGATCTCTAAGGCTAAAAGTCGTTTTATCATAGATTCACTATTTACGCTTCCCCGTGTCGTGCCGGTTCCGTCGCGAAACTTTGACATGTCATAACTCCTTCGTTATAACTCGGATTTCGACGTTCTTTATATGTACGAAACCCTTATAACATATACTACCACTTGGTTAAGATTATTCCTTCTAATTAATCTTCCATAAAAAACTCATTTTTGATGCTCATTGTCTCTAAATTAACTAGCCCGGATATGCGGGCATTACATAAAACCCTATTTTCATGGTTTTGAGCTCTATTTAAGGACTCTATGTAACATCCCAAAAATTAAGACCAAAATTTTCAATTTTTAGAATAATAAAACCATCATTGGAAACATGTTTATAAAACCATAATAGAATCAAAGTACGATCAAAACATCAGAGTCAAATAAAATGCGGAAAGATGTGGTGTGTGTGATGCGATCATCCTGAGCTCTTCCCCTTTGATCTGAAAGTGTTTGAAAGATAAACTTAACCATAAGCACAAAGCTTAGTCAGTTCCCCAAAACACCACATACCATACATATTTAACATACAATGGGCCCTTGCCCAACACACCTCGGGAACCGTTCGACATTGGGCCCAACCCGGCATCGAGTCTCGCTCGGAACAGATCTATCAATATCATGAGATGGGCCCCCGCCTCATTACATCCATCAGGACCAGCCTGGCATCACTAAGAGAAATTGCATATAATACATTCATCTGGCCTCGCTTGGCATCGAGCCCCTCCCCATATACATATCACATACAACACATTCAAGAGTCACGCAGACAACTAGCATCATATCCATAACAAATCATGAACCGAAAGTGGTGCCTTTGACCCGTCAACCACAATGTGGAAACTCACTTCAAGCTGTTGAATATCTCAAATAAAAGCTCGGACTGCTGATCCGAAAAATCTCTACACTAGCATCATCAAATAATACCCAATTAATAATTGGTCCATATCTCGTAGATGGAATCCTAGTCCGATTGTCCAACACTCATGGTAAAATTCCATTTTACACTTTCCTCACATGGCCCAAAACCCGAGGCCCAATCCAATAGCACCAAAAAGCCCAATATAGCCCAACACCTTAATTAGGCCCAAAACCCATCATGAGCCTAATCCAAGAAGGCCTAAAGCCTTATAATGCCCCAAGGTCAAAAGATTATTGGCCCAATAAGGCCCAAATCCTAAAAGTTTAAATATGGCCCAAAACACAAAAGTTAACAAAAGTCAAACTTATGAGTATGCTCGGCGTACTCAGACTTACACTCAACGTACTCCTCCAGGGCCAGTACGTGCAGCGTATGAGATGAGTACACCCCGCGTACTCCACAAATGACCAACGCATCCCATTAAGCACTTAATCGGTTAAGCCACTAAGCCAAACTCTCAGATCTGATCCTAAATGGTGTCTTAACACGTAAAGTTGGGTCATCGCTTGGTTTTTTATATTACATTTGATGAACATATCGTTCACAACACCTACAGATTGCGAGCTTACTAATGTTCCATCGAACTATCTAGAATAGTCTGTGGTTGTCATCTATACTGAGCTAGATGACTGGGCCATCACTTGGGTCATCGTTTCTCATCATATTTCACCTCTCATTATCTATATCATCTTTCATCTCTCATCTCATATTTCATCTACCCATCTTTACCCATAATAATTATAGGTATTAAATATGTATATAGTTTAAATCGAATAAAAAATGTATATTTTGTTCATCCAGCAAAGATATCAGGAACACAAATAATATGCATATATAGCACGTAATTTATATTAAATACTTCATATCTATGTGTAAGATGAAAGTAACTATGCACTCTTTAAACTGATGACTCGAAATTCGGACAACGCTTTGCTTCTACCAATCGTCTTTTCCTTCGACGAAACCTAACATTATATTGCTAAGTTTTAGTCTAATATTTATTGCGACTTAATTAACTCAAGGTCTACGAGCGATATTGTTTTATAAGTGTTAAACAGTAATTTTCAACTACTCTGTATAGACAGGGGCTAGACATGAAACACCAGAGGGTAGGACCATTTTGGCATTTAAGCTGTTCTGAAATCCAACAACCGTATGCGGCCCTTCAAACCAAATTCCCCGTACCGCGAGTAGTCAAAAGATATTCTACTAACACTTTGTATATTATATTTTATAATATATATATATATATATATATATATATATATATATATAAGTGTTAAACAGTAATTTTCAACTACTATGTATAGACAGGGGCCAGACATGAAACACCAGAGGGTAGGACCATTTTGGCATTTAAGCTGTTTTGAAATCCAACAACCGTATGCGGCCCTTCAAACCAAATTCCCCGTACCGCGAGTAGTCAAAAGATATTCTACTAACACTTTGTATATTATATTTTATAATATTTATATATATATATATATATATATATATATATATATATATATATATATATATATATATATATAGTATATAAGTTCATAATAACGATATTGAACTTAAATATAAGTTATACTAGGAGTTTTGGCTAGGAACCGGGCTCTGTGGGGGTAGAACTTCCGAGCCGAAATCTCTTCTTCTCGGAGCCTTCTGGCACTCCGGGTTAGGAGGGGTTAAGAGAGAAGTTTCAGAGAGAAAGAAGGGTGAAGGTGTGAGTTTTTAGGGTGATTTGTGCCTCTATTTATAGGTTGAGGCTGGATTGAATGCAGGGTGTTCCCTTATTGAAAGTTGGGTGTTCGTGGCTAGGTGTCATCATCTGGTGCCAAGCCGTGGTTAGGAAGTAGTGGCTTAGATCGCGCCACATGTCGCTCGTTGATTACTCCAGAAAGTAATTATCTAACTTTTTCATACGAGATCCGTTTTTGATGTTCTTTATATCCACGTGTAGGTATCGACGGGATCTACAACTTTTTTCCGTCTGCTAATTTTGAATTTATTTATAAAGTTATATTTTAACAGACTTAGAAAGTAAAATTCCA
The DNA here is from genome assembly GCF_051521515.1 of Lactuca serriola. Classification (NCBI taxonomy): domain Eukaryota; kingdom Viridiplantae; phylum Streptophyta; class Magnoliopsida; order Asterales; family Asteraceae; genus Lactuca; species Lactuca serriola. Next base: position 32,728,163 of record NC_136408.1, read on the forward strand.
TTAAAAATTCATAACTTTGTCATCCGACGTCCGTTTTTGACTGTCTTTATATCGTTGAGCTCCTATTAATGAGATCTCCAATTCTCATTTAGGTTGTGTAAGCTAAAAACCGATCGATCTAAAATTCGATTTCTGGGTTGTGCACTGTCATGCTAAATCTTAGAAAAATCATAACTTCCTCATACGAAGTCAGATTTGGACGTTCTTTTTATGTACGTTCTCGGTTTAACATATACTACAACTTTTGTTTAGATCTCTAAGGCAAAAAATTATTTTATCGCAGACTCAATATTTATGATTCTCGGTGTCATGTCGGTTTTGACGAAAAACTTTGACATGTCATTTCGTTATAACTTGGATTTCAACAATCTTTATATGTGCGGAACCCTTGGGGCATATACTATAACTTAGTTATGATTATTTATTCTAAATAATATTCTATCAAAAATTCATTTTTTGACGCTTATTGTCTCTAAATTGACTAGCCCGAATCTGCGGGTGTTACAGTTAGGTATGTCTAGTCATCTCCTAGAGTAAGATGACAACACTTGACTTTTTAGACGGTTTTGTAAATTATGTTGCTAGTGTGGATTTGTAACACATGGGTATAGATAAAATAGGATACCATAATTATCAAATACTATAAACATTGGTTTCTTAGAAATGACTTACACTGGCCAGTGACTCATGTAGCTGTGTATTCAATCAGTTGCTCAAACGATTCATCAGGTAAGGCAATTCTTCCAGATGATCGTTTAATTAGGATTTGTATGAATTGGTTGGACTGGGTATATATGGGTCGATGTTCTTATATATATATATATATATATATATATATATATATATATATATATATATATATATATATATATATGTTGGATTAATTATCTATATTGCCCGATAACAGTTGTTTTGCAAGATTATTGTATATGATTATTTATCATTAAAAATATGATGGACTTAAAAACTCTATGTGTCTCACTAGGTTTCTCAACCTGACTAACACAATTTATATGCATCAGATGTAGCGACACTAAGACTCTTAAAAACTAAAAACAATACCAAGAGTGAATAAGAGACAAGCCCATAATAGTATTCATGACTTTATGGATTTACGTTGTACCTTATGGTGGATATTAATTATAACATCCGTAGTGTTTTGATATTTTGAAACAATCTTTTATCTCAAAATGTTTTACTAAAATGGGATTTTATGCAACAAAGACAACATTGTATTTAAAAACATAAAGAAAAAAGTTTTATTTGGTTCTAAAAATAAAGGATGCCACAATCAATGTGTTTTAAATTTTGTACAATTACCATTCTATGATTACTGAATTGGTAAGATACTACCAACCAAACATGTTGAATACCAAACATATTGGTAGCCTACTTTCTTGGTTCGGTTGGTAGCATGTTGGTTGGTTCTCCGTGGTACATATTTGATAACCCTAACTTTTATAACTAAAAAACAAAACAAAACAATTTACAAGCAATAAATGAGTCAACATCATGAATTAAGGTGGGGAGATAGAACTACAATTTAATGGCAATCATCCACATTATTTCTATAAATTTTGTAAATATGTAATAATTATATGATAATTAATGATGCAATTTATAGTTATTCTTACCTCCTACCTAGAATATACCGTGTTTCTATAAATACTGAACCCATGGTGAAACGAACTGTAGTTCCAAGTGATTTTACAACATCTGAAAAACGATGAAGGTTATCTTGATATGCTTCCTACTCATAGTCTATGTATCTGGATCAGGTTCGAAACTGGCTACTCTTTTAATTTGAAATCATAGATAGATCTATCATTTCCCGAATCTTTGTATTTATATAATTTTTATTATGATTAGGTTTTTCAAGATTTCCATCCAGGCCAAAAGACACCCTAAATCCCCCAAGTGGGCCTTTAGCTGTTGGTTATCATTGCAAGCTCGCCGCTGATTGTACAAAATATTGTTGGTGTGATAAGAAGCAACAACTTTGTTTAAATAAGATTTGTTATTGTAGTGACAAAAAATGCTAAGTCTACCAAAGAGATATCACTAGCAATGAATGCATTTAGCCAATATAAATAAATGTTATAAATTAGAACTTAAACATTCAAGTACAAGTTGCAAAGTCATTGTTCATGAATTGTATCTTCATCTTACCACTTACATAATAACATTTAATGCTCAACATAGTTTTACTTATAAACATAAAAGGTATTTTTAATGTACGCTTGATTGAATATACTATGTGAATGTTCGTGCGTTGTGTGTGAATAAATATATTGCATAAAAAGAATATTAATAAATATATGTTGTTAAAAGAGTTATTATCTATAAAATAAAAACTATTGTAGTAATATAAAGTCTTATCATTATTTTAACTATTATTGATGTTAATTGATAAGAAAGTAGTTGTTAAAAGTTAAAAGCAACGTTGTCAAAATCACGATCTTGATCGTAGGATTGTAGGATCTATGATCCTAGGTATGAAAAACGAAACATATACAAATCACATCTGGGGTAGAATCGTAGATAGGATCGTAAAATTGGGGTCCGATCCGATTCCACCCTCAATTGTTTTTTGTAAAAATTAAAATTAAAATAAAAAATATAAAAACTATAAAAAAATTGGGCTTACCACTTTATGACTTTTTATCTTTATAGGTTTAACACTCAACTTTTTTTTGTTGTGACTAATGCTTAAAGTTTTTTTTTGTACCCAGCTGGTACCCTGCGCACACTGGCCCCAGAAGGAGTACGTTAAGCGTACGAGTTGAGTACGCCATGCGTACTCAGCAAATGGACCTTCAGTTTGACTTTATCGGTTTGGGCCATATTTTGGGCTTTTAGGGTTTGGGTCTTTCTGGTCCATTGGACTTTATGACTATGGGCCATGGATGGACTATGGACTTTCTTGGGATTAGGTCCATGATGATTTGTGGGACCAATTTGGAAGTTGGGCCTTAGTGTGCCTTGTGATGCCATTTAGGAATTTGGGCCTTTTGAGCAAATGGGTTGGGCCTTGGTTTTGGGCCAAGTAAGAAAAAGGGTAAATGGTCTTTTACCCTAGATATTGGACAAGTAACATAGATATTTGATTATGGGTCAAGATCCAATTATTAATTGGATATTTATTTGATGATAAGTTAGTGCGGGGATTTTCCGAACCAACATACTAAGATTTTTATCAAAGAGATTCTGCAGCTTGAGGTGAGTTTTCTCACTATGTTTAGTGGGTCGAATCCAAGTCCACCAAGCTTCACTTTCTTCAAAGGGTCCAAAAACACTACAAAAATCACACAAAGGCTCACAAGCACGCAATGAAGATTAAGGTTTCATTAGTAGGGTGTGGAGGAGTGGATGCCGACCATAAAATGCACCCAAGGCAACATAAGTTTCTTAAATAGGGTACAAACCCTAAAAATTAGTGTTTGGCTCGGCTTAGCAATTAGCATACGCTTAACATACTCCCACGTGTTCCCATCGTACGTGGGTTCCTCCGCGTCCAAGCTTTGAGCCAGTACGCTCAGCGTACTCATAGAGTATGCCTAACATACTAGGGTAGAGACCAATAATGAAAAGAATTTAAACATAGGGGTTAAAAGGAACATACCCCTAAATCAAAAATGTTACACTCAAATCCATTAGATTCCTTCCTAACATCAGACTCCACCCTCTTAAAACTCCAACTCGAAACCCTAGCCCTTTAGAGAAAATCTTGAGCCTTTTTATGTGTTATAGGTGCATTTTGGAGGAAAGAGAAGTTCAAGCTTGCTGACTATTGAAGATCTAGCTTATGGATCCAGAGCCTACATTGCTTTTCTCAACTCCAGAAGGTATAACGCTTTAACCTTGATGATGCATTTGTTAGATCTAGCTAGTTTTGTGTTTTATAAGATTTTTGGTCCCATAATCTTGGTATTCATGAGTATGGCTTACTCTAATCCAAATGAGTTCTCCTTTCAGACGTTTTAAGGTGTTTTGAGTCATAAAAATATGATCTTGGTCTCTTTTTTCCCTCCATGCAAGAGTCCTTTAATTTGTGTATTAAGTTAGGATTTTGGTGTGTGGACTCCTTCTACCCATGGAAAGTCATAAAGTTGGAAACATTATGACTTAAAAATGTTATTTGGGACTTGATTTGAGCTTTGGACGTGAGATCTTAATGAAATAAGCACTTAATGAAGGAAAATGGAATTAGTCGAGTACGTTAGGCGTACCTGGTAGTATGTTGAGCGTACCAGGATGGATTCCTGTAATCAGGAAAGGATCTACTACGCTGAGCGTAGTGACTGAGTATGTTGGGCGTACCCAGTTTGTGTTGACCTCCTTTGACTTTTTAACTTTTTGACTTTGACCAGGAATTTGACCAAGTTTGACCTAATGGCATGTGGGTAATTTGAATAGTAGTTTGAGATTTGGGTCCTTGTTAATTGTATAGGTGATCGGTAAAGATAGCTTTTGGAGCAGTGATTAATGCAACTTTTCTTTCAAACTGTAAGGTGAGTCTCCTCACTGTACTTGTGGGTCGAAGGCACCAATGTCGGCCCACTAGATTATGTTATAGGATAGTAGTGGTCTTTGTGACACGTACCGGTATGCTTGTATGTGCTTGATGTATTTGTGACTATTACTAGTATGATTATATATTGTATGCATATATCCAATCTGGGATCAGAGTCATTATGGATATTGGGGTTAATACGGACCAGACACAACTACATGATGTTACATGGAGTCATTATGGACTCGAGGTTGATATGGACCCGACACAACCACTTGTTATTATATTTATATATGTATGTTGTATGTGGTAATTTGGGGAACTCATTAAGTTATGTGCTGACAATTTATGTTTATGATTTCAGGTACTTCCAATTTCAAAAGGAAGGGCCCGACCTGATCGTACTGCATCCCCTAGAGTTTTATTCTGCACTGAATGTTTACAAATTACTCTAATGTTTTGAGAATACTTTGACTCTAATCGTATTTTGGAGCAATGAATGAATGGCTTCAAATTATTTGAAATGAAATTTTTACTCAGTATTTTTGGGACGTTACAAGTTGATATCAAAGCCTTGGTCATGGTCGTATCAGAGGGTAGGGCAGCATGGACGATGGCCCAGGGCCTTCAAATTTTTGGAGCCCATTTTTATGTATCTACTTATATTATTTTAGAAATAAAAAAAACTTTTGGTATTCAGTCTTTGTAGGTAAAGGCAAAAAATGGCCTCCTCTTTTTATTTTGCCTGGGGCCTCAAATCGGCTTGAGTCGTCCCTAGCCTTAGTTTGAGGGATTTAGGCACACTCTCGGGTATGTCTGAACTCAAACCGAGGAGTTAATAAAATCTTTCAAAAGAAAATGAATTTTCCAAAAAGGTTTTTAATAAAAAGGGGTGTGATACATGCAATCAACCGAGATCAAGTAAGTATTTCTTAAAATACCCATACATGTGCTATGCTTACTGTTTTGGTATAAGTTTATGAGAATTGCATGATATATTAGGGTTAAGGATTCTCTTAGGATTTTCATGATAGAATGCTAGGAGAGATGTGTTTATATGCTTGTTGATTGAGCTTTTGGAACTGCATGCTAGTATGGATTTCAAATGTTGGATAAAATGGCCTGATTTATGATGCCTTTTAGCTTATGAGGAATTGGATGCTATGTTAGATTTGGAATCTATGTTGGTGGAATTGATTGTTAAGTGTATGCTTTAAAATTGTATATGGTTAGGACCATATATCCCTAGAAGGAATGATTTGTCCTTATTTCATGTTCCTTGTATGGTTGTAGGCTTAGGGTAGAATCATTCATTCGACAGTCTATGTGATCCCGTCTGGTGTACAATTTGCATGTATGAGGCAACCAACAATGTTGGTAGAAGTTCCTAGCATCGCAGAAGCAAGTTAGTTGGAGTATACCTTCTAATGTTTTGTGGCCTATAGAGTGTTACTGCCCGAATGCTACTTGCTTTGTGCTTTGTGGGACCTATATTGATGTGAGCTAACTTTTAAATGCATATGTTAAGTTACATGCTGCAAATGGTAGATAATTTTAAAAGGATTGATTTGGCCCTATTACATAACTCTCGTTTGATTCTAACCGTTGTAGGTTTGGGTCTTTTATTCGAAAGATTATTGAAGTTTTGTTGCATGTAATTGTATTCATGAAGTAGTTAGTTGATATTAATAGGGGTTCTTCAACAGTTGATAGCATGGTGAGGTGGGAATCCTATGAGAGCCTAAGAAATGCCTTAGAGGAATGGGTGCGTTGTTTAGTGGTGTATATTTGTTTGAGAGTGGGTATATGTGAGTGGATCGTACGATAGTAGACATGAATAGTTACTTAGAGGATCTGAAACGATTCTTAAGGAAAGTACGGATAGGTGAGGAAGGTAGTATTAGGCCCGTACTACTGAAAGCATATGATTCGTCCTTGAATTGAGGAAAATTTCAGGGATTCTAAGGAGATGATTGAGGGTAGATCACTAGATTGTATGGTTTGGAACCTTGGTTCATTACAATGTGTTTATGTTTTAGTCGGTTTATCAGTTATGGTTGTTCAGGTTGAGGATGGGCATGCTGATTGTTTGGGCCTTAGTGGCAATGTCAGTTCGGATTTGAATGGTGCAGACCTAGGTGAGCTAGTTGATTTTGAGGTATCGAGGGCCTTGCTTGAGGTAGTTCTGGTTGAGTCGTAGGACTCAAGAAGGAAGCGATTGTGATTATCAACTCGAGGATTGCAACCAGAGGCTGAGTGATTGGTAGGCAGATTGGTATGTCACTATCTTCGATGAGAGTTACGTTCTTCCATCTTTCCGTATTCGGAGAAAAAAGAGAGCATACATGAGATTTTCAAAGTTGGGATGTAGACTTGGCATAGGGCTAGATGGTTGCGATTTTTTGGCGACAAGTATGGCAATGTGGGAATGCACAAGAAACTTCTTATGGTATGGATGCTTTGAGATAGGGTGAGTATGGTGCCGTTTTTGGACCAAACCGAACCGCAAACCGATAGGTGCGGTTTCTATATACGTAAAACCTATAGCTGCGATTTTTATCTTGGTTTGGTTTTACGGTTTTTTCATGCGGTTTCGGTTTGTATTGGTACGGTTTCAGGTTTTAACCAAAATAAAATGGTGGTTAGGTTTTTTTTCATGTCCGAAACACATTTTTTGATTGACTTTCCTTTATTTTTAGAATTTTATTGACTTTCTTTTATTTTCATATCTGTGTTGCCATCCACGTTTTCAAAACTAGGGACTTTTTAAAACAAAAATAATAATAAAACCTTTTTGTTTTAAGCCTAAAACCATTTTTTTTTATCAAATTAACTTACTAAGCTGTAGAGCACAAAAAGGATTATACCCGACTAAAATAGTTTGCCAAACTCCATTCATTCATAAAAGAAAAGGAATTAACTATAAGACTTTGCAAAATGTATCCCACATATCTCGTTAACGATGTATTGCCTTTGTTATATAGGGGGAAAATGACTTAGGAGGGTAACCACCTCTTATCCGTGTTCACATATTAGCAACTTTTTACTTTTTGTACATAAGAAAGCAACTAACTTGTTTTAACTGTGTAACATCCCAAAAATCATAACCAAAAATTTTGCTTTTAATTTAATACTAAAACCATAATTGTCAAACCATTAATTTAATACTCCGGCATCGGGCCCCGCCCGACATCAGGCCCCGTCTGGCATCGAGCCCCGCTCGATATACAAATTTGTCTCTCTTAGGCCCCGCCTGTCTCCGAGCCCCGCCTGCTAAACAGATACAATCAAATAACATGCTAACACATAAATAAACATACTCTACTGTATCCTTGTCCTAAGAAACATACTCTGCTAATAATGAGATACAGAACATCGTCTGTACTCAGCTAGTGATGAGATACGGGACCTCGCCCACACTCACCTCCCTACCAGGCACATACAAGTATCACACAAACAACAAGTTTAATCTAACATGCAAACATTCCTCGGGCACCCGCCCGACATCGGACCTTGGTCTAGAATAACATACTAGCATACAATGCCTAGGGCTAACACCCATGTCTTGCTACTCATAGACTACATGGGCTGGTATTGTGGCCTTAGACACATTCACACAGTGATGAGACTCACCTTGCACTATTGAAGCCCTGGCTGGAACTAGGTGAGTACGGACAAAGTTTCGTATCTCATTATTAGCAGAGTATGTTTCTTAGGACAGGGATACAGTAGAGTATGTTTCTTTATGTGTGGCCTAAGAGAGACAGATTTGTATACCGAGCGGGGCTCGATGCCAGGCGGGGCTTGATGTCGGGCAGGGCCCGATGCCGGAGTATTAAATTAATGGTTTGACAATTATGGTTTTAGTATTAAATTAAAAATGAAATTTTTGGTCATGATTTTTGGGATGTTACACAGTTAAAACAAGTTAGTTGCTTTCTTATGTACAAAAAATAAGAAGTTGCCAATATGTGAACACGGATAAGAGGTAGTTACCCTCCTAACTCATTTTCCCTTATATAGGCTTTCACCTTTCTTTGCTTTCTTCCCATTTGGCGATGTGGGAATTGAAACTTGAGTTTCGTTGATACTTAAAATTAACATCACAGTATCACACAAAAAGCTTTATTCCACTTTTCTATGTTGTTACGTCTATCCTCTTTAAATTATTATATAACATATATTTATAATATAAGAAGTTATTATATATTGCGGTGCGGTTTCGGTTATTTGGTGCGGTTACACAGTATAAAACCACACGGCACCGTAAAATTGAGGTTTTTTGAAAAATTTAAAACCGCATCATTGGTTTTACCTTCGGTTTCGGTTTTTCGGTTTTTTTTGCAGGTTTTCGGTTTTTGCTCTCCCCTACTTTGAGAAGAGATCAAGAGTTTTATTTCTTTAAATTTAGTCAGGTCAGGTGCTAGTTGATTGTTTAAGGTGATCAGGGAAGTAAATTGGGAATGACAAGTTTTGTTGTCTTTAATGTAACCCGACTATGAGAATGATGCCTCTTGTATTTATGAATGATTATCACGATAAATTGATGGTTGGGGATTTGTGGACAAGGTGTATGGTAATCCATTTGTTTCTAGATAGAGAATCGGTGCTATGAATGGACTATCAGAATTATTGCTTGTGCATCTGCATCATATTCTTGGTGTTAGGGGCAGTTATGATGGGAAAAATTTCGGGGTCTCCATCTGAGATTCGAAATCTCTTTGAGGTTGGTTAGTATTTATATAGGGGAATCATCTTGCGTTTTGATATACATTCCAAGAGGCAAAGATGGTACGTATCTGGTTGAGCCGGTTGAGTATTTGGTTGTTGCAATGTCAGTTGATGATAGTTCAAACCCTAAGTGGGGGAGTACTGAGTAGACTGCGTGAAGAATCATTGATCTATTCGAGGTTGAGTTCAGAATAATAGGTCACAGGAACCTGCGATTCGGTTATACGAGAGTTTGGTTCAAGATTTGGTCGAGACGAGAGTGCAAAGCAAAATGCAATCAGATGTGTGTGCTCAAGAATGTATGAGTGGTCTTCGTGGAAGGAAGATGTTAGACAAGGAACTCATTGTAGCCAGTGGTTCCTATCAGTAATGTCAATGAAAAGATCAAGAGGTGGTTGAGTCACTCAAGTTGAGTATCAGTTATTGAGGGATTTTTCTGCTCGTTATATAGATTGCTATTTATAGTCTAGGCTGGGTAGTTGTCAATCAGTAAATCATCTTTAGAGTTGAGTATATTTGCTTCCATGTGGGTTTTGATTCAGTAGTGTATTGGATCATTGGGTTAGTTGTTAATGCATCCTCGACCTTTGGTCATTTCGTTCATCATCAGTAGCGGACATTATTCAGAATTTTTGAGTTGTATTAGTTGAGGTTCAATGGATGCGTCAACCTATCTTCAAGTTCGGCTCGATTTTGGTAGATGTCCTTGGTTATTGAAGGTTTAGATTATGGGGCAGTGTGGTTCCATTTTTCAGTTGTGGCTTTGGATTTGCATAGAATTAAATTTTAACATGTCATGATGGAAGGGTTGGTGTTTTGGATTAATCTGACCAGGGTTTTAATATCATTTATGGATAACCTTGGAAGCTTTATCGAGCTAGTTACGTGTTGGTAGGATCTGTTCAGTTTCAATCGAGGTATGCGATCTTCTTTCGGTCGTTCATGAGGATATTCAGTTAACGGTTTAGGTTTGTCATCTCGTTAGATCTACTGGTACTTCATCCTTTGGGTAAGGTTGTGAGGAAGAAGGAATGTGGTAAATCCAACGTTGGTTATGGGTTAACTTGAGGGTGCGTGTTGGCGTGGGTTCATTAGATATTGTCATGAGGAGTGTATGTGTACTGAGTATGATAGCATGAGAAAGCTTGTAACATCCTAAAATTTAAAACCAAAAATTTTCGTTTTCATAATGATAAAACCATCAACCAAACGTGTTCAAAAAACCATAAAGGAAAATCAGAGTATGTCAATCAATCATCTCAATACATTAAAGTCAAATAAGTCGGAAATCATGGTGTGTGTGATGTGATCACCCCGAGCTCTTCCCCATCAATCCGGAAGTACCTGAAACATAAACTGAAAATTGGAAGCATGAAGCTTACTGAGTTCCCCAAAATACCTCATACCATACATATTAAACATACAATGGGACATAGCAAAAAACCATTAGGCACCGCCTGGCATTAGGACCATGTTGGCTCCAAGCCCCGCTCGGAACAGATCTGTCTGTATCATGTGATGGGCCTTGCCCAACACACCCAACATACCCCGCCCGACATACATACAATACATACATACATGGAGGGTCACACTGATAGCTAGCATACAACTAACCATAATCCATGGGTCGACATCGGTGCCTTTGACCTGCTTAACACTGGGAGAAGACTCACCTCAAACTGCTGAAAAAACCAGATAAATGCTCGAACTACTGATCTGGGAAATCTCCGCACTAAATATCATCAAATAATACCCTAATTAATAATTAGGTCATAAACCATAATCGAGGTCCTAACTCATCATCTTCAACCTCTAGGGTAAAAGACTATTTTACCTTTTTCCTTTTTGGGCCCAACTAGCTTGGCCTAATAACTCTATAGTGGCCCAAGGCCCAAAAATAGCCCAACCCATAAAGCTAAGGTCCAACAATAGCCCAACAGATACAAGGCCCAAAATCCAGCTAAGGCCCAAATCCCACAAGAAGTCCACGTTCAAAAAGGGCCCAAAACAATAAAATCCTACTTCACAACGTATGCCCTACATACTCCTCGTATGCGTAGCGTACAAGCATTGACTCGAAAAACAGAAGTTTGACCTGGTACGCCCAACGTACTAGCCAGAGGGCCATTCCTTAATTTTTGACTTAACCACTTAAGTTCTTAACATCCAAACTTCATATCCACATCATTTTAAGGTCTTAAAATGTAAAATTGGCAACTTTACAGTTTTGCATGACTTAATGGGACCCAATACTCGTTTTTGACCATTAGGACCCATAATAAGAGCCCTAACTCATGCATGGTCCAATATAACACATCATAATAGCATTTTTATGCATAAGGAACATCAGAGAGGCTAAGATCTAGCATTCCTAGCTCCTGGAGTGGCTCAAACTCATAAGGAGGACTCATGGGGCCAACATATACCAAAACATAGCCCTAAACTAGATCTAGCAAATGGACTTATCAAGGTGGAAGCTTTATACCTCAGAAAGCTTTCCAAGTTGATGATGGCTCTGGATCCACAAGCTTCAACTACACCAATGCAACTTCGAAGAGCTCTTCTTCCTTCAAGATCACCAAAAATACACTCAAAGGTTACTTCCAAGCTCAAAACACTCAAATGGAAATGAGGGTTTCGATCTCAAGGTTTGGAGAAGTGGAGGCGGGTCATATAAAGGTCCAAGAGCAACTTAAGATGTTTAAATAGGACTCAAACCCTAAAAATTAGGCTTTGTGCCAGGAAGCTATATGGCTAGCATATGTGGATGCCTCCACGACCAAATTTCGACCCAGTACGCTCAGCGTACTCCTAGCATACACCCAACGTACTGGTCAGGGACCTAAATTGTAACACCGTAAATTTACAAACAAATTTTTCATTTTTAAAAATCACGTAATTCTCATAACATAGTTCACAAAACCCCAAATGACAATGTTTTTAAAACACATATTCATAAAATGTTTTAAACACAATCTAGGATCCTCAAATTGTAGCTCTGCCTCGTGTGTACAATCAAGACGACGCCTTCTCGTGATCCTGAGAAGTACCTAAAACACATCACACATAACACGGTAAACACGAAGCTTAGTGAGTTCCCCAAAATACCACACATAACTCATTAGCCTCTCAGGGCTATACTCAAATAGGACCCTCCGGTCAATGTGTCTCAGTGGAACCCTCCGGTCCGACAACTCGGGTGGACCCTCTGGTCCTAACTCAGTAAGCTCAGAATAATACACAACATAAATCACAAAGACACAATGCGGGATATCACTATACTCAATATAAGCACATAAGACCCTCCGGTCACACGAAGATTACCAATCTAGGTTAGTAGAGTGAGAGGACTCACCTCGTAAGCAAGCAAGGAAACTGAATACCACTCGAACGGTCTAATATCCGCCTACATGTAATAAGCATCTCTAATTAACTCTTAAAGATCAAAACTCTAAATAAGCTCATGATAGTCCTTCTTTAACTCTTAGGATGGGTAAAAGACCATTTTACCCCTTCATGACCTCTATCCCTCAAGTTTGATCAAACCCTAAAGTCAACACTCGAGTCAACAGTCCATGTTGACCCAAATCGTCGAGTGCATCTATGTGACTCGTCGAGTCCCTTCAGTTCCTCATAACCCTCATGAAAGTCCAACTCAACTCGTCGAGTTACAACGTGTTCAGACTCATCGGGACAAACTCCAACCGACTCGTTGAGTCAGCTCATCGACTCGCCAAGTCCCCTAAGTCGAATCCTCATTCAGACGTTTTAAGGCAAAACTAATACCCCACACTCTGGATCTATCTTCATAAGGCTCGAATATCACGTAAATTGCAAGCTTTACGTGCATGCATGGCATATTAGGCTCAAAATGCTAATACAAGCTCCAACAAGGGTTATATGCACAAGAGCTTGCCTCCAACTCAATAAAGCTTGAGTCTTTGGACTCAGAAAGCTCCCTACAGTCCAAATTTGAGGTTTCAACCTCAAGCCATGCTGAAATGACTTAATGACACAAGATGGATAGGAGAAAACCCTAAAAACTCCCTAAACCAAGATCTCATAAGGAAATAATCAAGTTAGCATCTTTTAACCTCCAAATGAACCAAAACACTAAGAAATATCTAGGTCTAAAAGCATCCTCTTGATCCAATCTTGATGCTCTTCACTTCTCCTCTAAAAGATCACAAAAATGCCCAAGATTAACTCTCTTTTCTCTCTTAGCCCACTCTAGGCGATTAAGGTTTCACACAGGGGAGTTGGGTGGCTGGTGAGGCGGAAATGAGGGCTTAAGGCCCTTTAAATAGGACACAAACCCGAAGATTCACACAACGCCAAATCGGCGATTCGACTCTCTGACTGGTTAAGTTGGTCATTAAACCCACGTGACCAATCCGACTCTACTTGACGAGTCGGGCATACAACTCATCGAGTCACTCATTCAATCCCAAAAATTAATATATAAATATTATACCTGAGAGTCTGGATGTTACAAAAATGCAAAAAGTTTAAAGTTTGAGGGAAAAGACGAATACCTGAAATGTGGATGTTACAATTCTCCCTAACTTAAATCAGACTTCGTCCTCAAAGTCTGTCGCTGCAAGGTTCTTCGATTCGGGTGAGTTTTCCTCACTGTACTCGTGAGTTGAAGGCACCAATGCCGGCCCACTAGGTTATGTATCATTGTATATAGGATGTTGCTATGTTGTAGTTATATGTTAGATATGTATCCTAGTATTTAGGATGTTTCTATACGGTAGTGATTTGTATGTTTATCTGTTTATTGGCTATATGTTTATATGTTGGAGATGTCGACATAGTGTAGTTAGGTTGAGACTGTACTACTTTGTGATGCCAGTCAACAAACCCGATATGGTAAGGTTAGGCCATATTCCAACAAACCTGGATTGTTGGGTTGACGCCATGTGCCAGCAAACCCTGTATGGTTGGGTTGAGACTGGAGGTCAACAAACACGGTATAAGGTTGAGGCCACTTAGTAACAAACCTAGATTGTTGGGTTAAGGCCATGTTCCAACAAACCCTAGACGGTTGGGTTGATGTCTTATTTCTATGTGTTTTAAACCAACAAACCCTATATGTTTGGGTTGAGGTCAAGGAGTAAAAAACCATGTATGCATGCTTGGTGTATATGTTATTTGTTTGTGTGGTGGTACTTTAGGAGAACTCACTAAGCTTTGTGCTTACAGTTGTTTGTTATGGTTTCAGGTACTTCAGATGATCGGGAAAAGTAAATGCGTGATCGTGCACATCCTTCGGATTTTATGTTATAGGATTTTGGGATATTTTGTTTTACGAACTATACTTGTGAAACAACGTTTTTGTAAATAATTATTGACTTGAGGTTTTTTTTGGAAAAATGAAAATTTTACTATGATTTTTGGGATGTTACAATATATCTTTGATTGGAAAATTATTGTGTCATGGAAAATTTAGGTATACATATGTTACTACCGATAGAGATAACGGAGATCGAGTTGTTGTCTAGAAAATTGATAACAATAGTTATTAGGCGTGTGTTCTTCTGTTCACATATTCAAGTAATCCCATGGATTCAGAATGAATGTGTGTCACTATGTTTCTATTCTTGTTTTTATGCTATATACTTATGTGTGTTTTTTTTTGTATATATGTGTGTTTATGTGGCTTCATGCTTGTATATTCATATATATTATCTTCCTTTATTTCTTCATATTTAATATAGTTTTGGCATTTTACACCATTTTTTCGTGTCTATTTGGCCCGAATCCATGGATTTGATTTATTTTTTAGGATTAACAGAGAAAGAATGCAAATCATGTGGTTACACGAGAAAGTCCGCTGCTAAAATGTGAAGAGAATTCATTGATATCAAAGATGTGGGTGATTAGATGACTATCTACTTGCGAATTTATTCTTCGTCTTCTTAGCGCCATACTATATACATGTAACACTTGTGTTTCTAGCCTAGACATTTATATTGAGGTGATAGTCTAGGTTAACCTTTGTAACTCATTTTGAATAAATGAAAAGGAATTATGTGAATATTATGTGTTTTATGCTTAATTACTAGGAGTTAATTAATTAAGAATAAAATGAGCGTCGAAAATAAATATTAGATCAAGCCGATATTTATTAAGAAAGTTGTAGTGGTCGTGACAAGGATTACGGATATATAAAGAATACCGAAATCCGAGTTATAACGAAGAAGTTATGACCTGTCAAAGTTTCGCGACAAAACCGGCACGGTGCCGAATGTTGTAAAAAGTGAGTTTTTGATAAACTACTTTTTAGCCTTAGTGATCTAAACGAAAGTCGTAGTGCTCGTTAAACCAAGAGTATGTATAAAAAGAACGCCTAAATCTGACTTCGTATGAGGAAGTTATGATTTTTTGAAGTTTCAGCTTAGCAGTAGACAGCTAAAAACTCGAATTTTAGATTGAGTGATTTTTATACAACGGTAAAAAGTCTGACGAAAACGGACGTCGGATGAAGAAGTTATGAATTTTTAACGGATTTCCTGTCCCGTTCTATTAAAAATAATATTATAAAAATTAAATTCAAAATTAGACGACGAAGTCTAAACAAAAGTTGTAGAGCGTAACTTTACCTACACGTGCATAAAAAGAATGTCAAAAACGGAGTTCGTATGCGAAAGTTATGGATTTTAGAAGTTTTTGCAGAAAAATCGAGAAAATTCGCATAGTCACGTTTTTGCTACATCACCCTCGCTCAAAACATGCCATGTGTCCAAAATATTGCTGAGTCATCCGAAGTGGTCCAGTGAGAAGGCAACGCATGCCCCTTTCCCTCGTGCATCCGAGCGTCGCAGAAGCCACGAGCCCCCCTTGTCGAACCCGGACTTCGGTCCAATCAGGAGCTGCCAGCGAGGCCCTCGCATGCGTAGCCCACGTGCAAAGCCATCTGCCCCCTTCAGATCTGCTGCCGCATGGCTTCTTAGCAGCCATCCGATCAGAAGCCTCCCCCAATAAATAGAAGGTTGCGAGCCTTATCGGATAATTTTAAGAAATTGTGCATTTTCACCCCTTTTTTCATACTTCTTTCATTTTAATATTCCCCAACTCCCCGGTATCAATTATAACCCCCCAGAATACGCCACGAAATGCCCGAGAAGCCCGGAAAATTTATCTTTTCGGTTTCGAAGCCCGACCTTCACAAAGCCTGGTTTCTCAATAAAACTCCCTTTTAGGAAACGAATTGTTGCCCGATTATCATCAAATCATGTGAGTGTGTAGTTACTTTCACTATACACATAGATATGAAGTATTTACCTTAACATACGTGCTATGTGTAAATATACTAATTGTTTATTTGAGGTGACTGTTGAATAGATGTTTTATACAAGCTTTAAATTGTATATGTATTTTATCTACAAATATGTTGGGTAGAACATGGGTAGACAAAATAGTCGATGGGTGTTAAAATGATGAGAGGCCTCGATGTTGTTGTTGTTGATGTTGTTGTTGTCTAGTGGAGTATAGACGATGACCACGGACCTTTCTAGACAGTCCAGTGGTACACTAGCAAGTTCGCAACTTGTAGGTGTTGGTGAACTAAATGTTCATTGGCGTACTCCAATCCCCCTCGTGGTTGCCTTTAGGACATGTATGGCTGAGGAGTCCCCTTAGTAGTAGTGTCCAACCTGATGATATTCCTTAGGTTAGGTCCCTTGTGATAGGTGTTTAGGGATGTAAAATGAGGACAACGGGAATGGGTAATCAGGGTTATTGTTGATTGGTGAACTTAATAAGTTATTATTATTGTGTGTTGAAAAGCCTATATGCTCACCAGGCTCCCAAGCCTGACCCACTCAGCTTTTTATGATTACAGGTAGTGGACCCCGAGCATAGTCGGAGGACGATGAGAGATTTTTGATTATAGTCCAGTAGTTATAAATAACTGTTTAAAGGCTTATAATGTCTTGTTTATGCTTTTGATCTGTATCGGAACATGACATCCCGAGGTTTTGATATGAAATGAAACTATACATTTCTTAAAGAAAGGTTTTGATAAACTTTTATCATATTTTGTTTGGGGACCAATTCTGTAACATCTTTTAAAAAGATTTCTCTGATTTTATTTTAAAAATCATAAATTAAATCGGTCTTTTCTGGCCGAGAAATTAGGGGATGTCACAGTTGGTATTAGAGCATTAGTTTAAGTGAACTAAGAAATTGTAGGATTTCTAGAATTAAACTTAGAATGCTAAGTGATGATTGTGAGGTGAGTGTCTACCATATTTTAGACTCGAGCACTAGTTTATTTTAGGAAAGATGCCTAAAATGCCCTTATGTGCTAAATGCTATATGTTTGCCATATATGCCATTATTTGTTCGGATCTATGGTCTGTTATCGACCGGAGCTGGAAACCTTATGTGTGTATCATTCTAAGCGTATGATTACGAGATTAGAACTAACATGTAAACGTTTGGGAGTGATAAGGGAATTGAAATATCTATCAAGGATAAAGACCTAAATTCGCCTTATTCAGTATATAGATTATAATGGCAAGAACTCGGAGTGGAGCTGGAAATGCAAACAGAAACCAACAACCTCAAATTCAAGTGGTGGAACAGGTGCCTATAGTAGAAGCTGCACCCGAACCCATCACCATGGCTGGAGTACGAACTATGATTCAGACCATGATGGCTGAATAGAGGGAGGAATTGAGGCAAATGTTGCTGAACAACAGGGATGAACCTTCAGTTCCTGTTGAACAACATGAACTAAATGACGATCGATCTGAAAAAGGGAACAACAGCAGATCGGTTGGTCATAGTGAACCGCTCGTGGTTGGGAGTGTTGGATTAGTGTCTAAGTCCATAACTATTTTGGGATGTACTTGACCCGATTGTGCATGGTCCTTTTGGGTTGCCTTCACACTGGTGACTATACAGGATGATTGTTGAGGAGAGAGGCTTGTTTATTGTTAAGAATAATAAATTAGGGTATAAATATGATTTGTTAATATATTATATGAATAATATATTAATTTGGAATCATGTTATTAATTAGTATTTAATCAGAAATTTGTGTACTGTCTAGGGTCTAGATCTCAGTTTGTATGCCTTAGCTTGAAATATTAATGGCTTTTGGATCAAGATCTAGGTCTTAAAGAGTTAGGGTTTGAGATAAATCCATGTGTCTGAGGAATGACTCGTCGAGTTGACTCGTAAGAAGCATGGAAACTCGACGAGTTAGAGGGTGACTCGACGAGTTGGGTCAACTCGGAGTTTTGACTTTGAATTTGACTTGAATATGACGTGGACCTTGACCAAGGTTGGCCCGTGAAGGGGTTTTGGGTATGGAATGATATCTAAAGGATTATTAGATTTTGACTAAGTATTATATTGGTAATGGCAACTCGGAGAATTGTTGGGGCGGTCGTTAGAGATTCATTACCGCGAGATTTGGCATTCAGCTTTGTGAGGTGAGTTACCTCCTGTATAAACGAGTGGAAGGCACCAATGTCGGCCCGTATATGTATGCTAGTATGTTCCGGACCAAGGTCCGATGTCGAGCAGTGTCCGATGTAGGTTTATATGTTTCTAGACTTTGGTTCGATTTCGGGGTAATCCTGAGGAATGTTTGTATGCGTGATGTCTTCGTGATTCTTGCATGTGCTTGCTTTATATGTTTCTGGACTTCGGTCCAATGCCGAGGAAAGCCCCAGGAATGTTTGTATGCTTCCTTATTTTGGTCCGATGTCGGGCGGTGCCCAAGGAATTTTTATATGTTTATGTTATTTGATTATTTATGTGTATTTTTTGATTTGTTTATATGTATACCGATCTTTTCTCGATGTCGGGCGGGGCCCGATGCTGGATTTCGGTCCGATGTCGGGTGGGGCCCGATGCTGGATTTTGTTCCGATGTCCGGCGAAGCCCGATGTAGCAGGAAAGGCCCATGTGTGTTATTATGTGATTATGTGTATGGTATGTGGTAGTTTGGGGAGACTCACTAAGCTTTGTGCTTATAATTTTCAGTTTTGGTTTCAGGTAGTTCCGGTAGCAAAGGGAAGAGCTCAGGATGACTATAGTGCACACACCATTTTGTTTAGCCTGGGATGTTTCACTCTGATATATTGACATGTGTTTTGATATGATACTCTGATTTGATACGTTGACTTATGTATTTGGATGAAATGATTTTGGTAACTATGGTTTATTTAATAATTAAAAATGAAAATTTTGGATCGTATTTTTGGGAAGTTACAAGTTGGTATCAGAGCCTTGATTTGAGGGATTCGGGCACACTCTCGGGCATATCTGAACTCAAATTAAGGACATGGTATAAAATTATTAAAACAAAAAGTACTTTTATAAAAAAAAAAAAAGGAATTTTGAAAAGAGAAAACGGGTGTGGTGCATGCAATCAGCCAAGATCAAGTAAGTTCTAACAAATTACCTATACATGTTTGTTTTGTTATGATATGTTTATGAGAACATCATGCTAGATTAGGGCTAAGGATCTAGGAAGGATGCCTTGTATGCCTGTTATATGTGTATGAGCTTTATGAACTGCATGCTATTATTGGTTAGTCAATGATATGCTGCTTGCTTGCTTTTAGGAGTTATAATTATTTTTAACTAACTAATAAACGAATATGTTAAGTTACATATTATGATGACTAAATAATTTCATAAGGTTAGGTTTAGCTCTATTTCACAGCTCTCATTTGAGTCTAACCGTTGTAGAGTAGGACTTCTCATTCGAAGAATTATCTGGTCTTAGAGATATGTAATAGTATTCACGACATAGTTAGGGGAGATAACAGGGACTTCTTATGCAGTTGATGGCAGAGAGTGGGTTGGTGATTTTCCTAGGGCAAGCCTAGGATGGGATTAGTGTGAGAACAACAGTAGCAGTAGCAGGGACTTGGTGGAGTCAAGGCAGTTCTTGAGGAAAGTACGGTAGATGTGGAAGGTAGTATGGGCCCGTACTACTGAAAGCAAAGTATCCGTACTCAAATCAAGGAAGGTTGAGATGAACCCAAGGAACTTGTAGTATGTGAGATCCCTCGAGTTATGATGATTATTCTGATGTTTGTTTTGGTGAATTTTCAGTATGGTGATGTTACGCACTAGACCAATTGGCAGTTCAGGTGCCGGTGAGGGATCAGGCTCGGGCTCTGGAGTCGGGTAGCTCGATGAGCAGATGAGAGAGTTCATTTCATCTTAGGTCACGTGCATTATTTTAGACCAGACTCCTGTGATCTTCGGTACAGTGAAGAAGGACATCTTGGAGATACTTGATGAGAGGTTGGGTGTATTCCGCACTGAGATGGCGGCCATGCTAGGGGTGCGCACGATGACATTCAGGGAGTTCCGAGCATGTGGAGCTCCAGAATATCATGGGGCTCGGGACCCCATTGCTAGCAGCAGGTGGTTGGCTGATGTTGCCAACGCCTTTCGTACGAGCCGATGTCCCGAGGGGGACAAGGTCCGAATTGCTTCCTTTCTTCTGAAGGATAGAGCGCGTGATTGGTGGAAGGAGGTCGGAAATGTTGTTGGAGATGATGTAGCTTTGGATGCGATGACCTGGAGTGACTTTTCGACCAGGTTCCGGGCCAAGTTTGCACCTATGATTGAGGTACAACAGCTTGCTAGGGAGTTCCAGGATATCCAGCAGACTACTGAGACGGTGACTGAGATCATCGCCATGTTCAGGGAGAAGGACCTTCTTGTTCAGCAGTACATGGCGGACGAAGAGATGAAAAAGGCCCGATATCATGAGATGTTGCGGAGTGATATCTGCCAGTTTATGAGACGATCCAGCTGCAAGAAGTTGGAGGATATGATTGCGAGGGCTCGGGAAAGGGAGCTGGATTTAGAGATGGAGTAGAAGAGGAAACCAGAGAGGGTTCAGGCAGGGAATGAGGGAAAAAAGCCCAAGGTATCAGACCACTAATCGAGCAGCAAACAGGGTCGCAGCTGTTGTGGCAAGTGCAACAATTTGCACGAGAGGACGTGCAGGACGGGTAGTTCGGGTTGCCTTAAGTGCTTCCAAACAGGTCATGTCAATATGGATTGTACTGCTGCCACCACCACCACCACTCTATCAGATATGATTTGCTTCCAGTGTAATTAGAGGGGACACAAGCGGTCCCAGTGTCTGATTTTAGCAGCATCAGGATGGGTGGCGGCACCCGCTCTTTTTACATTGACAATTATTCACGGCCGTTAGGGCCGGGCGGAGGTGCCAGTGGCGAAGAGCAGAGCCTTCCAGATGACAGAAGAAGAGGCATGTGCAGCTCCCGATGTGGTGACGGGTATGTATTTTCTCCTTACCTCTTTATTTATGTTGATTATTGCTTATATTTATGTGTTTCATTATAGGATCGTTCCTTATGAACGGTATACTGCTCTGGTATTATTTGATTGGTGGGCTACTCGGTCTTTTGTGTCGCTCGCGCTCAACAAGCGATTTATAGGAGCTCCAGGGGAGTTGGACTGTCCACTTGTTGTAAAGATAGCAGATGATAGGACCGTTCGGGTTGCAAGGGTCCATCGAGGATGTACACTACAATTATTTGATGATTAGTTTTCCATGGATTTAGTCCCCATTACCCTGTGAGGGAATATGGTCATCGTGGCGATGGACTGGTTGGGCACTAATGGGGCGGTGATCGATTGCGAGTAGCAGCTAGTATGATTTAGGACCCCAAGTAGGGGAGGGTTGGTGATCCAGGGTAAGAGGCCATAACATGGGCTGGATTTGTGTTCAGCAGCGAGGGTTAGGCACTACATTCAGCAGGATTACACAGGTTATGTCGTCGATGTCCTGGATACCTAGGATAAGGGTAAGGTGACTATGTATGATATACTGATCGTATGGGAGTACCTGTACGTGTTCCCAGAGGATTTTTCTGGGGTACCTCCGGAGATACAGGTAGAGTTCATGTAACGCCCGTGTTTCTGGGTTTGCCATTTTTATCAATGTAATAGTCTAGGTTAACCTTTGTAACCCCAATTTGAAATAATAAGAACGTATTATTTGAGTATTATGTGTTTTGTGCTTAATTGCTTAATTATGTGATATGATTAATTAAGAATAAAATGAGCGTCAAAATTTAAGTGTAAAATAAACTTGATATCTTTGGATAATGTTGTAGTAGTTGAAACGAGGTTTCCGAATATATATAGAACGCCCAAATCTGACTTCGTTTGAGGAAGTTATGATTTTCTGAAGTTTCGACTTGGCAGTATGCAGCCCGAATACTCGATTTGAGATCGAGCGGTTTTTAGCCGAAACAATCTAAACGAGAATCGAAGATCTCATTGTTAGTAGCGAAACGATGAAAAGTTAGGCAAGAACAAACGTCGGACGAAGAAGTTATGAATTTATAACGAAGTTTTTCTGTCCCGGCCTCCTAAAAATAAATAATAAAAATAAAGTCAAAATTAGCCGACGGAGTCTAAACGAAAGTTGTAGAGCGTAGTCTCACCTATGCGTGGATATAAAGAATGTCGAAAACGGAGTTCGTATGAGATAGATATGAATTTTTGAAGTTTATTAAGTATTTAATATTTAAATTAAAAGCTAAATCTTGGTATTATTCAATGAGGAGTCTCCGGACTCATCCGAAGTACGCCCAGCGTACAACGAAGCGTGACGAAGCCCAGCACTCGAGTACCTCCGATGACGTAAGCGTTGACGATCCGAGGCGTACGCCCCACGTAGCCTCGTACGCCCAACGTACGTGCGAGGGTCCAGCCCCCTATAAAAGGCTTGCGAAGGCAGCCGATTTTCTTTTGCCAATCCCATCCTTTTCTCTCTAGTTTTCCTCGTTTAGCGTGCCATTTATACCCCGAAGCCCCGGTAATATTCCCGAGCCCCGAAGCAAGATCCAAAGCCCCGAGGATCCCGAAGAGCGTTATTACCGAGCTGAAGCCGTGCCCGCAAGGAGCCCGGTTTTTGTGAAGATCTTCCAGATCTACGAAGAAACACTACTTCTCCAAGCCGTAGTGCTGCCCGATCATCTTCTGATCAAGTGAGTGTGTAGTCATTTTCATTCCAACGCAATATTATGAAGTATTTTATATAAAATACGTGCTATGTGTATATATTTTGTTGTTATATGTGTGAATGTATATTCACTTTCTTCTATCTCATAGATCTGATTTATTCTCTATGAAATATGTGTTATGTGTGTATGCCTCATCTGTTATGTGGATTATGTATTGATTAAAGCATGCTATACAGGTTTTTAAACAATGTATAAAAATGTATATTTTTATCTACTAATATGTTGGGTAGAACATGCGTAGATAATTGGTGTGTAATAAACAGATGAGAGGCCTCAGTGTTATTGGTGTTATTCTGGTCATTCAGCAGAGTATGGATGACGACCACGGACTATTCTAGACAGTCCTGTGGAACACTAGCAGGCTCATTACATGTAGGTGTTGTGAACGACGTGTTCACCGGTGTACTCTATCCCCCACATGGTTGCCTTTAGGACACTTATTGTTGAGGAAGCCCCTCTGCAGTAATGTCCGTCCCGATGAAAATCCTGAATTAGGTTCCTTATAATAAATGTTATTTTAGGGACGTAAAGTGAGGATAACGGGAATGGGTAATCGGGTTTATTGTTGATTGTTGAAATTAAATATAATTATTTATTGTGGGTTGAAAACCCTATATGCTCACCAGGCTCCCAAGTCTGACCCACTCATTTTATTTTTATTACAGGAAGTGGCGCAAGAGCTTAAGATGGGCGAATCATCAAGTTGTTTTGCTTACAAGTTTGTATATGTATATATTTGGTGAATGACTTGTAATGTTATAGTTTATGCTTTATGATCTGTATTGAAAAATGACATCCCGACTTTTGATTATGAAATGAAATCATATTTCTTTATGAAATGTTTTGATAAATATCTATTTTATCATGTTTTGTTTAAAAAGCATAAATGAAAACGGTCTTTTCTGGCTGAGATTTTGGGGATGTCACAGTTCAGGATTGACCTAGTCCCTGGTGCGGCTCCGATAGCCAAGCCACCGTATCGGTTGGTTTCTCCCGAGATGCAGGAGTTGTCTACACAGCTGCAGGAGCTGTTAGACAAGGGATTTATCAGACCAAGCAGTTCACCATGGGGAGCCCCGATCATGTTTGTGAAGAAGAAGGACGAGTCACGTCGGATGTGTATAGATTACTGGGAGCTAAATAAGGTAACGGTGAAGAACCGTTACCCCTTCCGAAGGACTGATGGTTTATTTGACCAGCTTCAGGGTGCATCTTGGTTCTCCAATATTGATCTGCGATCGGGTTATCACCAGATGCGAGTCAGGGACGACTTACCGAAGACAGCCTTTCGGACTCGCTATGGTCACTATGAGTTCATGGTAATGTCGTTTGGGCTCACCAATGCTCCTGCCGTGTTTATGGACCTCACGAACCACGTGTGCAGACCGATGTTGGACCGGTCTGTGATAGTCTTCATCAATGATATCTTGGTTTACTCTAAGACTCAAGAGCAGGATGAGGAGCACCTGAGGGAGGTGCTGGAGACACTAAGGAGGGAGAAAATTTTCGCAAAGTTCTCTAAGTGTGAGTTTTGGTTGCGTGAGGTGCAGCTTTTGGGGCATCTTGTCAACTAGAAGGGTATTTTGGTCGATCCGGACATGATAAAGGCCATGATGCACTGGGAGGTTTCGAGGTCTCCATCTAAGATTCGGAGTTTTCTTTGTCTAATGGGATATTATCGGAGATTCATTCAGGATTTCTCCAAGATTGTTGTTCCCTTGACCTGACTGACCAAGAAGTTGGTGACATTCCGCTGGGGGCCTGAGCAGCAGGTAGCCTTCGAGACTCTCAGACAGCGGTTATGCGAGGCACCGATTCTGACATTGCAGGAGGGCATCAATGATTTCGTGGTGTACTGTGACGCTTCGATCATGGGTATGGGTGCGGTGTTGATGCAGTGAGGTCACGTGATAGCGTACGCTTCAAGGAAGTTGAAGCCTCAGGAGGCTATCTACCCGACGCATGATTTGGAGCTGGGGGTTGTGGTTTTCACCCTCAAGATTTGGCAACACTACCTTTACGGGGTTTGATGTACCATTTACACGGACCATGAGAGCTTGAGGTACCTGATGGATCAGCTGAATCTGAACATGAGGCAGCATCGGTGGTTAGATGTGGTGAAGGATTATGACTGTGAGATCCTTTACCACCCAGGGAAGCCCAACGTAGTGGCCGATGCTCCATCCGAAAGACAGTGGCGGCACCAATTCGAGATATATGTCTGAGGATGACAGTGATTACTCTATTGCTGGAGCGGATCCGGGAGGCACGTGTCGAGGGTATGAAGGAAGAGCACCAGATGTGTGAGCGGATCGTAGGCCAGGTGGCCTCATTTGATTATGACAATCATGGGTTGTTGACCCTGCATAGGAGGGTCTGGGTTTCGTACTGGGGCGGTGTACAACAGGTTCTGATGGATAGGCTCACAAGTCGAGATTCTCCATCCATCTCGGGGCGATGAAGATGTATCAGGATTTTCGCCCTGATTATTGGTGGCCCTGAATGAAGTGGGACATAGCATGGTGTGTGGAGCAGTGCTTGACTTGAAGGAAAGTCAAGGCCAAACATCAGCGACCCCACAACAAGATGTAGCCGTTGGAGATTCCCATGTGGAAATGGGAAGACATCACTATGGATTTCATCACGAAGCTTCCTAGGACCACACGCGGACTGGATTCGATTTGGGTCATCGTGGATCAGTTGAGTGCTCGTTTCATTCCGATCCAGGAGAGCATTTCGGCTGAGATGTTAGCCGAGATCTATGTACGCGAGGTGGTGGCACGTCATGGAGTGCCGTTTTTCGTTTGTTTCAGACTGAGATGCTCGTTTCACTTTCAAGTTTTGGAAGCGGTTTCACGACGAGATGGGAACTTGTCTTCATTTCAACATAAATTTTCACCCTCATACTGATGGGCAGAGTGAGAGGACGATCCAGACTCTCGAGGATATGCTGCACGCATGTGTTTTGGATTTCAACGGTAGTTGGGATACGTATCTTCCGTTAGCGGAATTTTCATATAATAACAGTTATCACGCCAGCATAGATCGACCTCCATTTGAGATGCTCTACGGGAGGAAGTGTAGGACCCCAATCTGTTAGGGCGAGGTCGGTCAGAGAGTCATGGGGAGTAATGAAGTGGCACTCAAGACCACATAGAAGATCTAGCAGGTCCGAAGCAGGCTCCAGATTGCTCAGAGTTGGCAGAAAAGCTATGCCAACAAGCGCCGTTCAAACCTAGAGTTCCAGGTAGGGATATGGTCCTCCTTAAGGTGTCACCTTAAAAATGTGTCATCTGGTTCAGGAAGCGGGGCAAGCTAGGCCCCAGGTACATCGGTCCTTTTAGAGTTACCGATCGGGTGGGCTGTGTGACCTATCGTTTGGATCTTCCAACAGAGCTCAGCCAAATCCACAACACATTTCATGTCTCCAAGCTGCGGAAGTGTTTGGTGGATGATTCCATAATTGTACCTCTAGAGGATATCCAGGTGGATGACAGCCTGAACTACATAGAGAGGCCAATGGCGATTCTGTATTGGAAGATGAAAACCTAGAGGAAAAAGGTGGTACTGTTAGTGAAGGTGCAGTGGATGCACCACAAGGGGTCAGAGTGGAATTGGGAACCATAGAAGGAGATGAGGGAGCACTACCCAGAGTTATTCGAGGCAGCAGACTTCGAGGACGAAGTCTGAGACAAGTGGGAGAGAATTGTAACATCGGATTCATGGTATGTATTTAATTATAATGTATTCATTTTTACAAGAGCAACTCGACGACTTGGAAGCCCCAAAGTCGTTGAACAGAGATCAGATGAGACACGGGTTTTAAGTAACCTACTCGACGAGTTGAGAGCCCTCAACTCAACGAGTAGGCTGGCATAGGTGAAACCCTAATTTCGGGGGTTTTCACCCTATTTAAGCATCATAATCCCCTCATGCTAGCCCCATTTCCAGCCTCCAAGTCCCAAACCCTAAATCTCAAAACCCTAATGCCTTGTGTGATCTTGTTTGTCATTTTTGAGAGAAAACTTTTGTATTTGAAGCTTGTGGAAGAAGGATAAGTTGAGGTCCCAAGAGAAAGCTTTTAGATCCAGAAACTTCACTCCAGTTGCATCATTTTCTGGTAAGCAAGTCTCAAACTTGCTTAATGATTACTTAGATGTCTTCATTTTCACTTAAATTGGGTTTTGGTCCAAGTAGCATGGTCCTTGGGAAATGGACGTCCTAAGTGAGTATACTTCCAGATCTAGGACCTTGAAGGGCTTTCATGGCATAAAGGTGCAAACTTTATGGCCGTTGAAGCCCCATGCAAGCTTTAGGATGTCATTTTGGCCTTTTAAGCTCCAAAAGGCCATGCATGGAGAAAAAGTCAGAGATTTTAGGTGTTCATGTAGTGTCTAGGGTCTAGATCTCAGTTTGTATGCCTTAGATTTAAGTATTAATGGCTTTTGGATCAAGATCTAGGTCTTAAAGAGTTAGGTTTTGAGCTAAATCCATTAAGGAAGGGTATTAACAGGTAAAGTTGGAAACTTTACCCTTAAAAGGACATTTTCAGTATGTATATGAAGTATGCAACTTAGATCTGAAGGATATGAGCTTAATCCATTAAGAAGGGCTTAACATACTGAAGAACTCGACGAGTTATGAAGGAACTCGGTGAGTTGGGACGAAGGAGTGACTTGTAATGAGGAAGGGAACTTCAAGCAAGACTGCCCAAAGAGGAAAGGAGCTATAAATCCAAATGTACCGCTAGAGCACTATAGGAGATGCTACGAAAGAGTGACTTGTTTCAAGTGTGGGAAGACTAGGCATTATGCTATTGATTGTATATCCAAAAAGAGGTTATGTTACGGATGTAGGGACAAGGGTCATATGTCAAAAGATTTCCCGAAGAAAAACGAAACAGTAAATACATTAAAGCTAAAGGAAAGAGCATTCCAAATGATCCTTAATGAAGCATGTGGCAATGCAAGGGATCAGGAATAAGGATCTATGAAGTAACTGTTGGGTTTTGAGCATTCTAACACTCTTATGGTGTACATGCAACCCTATAAACCTTGGATCTATGTTTTCTCTATTATACATGCAAATATTAATTATTCCAAGGTTTCATCCTAACTAGCATATTATGAAGCACCTAAGTTCTAGTTAGATGACATACCTTTTGATGTAGCTTGATGTCTTCAAGCTTTAAGAGCTTAGCCCCAATAGTGTGGAAGCCTAAAATGGAATCACAAATCACCAAACCACCTTGGAAGAACTTGAGGGAATATGTATGCACACTAAAATTGGCCCACTCTTATTTTCACACACTTGTGCCAAATTTGTGAGCCAAGGACCCCTTTATATATTATGGGGGATTAGGGTTACATCCATGTAAACCCTAATACCCATGACCTTTCATTTACATAGGATCCATGGGTTAAAAGCTCCATGGACTATCCATAAAAGCTTAGCCCAACCTAAATGAACTTGGACCATTCCATATATATAAGAGTCCAATTTAATTAGTTACTTTTGATCACTTAATTAATTCTAAATTAATTCTTGATCAATACTAATTAAATAATATGATTCCATATTAATATATTAGAGCTTATAATATATTAATATTAATCATAAATATACTATTCTCAAAAGACTATCCATATAAATTGTGTCGGTGAAGTGCAACCCAAATGGACCATACCGGGCCGGGTCAAGTACATACTAGATATAGTTATAGACTTAGACATTAATCCAACAGTCTTTTACTTGGATAAGTCTAAAACTATTGTTGAGTATGACTTCAAAACCTAACTGGCAATCGTAGCTCTTAAAGCCGCTGTCGAACTCTGACCTTGTCAATGACTTGTCCATTAGATAAGGGATCATATATTCCTCCATTCTAGATATCATATGGAATGAGACATGGATTATAATCATTCTCTCTGTCCATTTGTTGTTTCCTGATTTTCAATTCATGACGACTGACTGATTGAACAAATCAAACCAGTCCTGGCTTGGCCAAGCACTCACATGTATCATCATTAAATCATTGAGGGGCCCACAGATATCACTTTTATCCCAAAGGTAAAAGGAATGGATAAACTTCGACTCATATGGCTTGTTCTACTACTTGTTGAATCATACACAAAGGCACATTTTATAACATCGAGTTACCGAATGTGTTTTCGTGCAATCAATGTACAACCAACTCATAGTAACAACTCATATCTCTAGGTTTGAAGAATATAAGATATTATCGTCTCATGATCACTCGTGATAAAATCCATGAATTGATTCAAATGAGCATGGGTTGAATCCAATACTTAGAACTTATGAGCACTCATGAGTGATGTAGCACAACTTTGTCCACCAACTTGGACGTCTACAAGCCAACCCATGACAGTCTTGATTCATATATACTTCCAACATATGAACGACTGTGGATGGTTTGAATAACTTAGTCATTCCGGAAGAATAACCTAGTTATTATGGAAGTCAAAACATGCAAAGTGAAACACAAGAATAAATGAATCAAATATGGTATCAAACCCTATGAATATAAATAGACCACTTTTATTTATCACCATACTGATTATTCATTATTCATTGTTTCGGTTTTATCAACTTTATACCTGAATTAAAACCACTAGTTGTCCCATGCTCCAAGCATGTACACTATGTTTTTCTAAACAATAGCTTTGCCATACACCAAGTATGCACTCTATGTTTGTCTATGATCCTTTTCTTTGTGAACTAGATCAATTGAACATAATTTCAATGATTCTCTTTTCACACTCCCAAATACTTGTCTTAAATGTAAGAATTCCAAATTCCTATCATTTATCGAAATCTGTTTAGATTTTAAACTTATATGCACTGTTCCTCTTGTAATGATTATGCACAAAGCCACAAAGACTTGGCAACAATCTTTACAGAGTATTCCAATGGAGAGCAATTCCATGGAAACGATGTCTCAAATTCAAAGCGCATTGCTTTGAACATGCTTCTTGCATTAAGTTTCTTTAACCTTACACAGATTGCTTCCACCTATGAAGACAACTCTATATTCCTATTTTGAATACAACTTCTAAACAAGAGTTTCCTCTTTTCAGACTATATCAATATGGTCCTTCCAAAATTAACACTATACTTCCAACTATCCTTGAGCAACTAGTCTTTGTTAAACCTTAGATTGTCCTCGACAATTGCTTAATCATTTTAGTCATATCCAATTCTAGACCTTTTCCCTTCTTAATACCCCAGGCATTTGGAAAATTTTAGAAATGATGAATATTATAGCACATGCAATCGATCCTGTACCCAATGCAAATGGGACACGATTCATGATGTCTCACATAAAGACATGATTCTAAACCAATCTTTTGCTACAATATTTTTTATTTGCCATGTTCTCAAATTTTGACTATGAAGAGGGATGCCGTAATCATAATCGAATTTTAAGAACGCAATATATAGAATTTTCTTAAGTTGAACCAAACCAACATAAAATTCATATATTTATTCTTGACCAAAGATGTTTAAAATCTCAATCTAAGCTTTTAGAATTGAAATGAAGTATAATTTCCTCTCGCTTAATTATAGCAAAACAACTTTTCAATCCCTGCAAATCCACGAATTGAAACGTTTGTTTTCTATAATTAACATTGCTAACTTGCAACCTTTATCATAATTATCATGCTCTCACTAACATGATGATTATTAGCATAACACTTATGCTCCCACTAGCTTTGACATGTACCCAGAAATCAACTGGACTTCTAGAAATCAATACTTTATTGACTTTCTTACCAAAGTTCAGATTTCTGATACTAGATTGCCTTGATACGACTTTATCAAAATCATACACCTCTCTTAGATAGTTCACAGGTGTGTCTAAACAATTATGAAGAGGGATGCTGTAATCATAATGTTTAGACCTTTTGTCATTCCCACAATTGCTATCTACTCAAAAGCTACTTAGTGAAAGAGTTTCCTTACCATCATTTTCATGAATCGAAGAGAACCTTATAACACTTAGATTTTATGGTGTAAGTGTTCCTATCCATGTGAATTTGTCAAAACCATAATCACAAGACTAGGTTAGTGACAAATCCTAACTCATATGGATTGAACTTGTGCAATCTTAACTTCTTGCCACTTGGCAGCTCAAGGGCCCGCCATTGCTTCCAAGTAGCTATGCAAACAATTGAGAACATGTAGAACTCAAATGTATAGCCAACTTAACTGGAATGGGCACAGAAATGTCAACACGATCGGTTATAAACCTCTAGTTGTGTGCTAGTGATGAAATACAAGTTTTTATTCTTGATTACTTCTTGAAACCCTTTAAGGATCTTTTAGACTCCCACTATCTCCTTGACTTATAAGACTTCTTTTCCAAATATTCAAGAAATAGTGTGGATTCTAATCAAGATAGACACTTAACACAATTGGCATTAGTTGGTCTTTGTTTTATCCAAAACATCACAACTTACCAATTTCAAATGTACAAGAGTAGAAAACTTTTACTCTTACATTTGACAAGTGTTTTAAACCTTCTTTAAGACATGTCACTCAAGCTCCAATCTTAGAGTATATCTCTATGAATTGTTTTTGGAACGAAGTATGAATCATCTTCTTGATTTAACCACTTCAACAATTCATAACTCCTCTTCTTAACTATCATAATGCACTTAGAGGATGAATTGTGATAAGGTCTCAAAATCATTAAGATGATCTTAAAACACGATACTAAAGTACTCTCCCATCTTTTCAGATTTGAGAAACTTTTATCCTTCTGCCTAATTTGATTCTTCTTATTTGTTCTGTCATACATTGAAAATTTTTCAATGTTTCAGAATTATACTTAAGCTTGTAAGTATAATCATATTTACTAAACCATTGTAAATCATGATGAATAGTCTTATCCATCTGTTGTGGTGGACTATGACAAGTGCACAAGAAGTGTACTTGATTCGTCAGTCCTTCTCTTGAATCACATATACTTGTGAACACGGAACTAGTCTTAATTAATTTTCCAAAGTTGAAAATTCTCATACATCACACTCAACACCTTGTATGATTCCAAGTTTTGGTCCAATTGAAACTTGGGTGATGAGAACATTTCCTTATTTGGTAAATTTAGACATTACCACAAATGAAAGAATCAAATTCATATTTCCAATATTGCTATAAACATACAAACATCAAGTTTTCATGAATGTCATTGTAAGGAGATAAAAGTAAATAAAAGTTTGTTTTACTTTATTTTAAAATGCGGAAAAAACTTTTTTTTTCCTTACAATGTAACTTGAAATGAAAACTATGTTATTACTTCTTTCCTAGCAATCTATCATAACTCCTAAGAGTAGCTCAAGAATCTGATCTTCAATCCAACGATAGAAATCCATCTTCACGATCAGATTCAACATACTCTTTCTTTAAGTTTCCTTTACTTTTCCTTTGATTCTTAAACATCAACATGTGACCCAGTCACATCTTGTAATAAGAATATCATAATAGAAACTTAACCGAGTTAGATAGTGGACCTTACCTGAAGTAGAGTCAAACTTATTGACTTTACTAGCCTTATGATCTTTCAGGTAAAATTGACAGCTTCGCAACCAATGCCCTTTCCTTTTGGCAATAGAACCATATGCACCCTTTGAGAATGGTACATGGGACAATCTCAGACTTAGCCTTTCTCTTTACCATTTGGTCAACTGAGTTGACTATGGACGATCCCTTTCCATTAGGAAGAGAATGCTTTTTCTAGATTTCTAGTGTCACCATTGTCAATGTCCATAAAGTTTTGGGAATTCGATCTTCTAATCAAATTTGCTTTACTAGCCCTCCAAATCATTGCTGATTCAGCAGTACCAAGCAAATTGATAAGATCAATAAGGGTCTTGTCATAGTCTGTTTCATAGGAGTCCCAAAGGAACTCACTATGCGAATTAGAAAGTGATTACACCACTAACTTTCTCAAGACTTTGACACCCAACTCTCCTGGCTTGTCAGTATGTGACTACATCTCCAAGATGTGATCACACCTAGACCTTGCCTTGCCAATAGGGATTGGGTGACCTTGAACTTGTGGGTTAGGAGAATAATTGGAGCAGGTGGAGGAAGTGAAGTTCCAAGAGATTTGGGAAGATCATAGATGTCTGAACTAGACATGTTTTGGGAGATATTCAAGATAGTTGATTTAAAGTCCTTAATATAACACCCAATATGAAATATTAAGGCTAGGACCCAACACAATATTTTATAACTTGGAAGAGGGATGTCGTAATCCAACCTATAGAATATTTGAAGGTAGGTGAATGACGATTCACCAATTTCCACCATGAAAAATGAAATAATTTATTAGGTTTTAATTGGATTTGAAACTCCTAGATCTTTGAGATTTATTGAACTTTCAATGGCATGTTTCAATCTCGAGTGTGCCCTTCAGGTTTTGTGACTGGGATGCCGAGGATCACAAAACCAGGTGTGAAGTAACCATGCAAATAACTTGGTACCCTTAAGTGTTTACCCCTCAATTAATGTGTCGGTTAACCTCACACGCTCCATCGATACTATTATAAACATTAAGTTACCCTTTGCCTACCTTGTTAAACACGAGTTAGTGTGCCGGTTAACCACACACGCTCCACTAACCGACTTAAACAAAGTGCAAAGTGTAATTTCATGGATTAGCACCTTATTCACATTTTCCTAAGTAACTAAGATTGGGAATTTAAAAGTGTTTAGTTACTTAGGGGGTGTTTGGCTTAGCTTTTAAAAGCTCAAAAGTTCTTTTCCAAAAAGTTACAAAAAGTCAGGAAATCCTGACTTTTCCAAAAAGATGCTTTTCCTTGTATTAAAACTCCAAAAGTTACTAGTTTGCCAAACATCTTTTTGTTTTTTTTTTCTTTTACAAAAAGGACGTTTGGCTATGAAAAGCTAAGCCAAACACCCCCTTAGTATTTATCATTAATACTTTTAATGAAGGGAGAATTATAGTCCTTGTCCTACCCGTTCGGCTAACGACCCTCCACCTGTCAAGGAAGCAGTGGGTGAGAGTGGACACCCATTAAACTGCCATTTTATAGGCAGTAACCTTATACCCCCCTTATAGACCTGCTTCGTGAATGAGGCCTACTAATGGTAAGACGACTTGCTCTTATACATATAATATATTAAACTTTTAATATTATAATAGTATAAGGGTGTATTTTAGACATTTAAAATACTTGGTGGTTTAATCTATTAATTTATGCTTTTTAAAATCAAATCAGAGAAATCTTTATAAAAGATGTTGCAGAATTGGTCCCCAAAACCAAATATGATAAAAGTTTGTCAAAACCTTTCTTTAAGAAATATATCATTTCCTTTTATATCAAAACCTTGAGATGTCATGTTCCGATACAGATCAAAAGCATAAACAAGACATTATAAGCCTTACGGCAGTTATTTGTAACTACTGGCCTATAATCCAAAATTCACTCATCATCATCATCCGACTATGCTTGGGGTCCTCTACCTGTAATATAAACAGCTAAGTGGGTCAGGCTTGGAAGCCTGGTGAGCATATAGGGTTTTCAACCCACAATACATAAATTTATTATGTTTAAACATCAATCAATCAACCTAATTACCCCAAACCCCATTATTTTATTTATTTCTTAAGGGTTTACCCTAAGAATCAACTATCACTCCTTCCTAAGGATTCATCCTAAGGAATAGACACAAAGTCACCTCGTGACCGGGGTTTATACAACGGGCACTAATTCCATAGCTGCCAAAGTTTATTCAACATGTGCTAAGTCCATAGCTCTCGTTTATCGACAGTATTATTTACAGGTATTCTCTCCTGCAATACATGTCAATGGGTTTTAGAGTACAACAAATGAACATATAGTTCATTCCACCTACAGGTTGCGGGCCTGCTAGTGTTCCATAGACTGTCTAGAATAGTCAATGGTTGTCATCCATACTCTGCTGAATGACTACAACAACAACAACATCGAGGCCTCTCATCTTTTTAACACACGTCAACTATTTCATCTACCCATGTTCTACCCAACATATTTTGTAGATAAAAAGCATATATAGTTTAAAACTTGTATAAAACATCAATTGAATAGTCACCTTAATTAAACAATTAATATATTTACACATAACACATATTTCAAGGTAAATACTTCATATCTATGTGTAAGGTGAAAGTAACTACACACTCACTTGATTTAATGAAAACCGGGTAGCAATTCGTTTCCTAAAATGATCGTTTCTAATAAAACCGGGAGTTTTATTGAGAAACCGGGCTCTGCGAAAGGTCGGGCTTCGAAACCGAAAAGATAAATTTTTCGGGCTTCTAGGGCACTTCGTGGCGTATTCCGGGGCTTACAATCGATACCGGGGCTTCGGGGAATGATAATATGAAAGAAATATGGAGAAAGGGGCTAAAAGTGACAAGTTTTCAAAATACCCCTGGGAGGTCTCGCACCCTTCTATTTATAGGGGAGGAGGACCGAAGGCTCGGATCCGAACCGAGGAGGGGATGGCACACGTCTGCGAGGCTCGGACCAAGTGGCTGCTTCAGCGAGGCTCGGACTGGTCAGCTGCAAGCTTCGGATTGGTCAGCAGCCTCAGTCCAATGAGAAGAGTCCACGTATGCGAAAGGGGTGTCCGAGGAGCATCCGCGGGGTGTCTCTTGCGAGCCTGTCCGAATGCGAGTAGACCGCGGACTTGGTCCAATCAGAAGACGACACGCGAAGCTCGGTCCTATCAGGAGGTGCCACGTGGAGGCCTCGCATGCGAGGGATGACGTGTCCGAGGTGACTCAGCGAAATTTCTCGGTTTTGGGGATTTTTCTCGTTTTTTACGCAAAAACTTCTAAAATCCATAACTTTCGCATACGAGCTCCGTTTTTGACGTTCTTTATATGCATGCGTAGCTAAAATTACGCTCTACAACTTCTGTTTAGACTTCGTCGGCTAATTTTGATTTTAAATTTTATATTATTATTTTTAACAGACCGGGACAGGAAATCCATTAGAAATTCATAACTTCTTCATCCGACGTCCGTTTTCGTCAGACTTTTTACCGTTGTGCTCCTAATGATGAGACCTTCAATTCTCGTTTAGGTTGTGTCAGCTAAAAATCGCTCGATCTAAAATTCGAGTTTTTAGCTGTCTACTGCTAAGCTGAAACTTCGAAAAATCATAACTTCCTCATACGAAGTCAGATTTGGGCGTTCTTTTTATCGAACTTCTCGGTTTAACAAATACTACGAATTTCGTTTAAATTACTAAGGCTAAAAATTAGTTTATCAAAAACTCACTTTTTACGACATTCGGCACCATGCCGGTTTTGTCGCGAAACTTCGACAGGTCATAACTTCTTCGTTATAACTCGGATTTCGGCATTCTTTATATCCCCGAAATCCTTGTTTCGACCACTAAAACTTTATGTGAAGATATCAGGCTTATCTCACACTTTAATTTTGACGCTTATTTTTATTTTTAATTAATTAAACCCTAATAATTAAGCATAAAGCACATAATTCACATAAAATTCACATAATTCCTTTTCATTTATTCTAAATGAGTTACAAAGGTTAACCTAGACCATTATGTCAATATTACTGCCTAGCCTAGAAACACGGGCGTTACAAGAGGCCTATACTACCGGAAGCACATGACTCGCACTTGGATCATGGAAAATCTCAAGGTTACCAAGAAGCTAGTAATAGATTTTGTTTTGTTCGTGTATGTCATTACCATTGTTTCGGTAATGACTAAGAAGATGATTGTTATTCCGACGCTAGTGGTCTTGTGAAATTGAGTCTGACTAAGATAAGTATGTTACCTGGTTTAGAGAACCAAGTTCAATGTAACATCCGAGTTAAGCCAGACAGTTGAAGTGAAAGATAATCGAAACAACCAATAGAAGTATCATGATCGTTGTAAGAGCTTGCATCTAGAAGTGATACATTTTAGAATGTGATTATATCACATTAGAGCGTGAAGGAAGCTGTCTTCACGTCTGGAATTTGACTCTAAAAGACTCGAGTCTAAGCGTTGCATCATACGATGGGAGGTCAATAGAACATGACCCATCGGTCTATTCCGGTAATCGAAGGAAAGAACTTATCTTAAGTTTGTTAAGAAGAAGAAGGAGTCTCCAATAAGGATCGAGATTGTGACTTATTGAAAGTCCAACATGAGATAGAGAGCGGGTGCAAGACCGAGCACCGTGTGTAATAAAAAGTCCAAGAGATAGATATTCGTTCGAAGGAACATAGAAGTTATGATTATTACCTGGGATTAAGAGATAACATATGGATTCATTATACAAGCAGTTGTTTTTGATGATTCCGGGACGTAATCATCCTAAGGGGGAGATAGTTGTAATGCTCGTAGATTCGGGCTAGTCAATTTAGAAACAATGAGCATCAAAAATGAATTTTTGATAGAAGATTATTTAGAACAAATAATCTTAACGAAGTTATAGTATATTTCACAAAGGTTCCGTACATATAAAGAATACCGAAATCCAAGTTATAACGAAGAAGTTATGACATGTCGAAGTTTTACGGAAAAACCGGCACGGCACCGGGAATCGTAAAAAGTTTATTTTTGATAAACTAATTTTTAGCCTTAGATATATAAATGAAATTTTTACTATATATTAAACCGAGAGTGTGCATAAAAAGAATGTCAAAATCTGACATCGTATGAGGAAGTTATGATTTTTCTAAGATTTCGTATAGCGTATACAACTCAGAATTTGAATTTCAGATTAAGCGATTTTTAGCCAACACAGCCTAAATGAGAATTGAATATCTCATTAATAGGAGCTCAACGATAAAAAGACAGCCAAAAACAGAGTCCGTATGTAGAAGTTATCAATTTTACATGGTCGTTAACAGTATAATATTCTCATACTATTTAATTTAAAATCGGTAGAGAATTAGCTGATGGAGTCGAAACAAAAGTTGTAGATTATGTCTCCACCTACGTGTGGATATAAAGAACGTCGAAATCGAAGATTGTATGCGAAAGTTACGAGGTTTAGAAGTAGGCAGGGTGCTGTTGTAAAGGGGGTGACGTGGCTGAATCTGGGTCATTGCTTTCTCCCCAGATCTTGCCACCAGATGGTGACATGTGGCACCAAGTTGAGCCATATTTCAGCCTATAAATAGAACCGCTTCCAGCCTCATTTCTTCACACTTCCACCTTTCTCTTTCTCTCTCTAACTTCTCTCTAAACCTCTAACCCCCCCCCCCTAAAGACCTAGGAAACTCCCCTAGCGCTAGAAGAAAGCTCTGGAGCGCCCGACGATTCCAAGAAAAAGAGATTTTCGGCTCAGAAGCTCTACTCCAACGGAGCCCTGTTTTTAGTAAAACCCGTTGTAAGTGAGATACGCCTACCTTACTTTAAATATAGCTTATATTTAAATATAATATCGTTATTATGAACCTATAAATAAGAGTTACTAGCGATTCAAAGTCGTTATACTGATTGATCTACTTACGGGAATGATTTCTAGGCAGTGATTTAGTGAGGTGTTTAAATTTGGATTTCCAAACAGTGACTTGAATAAACCAAACGGACCTACCTCCGATATGATCCTACATGGTTGTTCCTTACTTGATAGATCATGAAAGTATACTTTGAGTTAATAATGAATCTAGACTAATAATCAGACACAATAAAGATTAAACTAAAATTTAGCGATAATAATGTTAGGTTTCATCGAAGGAAAATGGAATCGTTAGAAGCGAAGCGCTGCCTGAGTTTGGAATCATCACTTTAACAAACGAGTGTGTAGTTACTTTCATCTTACACATAGATATGAAGTATTTAATATAAGTTGTGTGCTACGTGTGCATATTATCTGTGTACTTAATATTTATGTTGGACGAACAAAAATATACATGTTTAATTGTTTTAAATTGTATGGGTTATACCTATAATTATGATGGGTAAAGACGGGTAAATGAAAGATGAGTTAGATGATGAGATGAAAGGTGATAAAGATCATGAGATGAGGATGAGAGGTGAAAAATAAGAGAAGCCTTTACCTAAGCGTTGTCCCCATCATCTAGCAGAGTATGGATGACAATCACGGACTATTCTAGACGGTCTGGTGGAACACTAGCATGCTCACAACCTGTAGGTGTTGTGAACGAGATGTTCACCCGGTGTACTCTAAAAACCCATTGACATGTATTCCGGGAGGACTCCCAAAAATAATACTGTCAATAAATGAGATAACCCTGGCAGCTATGGACTTAGTGTTGGATTAGTGTCTAAGTCCATAACTATAATTGGTATGTACTTGACCCGATTTGGCATGGTCCATTTGGGTTGCACTTCACCGGAACAATTTATATGGATAGTCTTTTGAGAATAGTATGTTTATGATTTATATTAATATATTATAAGTTCTAATATATTAATATGAAATCATATTATTTAATTAGTATTGATCAAGAATTAATTTAGTGATCAAAAGGAACTAATTAAATATGGAATCTTATATATATATATATATATATATATATATATATATATATATATATATATATATAGCATGGGCCAAGTTCATTTAGGTTGGGCTAAGCTTGCATGGATAGTCCATGGAGTTTTTAACCCTTGGATCCTATGGATGAAAGGTCATGGGTATTAGGGTTCACATGAATGTAACCCTAATCCACCACATTATATAAAGAGGTCCTTGGCACATGAAATGACACTAGTGTGTGAGTAAACAAGAGTGGGCGATTTTCTAGTGTGCTTACTATTCTCTCAAGTTTTTCCAAGGTGTTTTTGGTGATTTGTGATTCCACTTGAGGCTTCCACACTATTAAGGCTAAGCTCTTAAAGTTCAAGACTTCAAGCTACATCAAAAGGTATGTCATCTAACTAATTTCTTGTAGTATAGTTGCTTCATATTATGCTAGTTAGGATGAAGCTGCGGAATATTGAATATTTGCATGTATAATAGAGAAAACATAGATTCAAGGTTTATAAGGTTGCATGTACACCATATGCGTGTTAGAATACTCAAAACCCATCACTTAGCGCCCGCTGGATGAACCCTGGCAACTACGGACTAAGTGTCTGTTGAATAAACCCTGGCAACGATGGACTTCGTTCCTATTCCTTAGGACAATCCTT
Organism: Lactuca serriola; assembly: GCF_051521515.1. Classification (NCBI taxonomy): domain Eukaryota; kingdom Viridiplantae; phylum Streptophyta; class Magnoliopsida; order Asterales; family Asteraceae; genus Lactuca; species Lactuca serriola. Next base: position 32,768,614 of record NC_136408.1, read on the forward strand.
AGGAATAGATTATTTATATGGAAAATACTTAAGAATAAAGAAGATAATAGGGATGGGTAATTGGGTTAATTGTTTGATGTTTAAACATAATAACTATATTATTGTGGGTTGAAAACCCTATGTACTCACCAGGTTTCCCAACTTGACCCACTTAGTGTATTTGAATCACAAGTGTCGATATGAAGCTACACTACACTGAGAGATTAAGGAGACGTAGATCACTAGTCTAAATGAATGTAAGGTATGTTTATGCTTATGTTTTTGTATTGACGATGAAATCCCAATGTTTTAAAAGGAATAAAATACATTTCTTCGGAAATGCTATGATAATGTATTTATCATGTTTTTTCTGGGAACAAATTCCGCAACATATTTCTTTAAAATATACTATGATATTCAAAATAAAGCATAAACAAATCGGTCTTTTCTGGCCGTAAAAATGGGGATGTCACATGAGGTGAGTTTCCTCCTGTATGAATGGGTGGAAGGCACCAATGTCGGCCAGTATTGTTGGATTAGTGTCTAAGTCCATAACTATTTTGGTATGTACTTGACCCGGTTATGAGCATGGTCGTTTTAGGTTGCCTTCACCATAGCAACTTGTAGGAAGAATTAAGGACAGAAAGGATTAATTATGATTTATTAATATACTATAAGAATAATATATTAAAGGAGAAATCATATTGTCTATTTAATATTAGTCAAGAATTAATTAAGAATTAATTTTGTGGCTAAAAGAGATTAGTTAAACTTAGGGGACTGGTGATGTAATTATAAGATAGTTGCAAGAATGGGCTAATGGACTCCATAGAGTGGAGTGGACGAAATTTATGGGGAAGCCTATAAGATTTTGTCCATGGCTCTAACGAAAGGATTCCATGGGCTGCTTAGAGCCTAAGCAGTCGGATTAGGGTTTCCTAAGTTCAAAACCCTAATAACCTACCTATTTAAAGGACCCCTATGGCCCCAAAAACGGGGCTAAGACTTCCTTTAGGGTTTCTAGACGTTTTTGGCTGCCTCCTCTCTTCTCCTCTTCATCCTTATTGCTCATGGTGTTTGTGACTCCATTAGAGGTGCAACACTTGAGGCACTAAGCTTTCTGAAGCCAATCAAAGGAAAGAATTGATTGTTATTACTACATAACAATCAAAGGTATTCTCTAAACCCTAATTCATATTATAATATGTTAGATCTAGGGTTTATAGCTTTGGATATTCAATTGTATGTTCATTAGACAAACTAGATCTGAAAGCTATTAGGGTTTGCATGTACACCATATGAATGATGTAATGCTCAAAACCCATCAATGGTATCAGAGCCTAGGGCTATTTGTTCATGAATTGATTCTTATTTGATAGTTTATTGGATGAAAAATCATTTTTTGCACCTTCTGCTTGATTGACTCGGCGAGTCAGTAGATGAACTCAGCGAGTCAGGCTGACTCGGCGAGTCCCAGGCTCTGGCAGCGATTTTTGGCGATTTTCTTGCTGTTTTGGCTTGGGATACTTACCATAAACGTTTTTAATTAATAAGATTTTTATTGATTTTTGGTGAATATCCTTACCAAAATAGAAGATAATTACCAATTAATCAAATATTTATTGCCTTATAAGATAACCTTTAATTATTTTGAGTTATTTGATGAATTATCTTGCAAGAAATTGAATTAGGTCAATTTTAGATAATTACCAATTATTTGTTTAATTTAATTATTTTTAATTTGACCTAGATAGTTTTGAAAAGTTTCAAAACTTGCCCTCAAGTTTTGGAATTAAAATTTTTTGATTAAAAGTTAATTTTCAAATATTTAAATTCTCACTACTAGAATATAGGCCTTTAATGACGTGCAAACCTTGACACGCAGTGATTTACAATACGCAAAAGTGTGTGTCCTAAAAATAATGTCATTTCTTCTAAAATTTGAAGGATTAAGGGCGCGCATTTTTGCGCGCCCTTAAAATTCGTGTCAGAACGAAAAAAGAAAAAACACGGAGGGCACTCAGCATAAAAGGTGTGTCGTCTAATCACGTCGCTTTTAAAATGAACGCGCGCTTAGACTATTTATCTTATCAAAAAAATCACAGGGACCATTTTCTAGGGTTTTGTCAATGAGGCTCTCTACCACGTTCTACATCAACTCTCCTCCTAAAACCTTCATTCCATCCCTCCATTCTATCTGCAAACTCTAGGCCATCGCCACCACCATTGAACCCTAAAATCACACTCCTCCTTCATCTACCTCTCCACACTCTCCATCCATCGGATCGACCTTAATTCTCTCCCTCCTATTTACAAACCCCTTCTACCCACCGATAATCACACTCGCCCTGAATTACTTGCATTCCTTATCTCTTAAAAACCTAATCCAACATATCACACTCCATATATATTGTTCAAAGACACCTTTCACAAACCATCCATCTGCTTATCTCTATCGTTGGCTCCTTAAGCGGCGAGTCCTCTCTGCTCGCCGCCGTTAGCCATCGCTTCCCTATGAAACCACCAGCGGCCGGATCTTTGTCAAAACCCGACAATTCATCTCCTCTATTCAGTTTTTGTCTATATCTTCTTCCTCGGTTCCATATCCACAATCACATACAGCACCTACCAGGGCTTCTATGGAATACAAGTCAAGTTTTTCCCCACCATGAAATCCCTAATCTTCTCCTTCTTCCCACTCGTGCCGACCATAATTGCTGCTCAGCTCATCCTATCCCTCATCTCGCTTCCGTTCTCCTATTATTTCTGGTAATCATCAAGATTGGGTAAAACCTAGGGTTTGTAATTGAATACGACTAGAATTACTTTATCACGCCATTTGTGTTGATGGGTGCAGCGCTAGCTTTTTTCCTAATCTATTTCCAAGTGAACTGGTCACTAGCTTGTGTGGTGGTTGTGGCGGAATCAAAATGGGGGTTTCAACCATACTCAAGCAAAGCATATAGACATCATTACCACTTGGCCAATTGCCATGGCCCTCCACTCGCTGGTTCTAAACCCTGAAGACACGACCACCACCACCACCATTACTAAACCAATAGAAGAACTTTCAACAATGGTGAAACCTGATCAGGCCTTATACCTGATAACATTAAAGGTCTTTTTACATCCCCACCCGCTAATTTCTTTGAGTTAATTATATAAATGTTTTTCATGGTGATTTTGTCATTCTTTTCAGTTTGAAGAGGTTGTTTATAAAGTCAAAATTGAAGGTTCAAGAGTCGGATCTACCACATGTTGGATAAAGTGATCGTGCTCTCTAAAGGCTCATAGATTTACTATGGTTCTGCTTCCACATCTTTGGACTATTTTTCTTCAATTGGATTTTCCATGTCTGTTACAGTCAAACCGACTGACCTTTTTCTTGATCTTACTAATGGTAAATCAATAATTTGAAATGATATTATTTGTATGTGATTTTTTATCGTTATTAACCACAAAAAAGTTTTTAAATCTCGTAGGAAGGAATTGCACCTGATTCAATGCATGATTATGAGCAAGGTGAAAACACGAACAATGAGAAGAAATCAATAAGGCAACAACTCATCAGTTGTTATGAAACAAGACTGAAAACTGATGTATGTGATTTGGACGTTGGCAATTACAATCCTGGAAAAGAAACTTTACCAAGTATTTGTAAAAATAATAATAATAATAATAATAATAATAATAATAATAATAATAATAATAATAATAATAAAAAATAAATAAATAAAAAATTGATGCATATGTTTTTTTGGAATTTAAGGGTAAAATGGTAGAAAAGAAAAGAAAATAACATCATGTATTCAACACTTTGTGTGTATAAACTAACTCTCTTTGAAAGTAGGAAACTGTGTGGAATCAAAGCAATGGTGTACAAGCTGGTGGCATCAGTTCAAGGTGTTGGTTCTCAGAGGACTTAGGGAGAGGAGATTTGAAGCTTTCAATAAGCTTAGAATCTTTCAAGTCATAAGTGTTGCTATGTTGGCTGGACTCCTATTGTGATTCTGATTGGGTTTTGCTCTGTTGCGTTATCTTTGATGTTGTTGTTTGGGATTCTGATTCTGATTGGGTTTTGCTCCTGAGTATGTCAGCTTGCCTTTTGATGATAGGAAAATCCCTCATATTTTTAGTAGTGTCCCAGCTTCATGAATGATGATCGAGGTTAGTGGATTCTACTCCACAAATTAGGTTCTTGCTTTTATCAACTTACCTCTTTATAACTGTTGTTAACCTTGCGATCCATTGACCATCTAATTTGAAAAAATCTACTTTTCTAATGGGACTTATTTTTTTTAATGGTGGCAGGAAGCCAGGAGAAATCAAGGTGGCAAAGCAAGCCATGCTTCATGGAGAAATTAGGATGATCTTAATGAATATTTTTGGTAAGTACTCTCTTAATATTATAAAACTTGCATTCATGCTGAAACAATTATGTTTTTCCCATGGATAGCAGTCAGGAGATGTCAAGATCACGTTTTAGTGTGGAGCTTGATGCTGCAAATGCAGTAGGGATGTTTAAATGGCAAGGTATATGCATATTCTTCGTTTTAAGCCATATATACAACATGAAATATAATAATATTTCCTTTTTTGTTTTTAAAACTATGCAAAAAATAATCTCGTTTACTGTTGACACGTTGAAGCAGCAGTTGCGTTTTGAGCCCACTACTTACGGTTGTTGCGACAGGTGGCACACTCTTATTCATTGATCCATTATTTTTCACAATCTCATGTCTCCTTGAACCCTTTTTTGCCTCCTCAACATTATTTGTTACATCCTTGTTTCCTTTTCTTGGCCCATTAAACGAAAACAAAATGAACCGCTTGGATTTTTTTTCATTTTTTTATAAAAATGTACGTTTTTCTTACCCGCCATTCCTGACATTGGACAGCTTGCATGTCCATGACATTCCTGACATTGGACCACTTTATTCCTAAGTCGTTCATGTATGAGTTGGTAACCACACGTTTCCAGTGTTGATAGTCCACAGTGAAGTCCAAAGTTGATCTTTAAATGTCATGTCCTTCCTCCTTTTTTTTTAAAGACCAGAATACCCTCTTTTATGTATCTTGAAATAAATAATAATGAAATGTTCTTTACACATAAATAAAAATTTTAAAATTATTAATTTTTTGTTGTATTTATTTTCATCTCCTGCCAACCAAACACTTGACAATATTAAATACATTAAATAAATGTATTCTAACATCTCTGGCTTTTTGTTGTAGTATAAAAGGTTCTACTTGGAGTGCCTCACAATTCCTATATTTTTTGTTGGATTTAATCTTCCCAAGGTGAATCTAAGTTCTCATATATTGCAACAAGCATACTTGCAGTTTATATCAACTAAATCTAAACTGCATGCAAGGAATATGTATAGTGTTTTTTTTGTTGCTGCTATTGACTAGTTTACCCTTGAGTATCCTTTAATAAGATAATGTGAGTTAGTAGTTGTTAATGATTCAGAACTTTGTAATATGCTTTTGCAGGGCAGTTTGTTATATTGGGCAGCCAACAGCTCCCTAACCCTTGTTCAGGTTGGTTTTCGCTTTCTAATATAGTGTTCCTTATGATGGAATCATGGCTCATTCCTTCACAACAGAAAAAAAAAAATTGTTTGTTTTGGGGGATATTCGCATAAAAACCCTAAAGTTTTTCATAAAAATATGGTTTTACCCTAACATCACTTTTTGGTGGGTTTAGAGGGTGCTGCTTTCCCAAAAACACCAACCTCTGAACTCAACAACCAGATAAATTAGAAAAGGGTATAAAGGGTATAATGGCATCAACATCAGTATCACAGATAGAATATGTTCAGATTACAAAAGGGCAAATTATTTGCACTTTGAACAGGGATGATCCAGACGTACCATGTAATGATGATATCTTTTTACTGTTTCATCCTTCTACTCCTTTTCCTCCTTGTATTGGACAAGTTGCTACAACAGATTCCATGTGTCCATTATCTCCTTCATCTCATGAGAAAGTTGAACAGGGGATAATCACAGTAAGAAAATCAGGCCCACTTCCTATGAAGCCGAATAATCATCTTAGTATTCCTGGTCAAACTAGGTCAATGCAATTACACACACCTCTAGAAAACACCCGGAATGGACTGGTGGAGGAAGGTGGCGCTAAAGCTGAACTTCAAGTAACATGTACAAATGGTTTGGTTTGAGCATTATTTTATTTAAACAGGGTTTAGGAAGTCTTTAATAGTTGATGATGTATATTGTTTAATGGACTTGACCCATGCTCAGGAGTCATGCCTTGCAAGTGAAATAATAATATAATGTTGGGGTTTTTTGTTATAATAATGAAACTAATCATATTTTACTTACTATTATGAAAGTTGGGCTACTAACCAATCGGTATATAAGGGCATAATTGTAATTTTCTATATTTTGTAAATTTATGTGTCTGATATATAATAATACTTTGTTTCTTTTTTCTTCGCAATAACAGTTGAGGCAAAAAAGCACTTGCAGATTTACTACAGATGCAATCAGTTCATGTAAGTTAAAATTCTAAATTTACTGTAGAGTTATTAGATAATTATTATTATCTAGTTAGTTAGGAATTGTTACCTGATGCTTCTCTTCCCCCTGTTGTAGATGGTCTTCTATGGTTCATAAATGAACTAGGCATACAAGTGATGGATTGGAAAAAAAAAATTGTTACCTGCTGTAGATGGTCTTCTTATGGTTTATTTATTTATGATATAATGGGGATGATTATGATAGGAGTGGGGTCTTCTAGGACATCTGGAGTGAGACGAAGCAGCATAATTAAAAGGAGGCCTTTGGAATATTGGAAAGGAGAAAGACTCTTATATGCTCGAGTCCATAACAGTAAGTGCACATTGCACTTCGTTTTTAACATATCTTATTTCTTATCACTTGACATAAAAAATTGAAGTGTGTGTGCGTATATATATATATATATATATATATATATATATATATATATATATATATATTAGTAATTGTGGAATGAGGTAGCTATTTTATGTGAAACAAATGTGGATGGGTTGGTTGCAGGCCTGCCTTACTACTTGTTGGCTTTTGTGTGCAAGCATTCATGGATTAGGGTTTCGTGAATAGAAACTGGGAAAATGGGCATGTAAAAATGTTGGTTTTGATGGTATGCAATCACATTCCACTTCTAATTTCTTGCTTTTCACAATGATTATATACACACACACACACACATATATATATATATATATATATATATATATATATATATATATATATATATATATATATATATATATATATATATATATTATAGTTTACAAACTGTAGAATGTGTTCAGTAGTGAATCTCATAGGGACAAAATGGTAAATCTGCAGGTGGTTCAATCAATGTCATTTAGTAATATTTGGAAATACAGCCTCTGTAAGTTTGACTAAAACCTTCTGATTTTGTTTACTTTTTAACTTTGTTTTTGGTTTCATTTAGTAATAAAGTATCAAATATCAACAGTTATGTGGTAGTAATCCTTCTGAGGGGGTGTTTGTTGGGCTGCTTCTTTCAATGTCATTAACAACAGTGGTAAGTAAAATCTTACTATTATGAAAATCTTTTGTTTAAATCTACCTTATTGACATGTAGCTGATTAAACATTAATTTAATTATGCAGGTTTTGAAGTTTTTGATGGAAAAGAATAGTGTTAATGCTCTTCATAGAAAAGTATGTTGGTAGTTTAGGAAATTTGGCAAATAATTTAGTTAATTATATAAAAAATGTTGAAATGTTACATTTGTCTATTATTGGAATGATTATTTGTATGACATTAAATTTTGTGCAATGTATTGTATTTTTTGTATTGTGAGACATGAAATGCAAATTTAATTTGAAAATCAGTAAATCTATAAATAATTTTTTTTAAAAAAAAAAAATTAAAATTATGATACGCAAAAAATTGTGTGTCGTCTTCATTTATTACATGACCTTTCTTGATACGCATTGCGTGTCATTAACACGCGTGTCATAAGGTTACGACATGCGAATGCTTGTCGTCTTCCTTTATGACAGGGCCTTCCTTGATACGCATTGCGTGTCGTAAACGCGCGTCGTAATTGCGCGTCGTAAATGAGCGTCGTAAATGCGCGTCGTCTCTCTTTATGACATGGCCTTCCTTGACGCGCATTTGCGCGTCGTCTGAGCCTTTTACGATGCGCAATGAGCGTCGTAAAATGTTGTTTTTCTAGTAGTGTCTAACCCCAAAAAGTTTTGAAAAGTTTCAAAACTTGCCCTCAAGTTTTGGAATTTAAAAGTTGATTAAAAGTTTAATTTTGAAATGTTAAATTCTAAAACCCTCGTATTTTGAAAAAAAAATCAAATTACACCCTTATGGTTTTGTTAATTAATTAAAGTGTATAATTAAAAGAGAGTTAATAAATCCATAAAGTTTTGGTTTACATTTAATTAAATTAAATGTATAATTAATTAGATTAGACCACCTAGTATTTTAAAAGTTTAAAATACACCCTATACTATGTATATATGACATTAAAAGTCTAATATTATATATGTATAAGTAAACAGTCAGTCTTACCGTTAATAGGTCTCATTCACGAAGCTGGTCTATAAGGGGTGTTTAAGAAAATTGCCTATAAAATGGCGATTGAATGGGTATCCACTCTTACCCACCGCACTCTTGACTAGTGGAGGGTCGTTAGCCGAATGGGTAGGATAGGACGAAACCTTCCATTATAAGTATAATGAAGTACAAAGTAACTATATGCTTTTACAAATTCCCAAATTCTAGTTACTTTAGGCAAAATGTGAAATTGTATGCTAATCCATGGAATTACACTTCGTACCCTTGCCAAACGTTAGTGGAGCATGTGTGGTTAATCGACACACTAATTTGGGATTGACATTGGTGGCGAAGGGCGGCTCGATGTTTATCATAAATCAATGGAGCGTGTGTGGCTAACCGGCACATTGATTAGGTGATAGTAGCATTGAGTGCACCACGTAGATTCGTATGGCTATTCACAACTTGTTTGTGATCCTCGGCATCCCAGTCGCAAACATGAAGGGCATAATCAAGATTAAACATGCCATTGAAAAGTTCAATGAATCTTAAAAGATCTAGGATTTTCAATTCATTTAAAACTTAAACCCCATTATTGTTTTTCATGGTGGGAATTGGTGAATCGTCATTCACCTACCTTCAAATATTTTGCATCTAGATTACGACATCCCTCTTCTAGGTTGTAGAGTATTGTGTTAGATCCTAGCCTTGATGTTTCATTTGGGTGTTACATCAAGGATTCTTATCAACTAACTTGAATTTCTCCCGTTTTGTAGATGTCTGAATCTAACAATGGTCTTCCCAAATCCCATGGAACAATTCTTCCAAATGAAGATGACATTCCTCGATATGATCAAGGAGCCAGAAATCATGCTTCACTTCCTCCACCTCCTCCAATTATCCTCCCTGACCCACAAGTTCGAAGGCTTGAAAAGTTCAAGCTAACTCAAGCCCTTTTAACAAGTGAACACAAAGATGGGAAAGCTGTGTGTGCACACTTCTTAGAGTGAAGTCACACATTGACAGGTTAAGGATGCCGGGTGTCAAGATTTCAGGTGAGTTGGCTGTTGACTGGGTTCTTCAGTCGCTTCCTAAATCATATAGTGAGTTCGTAAGAGAGTAGTATATGATGGAACACGACGTGACTCTTATTGATCTCACCTATTTGCTTATAGCTGCTGAATCAGCAATGATTTGGCGTGTTGGTCAAGCAAATTTGTCTGGTGAATCAAACTCCCAAACTTCAATGGACACTGGCAACATTGGAAGTCCAGAAAGGACTAAGTAAGAGATTGTCCCATGTGCTGTGCCAAAGGATTCGATTAGCTTTTATTGCCAAGAGAAGGGGCATTAGAGACGAAGTTGCCCAAACTACCTGAGAGATCTAAGAGATGGGAGAGTCAAGGCATATGGCTCTACTTCAAGTAAAATCCATTATCTAACTCTTTTGAGTTTCTATTATAGATTCTTAATACATGATGCGATAAGATTACATTTTGATGTTTTGTAGGATTGAAGAAAAGAGAGGAAGCTTAAGGGAAGAAGTGAGCTGAATCTAATCGTGAACGGATTTCGATCGCATTGTTTGAAGATTGGATTTTTTTAGTGACACGTCTTTAGTAGGTTTATAACACTCAACAAATGTGGAATTGGGAAAAGTTTTCTTATTCTTGCACATTTCAAATTGGTAAGTTGCGCTGTCTTGGATAAGACAAAGACCAACTGGGACCAGTTATGTGAAGTGTTAGTCTTGATAAGATTTCGCACTAACTCTTGAATATTTGTTTTGTCAAGGAAAGTTCCTTGATAACAGAATCATATATGTCAAGAGGTCAGTGGGAGTCTCAATTGTTTTGAAAAGTTCAAGAACTAATCAATAATAAACTGATATTTAATCACTAGCACACGACTTGAGGTTTGCAACCTATCATGTTGACGTAATTTAGTTTATGTGCCATTCCAGTTTAAGTCAATTATGCATATGAGTTCTATGTGTCCTCAATTGATTGCATAGAGGCAAAGCACCTTGATCAATAGAAAGTACATTGATATGTAGGGATGAGTTATTGAACAACTTGGAAGACATGGTGGGCATTCATGCTACCATGAGGCAAGAAATCAAAATTAAACAAGTTCAGTCCACATGAGTTTGGATTTGTCACGAACATTATCGTACGATGATGGTTATGACAAATTCACATGGATATGAACACATACACCATAAAATCTAAGTGTCATAAGGTTTCTCTCCTTCATGAAAATGATTGTGAGGAAATGCTTTCACTAAGAGATATTTTAAGGAGATAGCGAGTATGTAAATTGCATTCTCAAATTCGATTATGATTATGGCATCCCTTTTCATAGTTTGAATTGTGAGATCTAGCAATTGGTCTGAACATTTGGGACTTAGTAACATAAGTTCTGAATTTCTTTAGACACACATGTGAGTTATCTAAGGAAAGGTGTATGAGTTTGAGAAGCTAAGATAAAGGCTTATCGAAGCATCTAGTATTAGAAATACAGACTTTGGAATTCAATAAGTATTGTTTTCTAGAAGTTCAAGTGTTTTCTGAATACATGTCAAAGCTAGTGGGAGCATAAGTGTTATGCTTGTATGGAAATAATCATTGTGTTAGTGGGAGCATGATTATTATTTTAAGTATTGCAAGTTAGCAATATTAATTATAGAAAACAAAGATTCACTTTGCAAAGTTGCAGGGGTTGAAAAGTTGTTTTGCTATAATTAAGGGAGAGAATATTATACTTCATTTCAAATCTAAAGGCTTAGATTGTGTAATTTTAATAAAAGTTAGTCAAATATATATGAATGTTGTGTTGGAATGGTTCAACATGAGGAAATTCTATATATAGAAAGGATAATTGCATTCTCAAAATTTGGTTATGATTACGGCATCCCTTTTCATAATCAAAATTGTGAGAACATGGCAATTAGAAATATTATAGCAGAAGACTGGTAAAGTATCACGTCTTCATGTGAGACATTATTAATCGTGTTCTATACGTTTTAGGTATAGGATCGATTGCATGTGCCATAATGTTCGACCGTTCTAATTTTCCAAGTGCCTGGGGAATTAAAAGGTAAAAGGCTAGAACCAAGTTTGAATAAAATAATTAAACAACTGTCAAAGGACGATCTGAGGTTCGCTAAGGATTTGTTGCTTGTGAGTAGTTGGAAGTATAGTATTGGATGGACCATGTTGACATTATTCTGAATAAATAAGATTCTATTTAGAATGCGTTGTCATATGGCAAATATGAAAATGTTTCCATATTGGGAGTTGGATATTGAGAGTCTATGTCTAGATTAGAAACTTTTATGCAAGAAGGATGTTCAAAGGAATGTACTTTGAATGTGAGACTTCGCGTCTATTGAATTTTCTTATAACAATTTCCGATAGAATACCATGGAATTTCATTAGCCGAGTCTTGGTGACTTTTGTGCTATGACATTATGAAAGGATCATTGCATAAAATGTTAGAATCTAACATATTCTATTAGTGGCAAGAATGTTGTGTTCTTACACTAATGATAAGGATTAGGAATTCTGAAATGAGTAGTCAATATGGTGTTTAAATAAAAGTGTTTTATTTATGCTCAAAAGTTTTGGGGCCATATAGGATTATGTATTATCGTTATGTTCCATTTTGCATGTTTTGACTTCCAGAATAACTGGGTTATTCGAACCTTGACAGTCGGTCATACGTTGGAAGTAGGTATGAAGGAAGACTATCATGAATCTGTCTGTAGATTGTCTAATGTGTTTAGACATAGCACAAGTTTGTTGTAGAGTTCATGAGTGCTTTGATAAGATTAAAGTATTGGATTAAACCCACGCTCACTTGAATCACTTCATGGATTTGTCACAGGTGATTAGTGAGACGATAACATTGTATATTCTTGAAACCGAGACGTGTGAGTTGTTATTTGTTGGTCGGTTGAACATTGATGATAAGTAAATGCACTAGTAACTTGGTGTTATAAAACTTATTGTTGTGTGTGATTCGATTAGTCGGTGCAGGCAAGCATTTGAGTCAAAGTTTATCCATTCCTTTTACCCAAAGTGGCATAAAAGCGATATCTGTGGGCCCCTCGATGATTTAGTGATGACACCCTAAGCGCTTGGCCAAGCCGAGACTAAGTTGATCTGTTTAAATGTAGTCTGTTGTCAGTCGTCATGAATCAGATATCGGGAAACAATACATAGACAGAGAGATTGATTTAAATCCATGTCTCATGTCTATACGATATCTTGAGAATGGAGGAATATATGATCCCTTATCTAAAGGACACGCTATCTGATAAGATCAGAGTTGGCAGCGGCTTTTGAAAGCTATGATTGCTGATCAGGCTCTGAAGTTGTACAAAATAGTTATTAGACTTATCCAAGTGGGAGACTGTTGGATTAGTGTCTAAGTCCATAACTATTTTGGTATGTACTTGACCCGATTATGAGCATGGTCCTTTTGGGTTACCTTCACCATAGCAACTTGTAGGAAGAATTAAGGAGAGAAAGGATTAATTATGATTTATTAATATATTATAAGAATAATATATTAAAGGAGAAATCATATTGTCTAATTAATATTAGTCAAGAATTAATTAAGAATTAATTTTGTGGCTAAAAGAGATTAATTAAACTTAGGGGACTGGTGATGTAATTATAAGATAGTTGCAATAATGGGCTAATGGACTCCTTAGAGTTGAGTAGACGAAATTTATGGGGAAGCCCATAAGATTTCATCCATGGCTCTAAGGAAAGGAGTCCACGGGCTGCTTAGAGCCTAAGCAGTCAGATTATGGTTTCCTAAGTTCAAAACCCTAATAACCTACCTATTTAAAGGATCCCTATGGCCTCAAAAATGGGGCTAAGACTTCCTTTAGGGTTTCTAGACGTTTTTGGCTGCCTCCTCTCTTCTCCTTTTCATCCTTGTTGCTCATGGTGTTTGTGACTCCATTAGAGGTGCAACACTTGAGGCACTAAGCTTTCTAAAGCTAATCAAAGGAAGGAATTGATTGTTATTACTACATAACAATCAAAGGTATTCTCTAAACCCTAATTCAGATTATAATATGTTAGATCTAGGGTTTATAGCTTTGGATATTCAATTGCATGTTCATTAGACAAACTAGATCCGAAAGCTATTAGGGTTTGCATGTACACCATAGGAATGATGTAGTGCTCAAAACCCATCAGTGGTATCAGAGCATAGGGTTGTTTGTTGATGAATTGATGCTTATTTGATAGTTTATTGGATGAAAAATTGTTTTCTGCACCTTCTGCTTGACTGACTCGGCGAGTCAATAGATGAACTCGGCGAGTCCAGTCTCTGACTCGGCGAGTCCCAGGGTCTGGTAGCGATTTTTGGCAATACTTGGCCTAAGGCCCAAGTCCAAATGTCCAAAGGCCCAAATTCCAACATAGTCACTCAAGGCCCAACTATGGCCCAATTTTCCAAATTAGGCCCCTAAATCCCTTTATGGGCCTAGCATCCAATGGAGCCCAAAAGATACAACCAGAAACCTAAAAAGAAGTCTAATGGCCCAACAAGGCCCAAACTAAGAAAATCCAACAATTGTCCAAACCTCAAAAGCCCAAAACGCTCCTCTGGGGAGTACATCCAGCATACTCGAGACATACGCCCCGCATACACGACCACGATGCGCAATGTACAACTTCCTGATGCACGCTCCTCGCATTACGCTGAGCGTACCTCCTCGTATGCCCAACGTACTAGTCCAGAATCCAAAAACCCACATTTTGCTCTTAATGGGTTAAGACAAGATGTCCAAAACATAGATCTGGTCCCTAGCGAGGGTCTTACCCAATAAAGTTTCCAACTTTGCTCACAAACACGACTTAATGGGACTCAACACTTAAAATGGAACTTAATAAGAGCTTAATACATGCATAAGAGCTTAATACATGCATGGACCAAAATCTTTCATAAAGTTTCCATTTTTATAAACAAGGGATCTTAGGGGAGCTTAGATCTAACATCCACTACTTTTGGAGTAGATCAAAAGCTCACCTTTACATCAAGGGACTAAAAAATTCCAAATAACTCCATAAAGTAGATCAAACCAAAAAGATCAACAAGGTTAAAGCGTTTTACCTTAGGAAGCTTGCAAATAGGAAGATACTCCTGGATCTAGAAGCTCAAGCAACACCTCCATATGATTCTCTTTTTCTTCTTCACAAAACACCCATCAAGCACAAAACCAAGTTCAAAATCACCAAATTACACTTATGGTTCGATTCTAAGGTTAAAAATGGATGAAGGCTGAAGGTATTAAGGTTTGGTGAAGAGAAAATGAGCTTAAATAGGGTCTAAAGCCCTAAAATAAGGTTTCCATGAATCTGGAGTACGCCCCGCGTACTCGTAGTACGTTTAGCGTACTCCTATCAAGGTCGCGATCCTTCTCCTTTGTACGCCCAACGTACACCGAGGTACACCCCACATACTTACCTTCGCACCAGTATGCCCCGCGTACTAGGGTTTTGCCTTAAACCTTGCAACCTTCCGAAGATCATAACTCCTTTGTTATAAGCCCGTTTCCAGCAATCCTTATATCCACGAAGAGGTAACGAGATTCTCTACACTTTTATCAACTCATACCCACCTTAAGATTTCCTAAAAAAAATCTAATTTTCATAAAATCCCGAGCTAACACTTTACCAAAATACCCCTTGGTTCCAAAACACAAACCGAACACCCGGATCATCTAAATTACATCACCCACACCCAAATGGGAAATGATTAGGGAGAGAGCGCTACAATTCATGCAAAGATGTTCAAGTTAAGGAATGACCCAAATTTGGATAGTTGTTACATTTAAAGTAGTTGTAGAATTCACATATCAATGTGAAAGCTAAGCACACTATCCCTCGTTTCTAATTGTTTCCAAGTTTCTAGTAGGTTATAATTTAGCTTCTACTTACTAAGTCTAGAATGTGTCGTGCCTACACATGCAACTAAGTTTATTCAAATCTAGAACTAACTCGAATTGTGACGGTTGTCACAAAAAGCTTCACCATGATTATCTGGTATCAGTCCTACAAATGCAATTATGCCTAAAATGGTGATGATGGTTTCTTTCCCACTATCGGTAATCATATGATAAGTTACCTCTCTTATTTTATATATTATCCTGTCAGTGTGTTTATATTTTTTTTTATGTTCACACAACAACCATAAGTTGTCGATTGTAGCTGCAAATATCTTGTACATTTTCTCGTGTGTGCTCCATCAAATTCTGCATGACATTTATATTCAGATTGTGAATATAATTCTTTATAGTTTTTGCAGGTTTATCATAAGTAGCATTGAAGATCACTGAAGCTGGAAAATGAACAAAGTGGTATTGGTTAGTGAAGTTGGACCATATAATGGGGGTAAAAACTAACTTGTGTTTCTATTTATTTCATTTCAGCAAATATGAAAATTAAAATCTGTAAAAGCTTTAATTTTTTTCCATGTCAACCGATATGAAAACAAAAGTTGTAAAAACTAACTTTCATCGGATCTAGAAAACATAACATGCATGACATAAAGTCAGATGTGGTCATATTTGAAACAACGAAAGATGGGTGAAGGGGGGGGGGGGGGGGTTTACATATACAGAGTAATAGAAGCATGAGGTGTTAAGTCGCTGTAGAAGGGGATTTAGTATGATATTTAAGTGGTAAAAACAAAACATCAAGAAGATAGTTGCTTTGCTTTGCGAAAGTTGGTTGAAAAGCTACTTCACTTAATCTTGTGAATGCAGGACCATCATCTCCAATATCTCAGCCGGTCCTCTTTCTTCTTCTTTTCTAAAAGTATGTTATTATTTGTAAAAATGTATCGGTAAAAATCCGTAGTAATTGTTATGGGTAAAAAAATTAATGGCCTATATTAGTAATAAAAACAAAAGTATGTTGCTATTTTTGGTAATTTGTCAGTTCTACAAAGTGAAAGAATTTATGTAATATCTTAGGCAGCCAAGAAATACCCGATAAAAAGGACCGATAACTTAGTTGACAGCAACCTCCTTCTCTCACGGAGTGTGGGGGTGAGCGCGGTGCGGTTATTAGTCAAAACCTCACCACTAACCGCATATGTGGTTAATCCATTTTCAAAACTGCTTAGTGCGGTTATTTTTGCGGTGCGGTTAGGCGGTTATTTTTACAGTGTGGTTTTGTTTTTTCTGTGTTACGGTTATTAACCACGTGGATTTGGTGCGGTTATTTTGTGTGGTTTTTTACCACAGTTTAAAGCTCAAATGGTTTTAAGAATTCATTCAAACATATTACTTGTAAAAAAAAAAAAAAAAAAAAAAAAAAAAACCATAATGTATTAGACAATTAACTTAAATCACCAACAATTAATATCTTAAAAATGTCAAATCAATAGTAATTAACAATAAATTTCTTAAAATTGTCTAATTTCATTATTTTTCAAAGTTAAACATAACGAAAAACCATACTTTTGTTATCTAGTATTTTATTCATCTTTCATTCATGAAACTTGTCTTATTTTTAATATTTAATATATTAATAATTAATAAAAAAGTTGTATATAATATATGTGGTGCGGTGCGGTTTTTCTGCGGTTTTTAAAAATTAATAATCGCACCGCACCGTAAATTTGCGGTTTTTGAAAAACAGAAAGCATCACCATCGGTTTTTATTGCGGTTGCGGTTTATGCAGTTTTTGCGGTTAATTTTAGTTGCGGTGTGGTTTTTGCTCACCCCTACGTGGGATAACCCCTAGTTTATATTAGTTATCATTTAATCATTTAATTGATAACAGTTAGTTTATATTAGTTTATATTAATTTGACGAGTAAAATCATTTCACGGCGAATATTCCGATTTATACTTGATAACAAATTATTCCGTCAACATGATACCGAAAGGATTGCATCCAAGAGATTTTTTACTTGATTTGGTCCATAACTTTACAAGTGGGACAATTGTAGGGTGTGGCTGGCTGGCTGCTTTGATAAGCCTACGATATTTTAACATGTCAATAATTTTAATATCTTTTATCTAAATCTTGTTAAACTATTTTTTTTTAATAGCTTTGTTAAACTTATTAATTTTCCTATAAGTGCTGCCAAATTCTTATATGGAAAAGTATTTTCTCGGTTTAATATTTTTGTTTATAATGATTTGTATCTACAAAAATATAAAAATTTATGCATGTGAGTAACATGTGCAATTCGTTTTCTGCAAATAAATATGCATTAATAACACCATATGCATTACGAATTTATCTTTATAGTTTATCTCTTAAGTTATATCTTTTGGCAAAAATTTAAGATAAACTACCAAAAAACCCACAAATTAATGATAAAAAATTACAATCGTGAGAATCTGTGATGCATAACTCTTTATGCAAGATGTGCAATCTGTTTATGCATCAGTACCTTAATAGGTTGCATGATTTTAACTTCTTGGCTTCTATGTTATAACATCGAAAAAGAGAGATTTTTTTTTAATCATCTTGAAAATTTTGAGAATTTGAGGGTTTCCCCTAAACATGAATTGACTTATAAAAAACAACTTATAGCTTACATATTAGAAAAACCATTTTACATTTTACCTTTACTATAAGCTAATTTAAACACTTTTAATATATACTACTGTTTTGTAATGATATAAACAAATTAATACTTTTATAAAAAAATGCTTATTAAATTAAATAATCAAAATCCCAAACACCCCCATAAATAACACCATAGATGGCTGTTTTTAGCACGTTATGTTGTGGGAGGAAAATACTTTATTTATGAATGCATTTACGTCTCAACAATTGAATACGGAAACTTCATGATAATGATATCGTACTTCTGTTATATGCTACATATAGAAAAAAACAAAATAAATAAGGGAGTTTTTTATTTTTTTGAAAACGACCAATAAATATATATAAATAACCCAAACGACTAACAATAGCTAGCCGAGGACAAAAGGAAGACATGGTTTTTTGGTTACAAACTAACAAGGAAAGGGGGGACAACACCAATCAACTCATCTACAACTATTTTGTTTTCCTCTATACTTATGACATGAACACACCAATGATATTATGTCATTAGCTATTAAGGTCGGAGATCGTAGCACCATGTTATGGAGTTTGTCTTTTCTCGTCTTCTATATTTGCCAAATAAAACAATAACATATAGCAAGTAACATTTTAAGTTTCTTAAGACATGTACCACAATAACAATGTGTTTTACCAATTTGTACGTTCGCGTATGGACAAATAAAATTGCAGATGGACTTAGTTCATCTGCGATTTTGGTGGCTATTTTTGTAATTTGAGTTTTTTTGCTATTTTCCACAAAGTAATTAAGGGATTAGGCTATTTTTTTAATTTTTTCTTTTTTAATTGTTGTTTTATTTTTAATATTTTATTTATTTATAATTAATTGTATTATAATAATTGACGATTTGGTTTTTTATAATCATATGGTAAATCATTAGTAAAAAGGATCATATAATTTTTTTTTCAAACAACAAGATGACATTGTAAATCATTAGTAAAAAGGCATCATATAATTTTTTTTTCAAACAACAAGATGATGTTGGACAATTATGAGTCAATGTTTATGGCGGGTTAAAGACTTTTGAAAAATTATTTTTATAATGATCGATGTAGTTTCTATTTAGACAATTCTTTTCCTTGTTAATTTCAATTTTAAAACTTTTGACTCTATGACTTTATTCATATATAATATTATATTTTAATATATTATAACATATGAGGCTCTCAGCCCCCCTTAATCTTAAGTTTTGGCTCCGCCAAGAAGTTTGCTACAAAATCTAGAAGCTCACCCACATTTACGAAATGCACATTGGCAATGTCGCACCATTTGAGAATTCATTCAAACGTCGATTTTGCAAAGCAACACTCAACAAAAATATGATCCAACGTTTCTTCATTTGAACAGCACAGATGGTAGTTTATCATCAATATATAGACTCCCATTTTCAGTAGTGTCATTGTAACATCCCAAAATATGGTCCCAAAAATTTCATTTTTAAAATAGATAAAATAGTATTTCCAAATATCATTCATACATCTCAAAATAACCAATGTATTAAGTGTCATAAAAATCAGAGTAAAATATCATATGCGGAATCCCAATGGTGTGTGCAATGCAGTTAACCCGAGCTTTTCCCCTTGCTACCGGAAGTACCTAAAACATAAACCGTAAAAAGTAAGCACAAAGCTTAGTGAGTTCCCCAAAATTACTTCATACCACACATAATAAATCACATACTGAGCCCCCGCTTGACATCGGGCCTCGCCTGGCATCAAGCCCCGCCTGGTTTACATATTTGTTATTCTCAGGCCTCGTGTGTCTCTGGGCCTCGCCCGCTATACACATACAATCAATATCACATAATCATGCTAACACATATAATGATCATAAATACTAGCATATGTTCCGGTCCTCAGGCCTCGCCTGGCATCAAGCCCCGCTCGGTATACATAGCAGCACCTAACACATGCAAGGGTCACGCAGACTCCTATCATCCTAACATAATCAATAAGGCCGACAATGGTGCCTCCGGCCCGCTAAACCTAGTGAGGAAACTCACCTCAAATGTTGAATCTCACAGAAGAAAATCCTTAGCTGCTGCCTTGACAACTCCCCGAGCTATCAATACAAAATAACATCCAATCAATACTTGGGTTCTAAGCTATAATCAATAATCCATACTTGGGGTAAAATGACCATTTTACGCGTGGCCTAGCTTGATCCACCACTAAGGCCCAAAACTAAATAATCTTCCAAATCCTACTAGCGACCCACTTATGGCCCAATTTTCCAAATTGGGCCCAAACCCCTCTAATGTGCCTTAACCTAAAGCACAATCATATTTATAGTCCAAAAACCTGATTTCAGAGGGCCCACTATAGCCCAAAGCAACAAGTTCCAAGAAAGTTGCCCAACCCGAGGCCCAAACAACGCCAAGCCCAACCGCCTGAGTACGTGGGGCGTACCCGGTTGTACGCTAAGCGTACGAGCTTGTACGCCCAACGTACTCACCCATTAAGCATTTTCTCCAATAAGTCCTTAACCACTTAAGTCCAGGAGTCCCAAACACAAACCGGAATCATATATAACATATTGACCCGTAAAGTTGACAACTTGGTGGCTTTGCATGCCCCCAATGGGCCCAAAATCGAAATATAACAATCTACTTCCATGAAAATGGCCATTACTCATGCATGGTTGGATTTTAGCTTTATGACTCTAGGACCCAAAGAACACCAAGAGTAGCAACCCTAAGCTTTGAAAATGGAAATAATCCA
The DNA here is from genome assembly GCF_051521515.1 of Lactuca serriola. Lineage (NCBI taxonomy): Eukaryota > Viridiplantae > Streptophyta > Magnoliopsida > Asterales > Asteraceae > Lactuca > Lactuca serriola. Next base: position 32,789,481 of record NC_136408.1, read on the forward strand.
CAAGAGCTTATATGTGGGACCAAAAGGGTCCAAAAGCTTAAACATGGAGATCTAAGCTTCTAAAGATCAATATCAAGACTTTATACCTTGCACAGGCTAGAAATGGAACAGAAAATCCGGATCTACAAGCTTCAACTTAAATCACCACCTTGCTCCAACCTTAGCTTCCTTGAAAATGAGACAACACACACCAAAATGCACTCAAAAGACCTTCCAAGCTCAAGAACATTCAACAATGGGATTAGGGTTTCGTAGAAGTTGTTTAGGGACAAAATGGAGGCTGGTAAAGAATATCCTTAGGTCATAATGTTCTTTAAATAGTGCTCAAACCCTAAATATTAGGGTTTTGGGGACTGACCACGTACGTTGCACGTACTATTTTGTACACAGCGCATATGTACATGGCACCCGCATTCAATCCTCATCAATACGCCCAGTGTACGTAGGGTGGTACACCCCGTATACCACACCCCTAATACCAATAAGAAATGATCCAATGGATCAAGGCCCAAATCATAACAATTAATTAACCCAAATTATTATAAATACCTTGGAAATTATCGAGCGTTACAGTCATCGTTGTAACATCCAGATTCCCAGGTATCTTATTTTAATTATTTATCTTGAGTTTTATGGAGGGACTCGGCAAGTAGACGCTCAGACTCGCCGAGTGGGATCGCGAATTCTTGTATAGAGTAATGACCGGGCTCGACGAGTCAATGAGTGGACTCAGCGAGTCCGCGCTGTAAAGTAAAACCCTAAATCTCAGTGCATAAGCCCTATTTAAAGGCCCTTATGGCCGTCATTTGCGGCCACTACTCCCCTGCGAAAACCCAAGAGAGCTTAGAGAGAAATTTGGAGGCTAATTCTTCATCCTTTGGTGTGATCTTGCAAGAAGGAGTAGGAAAATCCAAGCTAGATCGATTGTGGAGCTTGGATCTGTGTTGTTCACACTGAGATTCACGTTTTGAGGTACTAGTTCCTTCCCATTTCGTGTATTTGATAGATTCCTTGAATCTAGGGTTTCCTTTGCATAATTTTGAGTTAGATTGTGAAGCATATGATGTCCCTTTGGGTATCGATGATAGATCTAGACCTTGAGAGGTCCAAAAGGTCCCAAGCTTCCAGCTTTATGAGGTTTCATGTGAGCCTTGAGATTAGAACCCCATTTTAAAGGTTATTTCTCCATTTTTGGTCATATAAGCATTGCATGAACGTAAAGTTTGAACCTTTACGTGACTTTCGAGTGTTAGAAGGTTAGATCTACTGGTTGGTGAAGCAGATCTGTTACATACACGTTTTGAAATCGTGTTTTAAGTAAATAATATTATGAAATATTATGTGAATTTGAATGTTGAGTTCTAACAGATAGTTTTTACTAGAATTGAAGTAAAACTATGCTTAGAATCATTTAGAAAGTATTGTAAGTCTTATGAGATTCCAATCAAATGTCAAATAGTGAAATTTAGCGAAAATATAAAATTTGAAATAAGTAAAATTTTATTATTGAAAGTTGTAGATAATCTCGTTAGAAACATTTAGGCGAAAACCTCATCGAAATCCAAGTTATAACGAAGAAGTTATGATCAATCGAAGATTCGCGACAAAACCGGCACGGCGCCGAATGATGTAAAAAGTGAGTTTTTGATAAACTACTTTTTAGCCTTAGTAATCTAAATGAAATTCGTAGTATTCGTTAAACCGAAAAGTTCGATAAAAAGAACGCCGAAATCTGACTTCGTATGAGGAAGTTATGATTTTTCTAAGTTTCGGAATAGTAGTAGACAACTAAAAACTCGAATTTTAGATCGAGCGATATTTATCCGATACAACCTAAACGAGAATCGAAGGTCTCTTCATTTGTAGTACAACGATAAAAAGACTGACGAAAACGGACGTCGGATGAAGAAGTTATGAATTTTTAACGAATTTTCCTATCACGGTCTGTTAAAAATAATAATATTAAAATTAAAGTCAAAATTAGCCAATGAAGTCTAAATGAAAGTTGTAGAGCATAATTTTAGCTACGCGTGCATATAAAGAACGTCAAAAATGGAGTTCATATGCGAAATTTATGAATTTCGGAAAATTTGGCTCAAAATCCGAGAATTTCGGATAAACTCGCATGAATAGTACCGGCCACGTCCTTCGCACGAAGCATCTGCGTCATCCGAGTCATGGCGCGTCCGAGGAGCGACGCGTGTCGCACAGCTGTTTGAGTCTAGCATCCGAAGTGTGCCACCGTCCGAGCCGAGCCGTCTGGCGTCCGACCCTCGCATCCGAGCCGTGCTGCTGGACCATCCGAAGCTGCCACGTGTACCGAGCTTCGCATCCTGCGCCACGTGTCCTCCTTCCTTCGGCCAAACTCCGAACCTTGCAAGTATATATAGGGGCTGCGAGACTTGTCGGGTAAGTTTGGATTTTTGTCACTTTTTCACCCCAAATTTCATATTTTAGCTATTTCCACTTCCCCCGAAGCCCCAATATTATTTTTAACACCCAAAACACGCCCCGATGTAACACCGTGAAAATTTACAACCAATTTAAACTTTTCAAAAACAACGAATATTCATTAAGTTATTACAAAAAGGTTTTCAATTCATATATTATCAGAGTATCCCAGAAACATCAACATAAAACTGAGGAGCAGTACGATCACGCCTTCGCCTTGCCACGGTCTCCTGAAGTACCTGACACAATACACTGAAAATGTAAGCCCGAAAGCTTAGTGAGTTACCCCCAAAAGACCAACCACAATACCATACACATATCATATCATAAATAGAACAACATTGCATATCAAGTCTACAGTGTGACTGGTCCGCATGCACCAGGCCTTCAGTCCACCTGGTCCACTCTCCTTCCGAGTCTACAGTGTGACTGGTCCGCCCGCACTAGGCCTTCAATCTACCTGGTCCACTCTCCCTCCAATTCTACAGTGTGACTGGTCCGCCCGCACAGGGCCTTCAGTCTATGTCGTCCACTCTCCGAGCCTCGGTACGTCCGGTCCGCCCTCTTGGGGCCTTCAGCCTATCCAGACCACTCGTCGGGCCTTCGGTCTAACTGGTCCGCCCTGGGTATGTTGGCCTATAGCACAAAGCAGGACCTGCCTCAACCCAACCCCAGTCCAACAACCATGCGCACATAAACATATAATCATATAACAATTCACATCTAATCAAACCGATTTAGCAGATCACATATCATAACAACATCCTAACCAGGATACCGACCTAACCGGTCACTAACATAGCACCATCCTATATACCAGGATACCGACCTATACACCATCCTATATACCAGGATACCGACCTTAACCAGGTCTCTAACATACACCATCCTAATAACCAGGATACAGACATAGCAAACAATAACATATCAAACAGATACCCGGATTTCAATCCGATAAAGGTCCGACCTTGGTGCCTTAGACCCTGTTGATATAGTGAGGATAACTCACCTGCAACTCTCAGCTGAAGAAATAAGATCACGATGCTCCAATTACGGACACGAACTCCCCCACTGGTCAACACCAAATCATTGAACTCTTTAAATGCCAACAATTACCAAGTTACCCCTGGAAGTCAACTGGTCAACCCTTGGTCAAGGTCACAAGTCCTCAGTCAAAGTCAACCTTCCTGTGCGACTCTACTCGCCGAGTCCCTATATTCAGAAACTCCCAATCCACGACTCAACTCGCCGAGTCGCCCCAAGACTTGCCGAGTCCAACAAACTCTGAGTCCCTTCATGCTCAACTTACCGAGTCATCCTTCAACTCACCGATTCATAGCTCAACCAGAAAAGGTTAGGACTCCACGACCAGACTCGCCGAGTCCAAGGCAATCTTCAACAGACTCGCCGAGTTGTTCTTCCAACTCGTCAAGTTTCTGCCTATCTTCATCTAACTCGCCGAGTCCACCCATACGACTCGCCGAGTATCTCCAGTTCTTAACCCATCACGTAAAGTGGCAACCTTTACATGAATCCCAAGAGATCTAAGCCTAAAACACTCTAGGGTTAGGGTTTGAGACAAAGGAACTTCACCAAAAACACATGGGCATAGACTTTATGGCTTTTTGGATCATTACCCGCCTAGATCTGAGGTAGCATCCTCAGATCTAACTCCAAACTCGAGATGGACGTTATTTATGCCCCAAAACCCCACAAATGATAGATCTAGGTGCACAAAAGCTTCAAGAACATATTATTACCTCCAATACAAGCTTCCACTGGATTAGATCTCGGATCTAAGTCCCTCCCTTGTTGTAATCCCCTTGCTCTTCAAGTTCTCTTTCAAGATCCCCCTTCCAAAGCTTCAATCTCTCTATCATTGGTGATCCACTCGATTTCTAGGGTTTGTAGGCTCTCAAGGGTGGTAAGGAGGCTGAAGAAGGGATTTTATGTTCTTTATATAGGGCACAACCCCCGGATTAGGTTTTTTCTCATCCCAGCACCAACTCGCCGAGTCCACCCATGCGACTCGCCGAGTTGGTCAATTTATACGTGACCCAGATCGCGACTCGACTCGCCGAGTCGACCTTCCTTATTTACACTAAGAACCCTAAACTTGCACTTCTAAACTCGGGGTGTTACACCCGATGTGACATCCCCAAAATCTCGGCCAGAAAAGACCGATTTTTCATTTATGCTTTTAAAATAATTTCAGAGTAAATCCTTTTGATTTGAAAGAGTTGCGGAATTTGTTCCCAAAAACAAAACGTGATAAAATAATATTTACCAAAGCATTTCATAAAGAAATGTATTTTCATTATATAATCAAAACTCAGGATGTCATGTTCCGATATAGACCATAAAGCATAAACGATAACATTACAAGTCATTCAACAAATATATACATATACAGACTTGTAAACAAAATAACTTGATGGTTCATCCATCCTATGCCCTTGCGCCACTACCTGTAATACAAATAAACTGAGTGGGTCAGGCTTGGGAGCCTGGTGAGCATATAGGGTTTTCAACCCACAATAAATAATTATATTTAATTTCCACCAACCAACAATAACCCAATTACCCATTCCCGTTATTCTCAGTTTACGTCCCTAAGACAACTAACATAAGGGACCTAGTCTAAGAATATTTCATCGGGGCGACAACACATGCTTCGAGGGTTCCTCAGCAATATAAGTCAAATAAGGCAACCATGAGGAGGGATGGAATACAGCGAATGAACACCCAAGTTCATTAACACCTACAGGTTATGAGCCTGCTAGCGTTCCACTGGACTGTCTAGAAAAGTCTGTGGTCGTCATCTAAATTCCGCTAGATGACTGGATCAACACAACATCGAGGCCTCTCATCTGTTTATTACACACCAACTATCTACCCATGTTCTACCCAACATATTAGTAGATAAAATATACATTTTTATACATAGTTTTAAAACCTGTATAGCATGCTCAATCGATACATTTTCCACATAACAGATGAGGCACACACACATAACACGTATTTCATAGAGAAATAATTAGATCTATAAGATAGAAGAAAGTGAATATACATTCACACACATAACAACAAAATATACACATAACACGTATTTCGTATAAAATACTTCATAATTATGCGTTAGAAGAAAGTAACTACACACTCACTTGATCAGAAGATGATCGGATAGCACTACGGCTTGTAGAAGTAGTATTCTTCGGCAGATCTGGAAGATCTTCACAAAAACCGGACACCTTGCGGGCAGAGCTTCGGCTCGGGAATTTTACTTCTCGGGATCTTCGGGACCTCAGGACTTGCTTCGGGGCTTGAGAATGATACCGGGGCTTCGGGACAATTCTTGCACGAAAAACGATGCAAAAACGCGAAAGAAAAGGAAGAAATGAGCAAACAACTCGGTTGCCCTCGACCTCCTTTTATAGGGGCTGGAACTTCAAATTACGCTGGGCGTAATCTGAAATTACGTTGGGCGTAACGACGATAAGGTCGCTGACTCCCCCAAGGATAATATCGGTTAATATATATTTAAATTAAATATCGAAAATATTTAATAAACTTCAAAAATTCATATCTTCCCCATACGAACTCCGTTTTCGACGTTCTTTATATCCCCGCGTAGGTGAGACTACGATCTACAACTTTCGTTTAGACTCCATCGGCTAATTTTGACTTTATTTTTATTATTTATTTTTAGTAGGCCGAGACAGGAAAACTCCGTTATAAAATCATAACTTCTTTATCCGACGTCCGTTTTCGCCTATCTTTTTATCGTTTTACTACAATTAATGAGATCTTCGATTCTCATTTAGATTGTTTCGGATAAAAACCGCTCGGTCTCAAATCGAGTATTCGGGCTGCATACCGCTAAGTCGAAACTTCGAAAAATCATAACTTCCTCATACGAAGTCAGATTTAGGCGTTCTTTTTATGCACGCTCTCGGTTTAACGAACTCTACGACTTTCGTTTAGATCACTAAGGCTAAATATCACTCTAACGTAAAATTTACTTTTTACATCATTCAGCGTTGCCGGTTCTGTCGCGAAACTTCGACAGGTCATAACTTTTTCGTTATAACTCGGATTTCGGCATTCTTTATATCTTCGAAATCCTTGTTTCGACCACTACATCTTTATGCAAAGATATAGGGCTTATCTCTTACTTTAATTTTGACGCTTATTTTATTCTTAATTCATTAAATTATAATAATTAAGAAAATAAACACATAATTCACATAATACTCAAATATTTCATCATTAATACTCCAAAAAGAGTTACAAGGGTTAACCTAGACTATTACATCAATGATAATGCCTAGCCTGGAAACGCGGGCGTTACACCCGAAGTGCCAGAAGACCCCGAAAAATTTATCTTTTCGGTTCTGAAGCCCTACCTTCGCAGAGCCCGATTTTCAATTAAGCTCCCTGTTTTCAACAAAGAAAGTCATATTTAAAGCCGAAGTGCTGCCTAAATTACTATTTTGACCCCCGGTTAATTCAAGGTGAGTTCAATATATAGGAACAATTGTATGCTATGTTTTATATGTGCTATGTGCTTTTCAGTGTTATTATTCCAAGTTATTTTCCCGTGTTATTTTATTCGCTATTTTTATAGCAAAAGTAATACCTTTGACCATGTGATCAGTGAAAGGACTTAGATTCACAATGGTACTAGTACGTAGCCTCTGGCCATGTAGAGCATGTCTCCATAAGAGAATGACTTCTATTCTATGGCATTGGCAAATGGATAGACTGGGCTATAATCCTGAAATCTACCAAGATGTTAATCAGAAATCTTATGTCTTCTGTGTCATTTAGGCCGAAGCTTTATTGATGTATATCAAGTATGGAAATTGTTATGTCTCACTGATTGTATACCTTTGAATCAAGTCATTGATTGATATGGAAAGCTTAACACATGATTCACATATGCCTTTGTTGCTCCTTGTTTCTCTTTGCTTCTACCATATTGAAGTATATATATGGCATAACGTTATATTGTATCTATTATTGAACTCACTAAGCGTCACCGCTAACCCTATCAATGTTTAACAATTGCAGGTGATAAGTAACCAGTATAATCATATACTGTTGAAAGATTTAGAATAGTTTGTAATAATACTTTTGTACTTCAGCCTATGTTTGTATAAATTACAATATACTGGGTAGTTATGTATTATATAACACTTTGTAATAGTCGGTTTGTATCTAGTAGTTTGTAACCTCTTTGTCAATGTAAAATATTGCTTTTATGAATATGCAAGTAGCATGTTTTGGAGTAATAATATTGTGAAGTATGAAAGTTTGGGTCTTTCAGAAATATGAAAATTGGGGTCTTTCAAGATCTGAGCTCAAAAGATCGTTTGAGTGTTTTCATGGGAGGAACTCGCCGAGTCCATAAGGGACTCGACAAGTCGAGTCGGGTTGCCCCGCGATTCGCGACCTGTGATAACTCGTTGAGTGTAGGGTTGACTCAGCGAGTTGAGTGAGGACTAGGAGAGAAGAGGACATGCATGGACTCGCCGAGTCACACGAGTGCACTCGACGAGTCTGATCAAAGTTTGGCCGTTGACTTTTGTTGACTTTTAGGGTTTGGTCAACAATTGGGCTTGTGGAACTTTTGAAGGGTAAAATGGTGCCTTCTTAGAGGACATGTAAGAGACTAGTCTAACATGGAGAGCCGTTATTGATTTGAGATAATTGTTTATGTGTTTAGGCGGAGGCTAGATCAGTGTATACATGTGCGGGATTATCCGAGATAGCCAAGGTGAGTCTTCTCACTATACTGTACGTGGAAGGGTACCTATGTGTGACCGGAAGGTCTTATATGCTATGAGATGTATGTGCTATATGCTGATATGTGATATGTATGTGTTATGTTATGCTATGTATGATAAGGATCGGAAGGTCAAGATGATATGGACCGGAAGGTCAAGAGGACATGGACCGGAAGGTCAGGAGGTTGCGGACCGGAAGGTCAATACGGGTAGGACCGGAAGGTCTATCGGGATTTGGGACGTCCCCTGAGACACTTGGACCGGAAGGTCCCACAGAGTTATGGCCTGGAAAGGCGTATGTTTTGTATGTGGTGTTTTGGGGAACTCACTAAGCATTTATGCTTACAATTGTTGTGTTGGGTGTTTCAGGTACTAGCGAGGACCGTGGGAAGGCGCCGGCATGATCCGTACACACTAAGAGGATTTATGTATTGGAGATCTTTTGAGATTCTTGGATTTGTTTGTTATGATTACATTGGATACAGTTTGTTTGATATTGTTTTAATGACTAAAAATATGATTTAAAAATGAAAATTTGTTTTGAAAATTTACGTTGTTACAATCATGATCAAGATTCTGCCAAGTTTCACCCTCCACGCAAAGCATTGTACCTCAAGTGGAACAATCTTTGTCCAAACAATTGAGTCACTATCTATCATCGTGATTCTTAGATGATCAAGTTTTCTGTTAGCTTCCACTTTGAACTCTCCATTTGGGTCGACTATGAACCTAAACATATCACATTCCTGGGAAAAAATAAAATTATTAATGATCGAATTAAGAATGGACAGCTTTACTAGAGCCAAACCAGATTTGGGAGTATTCTTCCATGCCCACCGACTGCCCTCCCCATATATTCTTTTAGAATTGAGGCATGATTTGTGATATGTGCATAATTAGTTAATTATTTAACGTATATTCTTAGTTATTTTTGATTAATTATGAGAATAATATGGACAAAAGGTACTTAAAATGTTGTGAATTGTGTTTTCAGTCCAAAAGATATGTTTGGAGGCAAAAAGGAGAAAAGGAAAGCAAGTGAAGATAAAAGAGTGAAAGAAGGAGTCCTACTCGGCGAGTGGATCGACCCTACTCGGCGAGTACATAACGATGTGCCAGAAGATAAATACGACTGCTAATTCAAGACGGATAAGTATTGACCTACTCGGCGAGTTGATTCTGTTACTCGCCGAGTACCCTCTGTTTGGGGATATCTATAAAAGACGAATCCTTATTCCATGAGAAGGCATTCCTGGCGATTTTTGAAGGATCAGCTGCGACTAAAAGGTTCAGAAGGCGCTAAGGAACCCTAGGCTTCAAGAGTTGGAAGAATTCAAGCAATTAGGTTAATTCTACCACTTAGACTTAGGAATTAAACATGTTTGCTTTCATAAACTTTGTTTTTATGCTTGTTTCTACTGCAACTATGAGCTAAACTCGTTTTTGTTTCTGTTTGGGGAATACCAAAGAACTCCTATGGTTTAATTATTGATTTTTGCTTAATTGTCTATTGGTGATTTATTAAATTAAGTTTGTTAAAGAACCTTATGTATTAATCACTACTGTTTCCTGTTAATTGGAAGGCAATTAGGTTGCATGAACATCACTTAATTGTTAACCTCATATGTCTATGTGAATGCTAAAATATATGCTTAGAAGTAATGATTATGAAACTAAGATTAATAAGAAAATAGGAAGATTAATGTGTGAGCTTGTTTGAGAAACCATCAACAAGAGGTTAATTGAATTAATAACTTAATTGACCATTACAAATCTTATTTAATCCAAATAATTAATCTAGGGAATTAATTAGTTTAAACACTTGATCAATGCTTAAATTAGTTAATTGTCTAAGGGTTAGGAGTAATGAACATGAACCTAACTATTATCATTGGTAACCAATAGCAATTAATCCACCTTAACTTAAATAACCATAGGAGTGAATTGGTTGAACCTAAATAGAAACATCTTTATCAAATTTGGTGAATAGTTGTTGCTTTAGTTAATTAGTTAATTTAGTTTGTTTAAGTTTCTAGTCTTGCAAAACTAGAGAAAAACCCTTTACTTTTATTATTTGTTTTAGTTAAAATTAGCTATTAGTTTAATTGTCCGTTCCCTGAGTTCGATACCTTACTTATCAATCTATACCACTTAAAGACAGGTTCACTGCCTTCGTGTGCTCAAATTACTAATAAAAAGTAGGGATAAAACTAGTTGAATTTACACACATCAAGTTTTTGGCGCCGTTGCCGGGGAACGGTTCTAAATAATTAAGCTAATTCCTAATTTTTTTCGATCCTTTGTGTGAGTTTTCTTGCATAAAGTTCATTTATTGCAATTTTGTAACTAGTAATTAGGTTTTAGTATCTGTTTTAGTTAGGTTAAAACTTAAAACTTTTTTTTGAAATATCACTGATACTCGCCGAGTGCACTCGCACCTACTCGGCGAGTAGCAGTTTAATCAAAAAAAAAAAAATTTTGATTTTTTTTTACAATCTTTTTGTTCTTTTTACGTTTTTTTTATTTGATTAATTTCAGGACTCTCATGACCAGAGGAGCAAACACACCACTGGTACCCCCGTTTGAAGATCCCGAATCCGAATTGAAAAGAAACAAAGGGAAGGACGTGGAGAGTTCAAGCACACCAAAGAAATCACCATTGTCCAACTTGAAGACTGTTTTTGGGAAAAAGAAGACCAATAAATCAGGAGCTTCTAGCGCTTCCTTGACAATTGAGGAGCCAATTCAAGAAGATATTGGATACGAGACCGAGGAAGAAGAGGAGGCAACGTACGAACAAGAAACCGAATCGGAGGAAGAGTTAGCATTCACTATGGCTAACATTGATGAAATTCCCATGGGGGAATGGAAGAAGAGGATGCGCGACGACCATGGCCCAGGACTTGTGCAACCCGCAATTCCCGCAACTGCTACCTTCGAGCTAAAAGGTCATATCCTAGCTGCGCTTAAGGAAATACCTTTCTATGGGAAAGATCATGAAGATGCCTACAAACATTTGGATGAAGTAAATGATGTTGCTGATTATTTCAACATTCCAAATGTAACCCGCGAAACTCAACTACTTCGGATGCTTCCGGTAACCTTCAAGGGTGCTGCTAAAGACTGGCTCAAATCACTTCCCCCCGGGTCAGTCACTACTTGGGCCAAAATGAAGGAAGAATTTATAGATCACTTTTGCCCACCATCCAAAATAGCCAAACTCAAGAAGGCCATTGCAAACTTTGAACAGCAAGCTGGAGAATCTTTATATGAAGCATGGGAGAGGTACAAAAGTCTGCTACGAAATTGCCCACACCATGATCTAAACAGCCAGCAAGAAGTTTCCATCTTTTATGATGGAGTCAATGTCACAACCCGACAGTTGCTAGACTCACAAGGCCCACTTACAAAGAAGCCACCCCCAGTGATTAAAGAATTAATTGAAGAATTCTCTAAACACTCTAGAGAATACCACAACCCTAGGAATGATGTCACGAGGGGAGCCGCGTACGCTGCTACTGAAGATTTATCCGCGGTCATGGCCATGTTAAAAACCATGGATAGGAGAATGGACAAAATGGATCAAACTATCCATGCCATAAGGGTGGGTTGTGAAAACTGCAATGGACCCCACCTCACTAGAGATTGCGATTTGGATGAGCACGGAAACAAAAAGGCACAAGTATGTTATTCGAGTGGTGACCGGTATGATGAAGACTGGCGTAAACAAAAGAAGGAGTGGCTGCCTTACGAAGAGTATAAGAAGGCCAAGGAGGAGAAGTACAAACAGAAAGGAAGAGGCTTTTACCAAAAGGAGGAGCCGGTGCAAGAGAGGAAGCCAAGCTTGGAAGATATGCTAACTAAATTTGTGGCCGCTTCCGAGAAAAGACATAGTGACCATGATGCTGCTATCCAAGAAACAAGAACAATGCTCAGGAACCAGCAAGCATCCATCCACAACATAGAAACGCAGCTTGGGCAACTTGCTCAACAACTAAACCAAAGGTCACCGGGTGAGCTTCCTAGCAAAACCGAGAACAACCCACGAGGCGCACAAGTAAATATTGTTACCACAAGAAGTGGGAAGATCATTACTCCCCTGGACCCCATTCGAACTGAAGCAACCAAGGACTCACAAAAGGAAGGAACAGAAAACCAACACGCACAATCTGAGAGTCCTACTCGCCGAGTAGGACCGATGGACTCGGCGAGTACCCCTGCTAAAACAAATGAACAGCCGCCCTTGAAACCATACCAGCCTCCAATGCCATACCCAGCCCGAGCCAAGAAAGAGAAGCAGGAAGAGGAATATCAGAAGTTTCTAGATCATATTAAAACTCTTCAAATCAACATTCCTTTCATTGAAGCCGTCATGCAAATGCCAAAGTATGCAAAGTTCCTTAAGGAACTCCTCACTAACAGAAGAAAGATGGAGGAAGTGCAGAAGGTAGTGCTTAATGAGAATTGCTCCGCCGCAATGCTAAACAAATTACCAAAGAAGAAGGGTGATCCGGGGAGCTTAACTTTGCCCTGCCAATTTGGCAACTTAGCTGCAATTCATGCCTTAGCTGATTCTGGAGCAAGTGTGAACCTTATGCCATACTCGTTCTTTAAAAAGCTGGACCTCCCGGAGCCAAGGCCAATTCGAATGGCAATTCATTTGGCAAACAAGACGGTTACTTTTCCAAGAGGCATTTGTGAAGATTTGCTAGTAAAAGTAGACAAATTTGTCTTCCCGGCTGATTTCATCATTCTCGACATGGAGGCGGACCCGCAAGTGCCAATCATCCTTGGAAGGCCCTTCCTCAACACCGCTAGCGCTATCGTAGACATGAGAGATTCTAAGCTCACATTGCGAGTTGGGGACGATTCAGTGACATTCGGGATAGACCAAGCCATGAAGTACTCAAGGAGTAGTGACGACACGGCTTTCTCAATCGACATGCTTGACGAAATATTGGAAGAAGACATACCTAAAGATTCCGGCAAATATACAGCTTTGGATGAAGAATTTGATCCAGAAAAGGACTTACTAGAGATTGAAAGACTGTTGGAAGAAGCGGAGTATGAAGAAATAAAGCAGCAAACTGAAAGAACTACTCGCCGAGTAGACCCGATCTACTCGCCGAGTACATCCGAAGAAAAGCCAGAAGTCGTGAATACAGCCACCAACTCACCGAGTACCAAACCTGCACTCGGCGAGTCCGTCACTATGCAAAACAAATTGGAGCTCAAAACACTACCTGATCATCTGGAGTATGCCTTTCTGGAAGAAGGAAATCAGAAACCTGTGATCATAGCCTCGGACCTATCCAAAACAGAAAAAGAGGAGCTTGTACGCGTGTTGAAGAAAAGGAAAAGAGTCATCGCATGGAGCATCTCCGACATCAAAGGAATAAGTCCATCCTACTGCTCTCACAAAATCAATTTAGAAGAAGGAGCAAGGCCGGTGGTGCAACATCAAAGACGATTAAACCCAAATATGCAAGAAGTCGTCAAGAAGGAGGTGGTCAAGCTTTTGGATGCAGGAATCATCTACTCCATCTCCGATAGTCCATGGGTGAGTCCGGTCCAAGTGGTGCCCAAGAAATGAGGAATGACGGTCATTACCAACGAAAAGAACGAGCTAATTCCAACGCGAACGGTAACCGGTTGGCGAGTGTGCATTGATTATCGAAAGCTAAACAATGCCACTCACAAAGACCATTTCCCCCTTCCTTTCATAGATCAAATGTTAGAGAGACTATCGGGTCATAGATACTATTGCTTTTTAGATGGGTTTTCAGGGTACTTTCAAATACCCATAGACCCAATGGACCAAGAAAAGACCACCTTTACATGCCCCAGTGGAACTTTCACCTATAGACGCATGCCATTTGGACTATGCAATGCACCTGCGACATTTCAAAGGTGCATGACCGCCATATTCCATGATATGGTGGAAAAATTCATGGAGGTCTTTATGGATGACTTTTCTGTATTCGGATCTTCTTTCAATAATTGCCTAACAAATCTTGACTCAATGCTTGCTAGATGTGAGAAAACCGACTTGGTCCTAAATTGGGAAAAGTGTCACTTCATGGTCAAGGAGGGTATAGTTTTGGGACATAAAGTCTCTAAAAAGGGAATAGAGGTGGATCGGGCAAAGATAGACACCATTGCAAAATTACCCCCACCAACTAATGTGAAGGGCATTAGAAGTTTTTTGGGACACGCAGGTTTTTACCGGCGTTTTATAAAATATTTTTCCAAAATCACGAAACCTCTAACACAATTATTACTAAAAGATGCACCCTTTAATTTTACTAAAGAGTGTTTAGAGGCATTTGACTTTCTAAAGGAAAAATTAACTAATGCCCCGATCATTATAGCACCAAATTGGAACTTACCCTTCGAGATCATGTGTGATGCTAGTGACTATGCACTAGGAGCGGTCCTTGGACAAAGGGTTGATAAGCACTTTCAACCCATCTATTACGCAAGCAAGACCTTAAATCCCGCCCAAGAAAATTATACTACTACTGAAAAAGAACTGTTAGCCGTGGTTTACGCTTTTGACAAGTTTCGCCCTTACTTAGTTTTATCTAAAACCACTGTTTTTACTGACCACTCGGCTATCAAGTATTTGTTTTCCAAACAGGATGCCAAACCAAGACTAATACGATGGGTGCTGCTTCTTCAAGAATTCGATATAGAGATACGAGACAAGAAAGGAATGGAGAACGTAGCGGCCGATCATTTATCTAGGCTCGAGAATCCGACATTGCAAGAAGATAAGGATGGAGACGACTTTCCGGATGAATACATTATGGTGTCCGTGGGAGAGGAGCCATGGTTCGCAGACATAGCTAACTATTTAGCTACCAATTACATCCCGAAGGATTATAGTAGTCAGCAAAAGAAGAAATTCTTTGCGGAGATCAAATATTACTTTTGGGACGATCCATACCTCTTTCGAAGCTGTGCGGATGGAATTATACGAAGATGTGTGTTCGGAAAGGAGAGTCGACGAATACTAGAACATTGCCATAGCGGGCCCACGGGAGGACATCATGGAGCACACTATACCGCAAGGAAGATCTTTGACATTGGATTCTATTGGCCTACAATCTTCAAAGATGCAGCCCAATATGTCAAAGAATGTGATGCTTGTCAAAGGGTGGGAAACATTTCATCTCGAAATGAGATGCCACAACATAGCATTCAAGTATGTGAGGTGTTCGACGTGTGGGGCATTGACTTCATGGGACCTTTTCCCACCTCCAAAGGAAACAAGTACATCCTAGTGGCGGTAGATTATGTTTCGAAATGGGCGGAGGCACAGACTTTACCTACAAATGACGGACGGGTAGTGGTACGATTCTTAAAAAAACTATTCTCCCGGTTTGGTGTTCCCAAGGCCCTAATTAGTGACCGTGGCACACACTTTGCCAATGATCAATTGGACAAGGTGCTCAAGAAATATGGGGTGACCCATAAGTTCTCCACATCATACCACCCACAAACGAGTGGACAAACGGAAGTGACCAATCGAGCCTTGAAGCGTATCTTAGAGAAGTCGGTGGGAAGCAACCGCAAGGAATGGTCGGATAAATTGGATGACGCGCTATGGGCATTTCGTACCGCTTTCAAAACACCTATTGGTACTACACCATATAGGTTAGTTTATGGAAATCAATGCCATTTACCGGTTGAAATCGAGCACAAGGCATATTGGGCGCTAAAGAGGTGCAACTTTGACATGGAAGAATTGAAGACCAACTGTCTAATGCAAATGAATGCCCTTGAAGAACTCCGAAATGAGGCTTATTCTAGTTCGTGGCTCTATAAAGAAAAAACCAAGAGATGGCATGACCAACGAATCAAAAGCAAAGACATCCATGAAGGCCAAAAAGTACTACTCTTCAATTCCCGATTAAAACTTTTCTCGGGCAAACTCAAATCAAGGTGGGATGGTCCCTTTTTGGTCAAGACGGTGTTTCCTCATGGGGCTATAGAATTGATCTCAAAAGATGGCACACCATTTAAAGTCAATGGCCATAGAGTGAAGAAATATGAAGAAGGAGTCCCCCGAAATGAAGGATTGGAGGAGCTGCTGCTGTGCGGAATCGCAAACACGTAGAAGGGGCGGAGTCTAGCTAATGACTCCATCAAAAGAAGCGCTTCTCGGGAGGCAACCCGAGTTTCACGTTTGCATTTTCTTTCCTTTTCTTTATTTTTCATATTGTTTTGTTCATTCTTCTTCATTTATTCTACTTCTCTAAGTGCTTAAGGACAAGCTCTATTGGAAGTGTGGGGTGGAAAGGCTAAACAAAGGAATTAATATAGTAAAATTGGCAAATTTACAAATTTTTTTCAACCTGAGACATATGCTCGGCGAGTATATTGATTATACTCGGCGAGTAAATGTTCACTTACAGCCAAATGTCCATAACACGCGTATCTACTCGGCGAGTAGATCCATTATACTCGGCAAGTAGCCGGTTTAAACACAGTAAATTAAAACCTGTAAAAATTACTATTATTCAACATTTCATCTCCACACTCGCCGAGCATCTTCCCTCAGCCGCCTCTCAAGGGTTCTTCAAGATCTATTCAATTTTCTTCCTCTTTCTCTTCATTAAAGCAACAAGGTGACATCTTTACCCTTTAACTTTATGAAAGGTCCAATCTTTATCACATATCTCCCCATATTTGCTATGATTCCGGATTTGGGGAGTTTTTCCCAATTTTTAGGGCTTTGATTTACTCATGAATTAGAGGTTGTTTGGAGTAATTTCTTCAAGAACTATGGTTAGATAAGTAATTACAACAGAACCCTATGAACAAATTGGACTATTACACAGATTACACAGATCCGATCTCGATCTGTCAAAAAGTTCATACTACTCGGCGAGTATGTTCGTGTACTCGGCGAGTAGGCCCCAATCAGATCAATTTTTTTTTCCTGTTTTAACTATGGGGTGTTGTTTGTTGCTGTTTTTTTTGGTATGTTTATGCAGATATCATGGCAAGGAGAGGACAGTCATCACGTGGAGGAGGCCATGGTGATATGCCATGGTTAGCCTTTCAACAAATCACCTCTAAATCCTCCAAAACTCGAGCCCTAAACAGGTTGGAAGCGCTGAGACAGAAAGAAATTCACTTGCCCACTGCAGTGGATTGGGGATGGATGGGTAATGTCGGCTTGGAAGAGGAACTTACTCCATATTTGGTGAAAGATTGTAACTTGGGTTATGCCAACATCACTTGTGATGGTTGGTTGCAATTGTTTAAAATACAAGAGCCAGTATACGCGGAGTTGTGCTGGGAATTTTTTGCTACCATTTCATTCCGAGGTGGTAATGAATATTACAATCCAAACACGATCTTGTTTTCTTTGGGAGGAGAGCTACGACAATGCAGCATGGTTGAGTTCTCTTGGCGATTGGGCATCTACGATCAAGATATGTCGATGACGGATTACTTTGAAGCCTTCTTGGAAAATACCTACAAAGAACTTCCCGAGGGGGTGGTGGCGTCAACATGGTGGAGTACAATTTCTAACCGGGTCTATATACCTTCCACTGCTCAAGAAGGGCATATTCGTTCTCCAATCCATCGACTCATTCACCGATTCGTTGCAAGCACGATCAACATGCGAAAGGATGGGGATAAAGTTCCCACCCTTGATATCTTTTATATGTGGAGTATCATCACCCCCGATGTCTTCTGCAACCTCCCATATTGCATTGCTAAATTTCTTGCGGAGGGAGCGGTTAAGGAAAAAATCAACTCGAAGATCAATGGGGGTATGTTCATTACTCGGCTTGCGCGATCATTTGGAATCTTGGAATTACCGCAAGCTCAATTGCTGACGATTATCCACCCTCCTCCGTTCAACACTGCACTTTATAGGAGGGCTCGGATAGTGGAAAAATTTGGTGATTCTTTTACTATTCCGAATGAGGACGAGCCGGCGGTCCCCGAGGAGCCGGGAAGGCGGGTGAGGCCGAGAAACGACCGGGTTCGAGAAGACCCACCGGTGATTCCGGTGGAGGATAACGAAGGGTGGAATCAAGTGGAGTATCGACGATACTTGGATGATATAGGGCGAGGGGTTAATTACACCAATCAATCCTTTGACTATCTTTTCCAACAAATGCATATTGCCCCGCGACCGGGACCCGACTATCCTTACATCATGAATTGGGACGAAAGGATGCAAAGAAGGGGTGGAGAAGGAGGTAGTGGAGCTGGAGGAGCAGGGATGGACGAGGAAGAATAAAGATTTTATTTGTTTCTGTTGTGTTTGATTATTATGTTTGTTTTAAGACAATTATGGACATGTTACACTTGGCTATGTGGTTTGAATATTAGTGTTACTTTTAGTTTTCTTTTCAGGTATTGAAGCTAGGAAGCATGCTATTTAGGAATGGTCAAGAGAGGAATGAGAGTCTTTATGAGTGCTTATGGAGTCTTGTTCCTAGGATCGAGTCCGTACGAATCGAGAGTTTATTAAAGTGTTGCTGTTTAGGAAGTTTACTAGAGAGTGCATTTATATCAACACTAGAGTAAAGAGCGACAGCGGTTAAAAATTCTGGAAATACAAGATATACTCGCCGAGTGCACTAATAATACTCGGCGAGTACATCTGCTTCTGCCCGAAATACGTTGCCAGTCAACTTCTACTCGCCGAGTTTAATCGCCTACTCGCCGAGTAGCCTGCTGCGAGAGGAATTTCTGATTTGTTCTGGCTAGTTTTTCTGCGCCATTCATACATTCTTTATGAGTTACTACTGAAGATTGTGTAACAACCCTTTTTCCTTGGAGTTTTCGAGCTATCAACCACATGAGACGTATGACACCCGTGCCATGGATGAGCTGTTCCCATGGTTAAAGTCACTAGAAGAAGGAGTTGAAGAGGAGAGTGTCAACCTAGCGACTGCTACCCCAGGGGAGTTTGTTCCAACTTTCTCTCTATTTGCATTTTTAGTTGTTATAATATGCAATGAGGGCATTGCATAAAATAAGTGTGGGGTAGGGGGTTAGTCACATCTTAGAACACTTAGAATCTTAATTTAGGCTAATTTTTAATGCTTAGGTCTTAAATTAGAAAATTTTGGTAAAAATTAGGATTCCATATTAGAATTATGTTAATAATTGCATGAGAACCCAAATGTTTAGTTGAGCCTATACACGTTCTAGTGCATCTGTGGCTTCCTTATTTCAGTGAAATCATGAGACAAAAACACGACCTTGCTCAGTCTGAGGGATGCAATATGTTTAGCAGCCTAAACCTGAAATGTATCCAGGAAAGTTTTTATCATTAGCCAATAAAGGTTGAGATTGAGCGCCCCTGCTTAAGCATGTAGGTTTTGAGTGAAAAAAAAAAAGTGAGGTACATGTAAAAAAAAAAGAGAATTACAAGAAAAGTTGTAAGAATTTTAGAGCAATCAAAGTGAAGATCAAAAGATTCAAAAAGTTGAAGATACCAAAAATCAAACAACAAGGTGGTAAATTCAAAGAAATTAAAGATCAAATGTCAAAGAAGTGAAGAATTCCAAAGAGCTCCAATGTGGTATCATAAATTGTAATTGTCTAGATTATGTATGCTTGGGTTGCTCAATTAAAAATACCTTGAGGGTAAAGAGATTTTCTGAGGATGGATTCGGAGGGTTGCATAAAATGAGCATAGTTCGGGATGAGTGGGCGAATGTTTATGAGGATTGTGAGTATTTGAAGTATGGGGGGTTTTAGGAATTTTAGACACAAATGCATGCGTTGCGGTCTTGGCATAATGGCTGGGTTGGATTGGAGTTATTAATGTGATTTTAATATGTTTAAAATTCAGTTTTGCTTAGGGGCAAGCAAAAGTCAAGTGTGGGGTATTTTGATATGTGCATAATTAGTTAATTATTTAACGTATATTCTTAGTTATTTTTGATTAATTATGAGAATAATGTGGACAAAAGGTACTTAAAATGTTGTGAATTGTGTTTTGAGTCCAAAAGATATGTTTGGAGGCAAAAAGGAGAAAAGGAAAGCAAGTGAAGATAAAAGAGTGAAAGAAGGAGTCCTACTCGGCGAGTGGATCGACCCTACTCGGCGAGTACATAACGATGTGCCAGAAGATAAATACGACTGCTAATTCAAGACGGATAAGTATTGACCTACTCGGCGAGTTGATTCTGTTACTCGCCGAGTACCCTCTGTTTGGGGATATCTATAAAAGACGAATCCTTATTCCATGAGAAGGCATTCCTGGCGATTTTTGAAGGATCAGCTGCGACTAAAAGGTTCAGAAGGCGCTAAGGAACCCTAGGCTTCAAGAGTTGGAAGAATTCAAGCAATTAGGTTAATTCTACCACTTAGACTTAGGAATTAAACATGTTTGCTTTCATAAACTTTGTTTTTATGCTTGTTTCTACTGCAACTATGAGCTAAACTCGTTTTTGTTTCTGTTTGGGGAATACCAAAGAACTCCTATGGTTTAATTATTGATTTTTGCTTAATTGTCTATTGGTGATTTATTAAATTAAGTTTGTTAAAGAACCTTATGTATTAATCACTACTGTTTCCTGTTAATTGGAAGGCAATTAGGTTGCATGAACATCACTTAATTGTTAACCTCATATGTCTATGTGAATGCTAAAATATATGCTTAGAAGTAATGATTATGAAACTAAGATTAATAAGAAAATAGGAAGATTAATGTGTGAGCTTGTTTGAGAAACCATCAACAAGAGGTTAATTGAATTAATAACTTAATTGACCATTACAAATCTTATTTAATCCAAATAATTAATCTAGGGAATTAATTAGTTTAAACACTTGATCAATGCTTAAATTAGTTAATTGTCTAAGGGTTAGGAGTAATGAACATGAACCTAACTATTATCATTGGTAACCAATAGCAATTAATCCACCTTAACTTAAATAACCATAGGAGTGAATTGGTTGAACCTAAATAGAAACATCTTTATCAAATTTGGTGAATAGTTGTTGCTTTAGTTAATTAGTTAATTTAGTTTGTTTAAGTTTCTAGTCTTGCAAAACTAGAGAAAAACCCTTTACTTTTATTATTTGTTTTAGTTAAAATTAGCTATTAGTTTAATTGTCCGTTCCCTGAGTTCGATACCTTACTTATCAATCTATACCACTTAAAGACAGGTTCACTGCCTTCGTGTGCTCAAATTACTAATAAAAAGTAGGGATAAAACTAGTTGAATTTACACACATCAATTTGCGTGACTCTAAGGAATACAACTCATAAAATTGATCTTGGAGCGAGATATGGCTTATCCACCTGCCCTTCCAAAACAGTGTATTGTTACCCGAGTTAACTTGTTGCCAGAATATGTCTTCTAGGGAAATACCAATGCTTTCAAGACAATCTAATATTTTAGTGATGTCCCACCATACCCCTGGTAATGTTATTTTTGAAGCGTTACTCCATGCTTTTTCTTTCTAGTTTATGCAGGCTATAAACAACTTTACACCACAATGACTTACTTTTAGTGCGAGGACGCCGTAGCCATTTCAATATAAGAGAGATCTTCTGAGCGTTACGTGAAACCACCCCCAAACCGCCTTCAATTTTTAGGGCTAGAACCTTATCCCATGAAATCCAATGAATTTTTTTTCCATCATCCAAATCCCCCCATAGGAATCTTCTTCTTATCTTTTCAAGTTCATCAATAATATAGGAGGGAGCTTTGAATAGCGAGAAATAGTACGTGGGAAAACTTCCAAGGATAACTTTTAGTAGCGTCATCCTATCCCTAAATGATAATGTCTTGACTTTCCAAGTCATGAGCTTGGAATGAAATCTATCAATGACAGGCTTCTGATGTTTCTTTCGTGTCATGTTTGCACCAACCAGGACTCAAAGATAGGTGAAAGGGAAGGATTCAACCATGCAATCAAGAGATATTGCCTATATTTATAATTCAGTCCCATATACTCCAATTCCAAGGACTCTAGATTTATAAAAGTTTAATTTTAGTCCCGAAGAGACTTGGAAACGCCTCAAGATTCAAGTCGTGTTCCTGATGTTCAATTGTTTCCATTCACCCACAAAAATAGCATCATCATTATATAATAAGTGAAAAACTATAGGTCCATTATTGGGGACCTTAATCCCATGAAATATGGATTTACAACATTTTGTTTGCATAGTGATGTTCAAGCCTTCCATGGAAATGACAAATAAAAAGGTGAGAGCGGATCACCTTGACGGACACCTTTGGTAATTGGGAATTTGAGAGTAGGGGATCCATTAATAAGGATTGACGCTCAAGGCATCCCCAAATCCAAGCTCTCCATTTAATCTCGAAGCCTATTTGTTTCGTAACAGAATCCAAAAATCCTCAGTTAATTGAGTCAAAAGCTTTTTTGAAATCAACTTTGAAGAGAAAAATCATTTTTTGTCCTTTTTACCCATGAGCAAAGTTCACTAATGATTAAGGGTCTGTTTAGAATATTTCGACCGTCCATGTAAGTCATTTATACTTCAACAATTACGGTCCCAATCACTAATTTCAGTATTAATGCAAGGACTTTGGCAATTATTTTGTACATGCACCTAATGAAGTTAATGGGTCTATAGTCTCCAAGATTGATTGGATCTTTAATCTTTAGAATGAGTGTGATAAAAGATGAGTTGCAACCTTTTGAGATTCTCGTCGATGCTTCAAAATGTTTAACAAACCGTATTACATCCTCACTTATAGTTTCTCATTGGGATATTAGCAGTTTAAAAGTAAATATGTCTCGTCCGGACGCCTTTTCCCTCCACATTTAAAAACAACCTTCTTAATTTCTTCACTTAAGAATTTCCTTTCCAATAGTGTGTTCTCATCAGGTGATAATTTCTTAAAAGATCCATTGATAAACTTAGGACGAAATGGCTATTTTTCATGGAATTTTGAGCCGAAAAATCTATGAGCTTCACCTTTGATTTTGATTGGATTAGTTACCCACTCTCCATTAATTTGGATTCCATACAGTCAAATTTTTTTCAATCTCCAGAATTCTCAGTTTACTGTTTCTATAAATCAATTCTCATGTTTCGACATAATGTTTGATTCGACCGCAAGATCTATATAAGTTCAGTTCATTCTTGAATCCACCCCAAAGTCCACGTAGGAGGTCAATCGCAGAACAATAGTAATATTTTGGGTTTGTCGGGATTTGAACTTGGTCTTTTTGTATGAAATTTCATTCATCAACCGCTAAGCTTTCATGGGGCATAAATAATAATTTGGGTATGACAAATATATAAAAGTTATTAAATTAAACTTATATAACATAGTTTTCGGTTTCATAATCAACGCGTTAAAATTCTTATTGATAAGTTTTACAAATTCCATTTTGTTGAATTGAATCAAATAACTTATCCAAAGTTATCTAAAATTTTGAATTATGCAATCCAAGGTCAATAAGCCATCAAAAGGGGACCATGTGCACCCAATGCTACCATTCAACTATTTTTCTTATATTCAAGTTAAATAAACATATTAATAAAAGAAATTATACCATATTTTGATCTTATATGAGACCATCTTTTAAGCTTTATCAATAAAATGATCAGATTTTCCACTAAAAACTTCACGAATTCGTGGAATTATCTTTTCAATGGTCCCTATTTTTAAAACCACTACTATTTCACATTTTATTATATTTTAATTTGTAAAAAAATTACAAATTCCGTGATATTGGTTTTCAAATTTATTATTATTATTATTATTATTATTATTATTTTGCAATAATGGTATTTTGGATTGTTGGAGTAAGATAAATATTTCTTACAAAATTTTATGTTTAGCATTAGAAGTATGAAGTAAGAACCGTTGGCTTTAACTAATTCTTGCACTTATTTTTGTTTATATTTCAAAGAAATACCAATCTTAAAGCAATTTTGTGATTTTTATATTTTACGAAACAATATTCTTTTTTTACGAAGTAACGTCACTTTGGGAAAATTTCATGTTCGCAAAAATTAATAAAATTCGCAATATACAGTGTCCAAAAATAATTCTATGAATTTCCACTTATTTTAGTAAAAATGGTGATCATTTTTTTGGTGAACGGTCAAAAAATGGTTGGCAAATATGTGCAACATCGAATAATTTTAGTGATTATCTTTTAATAAAGTAGTTCTAGCTGGATTGATGTATCGTTTATACCCACATAGGTTTGAGGTCAGAAGTTGTTAATGTGTATTTTAATGTACAGTTTTTTATTTATAATTTTTAGTTTATCGTATTTAAACCACACTTTACATGCACTAAACCTAATCAAGTATAATATAGTTTTGATAAACAAAGGTGTCGGAATAAAGAGGAACAGTAGTAATTAATATTATATTTTTTTATTATAGGTTACATTAAATAAATGAAAACAACAAAAAGGGGGTTTCATTATTAAATCTCAGTTAAATCAACAACTAAACTAACTAGATAACTGATTGGAAATGAATAACTTCAGATACTTTGGTTCAAATTAGATTACATCTCAAAATCATGATTAAATTTGTTAATAGTACAATGGATTTATTATTTGGTTATCGAATTCTAATATGATTAGTTATCTTGATCGGATTTTTTAGTATTAATAGTTAATGAACAATTAATACAATTATCATGTAATTAGTGGACACATAATTAATTTAATATATTTGGAATATGAAAGATATGATCTAATGATTTCTCATCAAAGGTAATGACAATCAATCAAAGCATAAAATGAATATCTAAACTCTCTAACACGGTCAAAATCATCAATTAATATTACCTAACCCTAAGATTTGTTCGATCTCTAGTCTTAATAGTTTATAGTCATAAAGAATTAAGATTCAAGTCAATGTAATCAGATTGGTTATCTAAACTACACATAAATCAACAATATGTAATAAAAATCATACTTTAACGTGTGTAAAACCCGATCTAATGTATCAATCGAAACTATTAGAATTGGTGGGAATCCCAATCAAGTGAATACCACAAATCGTAATATGGAATAAGAACACAATACCGAATCTTCAATGCACACTATATTAAACAATAGTCTAGTACATAAGATTCTCAATAACTCTCGATTCTCTCTTTTTCTCTAAACTCAAAATCAGCTTCTTAGAGTGACCAACCCTTTTACACGGATGAATAACACTATATATACCTAGACCTAATTACAAAGGCCCAGCACAAAAACCCAACCGAAAGCATCATTAAGCCCACCGAAATCACATGGTGATTTCGGTCCAAACACCACCGAAAATAAGGTGTTTTCGGTCCTAAACCGAGAACTCTAAAAGCTATCAAAAGTAAAGTATAAACCACAAATCATGTCCTAACAATCTCCCCCTTGGTTTATAGCTTTCTTTTCTTCTCAATCTTCTCTTTGATTTGACTTTCAGTTTTTGTCTTCGATTTCTTCACAACTTCAAGATGAACATAT
The DNA here is from genome assembly GCF_051521515.1 of Lactuca serriola. Taxonomy (NCBI): domain Eukaryota; kingdom Viridiplantae; phylum Streptophyta; class Magnoliopsida; order Asterales; family Asteraceae; genus Lactuca; species Lactuca serriola. The sequence continues at coordinate 32,815,160 of NC_136408.1, forward strand.
GAGTTTCTACATGAATGACTTTATCTTGAACAATTGGACTTCCTTTTTTACTTTGAATGCACATTGGGTATATGTAACACCCTGATCCTCAGGTACTAATAATGATATTTTGGTTTGGATTTTTTAAGAACCTACTCGGTGAGTTGGCCTCCCTACTCGTCGAGTAGTAGCGGGTTTGTCCGCGAAGTTTAATGACCTACTCACCGAGTCCAATATGGGACTCGACGAGTAGATGCTGGTAGATGAAACCTTAGATTTCGAGGCCTTGCACCCTATTTAAAGGGTCATTAGCCTCCCCTAGCCTCCCCTTTATAGCTCTTTACCTCCCAGAAACCCTGATTCGAGTGTGAGTGTGTTTCTTGGTGATTTTAAGCTTGAAGGAAGGATTTAGTGAAGGAAACACTTGAGGAAGCAAGCTATAGGAAGCAAAAGACTCGTGGGGATTCAAGATCTACTTCTATGGAGCACTTTATGAAGGTATTAAGCTATTCCTTGGCTCATTTCCACCCAAAACCCTCTTGTGCATGGATTCTAAGAAAGGGCTTTTGTGTTTAAGCCAAGATCTGAAGTTGTAACTTCAGATCTGGACTCCTTTTGGTCTTTAGATGCATAAAGTTATCAGTTGTGCCTAGCTTGTGCCTCCCCTCTAGTGTATGACTCCATTCCAAGCTTAGATTTGCTATTTTAGGGCCTTAGAGCCTTGCATGCACGTAAAGTTTGAAACTTTACGTGGAAAACATGCCTCAGAAGCTTAGATCTGTAATTTGGAAGCATTGCATGGTTTGAAAGAGTCTGTATGGCTTAAGATCTGATAGGACTCGGCGAGTCGCAGAGGGTGACTCGGCGAGTCATATGAAGGCAAGCATGGACTCGACGAGTTGGATGAACGACTCGGTGAGCCCGATGAATATTGTCTTAGACTCGACGAGTTGGATGAACAACTCGGCGAGCCGGATGAATATTACCTAGAACTCGACGAGTTGAAGGAACAACTCGGCGAGTAGAGTAAGATTCCCCCAGCTATTGGATGTTCGTAGACGTGTCGAGTGGAAAGCAAGGAAACTCGACGAATGACCTTAGATTATCAATCAAGACCGTGTGAACTCGACGAGTCACCTCGATGACTTGGCGAGTAGACGTTATTCTGGGAAACTCGGCGAGTCACTAGTTGTACTCGGCGAGTTAGGGTCAACATGGACTGTTGACTTGATCTTGGCTATAGTTGACCAGGATTGACTTTGGGGAAATGATTGGATATTGTATGAAACTTTTTAGGCAGTTGAGTGGAGCAGCTCGTGGGGTATATTTGGTCGCAAAGTGTCAGTTCAGCATTTGTGACAGGTGAGTCTTCTCACCATACCTATGGGTCTAAGGCACCAAGGCCGGCCCATTATGTGATTATGATATATGTGATAGACATTCTGTGTTTTGTTATGTGATTGCATGTTTTGTATGAAGACCCCGGTGGAAGCCCGTGGCATTGGATGTAAGACCATGTGGGGTAGCCCATGGCAGTCCTAGGTGAAGACCATGTGGGGTAGCCCATGGCATTAGATGTAAGGCCATGTGGGGGAGCCCATGGCAGTCCTAGGTAAAGACCATGTGGGGTAGCCCATGGCATTCTCTCAGGTTTCATGTATGCATGGCTTACATGATATGTGTGTAGCTTTTAATCTTTTATAGCTAACAGGATGTGTGATATGTGGTTTATGTGTGTGTGTGTGTGGTATGCTCTGGGAAAATCACTAAGCATTTTGCTTACAGGTTGTTGATTGTTTCAGGTACTTCAGAGCCTAAGGGCAAAGGCAAGGCGTGATGACGTGACGTGCACTCTACCTCTCTTTTTGTGTGTTGGGACTCTCTGATGTTTTCGAAAAGTACAATGAAATTGTAATAATTGTGAATTGGGAAAACAAATGGTTTGGAAATCTATGGATTATGGGATTTGTCTGATTAATTAAAAATGAAAAAATTTCTTGGTAAAAATTGGGTCGTTACAGTATAGAGGCTTCTTATATAGGTTCTTGAAAATCAGCACTTTAAGCTTTGAAAAACTTCATAGATAATTACAGAGTAACCGATTCTTCTTGATCACTTCAACAAGTTCATAGATAACAGCAAATTAATTGAGGATGATTCAATGAAATTTGACACATAACTTCAAATACAGCTTCACCTTGCTTCTGGGGTTGAAAGGTTGTGTGTTGAACAATAATCCTCACTTCTAGTTCCTTCGAATGAAAATTATTTGTCGATCACAGATGCGTCTTGAAAAGTTACCATGACTAAAAAAATCCTTGTGGACCACAAAATCATAAGGACCCTTCTCACCACAGTTGTTCAAGGACCCAACCTTGGCTCAGATGGATACTACTCGCAGTATCTGTGTGAACACGGAGGAACGCACTGCGATTTGTTAAGTATCGGAGAACTACTCATGGCTATTTTTGATGTTAGCCCCTGCATATCCTCGATCAAAGATCTCAATACAGTTTTCCAAGTTAACAAGTTAACTTGGCCCTTGGCGAGACGTTCAATGATTTCTAAGTCTCAGCTAAGTGTACCATTCTAGTGCTAGTGAGAGTTAATTAGGAATAACTCACAAAACCATCTTGTGACAAAAAAAAAACTCGAAGACATATTTCCACAGTTTAGCATGACACGAGGTCAAGGCCCTTTGGCAGGACATTCGCGATAATCGTGCCTTGCGAGGTGCATCGCCCTAGTGTCAATAACCGTTAATTCCTTACCTGCGGAGAATGTATCCAAGAATACATTTGAGTCTCCGCAGTTTTGCATGACAAAGAGAATGTCAAGACCCTGGGTGGGATGTTCAGCGATATCTATTTCCCGGTTGGGTGAATCGCCTTGGTGCCATGACAGTTCTTAGGTAAAGATAACTAACAATAACAATTTAGACAATCTGTACAGTTTCAAACTTTCAATTCCTTAGATACGACAGTTCTTAGAAAGATACTGCCTAACTGACAGTTTGTACAGTTTCATGCCTTCAATTCCGTGAATACGACAGTTCTTAGAAGAAACTGTCTAACTAACAATTTGTACGGTTTCATGCCTTCAATTCCTTGTGAAAGTAGTGTAAAGTGTAATTCTATCAATTCCTTTCTATATCACTTTTAGCACAGAAAATTACGACACAGTCTCCTTGAGTCTGTTCTTCTTTTGAATTCGCGTTTTAAGACAAATGAAATTTTTGAGATAAAAAATAAAAATAAAATAAACTTAGCACATAATAAAATTAACTAAGAAATAAAATTAAATTAACATACGCTCAAAAGCAATAAAAAAAATTTTGGATTTTTGATTTTTCTGAAAAAGAAATAAAATAAAAATAAACATATATTTTTCTTTTGGATTTTTGAATTTTATGATTTTTTGTTTTGTTTTAATTCCCCCCCCCCCCCCCCCCCCCCCTTCCTCCCTAAATTTGTGCATAGAGGAAAAAATATGAACAAATTTAACGCAAACAAAAATAAAATACAAAATGTACAAAATAAAAAAAAAACTTTTAGTCTTCAAAACGAATCATTGTAGAAAACTCACAAGCACATCAAAACGAGATTTTTCAAAAGGTTTTGTAAACAAATCGACCACATCATTATCAGTGTGGATTTGTTCCAAATGAATGAGTTTGCGCTCAAAACAGTCTTGTATAAAATGAAGTTTAATATCTATGTTCTTGGTTTAGAATGTTGAACTGGATTGTTAACAATTTGAATAGCAGCATCATTATCACAGAAGATAGGAGTGTCAAGAAAATTCAAACCATAATCTTGCAGTTGATATTGCAACCAGATGACCTGAGAACAACAAGTAGATGCAGCAACATATTAAGCCTCAGCTGTGATTCAATTCCGGAACGAAGTTAACATATTCAAAATTCATCATGCCGTTAACTACAGTCCTCATTTGTGTGATCTTTTATTTCCTCCTTTTCCCACAAAGGACACATGCTCTCCATTAAAATTCTGAATGTCATGCAGATGAGAGATGTCTCCTATCATGTGCTAGGAACAGCCACTATCCACATACCGAAATCTGATGATATTCCTCCATATATGCTCCGGCACAGAGTACGGGATTAATTGGTTTTGGGAACCCAGTCCATTTTGAAACTGGGTTTACCATTACAATCTACACAAGATACTATTTCCCATGACATGTCTTGTTTATCAGATAAGGAACATAAAGAATGTAACACCCAAAATTTTCAAATAATTTTTCACATTTTCAAAAACATACTTTCATTCATAAATATTATAAAAATGTCATTGTATCACATATCAATCCATAGAAACACAACCCAAGATCATAATCTATGAAAACTCCTCATGTGTGTACTGATCATGTCGGCGCCTTCCCGCGATCCTCACTGGTACCGGAAACACATAACACAACACTGTAAGCATAAATGCTTAGTGAGTTCACCAAAATACCACACATAACACATAATAGCCACTCGAGGCTATAACTCTGTGGACCCTCCGGTCCTAACTCTGTGGACCCTCTGGTCCTAACTCTATGAACCATCCGGTTCTAACTTTGTGAACCTTCCGGTTCTAACTCTGTAACATACACGGCATGAATCACATAGAAATAATGCAGTGTATCACAATCACATAAATCACATACAAGATTCTCTGTCATATAACTCTAATTACCACTCTAAGTAAAGTATAGTGAGAAGACTCACCTCGGGTAACTCGGTAATCTCGAACTCGGTAAAAATCTGGTCTAGCCTCCGCCTAATCACATGGAATAAGCACTCTAATCAATACAACTCTCAAGGCTAGACTAATCCTTCTCTTAGCACTCTCAAAAGGGTAAAAGACCATTTTACCCCTCTCATGGCTTAAAGACCCTAACATTGACCAAACCCTAAAAGTCAACAAAAGTCAACTCTCCGGGTTAAGCTACGCGTACCAAACCTGTACGATGGGCGTACCCAGCAACCTAACAGAAACGGGGAACGCGACCCCCTACGTTGCACGTACTAGGATTGCGCCCTGTGTAACTCCCAGTTTCAGACTCCTTAGCTTTTAGGGTCTTAAACAGTTAAGACACACGCCCAACTTTCAGATCTGACCAATCCTAAGCCTCTTAATCCATGAAGTTGGTGACTTTAAGCCTTTGCATGGCTATAAAAGTCACCAACACCCATAACATTCCATTTCCAGCACTTAAAAGCTCATAACTCAAGCATGACTCCATAACAACGACCAAGTTGGGATTTTATGGGTCAACATCACAACTAACACTGAAATGGAATAGATCTAGGTCCATGGAGCCCCTCTTGCTCATAAAGTCTCCACCTTTGGGACTTAAACCCTAGAAATGGACCATAAAACACCAAACCAAAATAAAGAGGAAAGTTCTGAGCTTTTTACCTCAAAGTGAAGCTCCTTCCTCAGAAGAACTCAAGTCCAAGCTTGAACTTCAAACCCTAGCTTCCACAAGCTCCTCTCCTTCTTCTTCTCTAACACACAAAGGCACCTTTAGCTCACAAACACTCACACACAAGCTTTAGGACGAAGGAAATGTTCTCTTAGGGTTTCACTCTATGATATGGTGACTGAGGATAAGGTCTTAGCATTCCTTTTATAGTGCACAAGCCACAATTAGGGTTTGCATTTGGGCCCGCTACGCCCAGCGTAACCCTAGGTATGCCCAGCGTACCTAGGCGAGTCCGCGTCCAACTTAAGCACCTGAGTACGCGCAGCGTACTCTCCAGTACGCCCAACGTACTCATTTGCAACATTTTTCCACTCAAGGGCTAATCTTGACAACTTGACAAAAGAGAAGGGTTAAATAATTGTACCTAAATTTCGGGATGTTACAATTCTCCCCCACTAGAACCAGACTTCGCCCTCGAAGTCTCATGCTGAAAACAACTCCGGATGATTCTCTCGCATCTCTGACTCAGGCTCCAAGTTAGCTCGGACCCCCTCCGATGTTGCCACTAGACCTGAACTAGAGGCACCTCCTTGTTCCTCAGAACTTTGATCTTTCGGTCCAAGATCGTGATCGGTCTCTTAACATAATTCAGACTCGCGTCCATCTAGATATCCACCAACAGCACCACTGCCGACTCGTCGGCTATACACTTCCTCAGCTGGGACACGTGGAAGGTATCATGAATCTGGATCAACTCCGCAGGTAGCTCCAAACAATATGCTACCCTGCCCACCCTCACGGTCACCCTGAACGGCCCAATATACCGGGGCCCCATCTTGCCCCTCTTCCTGAATCGAATCACTCCTTTCCAAGGAGACACTTTCAAGAGCACGAGGTCTCCCACCTGGAACTCAAGCTCAGATCATCGCCTATCCACATAACTTTTATGGTGACTCTGAGCCTTCAACGACCTCTGTCTAACCTGCTGTATCTACTCTATCGTCTGAAGCACTATCTCAATGTTGTCCATCACTCGTTGCCCTACCTCTCCCTAACAGATGGGAGTCCGACACCTCCTCCCATACAATAACTCGAAGGGAGGCATACCAATGCTCGAATGGTGACTATTGTTATAGGAAAACTCATCCAATGGCAAATACGTGTCCCAACTCCCTCCGAAGTCCAACACATATGCCTGAAGCATGTCCTCGAGCGTCTGAATCGTCTGCTCACTTTGTCCGTCCGTCTTTGGGTGGTAAGCGGTACTGATATGCAGCCTCGTACCTAACTCCTCATCGAACTTCTTCCAGAACCTGGAAGTGAAACGCACATCTCGATCTGACACAATCGAGATCGATACACCATGTCGCGATACCACCTCCCTCACATACACCTCCGTCAGCCTCTCTACGGAAGAGCTCTCACTGATAGCAAGGAAATGAGCGCTCTTTGTCAGCCGGTCGACGATCACCCAAATTGCATCGACACCCCTCGCGGTCCTCGGTAATTTGGTGATGAAATCCATAGAAATTTGTTCCCACTTCCATTGGGGAACCTCAAGTGGCTGCAACTTGCCATGTGGACACTGGTGCTCGGCCTTAACCCTGCGACAGGTCAAGCACCTCTCTACAAACCACGCCACATCCCTCTTTATACAGAGCCACCAATAGTCTCTCTTCAGGTCCAAATACATCTTAGTGGCCCTGGGATGGATTGAAAACCTCGACCTGTGCGCCTCCTCCATCAAAATGGTACGTGCCCCGCCCTCATATGGCACCCAAATCCGGCCTGGGAAGGTCATAAGCCCTCGGCTATCGGCAATGAACTCAGATACCTGCCCGATCACCCGTTCTCTCTTGCGGTTCTCCGGTCTCATTGCCTCTACCCGGGCCTCCCGAATGGTGTCCAACACCAGAGTCATCACTGTCAACCTCATACAAACATCCTACATCGGGGCACTCTCCGCCCTCCGACTCAAGGCATCGGCTACAACGTTAGCCTTGCCCGCGTGGTACATGATCTCGCACTCATAATCCTTTACCACATCCAACCATCTCCTCTGGCGCATGTTCAGGTTGGGCTGGTCCATCAGATACTTCAAGCTCTTGTGATCCGTGTATATGGTACACCGAACCCCATACAAATAGTGACGCCAGATCTTGAGGGCGAACACCACAGCCCCCAACTCCATATCGTGAGTAGGATACCTCATCTCATGAGGCTTCAGTTGTCTCGATGTGTATGCTATCATATGCCCTCTCTGCATCAGCACCGCACCCAATCCAGATATCGACGTGTCACAATATACCATAAAATCCTCCATCCCCTCCGAAAGGGCTAACACTGGGGCTCCACATAATCTCTGGCGAAGTGTCTCGAATGAGGCCTGCTGCTCCGGGCCCCAACTGAAAGCCACGCCCTTTCGGGTCAACCTGATAAGAGGAACAGCAATCCTGGAGAAATCCTTGATAAATCTCTGATAATAACCGGCCAACCCTAGAAAACTCCTGATCTCTGAAGGGGATATCGGCACCTCCCAACTCATCATTGCCTCAATCTTGGCCGGATCGACCAATATCCCATTCTGGTTGACGAGGTGTCCTAGGAACTCGACCTCTCGTAACCAGAAATCACACTTGGAGAATTTGGCGTAAAGCCTCTCCGATCTCAGAACTCCGAGGATCTCCCTCAAATGCTCCTCATGTTGCTCTCTGGATCTCGAATACACCAATATATCATCAATGACAACGATCACCGAACGATCCAACATCGGCCTGCACACATTGTTCATGAGATCCATGAACGCCCCCGGTGCATTGGTGAGCCCGAAAGGCATCACCACGAACTCGTAATGCCCATAACGAGTCCCGAACGTTGTCTTCTGGATATCCTCATCACACACTCTCATCTGATGATATTCAGACCTCAGATCAATCTTGGAGAACCAAGACGCTCCCTACAACTGATCGAACTAATCGTCGATCATCGGTAAGGGCTAACGGTTCTTGACCGTCAGCTTGTTCAACTCCCGGTAATCAATGCACATCCAGTGTGAACCATCCTTTTTCTTGATAAAAAGGATCGACGCTCCCCACGGCGAGCTACTCGGCCGAATAAACCCCTTCCCCAATAGCTCCTGCAGCTGTGACGATAACTCCTGCATCTCTGGTGGCGCAAGGCGATAGGGCGCCTTGGCGATAGGTCTTGCTCCCGAAACCAAATCGATACGGAACTCCACCTGCCTCTCGGGAGGCACTCCTGGAAACTCCTCGGGGAAAACGTCGGGGAACTCACGCACTATCGGGACCTCATCATCCGACCTCGGTCTCTATGCATCTACTCTCGTATCCACCACATACACCACAAACCCACTACAGCCCTGTTGTAGGCTCTGCCTCGCTCTAGTGGCCGAACAAAATGCTGACCCAGGACGGGTACCCTCGCCATAAACCGTAAGAACTCCACCACTAAGGTCTCGTATGGTCACCAGCTATCGCTCGCAGTCAATAACCGCTCCAAACCTGCTCAACCAGTCCATGCCCACAATGACACGGACATCTCCCATCGCAATCGAGACCAAATCAATTGGAAACTCAATGCCGAAGATCTCGACTACACATCCTCGAATCACATTAGTGGCACACACCGCCCTCTCGTCAGCTATGGAAACTCGCAAGGGTTGACTCAACGCCTCTCGACATATACTGATGTGCTGACTAAAGGCTAACGACACAAAAGACCGACTCGCACCCGAGTCACATAACACCAAAGCAGGTACAGAACTCACAAGAAATGTACCTGCGCATATCATAAAATAAGCATAATACCACAAACTTAAAATAAATAGATGAAAGAATACATACCAGCCACAACATCGGGCGCTGCATGGACCTCCTCCGTTGTCAAATGGAAGGGTCTCTCGTGAGCCTTTGGCGCCTCGACCTTCACTGGCCTACTCTCTGTAGCTCGAACGACAGCAATGGAAGATCCCTGCGATGCTCCCTGTGCTGACCCCCGCAACTGCGGACACTCGGCCTTCCGGTGTCTGGTCTGGTTGCAGTGAAAACAAACTGCAAACCCCTTGGGGCAATCCTTGGCCATGTGCCCCTCCTTGCCACACTTGTAGCAAGACCCTTCTCTGCAAACCCCCTCATGACTCTTGCCGCACTTGCCACAAGTGCGGCCCTTCTGGTTCCTTGATCTTGAATCGGCGGGCTTGGCCTGCTTGGCTGCCGGCTGGGACTGTTCCGGTCGCTGATCCCTCCCCTGAGACTCCGCCTCCTCCCTGGCCTGAGTCTCAAGCTCAATCTCCCTCTTCCGGGCATTTGCCTGAAGCTTGGCAAATGTCCGGTATGACGAGTTCACCACAAACTCGCGGATGTCTCTCCTCAGAATGCTCAAATACCGACTCATGCGTGCCTGCTCGAAAGACATGTGCTGAGGGCAGAACATCACCCTCTCATGGAACATCCTGGTGATCACTATAACAGACTCGGTACCCTGCTTGAGGGTCAAGAACTCCTAGGCTAAACGTTCCCTTTCCACCAGGGGAACGTACTCATCACAAAACATAGCGATGAACCTCTCCCAGGTCACCGCGGCAAGCTCTGCAGAAGAGTAGTGCGTTGTAACAAACTTCCACCATTCCTTCGCTCCCAAGCAAAGCTGGTTCAGCGCGAACCGAACTCTCAGATGCTCCGGACAAGAACACGTATAGAAGCATCCCTAAATATCATAAATCCATCTCATCGCAGCGATCGGATCCTGCGTCCCATCAAACTCTGGTGGCTTCGTGTTGCTAAACTCTCGTTACAGCAACGAATCAACCCCCTACGGCCTCGTAGCAACGACGGCTGCGGTGGCCGCAGGAACAGCAGCATCAATAAGAGCAGCGTAATGCTCATCAAAAGTCTCGATCAGGGTGGTCTTGATAGACCCAAACATCTCCGGTATCTCGGCTCGGATGGCAGTAGCCACCTCCTCATGAATCAACCTGCGAATCTCCTCATCACTAACACCACTACTCTCAGGTGTGTGGCGTGTCCCAACCATGATGTCTCTCTGAAATACAACACAAAATATCAGAGACTCGCTCGAGTGTACACACACTCGATATCCCATTCCTACTCGATCCCTAGTACCCTAAGAATTCTTACTTGGGTTGCGCACTCATCCAGTGTCTTCGGTAGTACGGGCCCAATACTACCGTCCACACCGCATCAGTATTCACCCCAAGTCCTCCTCCTAGGATCCCGAATCCTAAGTACTCTACTCTCACTATGCATAGTCTACTCTCTAGCAGATCTCTCATAAGCTCCTCGCTGTTATCTATTCACTCTCAAGCATCTCCTAGCAGCAAAACCCCTAGGCTAAGGCATCACAAATCAGGCCACTCTAGTCCTAATAAGAATACCTAACCTACACTAGCATACATAACATATTATCTCATATCTCATAACACATAATATAAGGATATTTTGGGAAACCACCGTTTGGGCGCTGGCTGATCGTACACACTGCTCTGCTTTGCTCTTTTTAAAAACTTTTTACTCCTTGAGAAAAATTTTGTGATTTTATTTTGAAAATCTCTCAAATCCTCAGTTTGAGTTCAGATATGCCCGAAGGTGCACCAGAATCCCTCAAACCAAGGCTCTGATACCAACTTGTAACACCCAAAATTTTCAAACAATTTTTCACATTTTCAAAAACATACTCTCATTCATAAATATTATAAAAATGTCATTGTATCACATATAAATCCATTGAAACACAACCCAATATCATAATGTATGAAAACTCCTCATGTGTGTATTGATCATGCCGGCGCCTTCCCGCGATCCTCACAGGTACCTGAAATGCATAACACAACACTGTAAGCATAAATGCTTAGTGAGTTCCCCAAAATACCACACATAACACATAATAGCCACTCAAGGCTATAACTCTATGGACCCTCTGGTCCTAACTCTATGGACCCCCTGGTCCTAACTCTGTGAACCTTCCGGTTCTAACTCTATAACATACACGACATGAATCACATAGAAATAATGCAGTGCATCACAATCACATAAATCACATACAAGATTCTCGGTCATATAACTCTAATTACCACTCTAGGTAAAGTATAGTGAGAAGACTCACCTCGGGTAACTCGGTAAAAATCTGGTCTAGCCTCCGCCTAATCACATGGAATAAACACTCTAATCAATACAAATCTCAAGGCTAGACTAATTCCTCTCTTAGCACTCTTAAAAGGGTAAAAGACCATTTTACCACTCTCATGGCTTAATGACCCTAACATTGACCAAACCCTAAAAGTCAACAAAAGTCAACTCTTCGGGTTACGTTGCGCGTACCAAACCTGTACGCTGGGCGTACCCTGCAACCTCACAGAAACAGGGAACGCGACCCCCTACGCTGCGCGTACTAGGATTACGCCCCGAGTAACTCCCAGTTTCAGACTCCTTAGCTTTTGGGGTCTTAAACAGTTAAGACACACGCCCAACTTTCAGATCTGACCACTCCTAAGCCTCTTAATCCATTAAGTTGGTGACTTCAAGCCTTTACATGGCTGTAAAAGTCACCAACACCCATAACTTTCCATTTCCAACACTTAAAAGCTCATAACTCAAGCATGACTCCATAACAACGACCAAGTTGGGATTTTAATGGATCAACATCACAACTAACACTGAAATGGGACAGATCTAGGTCCATGGAGCCCCTCTTGCTCATAAAGTCTCCACCTTTGGGACTTAAACCCTAGAAATGGACCATAAAACACCAAGCCAAAATAAAGAGGAAAGTTCTGAGCTTTTTACCTCAAAGTGAAGCTCCTTCCTCTGAAGAACTCAGATCCAAGCTTGAACTTCAAACCCTAGCTTCCACAAGCTCCTCTCCTTATTCTTCTCTAACATACAAAGGCACCTTTAGCTCAAAAACACTCACACACAAGCTTTAGGCCGAAGGAATTGTTCTCTTAGGGTTTTACTCTCTGATATGGTGGCTAAGGATAAGGTCTTAGCATTCCTTTTATAGTGCACAAGTCACAATTAGGGTTTGCATCTAGGCCCGCTACACCCAGCATTACCCTGGGTACGCCCAGCATACCTAGGCGAGTCCGCATCCAACTTAAGCGCATGAGTACGCCCAGCGTACTCATTTGCAACATTTTTCCACTCAAGGGCTAATATTGACAACTTGACAAAAGAGAAGGGTTAAATAGTTGTACCTGAATTTTGGGATGTTACAAAGAAGTTACATGACTTTTCGACAATTTTGAAATGTAACCTTTGGGAACCCATTGGTAATTAGGTTTAAGCATTTTAATGTTGAACCTAATGGGTGCTTCAACACTTGATTTTGAAATGGAACCACCTTTTGATTTAGACTTGAATCACAAGTGTAAGCTAGAGGACAATCCTTGAGATGAAGTCGACCTCACCGAATTCGGTCTGGTTGAAACATCTCTCGAATTAGGCTTCTTGTCCGACATGCCCCTTTTGTCCTTGAGAGTTTGATTCTTGGTATTTTTAACATTCCAATCACCATTGCGTGAACGTGACCTCGAAGGATTTCTTTTGGAAGATCTCCCCTTTGGCACGTTCTGCCAACCTTATTCATAGTTGGGAACATATGAACGATGTGGGCAATTTCTAGCAATGTGACCGGGAGTCCCACAGTTAAAACAAGTTTGTCTTTTCAAATAAATAAGATTGTGATTTGGTCCTTGTCCAATTGAAGTTTGTTTCAAAGAACTTCCACAAGCACAAGCACATTTTTTAGACTGTTTAAAAACATTTTGAGGCTTGAATTATTCAACAGTGGAATTATTATCATCATGATTTTTTGAAGCATTTTCAGCAGAACTAGAATTATTATTGTTCTGCTCGAACCCATCATTCACGGTTACTTTATATGCACATGAAGTAGAAACATTAGAATCATTCACATTAATACTCTCAGATGGGCCGGATTGTTCAGTCTTGATTGAGGTAGTTACAGGGGGCTGGCCACATTGAGCATTTCTTTCTACTTCTATGGTCTTAGAGGCGGAAACATAATTATCATTAAAAGGAAACGGAACACTATGATATCCTAGGCCATTTTCTGGTTATCTTTCCATTTCAATTATTTTTCTATCATAGATTCAACTATCTCACTTGACGCGTCAAATTTCTTAAAGTTAAATTTAGCTTTTAACGCATCAAGTTCGACAATTAATTTGGCAATTTCCTCTTTAGCATAACGATGATGAACACATTTGGTGCTATATTCCTCCCTAATCCTAATTAAATCTTTATTTTGAGCATCTAGTTTTTCTTTAAGAGGCTTATTGACTTTCTTAATTTCATAAATTTCACTTTTAAGGTCAAAAACTTCTATAACTAATAACTCATGTTGCTAACAATATTTATTAATTTTATCTACGCATGACTAAGAGCATGAGGTTTCACTAACCTCCTTGGCATTTATGTAAGAACTCATTATTTACCAACAAAAAGAATTTGATTGTGTAATTTGATTTTGACCGAAAACCAAAAAAAATTAATGCCCTTTGACCGAAAACACCAATAGTCAACACCCTGTTGACCGAGAACCTTGTAGGTCACCTTTTTGTCCGAAAAAGAATTGACCGAGAACGAGGTTTCTTGACCGAGAACCTTAGCCGAAATCTCAACAACCGAGAAGCTGAACCGAGGATGCGGAGCCAATATGCAGACTGAATACATTAACCGAAGACCCGAGAAGCAAAGCTGGCCTCGTCGAGAACACCGAATCGCCGCCGAGAACTCTGAGGCTGAGACCGAGAGCTTCCAAGTTGATTTTGAGGAGCTGGTCGAGAGAATGTGAATTCAAACCCTAACCGAAATCGATCAGTCTGGCTGCCGAAGACTCCTAAACCTAACCGAGAATTTTAAGTATTGATCGTGTTTCCTTATTCAATGAATCTCAAATTTTGGTAATTTACCAAAAACGATCTCTAACACAATATCCTCCAAAATTAGTGAAGAACACCAAGAAAATTATGAACACGAAGAACAACAACAATTATTTTCGTCAAAAAGAACTCAGAAACACCAGGAAAAATTCCAAGAAACTTATAATATCTTGCCAATTTGATTGATATCAATCCTTGCTCTGATACCAATTTTAAAACCTGTTCTAATGTATCAATCGAAACCACTAGAATTGGTGCGGAATCCCAATCAAGTGAATACTACAAATCGTAATATGGAATAAGAACACAATACCATCTTCAATGCACACTATATTGAACAATAGTCTAGTACATCAGATTCTCAATAACTCTTGGTTCTCTCTTCTCTAAACTCGAAATCAGCTTCTTAGAATAACCAACCCTTTTACATGGATGAAATAACACTATATATACCTAGACCTTATTACAAAGGCCCGACCCAAAAACCCAACCGAAAGCATCATAAAGCCCACCGAAATCACATGGTGATTTCGGTCCAAACACCACCGAAAACATGGTGTTTTCGGTCCTAGACCGAGAACTCTAAAAATAATCAAAAGTAAAGTATAAACCACAAATCATGTCCTAACAACATGATATATGATGTGATCAATCAAACACAATTAATAATCAAACTATTAAAATTCGAACTATTGGATTCAACGCATATTATCGATGTTCATTTACTCCAAACGAAAGCAAAAGGTTTTAATACCCTAATTCATGAAAAAAAAACAAAAATAAAAACAATTAGAATGCTAATCATAGTCAGAACAACAAACCAAATGGTTCCTGTCATGAATCAGCCCTTGAATCCTTAAGATCTTTGCTACATATCAAATTAATGACCCTTCGACCGCTTTCTAAACTCTCAAAATCGCAACTTGGGGGTTTATTTTTAAAGAAACCGAATGAGATCGTAAGATATATCATTAAGGTTAATTTTCGGGTTAATTCATTGATTTCAGCGTCGTCACAATGTGGTAATGCCTTTGCCACATCATGGTAACTGGAATCCATAACGTTCACGAAAACGTAAACAGATATGAGCTTTTTTCATAATTTTTTGATCCACCATGTTGTGGTAATGCCTTTACCACGACGTGGGAACTGGAATTCGTAATTTTGCACAAACAGGAAATTCATCCGAAATTTTATCTAGTTTTCAGAGCATATTGTATCTCCTTAATCGGAGTTATGAATCATATAATATTGTCAAATAGAGGTCAATCTGTCCAACAACATACTTTTTTGCATCTTTTTTTAGCTCTGTTCTCCTCCTTTTGCATCTCAACTCTCATTTTACCTGTAAATGAAAATTTTAAAACATATTAAATATCATATATCTTAAAATATAACATTTTTACTCAAATATATTAGGATATTTGCTTAAAATATATATTTAAGTAAGGTCATATCAGTTGTATAATAACATTTCTATGTATATATCAAAAAACATATCATCACGTAATCATATAAATTATATTTTTTGGAAAGTCGGAACTAAATTAAATAAGAGAAATTAAATTACCTCCTACCTTTTATGCCTACAATTATTTCTACCCATTAAAATTATGACAAATCACCATTCAATTTAATTGTAATTGATATATTCCTAATATAACCTTAAGGAGTTAGTTAAAAAAATATGGAATAATGACACTTGTCATAATTTTATTGGGTAGGAACATTTGTAGGCATAAAAAGTAGAAAACAATTTAATTTCTCATTAAATAACTATCAAATAGTTAGTCTTTTTCAAAAACATAATTAAAAAAAAGTGTATATATATATATATATATATATATATATATATATATATATATATATATATATACAGTGTTCTAAAAGGCGCGTCATGGCGTGAGGCGTGGCTCCGTCGTTACGAAAAGCCTCATAACGTTGCTGTTAGGCGTGGCGCGTGGCAAGGCGTGATATGGCGCGCCATGGCGCGTTATGGCGCGTGTTTTTTTCGTTTGAGACACGGTTTTTTGCTCTTTGTTATGTCTTTTCTAATCGGAGATATAGGTATTGTGGTTTCGTTAAATTTTTGTTACTAGTTATTGATCTAACACTTATAAAAAGTAGTTATATTTAATATAAATTTATATTTATATGGTAATATAATTTTAAATTAATACAAAATCGCCGCCTTACATCACACCTTGAAAAACACCATGGCTCGCCATGGCTCGTTAAGCTTGAGGCTTGACCTTGCCGACACGCCACGCCTCACGCCATTTAGAACCTTGTGTGTGTGTGTGTGTATATATATATATATATATATATATATATATATATATATATATATATATATGGCTTTACCATTTCAAAGATATAGTTAAAATTGTACATGGCACGATTTAGTTTAGTTATTAGCCAAAACTGAATCATAACCATTATAATTGCTTAATGTATTTTCATAGCTACTGGATATCGGTTAATAATGGTTTTAGGAATGTTTGGTAGGATTTGAATTTTTAAGAGATCTGAATTTCTAAGAGGGTCTAAAATTTTGAAATTTTAAAAGCTGAATGTTTAACCTGTTGTTTGGTTTGGACCTCTAAATTGTTGTGTTCAATTATTAAAATGACAATTTTACCCTTATGTTTTCTTTTTTGTTGCATTTAAGTGTTTGTTTATAAAATATCCTAATCAATTTCTTAAATAAGTATAAAAAAAATATAAACACCATATAAAATCCAAATTTAGCATAAATCAAAATTAAACACAAATTCAAATCAAAGATAAATATTTCTAAATCCACAAAATCATACTAAAATCCAAATAAAATCCTACAAATTTAATTTGATCTCAATTGATTTGCAATCCGGTCATGCAAATTATCCATGTATTCGTCACCTTGTGAACCCCATTCCATATCGTGTACATTTTGGCCATCATTCTCTCCCCCTTGTGCTTGACCATTGTTCTCCTCGAATGTCATAAATAACTCATCATGAATATTGCATCTTGACTCTTATCTTTACCCTTATCTTTACTTTTATTTTGACTATTTGCCGTATCTGTAGTCTCTTGTTTTTTTGATTGAGCGGAGGACTTCTCACCGAGACATACAGTTTCTTGTTGAGTGTAATCGATGTCATCAAAGTCATGCAAACTATAGTGGATTGAATCTTGAGTAAGACGGGGAAGGGTAGAACTTGGCCTCCAACTATGAATGCATGTCGCAATCGCGCCTTCAAACAATTGTGTGCAAAGGTCGAGGTACGGTAGTGGCGTGCATCTTAAAGAATCCATATGTTTGTTTGACTGTTTGGAAAAAATATTTTATTATTTAGACATGATAATATATTTTTTATAAGTAAACAAAATACATTTGATTCTAGTTATCATTCTTCTTTGGAAAGATTGACGGTGTTGGTTGTTGGATTGTACACATTGTCGGTTTTGTTTTTTAACTTCAAAAAAATACCAAACTTTGACTTTAGGTAGTCATAGCGGTTCATCATTTGTTTTCGGTCGTCAATAAAATTATGTTCAATTTTTAATTTTTCAGCTACATTCCTCCAAGATAGTGCTTTCAAACTACACCCTTCACATCAATTGACCATAACTTTATGTAAACAAGTTTCTATAAATGTTTTCTCTACACCTTCAACCTTCCAACTAATCATATCCTTCTTTTCTCAACAAACAAATGTATGTTTTAGCAACAATTTAAGCATTGCAAATGCGCATTTTCAGCAACAATTTCAATTTAAGCAATACAAATACACATTTTTAGCAACAATTTCAACAAAAAAAAAATACATAATTCAACAACAATTTCAACAAAAAGATGCACAATTCAGCAACAATTTCAACAAAAAAAAAAATACACAATTCAGCAACATTTGACAACATATTTCATTTAACATCAGATT
The DNA here is from genome assembly GCF_051521515.1 of Lactuca serriola. NCBI lineage: Eukaryota > Viridiplantae > Streptophyta > Magnoliopsida > Asterales > Asteraceae > Lactuca > Lactuca serriola. The sequence goes on from NC_136408.1 coordinate 32,833,442, forward strand.
TCATAGAATCAAATTTCATAGCAAAAAAAAAGACAAAATTGCAAAAATGGTCCCTGTGGTATGCACAATTTTGGGGTTTTAGTCCAAACCACGAGTTTTTTGGATCCATGGTCCTTTTAGAGTGGTTTGTATGTGGTTTTGGTCCTTGGACTTAACTCCCGAAGTAGGATCTGTTAAGCCCCCTCATGTGCCTCACACATGAGGGTAAATTCGTCATTTCATATGTAAGGGACCATTTTTGCATAAACGTTTTTTTGGCTTAATTGACATTTACCCCTCATGTGCCTCACACGTACGGATTCCAATCCATTCTTGAGACTGTTGGATGATTTCAAAAGATCGTTGAGGGAAGGATCTGTGTTGTTTTCGTTTGATTTATGGAAAAGAACTACTAGTTTTGATTCATGTTCTTCTTTGTTGCTATCGGTTTCATCATCTTTTTCTGGATCGACTTCTTGTCTGGTTGGTGTGCGAAGGACGATCAAGAACATGAGTAGAAGAATGAATAATGTCCCGATTCTGATTTCGATTGCCATATCTGCAATTGCACCTTTGCTTTTCAAGTTCCCAAATTCGGGCCAGATGGAGCCGATGAGGTGGTTATTACTGAGATCAAGAAGAGGCGGGAAGCTCATAATATGATTATACTGAACGCGACTGCTCTGTTACTGATGTTGGTTCGCCGGAAAAACAAAAAATCCGGTGAACCCTCTTCCAGTGATATTTCCAGGAAACTGAGGCAAGGTAAGTGCATGAGGTTCTTTGGTATCACTCACGACAACGAGTTATTGGATGGATCCAAGTAAAAAGGAGAATCAAAATCACCTAAATAAGATGGAATCGAACCTACCAAATTATTCCACGACAAATCTTATAACTGTAATTATGTTGAATCTTTTAGCCACATGGGTATGCTGCTAGAAAGTCCACAGTTTGCAATTACGAGAGCTTTGAATGCTCTGAAACTTAATTTATCATCATCGGCCGGCAACTGTTCACCACGAATGTTCATGGTTAGAACCAAAATGGTTAAGTTTGGACAGTGTTGAAGGATTTTCAGAGTGTTTCAGAGGTTACTGAAACTGCAATTCGAGAGGGACAGGTAAGAAAGCGATCAAAAATTCTTGAAAGTTTTAGGGATTTCACCATGGAATCTGTTTCTGGCGAGATTTATAGCTCTTAAATTCCGGAAAGACGAAAGGTCGTCAGGAATGGAACCGGAAAAGTTCTTCGTGCCAAGATCAAGTGAGGTGAGGTTCGTCATCATGGAACAGTTAAATTCAATCGGACCATTGAATGAATTGTTTCTTAAATTAAGAAAAGAGATAACCGGTGAATTTGAGAGTGTGAATGTATGCCACCGGAGAAACGATTCGATTGAGCTGAGAAATGAGTCAAGTTTGGAAAATTATGGAAGAAGTCCGGTAGATTCCCGGAAAGCTGGTTTGATGAAACATCCATTTAACAAATTCACAGCTAATTTAAGGACATGAAGTCGAGTGGAATTAACAAATATACCAGCGGGAATAGAACCATAAAAGCCATTACCAGAGAAGTCTAGTTCTTGAAGTGCAGGCAGGTTAATGCTATCAGGGAAAGCTCCATTAAAATCATTACTGCTCAAATCAAGAACTTCCAGAGGGGCGAAATGAAGAGGGAAATTGGAAGAGGACCGATGATGATGAATTCGTAGGCCACCATCCATCGATAGCTGATTCCAATCCATTCTTGAAACCCTCTAAAGATTTTAAATCCTTTAATCCAAAAAAAAACAGTTTATGCAAAAATGGTCCCTTATATATGAAATGACGAATTTACCCTCACGTGTGAGGCACATGAGGGGGCTTAACAGATCCTACTTAACGGGAGTTAAGTCCAGGGACCAAAACCACATACAAACCACTCCAAAAGGACCATGGATCCAAAAAAACTCGTGGTTTGGACTAAAACCCCAAAATTTTGCATACCACAGGGACCATTTTTGCAATTTTGTCCAAAAAAAAGCATATATTCAGCACAATTAACATCAGCTTTTATAACATTATTATGTCATATTCCAGATTTCACCGTATCAAGAGTTTGATTTCAGGAAAAAAAAAATAGCATTTAATTTCAGCAACAACAGCTTGATTTCCGATTTCACAATAAGTTTTCTATAAAAACTGATTTTATAAGTTGTTTGAGAGGAAAATTGATGAGAACTTGTATTGATTTCAGAAGAAAATAATGGAGGGGTTTACCTGCAGAAATCGTTGTTGTCGCAGGTGGAGACGGAGTGCCGTGGCGCAGCGTCGGAACTGTCGGCGGAGAAGAAGACGTCGACGACTGTGATGGCGGGGAGGGAACACACAGATGGAGTCGATGTCGTTGTTGTGAGTCGATGAGAGGAAAGGTCGGATGAGGCGAGGTTTTGAGAAGAAAAGAAACAGTGAGACAACTAGGGCTAGGGCATTTGTGTCTTTATTTTTTTCAAACGCCCTTTCAATTCTTAAATTTTTAAGATCCATTTAATAAATTCAAATGTAGAAAATAAGATATTCCTCTTAATTTTTCAATTAAAAGATAAACAAACGGACTTTAATTGGTTAATGATTTTGATTATCGGTTAATGTGATTAACCATAATTATCCAAAATAACATAAAAAAAAAATTATATTGGTATAAAAAACAAAAAATATAAAATGCATTACTATACAAAATAAGAACTAGAAAATATGTTGATGTTGCTATAAAAAAACAAAAAGTAGAAAGTTTGTTTTAATCATAGTTACATCTCCATAGACAATCCACGATGCTATTATTAACATACTTCCAACTAGCAATCTCATTTGTCATTATCTTATTCTTTTTTATTGTTGTTACTGCTACATATACAGTATATATAATTTAAATCCAAGATTAATATATATTGTTAGAGATACTATAAACGGATGCAAAATATTTTTATAAAAGATGGTTAAGCTTCCTAATAATTGGCAATTATAGGCACCAAATTATCAAGATCGTAATAAACTCCGACAATTACAATCATATATTTGGGATTTTATATTAAATATTGTATAATCAACATTTTTTCATCAAAAAAAAATCAAATCTTTAAGTTAAGCTAAGACTAAACTACACAAATGGTCTATGTGGTTGACTCAAAATTGTCACTTTGGTCCAAAAAGCACCAGAGGTCCAAAGATTTCATTTTGTTGCTTGTTTGGTCAAATCTGTTTTAATTTTTTTCAAAATAACGGATTTGTCCATGTTAATATGATTTTCTTTTTTTCTGATTTTTAGATTTTAAAAAAAAAGTAAAAATAAAAATAAAAATAAATCTCTCTCTCTCTTATTTATTTTTTTGATTTTCAGATTTAAAAAAAATAAAAAATAAATATCTCTCTCTCTCTCTCTATCTATCTATCTATCTATCTATCTATCTCGTATTTGAGTGTGCGTTTACTGTGTGAACACAAAACCACAAATCCATGACAATCCTCCTGCCCCAAATCCACCACAATGTCTTGAACTTGAAACCCACCTTCAATCTCTCACTTGCTGGAGCATTCATTGGATCCGGAGGAGACGACATCGGATAAAGATTCGACGAGGTCACCAGACAACCTTCTGAGAGATAGGGGAGAGAGACAATCATTGTATGGGAGCTCAAACGTTTTTTCAAATCCACCTCCATTTAGGGTTTCAGTCACCTATATCTCTGAAACTAGTGTTTGCAAGCTCAAACAAGAAGGATGACTCTACCTCTTTCCTCTCACCTACATATCGACTTCGATATGTCGCTGCAAAACCTAGCAGCTGGAAACCGCCGCCGCTTCGATTTGCAATTCGATGAAGACGATGGTTAAGCCGCTACAAAGAGCTTCATTTGTACAGATCTACAACTCGTTCTACCTTTTGCGTAAGCCCCTTCTGATTTTAAATACTTTCAAGTATTTTGGTTGTTGGGTAAGCCGATAAAGGTGGATGTCGTTTCAGACCTCTAGGTAGCCAATTAACCGGTGATTAAAGTGTAACCTATGATGAAGTCAATGATGAGAGGTTCTTGAGAACAATGAAGAACAAATGAAGAAGGAAGGAGAAATAATGTGGGAGAGAGAGTGAGTGAGACAGAGAGAGAGAGAGAAAAAAAAAAGAGAAAGATTTATTTTATTTTTATTTTTTAAAATCTGAAAGTCAGAAAAAATAAGAAAAAAAGAAAATCATATTAACAGGGGCAAATCCATCATTTTGACACAAATCAAAACAGATTGGACCAAACAAGCAACAAAATGAAAACTTTGGACCCCTGTTGCTAGTCCAAACCTTTTTGGACTAAAGTGACAATTTTGAGCAAACCACAGGGACCATTTGTGCAGTTTAGTCTTAAGCTAATGTTATTATTATAGTTTGTTGACAAAACTACAAATTTGGTCCCTGTGGTATTCAAAAACCTTTGGATAGGGTCCAAAAGGTTTCCAACTTGCATGGAAAGTCCAAAATCAAGGTTTTTCTGGGTTTTTGGTCCCTGATACACTTGAAAAGTCGATTTTGCCCTTTTCATTTCTTTTTTCTATTTTATTTATTTATTTTGGTATTTAAATAATTAAGAATAAAAAATAAAAAAGAAAATCTCACCCTACCTCTCTCTCTCTCTCTCTGTCTCTCTCTCTCTGTCTCTCTCTCTCTCTCTCTCTCTCTCTCTCTCTCTCTCTCTCTCTCTCTCTCTCTCTCTCTCTCTCTCTCTCTCTCTGCAACCAATAACACTCACATTTATTGCTTTGTTCTTCAACATTCAAGAACACCGGTGTATCTTCCTCGCTCACATCTTCTCTCGACTCCGGCTCCGGCGAGAATTTTCTTTGTAATTGGTTGCACGAAACCTTCCTCTCTTTCGATCCACACGTTCGCCTTGTCGTCCTCGTGTTTATTTACTTCGCACCAGGAAACAAAGATCAAGCAGAAAAACCATAACTATTTCACCATCGTTGCAAACCCTAACTCTGCAAATATGGAGATAACCTCCATGGCAGGCGGCGCTGCAAAGCCTATATCTCAACAAAACCCTAAAAACGAAATGAAATTAAAGGCAAGATATTGATTTCTCAACAAAACTTTGTCTCCGTCTTCCTCCATCTCCATTCAGGAACATCAATTGCCAAATATACAACACTATCATCTTCTTGAAATCTCCAACCTATTTTTTTAATCGATTTTTGATCTAGAAGCCTTGAACTTCTGGAATCGAGTTTTGAACCAATTTCTATTCGTTGGGGCTCTATGGGGGAAGATGAAATCTAGAGTTGAGTTACAGAGTAAAATCGGAGGTCCAAGAACATGCAGATCCAAAATCGGAGGTCCAAAAAAAGGGATTTTTAGAAGAAATCAAGAAATATGTGTGTGTGTGTATATATATATATATATATATATATATATATATATATATATATATATATATTCTTGTGAGTTTCAACATTAGACTCCAAGAAATTTTTTGTTGTTGTGTTTGTTATATTTTTCCCATCCTTCTTCTTCCATCTCGATTGTTGCTGCTGAGTTTGTTTGAAATTGTTCTTGAGACGACACAGAATGACAAACACATACATTACTTTGATTTGTTTTTTGATTTTAGATTGTTGTTGTTGGGTTTGTTTGAAATGGTTATTTAAGGAAAATTGTTTTGAATATAGAAGAAATATCATGATGATACGAGAGAGAGAGAGAGAGAGAGAGAGATTTTATTTTTATTTTTATTTTTAATTATTTAAATACCAAAATAAATAAAGAAAATAGAAAAAAGAAATGAAAAGGGCAAAATTGACTTATCAAGTGTATCATGGACCAAAAACTCAGAAAAACTTTGATTTTGGACCTTCCATGCAAGTTAGAAACTTTTTGGACCCTATCCAAAGTTTTTTGAATACCACAGGGACGAAATTTGTAGTGTCTAGTTTGTTGATGTTTATTTAATATTGTAATAATGATATTTAATTTTAGAGCATCCTAATTTTATTTATTTAAATATAAGGCTATTGGTTCAGTTTTTAATGGGCTGGTTTTTCTATAAAACTATACCCAAACCATTATTTGTCGGTTAACAAAAAATAAAAATTGAACCATCTATTTTAAAAATGGTTTGGTTTTATCGGTTTGTAACAAATCATTTTCACAAACAAAATTTTCATTTTTAATTAAGATAAAACATCATTTTTTTAAAAATCCAAGTTAAGAAAACTAATTGTTCAAAATATAATTATTTGAGAATCAGAATAATATGATAAAAGCAGAACTTTAATGTTGTTGATGAGTGTGTACAGTCACAACTTCGTCTCCCCATGATCATCAATGATACCTGAAAAATATTTAATCAACAACTACAAGTCAAAGCTTAGTGAGGTCCCCCAAAATATGATACAACACAATATACATACAAGTATAGACGCATCGGCCTTCAGTCCATGATTGGCCCACCTCCCATGCTTACAGCATACTACTGGTCTAATCATGGCTTACATCACACCGTTGGCCCGCCCGGGAATCTTGGACAACTACACGGAGCAGGAGTGCTTCAACCCACCACAAGATATGTCGACATATATAACACACAAACAATCAAACAAGAACATTAACACAAGCAACTATTTACACTAGTCTACCTATCTAATAGCCCACCAGCGCAAACATGGTCTCATACAGTACACTAATAACACAACTGGAAGATCACCACTGAATGCATAAGTACATATATAATCAGAGGTAAGATAGACAATCAAACATGAGATCCCACTCTAGAGCCACAACCAAACAAGGAACATGCAAGAAAGCCTATATCAAGAGTTCTCATGCTATCCTACATGACTACATACAACCCTTAGGGCACTCAACTGGAGGATCCCTGACCTACTGATACTCTAACCAGCAATATCATTACCTCTTATTTCTTATCATGTAACGATATATATACCGTAACACATAGTATAGTGAGGAAACTCACCTGAAATGCAGAACTGTAGTTCCATTGTTACTTTCTCAACTCCTCGTACTGGACAGACCTGCGAATTGACTATCACCCAACAAAGGTCACACCTTAAACAACAATCCAATCCTATAAGTTAGACTCAAGGTCAAACTGGTCAAAAGTCAACGGTAAAGTCAAAGTCAACACAGTTGGCCTCCACGTCATGGTTGGGCATGTGTCATGTCATGGAAACTTCACGACAAACAGTCGTGAGAATCCTTTCGCCACATCGTCGTGAGCATATCATCTTATCGTGGGAACTGTTCTGGACAACTTAATGGATTAAGCCCTTAACTCGTTAAGTCACACACTCATTCTCTCCAGTAGGCTTCCTTACACCCACAAACATCATAAAAATCCTTTCTTTGTGGACATGCATGTCCAATGTATGTCTTGAACTCAAGTTAGGTCAAAATGGTAGAAATAAGATCAAAACCTCATGCATGGAAACAAAACTCTACAACTCCTCAGATTTGGAACATAATACCACAAAGGGACCTCAAGGAGGTGGTGAGAAGCTTGCTTGTTGAATATTAGACTAAGAACACCTTCTTGCTTCAAAGTTACAAAACACCACCAAAAAGCTTCAAGATACCACCAAGGGAGGTTGGGACTTGTTCTTTGTCAAGAGGGAGTGATGGAGGCTAAGGGTGAGCAAACTCTAGCCATCACACCCCTTAAATAGGGGCACTAACCCCGAAAACTAGGGTTTGCTTAATGGCCGCCACCACGTTGTGGTCTTACCTTTCCCACGTCTTGGTTCATTAAAAGAATGTGTGTTCCATGAATCCTTGCCACGTCGTGATGCTTCCTCCACCATGTCATGTGCACATTCAAATTCCACATCTAGAGGGTTTGAAAATGACCAAGTATCAGAAGAAGTATGTATTACAGTTAATTCGGTTTTTATGGTCACCTGTATATATAATTGTTTCGAAATTTCCACATTGTCCAAAAGACGTTAATGATCATCGCATCAAAATATTTTCTTTGTGTTGCATTGATATTCAATTTACCCACCCAACGTATCTGATTTTTCGGAGGTAAACGACTAGAGGTAGGGCATTGAGATTCAATTTATCCACCCAACGTATCTGGTTTTTCGGAGGTAGAGGTAGGGCAATCAAGATCCCACTATCTACCTATGAGCTTTTAAATACTGTTAATACCCATAATTGAAAGACAAGAAATGAGCAAATGCTCAAGTCTCAATGGCACCAAGACAAGACAAACTATGAAGTCTAAATCAATACCTTTATTGACAAGTTTCACATCTGTGGAGATTTTATTACATATTTTAGTTCAATGTAAGTATCAACGCAACAAATTGTATTTGGTTATCAGGTGTTGACAGGTAGATGTCTATCAATCAAAGGTTGAAGATTCAAATACCGTTGTTGATGAATGATATAGATTTATGAGTAGAATAGTAGATACGTGTGTAAACCGTTCTAAAAAATCAAACTCAATTACACTCTCTCCAGCTTTTGGAAATTTAGATGATGATTGAAAGGAAATAAAATTATTAGTAAAGTATATGCATGCACATAACAACATAATATAACATGTTTTAAACCAATTCTGATTATCAAACAATTCATTTTTCACACGCAACATACTCTATAACCAACAAAACCTTAGTTTAAAGTTTAAACCAACACTTAATGATTTTAATTTATGTGTTTTAGTAACTTCGTCTTAACAAAAATGTCTCAACAAAAACTAAAGGAAAATTAAAATACGTTGCTAATCTGAGTTAAAAAAATCACATTACCTAAAAGATAAACCTACATGAGTTGCCACAAGACAAATAAATATAGTAATAATACCCATTAAATAGGATGTAATGTAATCTATTTAAAGAATTTAAAAAAGAAAAAAACTTTACATAATCCAAAGCACGAAACATGTAGTACCAGTACCACAGACACATCATCTAATATATTCCCATTTTAGGAACTCCCCAATTTCTAATAAATTACCTTACTTTAGTCTTAAACTTCCCAAAAAAACAGATGAAATTCTTGAAATTTCATGGCCCACGATGCTTACGGAAACACAAACAACCCTGTGGTTGATCACCTGGGATCATACCTCCTCCTTTTGAGGTGTCAATGGCTTCCAACATCGTCACCACTTCATCCATCTCAGGCCTCTTGTCAGGGTTTGCATCCCAACACCTCTTCATTACATTCGAAAGAGAACTCGGGCAACACCTCGGTATTTCCGGCCTCAGATTCTGCATATATATATATATTTTTTATATAAAATGACTAAAATACCCTCCAATAACACCACAAAACAAGATAATATGAAGAGGACATTCACGTCTTTTGCATAGACAGAGATCAAAAGCGAGTTCCTGTCTCACCTTTTTGAATTGGACAAAAAAGTACAATTCTTGTCCGTCTCGGTCTCAGTTCAATGCATGTCAGAGACAGTAGAAATGGAAATACAGTACCTGACGAACGACGGCTGAGGTGACTTCTGAGAAACTAAGGTCAGGATAAGGCATATCGCAACAATAAATTTCCCATAAACATATGCCAAAACTATACACGTCGCATTTCCTGTTGTAGGGGTTACCGTTGAGAACCTGCAAATTTACATTTTTACCCCCATTCGACCAAAAAACCCACCACAAATGCATTATTGGTATGATATTGTGATAAATGAGGGCTTACCTCGGGGGCCATATAGCCAAGAGTTCCGGTCTCGCCTGTCATGTCATTAGGGTTTGAGGCTTCAACACGTGCAACTCCAAAATCAGCAATTTTAATTGTTCTACTTTTGTCCAATAACATATTTTCAGTTTTCACGTCTCTGTGTACAATCTTTTGAGAGTGCAGGTAGCTTAATCTGGTAAAAAATTCAATTTATTATGATAAAAACTCCTAAGACAAAAGAAAAAGAAAGATACCTTTTTTACATCTAAAGGTCAAAAAGACTTTTTCAACTTCGAATTTGGCAAGATTCTTTAAGTAATCGTATAAATTTCAATGGCTACATTAAAGACCCTAACATATATTAAAAGCAGGAAACTTTCTGTTTTGAAATTTGTTTCGAGATTTAAGTAATGGTTTCAATGTAGTTTGTTTGACCATGAAGTCAACTATTTTTAAAGAGGGGAAGGACAAGATTACCCTCTTGCAAGATCAAGTGCCATTTGAACAACCACTTTGAAAGCAAGCTTCTTTCTTCTGTTTTTAATAAGGTAATTCTTTAAGGCACCTCCAGGAAGATATTCCACAACAACACAACAAATGTTACTTGGCATTCCAATTTGACCATTTTCAGTTTGTACATTTAGCTCTGAAGAACCCATTGTTGCACCTATGAACTGCATTATTACATAAGTACATGAATAACTAATTAACCATTTAATACTTGGGATAATCACCAAACATGACCATCATATGATGTGACATTTAACAGATTCACCACCAATTACCTGATTGGTCAGTTATGAAATTGCTTTATTAATGGTCCCCACCTCCAAAATTCTTTAAAAAAACAGCTTTATTGCAGAAATGTTAAAAAAAAATTGTGAAATATACAGCTTTTGCACTTTTGTTGGTAAAAGGCAATTTCAATTATTTGGAATTTCACAACTGACCAATTGTGGTCATTTTGAGCTATTGGTCAAAAAGGTGGTCAACCGTTAAATGTCAGATCATATGGAGGTTTATTTTGTGGTTATCGCTTAATACTAATTAGAGGGAAATGATAAATAAAAAAGCATCAAACACTTTATTTAGTAAGGTAAATGCACAAGGTATCTAATTATAAAAGGAAAGAATATTTTCAACCCAAATCAACATCACCGATGCTTTGTAAAGATGACAAGGGGAAAGTACTAAAAAGTTCCCAAAAAAGTAAACTTGGTCAATTATTGTGATAAGTTTATAAAAAGAAAGTGTTGTGACGTTGGAAGAAGAAGAAAAGAAAAACACGTATTTTAAGCTTACGTGCAAGAGTTGAAACAAGAAGACAATTCAGGCTGTAAACCGACACCGACTAAAAAATAAATATAAACCATATAACGTGATAAAAAGAATCACATTCTCTTTAAATTTCTACGCGAGTGACGCATTGTTCTAAATAGGGAAAGTTGTCAGGCAAGAGTCCAAGATTGTTATAACTTATACAAAAGGAAAAATTGTAGAAAATAGCAACTTACTTTACTATAGCTATCAGTATAGGCAATGTATTTTACTTTTACCTTATTTTTCTTTAAGGATAATAGCAATATGTAACCTAACACTTGTAAGCATTTTATAATGTTTCAAAGCCTATTCCTATTATGGATGTATAGGTAATGTAATGAAATGAAAGCATGATGCTATTATGTTAAATAAATGTAAATATGTTGCCATTATGGCTAAAAAGTAAAAACCAAGTACATTGACAATATTGGTAGCAAGAGCAAAACATACAAAATAGAATGTTGTCGCTTTTAAGGAAAGAAATTTACAGAAAAATATTTTATGTTTAGACATGGAAATTGTCATTCGAACTCGCTTAACTATTGTTTGTAATGGTTTTCTAATAAAAAAAAACAAGTAGCAACTAGTTTAGAACATTTGAAAAGAAAAAACAATTATGATTGTCATTTATGAAATAGTAAGGGTCAACGTAAACAGATTTGGGGAAACAGGAACAATGTTTAAAAAGATCATATGCATTAAATCAAGATTCAAGAAGAATGTTTAAAAAGTCCAAAAATGCAACCTTTGTGACATTAGGATGATCAAGTTTATGCCATACAGCTACTTCTTGTGTAAAAGCTGCCCTTAAAGATTGTATTTCAGCTTCTGTTCTGTGGCCCTCTTCCCCCCAGTCCAGCAGTTTCACTGAAAATTAAAAAATTCCAATAACTTTTTTTTTCAAATAATGCCAAGAAATAAAGACAATGGTAAAGTATATAAGAAATTGATGTTATTATATTTATATATAATAATAATTGAAGTATATAGATTATTTTTATTGAGCTTAATAAAGTTGAGGCTGTGATCCTAATTTGTAGCCGTATATTCATACAATAAAGCAAATGGAAATATTATTTTATTTAGTATTCTAAAAACAGCTTGGATCACATGAAAGTCAGAAAGACAACATCATAAATCGAAGTTACTGGTATCACCTGTAGAAAATTTTAAAACCTTATCCGTGTAGGTCACGGATTACATGTTGAACAATTTCACTTTTAAAATTATAATTACAACGCCATCAACCACCACCCACCACCGTCATTCATCCGGCATGTCCCGCCACCACCAATGTGGAAAGAAAATTTTTGATTCATAAGAAAACCCCCATTTGAAAACTCCATGTTTTTTACTTGTTGAAAAAGATTAAAATTATTTTAAATGTGGATTCGTAAATGTTGGAGCTAATTGCGATTTGAAGTACTGAAAGTTCAAATTAATTAATGGAATCAAAAGAGGAAGTGGATTATATAAAACGATGGCGAAACCCAAAAATTGAATTTGAGTAAATTGATGTAAAAACACAATGGAATGCGCTGGAGACTTAGGGTTAGGGAAGACTGACCGGCGACGTCGATGCCGTCGTAGACGCCACGGTGTACGGTGCCGAAAGTACCACGTGCAAGAATACCTTTGATTAGGAGCTTAGAAGGGTCGATCTCCCACTCCTGCCTCTCCCTTTTACTAGTTGCAGTAGCCTTAGACGGTAGTGTGACGGCGGAAGCAGCGGAGGCGGCGGTGGCCGAGTCTTCAAAATCTGGTTGTTTTTTCTTGTTCTTTTCCATAGTCCATGCTCTGTTGAGATGCCTCTCAAGCTGTTCATCTAAACTCTTCAGATCAATCTGATCTGCCCTTACAAATCCATCATTGTTGTTGTTCTCCTTCATCCTTTCCGATCACTTGCAAAAACACTCGGTGGTTTCAATTGAGTCAATTGGGTTTTTCCGGCGATTAATTTCCCCCCTTTTTATACCAACGGGTTACTCTATATCTCAGCCGGTAAAGATTTAGGGAGGGAGGTCTATTCTTATTATATCGAGTAAAGTTACAAAAATCGTCCCTTTACTATAAACTAAAATACATTGTTTTCTCTTTAGTTTTGAGTTTACGTTGCCAGTCCCTATATATAAATTTTGATTGATTATAACTAACCATTCTATTAGGCAAATGCCAACTAAAACCTCTAAGTGAACCATGTCAAAATGAATGATTATAAATCTTCTTTAATGATTCTCTTAATAAAGTCACAAATATATATATATATATATATATATATATATATATATATATATATATATATATATGTGTGTCAAAAATCAACTAAGTGGATATCAACCAAGGTGTATGAGGTTGTGGTGTTAGTGCAATCTTACTTACTTATAAAGCTTGCATTTTCTCTTGATTGTCATGCATTTGAAACCCTCCACAATAATTTGCTAAAACCTCATGCATTTGAAACCCTCAAACATTTTCACCTTCTTAATAATTAATCATACATAATCAATGGTAATTCATATTCATATGAGATAATAATTTGCTAAAACCTCATGCATTTGTATGGTATTAGAACATGTTTGAGTTTTTGGGTTTTAGACTTTAGTAAATGGATAATCCGTTTGATACGTTAGATTTGAAGCTATCTTATTTGAATTACCCAAAACAAGAGATAAATTAATAATATATGCTCATGCATCTTTTGTACAAGCCCCAATCAAAATACAATATATCATGATCATATAATTAAGTGTATTTTATTCCATTTTTGGCTTTATAACAAAAGTTTGTTTACGTGGCGAAGAAAGAAAACTTGAAGATGAATATTTAGGTTGGATGTTTATATAAGATTTGTTTTAAATATATAATATAGATATAAATACACAAATGTGTGTCAAATACAGCTCATCACAAAATTTAATGTTATAAACTACAATATAACTCAAAGTGGTTTTCCAAATATAATGTTTATACTATAATATAATATATTAGAACAATACCATATAGTAGACGAATCACACATGTTGTGCAGAAATTTAGTTGCATAGATAATATATTATAATTGTATTTCATTTAAAATATGTTAGGGTCATTTGATTATTACATTGTTGTATTAGGCACTATAGTCTTATATATTTTGAATGACTCTTACAAAAATGATGTATGTAATTCGAATATAACGTTATATCTTATGATGTTTATTGAATGATATTATCTTCGATTGAGCACTTTTTAATTGGAATCAACTTTATTATAGTTAAAAATTTTGGCTCCGTTTTTTCTTTTCATTAGTTCTAGAATATGATTTTTTATATTAACTTAAAATATGTCACTATCTTAAAATAGATTGAGAATGAGATTTTTTATATTTACTTAAAATACGACACCATTTTTTATTCAATAGTAAAACTAACAAAAGTCGTTAAATATGTATTTTTATGAGGTTTAACATAAATAGATGACCACAAATGAGAATTCATATCTAATCAATCATCAACTAATTACATTAGATACTAATGTGTACATAAAAATTACATTTAAAATTTTAAACTAATAGTAAAAAAAATTCATTATTTATTATGATAAAAAAATCTGTAAATCAAAAAATATACAAGCTATTTAATGGCATATAAGTTTTATGTATGGCTTATTCACAATACATTAAACCATATATAACCATATTAAACTACATAATTATCCCATTGCGCAATGCGCGGGCATTCGTCTAGTGTAAGTATAGAATAATGATCAAAGTAAGACAAGTGAGTTATAAGGAAAGTTTGATCATTTATTGGATTTCAGACATAAAACATTGGGAGGTGATAATGATCACCTGTCTTGATATGTTTTATTGATTTTAATCTAAGATTACAAAGATGATGAAGGTAACATGAGTATAAGTGTAATGGTAGAGCTAATCGTCTATGTAGTGTGCGAGTTACATGTGTTATTTTTAGTCTGAGCTAATCAACAAGAAGTCCGATAATTTCGAGATCCTCCAGAATCAGCATATGGACATTGTTTGACTTGGTATTTCGGGTCTTTTGCATGATCGGGATGAATTTCCATTGAGAATGAGTCTTACGTTGAATAGTTCTGCACATGTGGGAAAATGAAAGATGAAAATATAACCGTTATAAGTGTTAGGGAATATTAGTGATAATAATCAGGATCTTGGGATATGTTTAAGGATCCCGAGGCTTCAGAAATATCAAGGATCTTGGATATGAGTTAAAGATCATGCCCCTAACAATTTCCCCCAAATTATACCTGCGAAATATAAACGTTAGTTTTTAAATATTTTGAGGTATAATTTTAAATCAAAGAGCGAAGTAAAAAGTTATAACATATAGGGTAATTTAAATTTCAACGGATAGATTTCTAGTCATTGGAATTGGTCAAATCACCATTCTACCTTTCCTTGATTCTTATTAAAAAAAAGGTATTCAACCTTTTAATTTCGTCTCACTCATTTCGCTCTTCTTCTGTACATCCACCGAATATCATCAAAGGTATTACCTTTGTTTATTTTCTCCTTTCTTGTTTTCTTTTTAAATATCGCCAAAAAAGGATATTGTTCTTGCGTGAACATCATAGCTATACCCGATGATGATTTCGTAGACCATAAACTCCTTTCCTATGAGGAAACTTGTACCTTCGACGGTGATAGTATCGAAGCTTTGAACTCGACTGAAACCTTTCTTGTCAGTACTGTTTTCAAACCTTTTGACGTCAGGATCCAATTGGATTTTATTTCTTCCATTTGGGTTTGTTTTCCTGAGTATCCTTTTACCTTAGGTCTTACTTATCCCTTTTTTGGAATTATCTCTGAATTCTTCTAGATAACCAAGATTTCATACATCTAAACCATGTCAGCGGTTTGGAGGATCTTTTATTGGATTGATCATCTGAACCGCTCCAAGGGTCTCAGCATTGGTATAAACGAGTTGTCATGTGTTTACAACCTTTGGGAATTCTCATTTCCCGTTGAAAGTCAAAACCGATAGATCACCTCTTATATTGAAATCCAATCATAACGATGGTTCTTAGAAAGGAAGATACTTTTTCGTGAAACGTGACTCAATTCCCGGTGGAAATCTTTTACCTCGATCCTAGGTCGAAAAGGGTAAGGTTTCTTATCTTTATATTGAGGATCACAATATTCACACTTCTTATTTTATTTGATTTTTTGCAGCTTTCAAGTTCAACGAGTTAATTCCCCCTGCTGAGGACACCGAAGAAAGGACCAAAATACTTCCTTGATCTGTCTATGATTGACAGGACATTCAAGCTTGATCCTTCCGGTCATTAAGAAAGCTCAAACGCTATCATCCCTATGGCTACCAGTAAGGATCCTTGAGTGTTTTCATCTCTTTTTCTTGAGAAATTTTCAAGATTTCTTTGGTTTTTTAAAGATCCAAAGCCACACGTGTCGGTGCTCATTTCTCCCTTTCTAACCTCGATACGGCCATGTCTAGTAGCTAGTTACTCATGAAAAAAAATATTAGATCTTCCATTGCCTCAAAAAAGGCCCATATAGATCTGACTATGAAGACTCTAGGATCCTAGAAGAGAAAAACTTCTGAAGCTACGAACTTGAACTTGTAAAATCTTGGAGCCGAGGTTGCACTCAAGAAGTTGGTCTCTTTTTCTCAAGTTGTAAGTGTTAGTGTTACTCTTGTTCTTTTTGCTTTACCTTTCATTCTTTATAATTTTATTCTTATTTTAGGTTTTTGATCATGTTTCCACATACTTGAGGATTCGAGCTGAAAAGGTTGAACAAACCTTTAGGAAGCAAGAGAAAGTGTGGAAGGCGACCAACGAGGATCTCTTGAAACGAGTGGAACTTCTGAGCAAGGAGAAAG